>NC_141150.1:30461901-31061901 GCF_053477565.2 Lygodium microphyllum
TGATAGACTGGGTTATTTGCCAAGTGTATACTGCTCATGTTGTCACAATAAATGACAACTGGCCCATCCGTAGGTTGATGCATATCATAAAGTAGCTTATGCAACCAAGCTACCTCACATGCAGCCATTGCTGCGCCCCTGTACTCAGCCTCTGTGCTGGATAAGGCAACTGTAGGCTATTTCTTGCTGCTTCAAGTGACTGTAGCACTCCCAAAAGAGAACACATATCCACTGGTAGATTGTCTATCAGAAATGCTACCAGCCCAATCAACATCAGTGTATCCATGCAACTGTATCTGAACCCCAGTCTCATAAAATAGTCCATACTGCAATGTGGACTTCACATACCTGAGTATTCGTCTAGCCGCATCCAAATGTGGTTTCCTTGGAGCCTGCATAAACTGACTTACCAATCCAACAGCATAGCTCAAATCTGGCATGGTAATAGTCATATAAATCAAGCTTCCTACTATGCGTCTGTACATAGTAGGGTCTTCCAGAAGCTCACCTACATCTGCACTCAGCTTCACATTCTACTCCAAAGGAAGTGAAATAGGCTTACATCCTGTCATCCCATATTTGGACAGCATGTCCAATCCATACTGCCTCTGCAAGAGCTGTATCCCACTTGGTGATCTAATCACCTCAATGCCCAAGAAATAACGTAGCTCTCCCAAATCCTTCATCTCAAACTTCTGCTTCAATAGCATTTTCACATGAAGGATATCTTCATCACTGTCACCTGTCATAATCAAATCATCAACATAAATGACAAGTAGCATAATACATTTCTCTGTTTTTCTCACATAAAGTGAGAAGTTTGCCTTGGAAATCTGAAAGCCAATAGTAACAAGATATTGTCCTATCTTGTTAGACCATGCTCTAGGTGCTTGCTTCAAGCGATACAATGCTTTCTTCAACCTGCAAACAAACTCAGGATGAACAGCATGCACATAACCTGGTGGCTGCTCCATATAGACCTCTTCTTGCAAATCACCATGCAAGAAGGCATTCTTTACATCCATCTGATGTAAAGACCATTCCTTTGATGCAGCCATAGCAATGACTGCTCTTACGGTTGCCATCCTTGCAACCGGACTGAATGTTTCTTCATAATCAATGCCATATGTTTGTGCATACCCCTTGACTACTAATCTTGCCTTGTATTGTTCACACGACCATTTGCATTGTGCTTCACCTTATAAACCCACTTACAACCAATCACATTCTTACCTTTAGGCAAAGGTACCAATTTCCATGTAGCATTTGCTTCCAAGGCATCCATTTCTTCATCCATGGCTTTCTCCCATTTTTCTTTTCCCATGGCTTGCTCAAAAGAAGTGGGTTCTGGTTCCTGTATCACTTTGACAATATATGCATAGTGAATGGCTGTAAATCCATCATATTTCAGTCTATCCACAGGATACCTAGCTCTGGTAGACCTGCGCAAAGTAGGTTCACTCCCAGTTGCTCTCAAAACATCCCTGGTCTTCCTTACTCCAAGTGTAACAATAGAAGGAATACCCAACTCATCATCAATGCTCTGTTCTGAGCCACTGGATTCACCATCCACATAAAAGTGACCTACATTCACATCAAACATGGGCTGATCAACCTTCTCTTTTCCTTTTCGTGATACCTGCATACCACTATCTGCATTGCTTTGAGAAGATTCTCCTGATCTCAATCTGCATGTCCATGGTAAAGAATGTGAACCACTACTAGAGGATGCTCCAGGTCCACTAATATTTTGTGACTGCTGCTGTGAATTTTGTGCAGCATTACCATTTTGTGCATCTACATCATCAATCACATTTACTGGTTTATACTAGCTACTCATCTCATCAAAAACAACATCTCTGCTCACTGTAAACTTACGAGTAGAAGGGTTATAACATCTATATCCTTTTTGCTACGGAGAGTAACCAATAAAGATGCAATTCTCAGCTTTTGGATCCAACTTGGATCTCAACTCATTTGACACATGTACATAGGCAATGCAACAAAAAAAATTTAAATGAGAAATATCTGGTTTCCTACCTCTATACCTTTCCTCTGGAGTCATCCCATGTATTGCTGCAGTGGGAGTCCTGTTCATTATGTAGACTGCTGTAGCAACTGCCTCAGCCCAATAAAAATCTGGCAGGTCTTTTTCATTGAGCATGGCACCAGATACCTCTCCAATATGCCTGTTTTTCCTTTCTGCAATTCCATTTTGTTGTGGGGTATGACTGCATGAATATTGCTGCTTTATGCCATGCTCCTGCAGGAACCTTGCAAACTCATTTGAGAGGTACTCTCCCCCTCCATCTGACCTTAGGCATTTTATTTGCATGCATGTTTCTTTTTCAACCATAGCTTTAAGAGTTTCAAAATGCCCAAACAGTTCACTTTTCTTTTTCATAAAAAACACCCAAAATTTTCTGCTATAGTCATCAATAAAAGTGACAAAATAATGACAGCCTCCAAGAGATGCAGCTTTAGTAGTCCACACATCAGAGTGGATTAATTCCAATGGCTTCTTACTCTCTAGAACATGTCTAGGAAATGGTTTCCTTGCTTTTTTTCCAAAGTGACAGGCTTCACATACCTTATGCATTTCTGTAACCTTGAATTTAGGCAATCCTGCAACAATATTTTGGGCCTGCATTGATTTAAGTCACTGTACATTAACATGACCAATGCGTTTATGCCAGATATCAATATCTGCAACTACACTGGTCCCATGTGCAAACATTGCTGCACTCAATTCAGGCATGTCTGCATCTAATGCAAACATTCTGCCCTTCTTCTTTCCTTTTGCTATCAAGCGACCTTTATTTTTCATATCCTCAACAAAGCATCCATGAGGATTAAATCTGACCTGCAAGCCCTGCTCAACCATTTGACCAACAGAAACCAGATTCTTGGTGATATTCGGGACATGAAATACATCGGATAGGTATTTCTTTTTCCCATCCTGCAAAGACAAAGGAATTTTTCCAATTTGCACAATAGGATGTGCAGTATCATCACCAGTCTCCACAAATCCTGGTTTTTCCATTTTCCTTGCATCCTCCATCCATTCTGCATGACCTGTCATGTGGTTTGATGCACCTGAGTCAACATACCACACATCGTTGCTTTCTTCTGCACTTGTCACAGAATTGTTCATGTGTTGCACCATAAATAATGCTCATTTCTGTCATCACCCTGTCTACTAGAAGATGCATAATTCCCTTGTTGCAATTTTCCATTCATGATGTCATTCTGCTTTTTATAGCAGTCTTTAGCCATATGACCCATTTTACCACAGTAGTAGCATTCAACATTGTTGTTTGCATTTTGGCCTCTTTGCCATCCACCACGACCTCTTTGGCTCCCCCTGCCTCTAGAGTTACCACGTCCTCCTCCATAGGACTGGTTTTCTTGAGTTTGCTGCATATTCTGATTTCTACCACAGCCTCCTCTACCTCTGCCTCTATCTCTTCCAGCATTTGAGTAGAAGACAGTTTCTTTTGAAGTTCCTCCTGAAGAAGATGCACCACCATTTCTCTGCTCCTCAGAAATTAGAAGAGCAATCAACTCCTCAAAATCAGGAAATATTTCACGGACGAAAATGGATGTTCGAAACTGTGCATAATCCTTTCCTAGACCATTCAAGGTCACATAAACTAAATCATCATCTTCCACTGGCGACCCAATGGAAGCAAGTGCATCTGCAATCTTCTTCACCTTCATGTGGTAGTCATTGATGCTCATACTTTCTCTTTGCACATTGTGCAACTCTTGCTTGAGTTGCATTTTCCTGGCTTGCGTATTTGTGCTATACATTTTTGACAAAGTATCCCATGCCTCCTTTGGCATACTTGCATCCTGAATATGCACAATCATAGAGTCTGAAATGCTGATAGACAGCCAATACATAACTTTCCTGGCTCTCTCATGCCATGCTTTAAATGCCTGCATTTGTTGTTGATTGGGAACATCAAGAAGAACTGGTTCTTCTTCATTTCCTGCAACAAATTCCCAATATCCTTTTCCCATAAGGAAATTCGTAATTCTAAACTTCCATCCTTGGAAGTTGTTCTTGTCAAGCTTTTCAGTGACAATCTGTGAAAGAGAATTAGACGCCATTATAGAATACTACAAAAACTACAGAGAACACAGCTTCAGCCTCACAAGGGCAAATCTGCACAACTGACTAAAGTGGTATTTAACCACACAGTCACTTCCTAGTGACGATTTTGCATCAATGGGCAACAAGGATGATTCTGTAACTCCCAATGTCTCTGCGCACAGGCATACGATGCAATTTCTACAGTAACTTTTCACCAACCTGTAGAACAGTGGCTGCACAGTATAAAACTGGGCCTTTTCCTGAGTGCATGCAGAAAACTTCCGCCTCCAAAACAGGCCCCGAAATGGCCTCAAATAAAAAAAACAAGGTCGTCTCAACCTGAGACAATGCACTCAACCTGAGACAATGCACTCTTGCGATTTCCGGCTGTGCTACCTGTAGAGATCTGCTCCCAAAACAGAAAATGAAAGCAACACTGCTCCTCTTACCAGAACATCGGGAGCTTGGCTTGCTTTCTTGAGCTCCTTACCCCGAACAAGGCTCTGATACCATGTGAAGATTGTGGGAGAGAAGGAAGGAGTCTCACTTGTAGCTTTCTTGCTTGCACAATGGGGGAATACATGCAGAGGTGGAGGCTGAAAACAATTTTCCTCTTCTTAGTTGTGTAAGCCAAAAGAACTCTAATACAAAGAAATAGAAGAACCCTATATATGGGTCTCAAACCAAACTCAACTAACTAAGGTGGCATACTAACTGAGCCACGAACTATAGTAGATAAAGATAGCTGTCATCTAGCTATTATTCATGGGCGGTGTACCAACCGCATTTGCAACTAACAAGTCGGTGACATAAATGCACAACGGTCACCCTGGCATATCACGAGTGGAGCTCGATATCTCAACAGAGTGGACTTTGTTGTCAAGGCTTTTCCTTCTACTTGATTTGTGAGATCTTCTCTAGCAAGTACTAGATATCTCATGTTCCAAATTCCTATAGGCAAGGTTACTAAATCAATAACCCATCTATAGTAGTGAATGGATAAAGGATAGGTAGGCTGAAGCCCATCTCTATGCTTTACCATAGAATACATTTGACAAACATGACAAGACTCAAAAAAATGCTCAATGTATTTATACATGTTTTGCCACCAAAATTTCTCTTTTATTTTTGCAAAAGTGCCCCACATGCCTCTATGACCAGCCAATAGGCTTTCATGAAATTCTTGCATGACCTGTCTTTGAGTCTTTTTGTCTCCTAAGACACGAATAGGCGCCCTTCCTTTCTTTTTCGCATGCCTCCAAAGATAACCATCTTTAAGAAAAAAGCCATAAGCTTTTTTCTTAATTATTTTGAACTCTTCATTAGTCCAATCTTTCTTCTTTGTCATAGTGCTAAAAAATTGGCCAATTTTTAGCCAATCATCAGCATAATATTCTTCTTTAAAGTGTGAGCAAACCATAACAAAACATTGAACATGCTGTTTACTAGTTGTCCATTGTCCTTCTTTGGTTGTTTCATCCTTCCTTGCTGATGTAAAATTTGTTTTAGCAGTTGAACCTATTATAGTTGCTGTAATTTTTGTTGTACCTGCATTTTTGACTGCTGAATCAACATTAGATTTAGCTATACTTGCTGTTTTCAGATTTGTACCTACATTTACAGTATCATTTATAAACTCTGATTCTTCTTCATCCATCATTTCTTGTTTATCCCTATATCTGGCACGCGAAAGCATGTCAGCAACTGGATTATCTCTACCTGCAATATGTTTCAAATCAGGATTTAACAATTTAATATAGGCTATCCATCTTAGCATGGCTATGTCGAGAGTGGAACAGTTGGTGATCGTGCCCAAGAGTGGAAGGAAATCTGTTTCAACTATAACGTGTGTGCCCATGAAGTAATCCCTGTCACATTTTAATGCAGTTACTACTCCCCAAAGTTCTCTTTTAATTTGAGCATACCTTCTTTGTCGTTCATTAAGAACCTTCGCTCCAAAGCGGATTACATATCTATTGCCTTCAAAGTCATCTTGACCAACTACCCATCC
This sequence comes from Lygodium microphyllum, assembly GCF_053477565.2. Classification (NCBI taxonomy): domain Eukaryota; kingdom Viridiplantae; phylum Streptophyta; class Polypodiopsida; order Schizaeales; family Lygodiaceae; genus Lygodium; species Lygodium microphyllum. The sequence goes on from NC_141150.1 coordinate 30,468,012, forward strand.
TATTCCAATAGGACTTGTGTCCACTGTGAGTATAATGGGCTGTCCATTAGAGTAATTAGTCCTCTTTAAAGTGGGGGCTGAAATCAACATTTTCTTGAGTTTTCGAATAGCCTGAGTGTGTTCTTTTTCCTATATAGACCTTTGGCCCTTTCTTAGAAGCTGATAAAGACTTTCAGCAACATGGGAAAAATGTGGTATCCAAATAAGGTAGAAGACACATGCATCAAGAAATCTTCTCACCTCTGAAACATTTGTACATTCTTCCTGCATTTTGCTGATAGCATCTATTTTGGATGGAGAAGGCTTTCGGCCATATGGACCACACATATGTCCGACCACAAGGACTTCTTCGACTCCAAAAACAGATTTAGCTCCTGAAAGAGTAAGATGGACTTCTTCTAATTTAGACAAGATTTGAGCACAATCATTAATATGATCAGAAACAAAATTTCGACATCCAAGTTCGTTTTTCTCATGAACTTCACATCCTTTTATTGGAACATCATCAAAAAAAGGAAGAGTCAATTGAGAAATATAATCCCTCAATACTTTATGCATAGCATTCATCATGTGAGCTACTGAATTCGTAGCCCCTTGAGGAAGAGTACACATGCAGACTAGGCCAAGAGGCATCTTCATTGTGGTAATGTCTCGGCTTTCCAAAGCAAGCTGAAATTGGTCATAGCCTGAATATAAATCTCCCACGGAATAGATTTCCTTTCCTGCAAAAGCTTTAGCAAACTCATCAACAATTGGTCCTGATCCAACATTTCTAATAATGACTTTATTGACGGGTTGTAAATCTTGAATGAATCGCAAAGATCCATTCTTCTTAGGTACGGTAAACCATCGGTTGGAATATGGAGTTGAAGATGGCTCCAATATTCGCATTTTTATCTTTACATTTAGAAGTTCCAATAACTTAGGCCAATGAGCCCTTTGAACCGGAACTGGTTTAAGATTCCAATGAACATGTGGGACCGTAAAAATCACCATTGGTGCCACAATGCTTGGATCCACACAGCCAATTTCATGTGGCTGAAATGAAAAGGCTTTACCATGATTCTTTAGCATCTGCATGAAGATTTGCTTTTCAGCCCGCGGTGAGAGGAAAGAGTCTTCACCAATTTTCAACTTTTGTAGACTTTGTGCTGTAAATTGGTGACCAATATTTTCAGGATCATGAAGGCTTGGCTGTTTGGATACCCTTTCTGCCAGTCCTTCGCTTTCAGGCGGTAGAGGAGTAGCTACCGGCTTGACCTTTTTATGACACAAATACTTTCTTTCAGCCCTGTTCATGGCTGAAAACTGTTTATAACAGCCCACACCATTGGCTGAAAAAACCTGCAAATCAGCTTTTGGCCTTGCCTCCTTCATATGTGGAGGCAATTTTTTGTGACATGATGCACTACCATAGCCTCCACTTATAGCAGCACTACCCGAAAACCCTCAAATTCTCGGGAATTAGGAGGAACAGGATGATCTCTCAATCGATCCCTATTCCGGTGGTGATTAACACAGACGGTCAAGAATTGGACAGCTTTATCATTATCCTTGCTTCTTATCCGAGCATATGATGAACCATCATCAAGAGCCTTTGTCTCTAAATGAGACTTGAAAATAAATGGTTGTCCAAGAATGATAGGATAGCTGCAGGGATCTTGAACAAAGAAATGAAATTCATCTTTTACATTACCAATAGTAACTTGTACATAAGGACATGCTGCATAAAGATCGCCAGAAGAGTTATTGGCTGCCTTCATGTGCCATCCTGGGTCCACATCAATGGGACATCCGCCATTCTCATAGAGACTTCTTGACATAACATTAATTTCCAAACCATGGTCTATAAGGGCAATGCATGGAGTTTCTTTTTCACCGATTTTAACAACAGTTTCAGTAGTCGCCCTTGCCCAATGGGTACGGGAGTAGTGACTACTAGGAATAAAGTGAGCTTCACTTTCTTCTTGCATGTTGTGAAGTAGAGTCTCTTTCTTATGCATGGGCTGCACTTTAGATTGAGAAGTCCCCACCATAATGTCTTCTTCAGTTTCTGCTTCATAAATATCTTCATCTTTGGCTTCTATGGCTGCAATCAATTCTTTGATTGCCTCTAATCGATTCCCTTGAGTTTTAAGCTTCTCTTCATCCTGCAAATACACATGAAGTACTTGCAAAAAAGCATGTATAGATTCTTCAGTTTCCTCACCAACATATTGTCTTTTTTGTTTAATTACATCAATTATTACATCATGAAATCCTCGTTTTGCAATACCGAGAATTTCACCTAATGTAAATTCAATTCTACTTCCAAGAATCCTTTCTTCTAGGATCCGTTTAAGATCAGTTGCGGTCTCTATGTCATACTACAACTTGTAACTGGGATGTTTTCTTTTTCTTTTTCCTTCCATCTTCTTTGCTTGAGGGGCGTCTCCCATGTCAAACTCTGGTGGTGGTGGATTTTCAGCAGCCTTCTATTGGTCTGGTTTACTTCTTGTTATACGTTTAGTTGGTCCTGAAGAAGAAGGACCGGCTGCATCTTCTTCTCTTTTCTTCTATCATGGCTTCTTGATTATTAATTTCAACTAACCGAGCAAAAGCTGAAAATGAATCCAAGGGCTCGGACCAACCGGTTCTTCCTCGAATACATTGACTGACAGTGGTTAAATCATCTTTAGTTGCCTTGCCTTGATCCATGAGTTCCAAGGCCTACGTCCACACTTTATATTTTGCATTAGTTTTACATGCTTTAACAATTTCATTAGTTGGTTCAATTTGCAGCCCATAAGTTGCAGCATCAACAGCTGCATAGGCCGTTCTTGCTGCCAAATCCTCCAATATTTTCTTCATGCCACCGTTGCCAAAGTTTGGCTCAAGAGGAAGCTCGGTTTTGGTTGCATGAATTTTACCATCCTTCCAAAAGACTAATTTTTGTGCTTCAGCTTCACAGAATGCACCGCACTCCCTCTTGTTATGTTGAAGGCTATCACACCAAATACAACGTCTTTTGAAGCCTTCTCGTGTAGGCCTTTGGGCAGATGACCGACCCCTTTCTTCTACTTTTACATCAAGCCTTTCCACTTTAGAATTAATCTCTGTTAGATTAAGATGGAGATCCCGCATACTTTTAATTAGCTCGTCCATGACATCCTTCTTTGGAGATGGAACAACAGAATTTCTTGGTTGCTCGGCCATAGAGACAGGAGATCAAGGAACTGGAACAGGCTCCTTCATAGATTCAGTTGTTGTAGGGGTTGATCCCCATCTTAGGCACAATCGCTCTCTTCGAGAAATCATATTAACTACTTCAGTGACATCACTTCAAGCAGTCTTCAATCCCGTATCCGAGTCACGGTCTTCAAGTCGATCAGTTAGTTTCTCTTGAAGAAAAGAATCTGCAACGTTTAAAAATAATTCAATCTTTTGACTTTCCATACCTTGTTGGTCATCAAGATCTAGTTGGGCAAATTTGCTTTCAAATTCTCCATGAAGAGCAGTGGCGGTTAGACCCTTATTGGGCCTTTCGACCCATTCGGTGAAGACTTTCTTTGTCATAAGGCCAAAATCTTCAAGGAAAAATTCTTCTCAAAGAGCCTTCTTGAACACAGTCCATCCCACATCTTTTTGGAAAAGACCATGAATTCAGTCCTGGAGACCATGCACAGCCGACGGGCAAAATAACGGCTCCAGGTATGTTGAGGGACTCCAAAGAAGACCATCATGTCAGTATAAAGGCGGATAAAAGAGGATACATTTTTCCCATTAAATTGCTTGAGCCAACTGCTTCGAAGGCTTTAATGGCAGTAGCATCAATCCGCTCTTCTTCTTGTCTCTATTGTTGTTGCAATTGCAACTGTTGCTGAAATTGTAATTGTTGTTGTTGGCTTTCTTGCATTAGATGAACCAACTGTTGCAAGGCATCTCCTCTCGAACTTGATGATTCTCCCATTGGACTTCTTCTTCCACAGCGGACCTTCACGTCAGATTCACCACTGTCGTCGTGTTAAAGGTTGAAGGTCTACCACCGGGGGCTTTAGTATAGAAGAGGAGTTTAGGATTCAAAGTTTAGGAAGGGGAAATAGATTGGGGTTTAATAAGATCCGGGATTTAAAAATGATTTAGGTACGAAAGAAGAATTCAAGCTTTTTCTCATACATGAACGGAAGAAATAACTCTATCTTGATAACATCAAATGCCTCTGGATACATACATCATATCATAAAGGACATTTTCAGATTCTCAATTCAATTATGAATATCAAATGCAAGTTCTAATGGCTTTCATTTCAAGTACATAGATGGATTTCAACCGTTTGGAACAAGTATTATATTGATAGACTCAAATGCATTCAAGATTTGGGCCAATGATACATGAAATGAATTGAAGAAGCATAATTTTAGCTTCAGCCCTATTTTAAAACAGAAAATTCCATCCCATAATCAAGCTCAAAATGAGTGCATAAACTCATGAAGAAGCTCCTCTAATCACCTGATGAAAAGAGGTAATTTCCTTCCATTACAACCACATAAATCTCTTGTTTGCTCATAAAAATGGACCATAACAGTGGGCTGCCCTGTTTATGACTGGTTATTTCAGCCCGTAACAGCCCATATACCTTCAAAATCCTCACCCTTTGCTTGCCCCAAAGTCACTCAAGTACTTGGGTACAAGTCGGGCTTCATTGGACCAAGAATGAGGTAGACAAAATGAGAGAAATCGTGCATAAGAGCAGGCTTAATACTTTTCTCTCAGATTTCCCTCTTTTATAGACTGTTTCAACATGCATTTTCGTCAGACCAAATGGGCAGAGAAGGCTAGCCTGACAATCTTGTAGGGGCCATCCCATCTAGGTTCTAGCTTCCCTGGAAAAAACTCCCTACATGCATCGTAGTATAGAACTAATTGCCCTTTTTTAAAGGTATACTTCTTTGCTTTAAGGTCATGCAACCACTTCATCCGACATTTAGCTACCTCCTGGTGTAATAAGCTCTGCTATTTCAGTTCATCCAAGTGGGCTATGGTTGTGAAATGTTCAAAGAGTGCATCCTCATCTCCCAAAGAGTGGTTAATTGCAAACCATATGGTTGGAAACTCAATTTCTAGGGGTAACACACATTCTTTCCCATAAACTTTCTACTATAATGTACCTCTTTTGGGTAGTAGACGATGGGGTAATAGGACCCACAAAGTCAATGCCCCACTTCTCAAATGGAAGGATAGCCATGATGGGTGTAAGTGGGTATTTCCTATTCTCTCTGTTGTCATGTCTTTGACAGGTATCACATCTCTTAGCATACTCAAAGGAATCTTGGAAGATGGATGGCCACCAATATCCAGCTCTTAAAGCTTTCTGTGCCATCAACCATCCAGCGAAGTGCCCTCCACGTGCAGAGTCATGGCACTCTTCCAAGATGAAAGGAACCTCGTCAGCCATCACACATCGGTGGTAGATATCATCAACACCCTGCCGATATAGTGTTCCTACAATTAAGGAAAACTTCAAAGCCTGTTGTCTAATTTTCCTCTTTTCAGATTTTGATAAACCAGCTCCTGTCTCTCCTATTGATAGATAATGCGTGATAGCAACATACCAAAATGGGAAAGAAGTTGTATCAATTTTAAACACTTCTTCAATATCACTTCCTTCAGCCAAAGTCTCCTTCGGCTCCCCAGAATCCACAAGGCATTCCACAATACCCTGCAACCTCGGTGGCTTACTCTTAATCTCATAATCAAACTCCTGCAAAGTGATTAACCACTTTGCTAAATGATCAGGCGGTTACAACTTGTTCATAAGCAATCTAAGCCCTTTCGCCTTCGTATAGAACACTACCTTCTCATAGAGGATGTAGTGCCTGAATTTTTTAGTCGCAAAGACCATCTCAAGGAAAACTTCTCCATGTAGGTGTAATTAATTTCTGAAATGCCCAAATTTCGACTAGCAAAAGCTATCAAATGATACCACTTTTCCTCCCAAATTTGGGCTAAACAGCAACTGCTACTATGCATAGTGGCTGCTGAAAATATGTAAAATACCTCGCCTCTTTTAGGTGCTTTTAAAACTGGTGCTTTTACTAGCTCCTATTTCACATCCTCGAAAGCTACCTTACAAGGGTCGCTCCATTTAAATAAATAGCTAAAGGATAATAAATTCGTTAATGGCAATGTTCTTTTTACCAAGGCATTTATAAACCTCCAATAGTACCCTATCGATTGTAAAATATTACATGGCGCAACGAACAGAATCTGAGAAAGAGATAGAGAGTACACAACAGATAAGAGGAGAATTAGTAAATTCTTTAACTCCAAACAACTGATACAAAGATGGCTCTGTCCACCCGTGCACTTCCACTGTGTGAAGCTTAGATGGTGATCTAGACAGAAGATAGGTGAAGAGCTTAAGGTTAGTTGGAACAACAACTCTGACTGGGTGAAAGGTGAGTGTTCGATGGCTGTGAAGGGGTTTAGCTTTTATAGCTTGCGAAGGCCGTGAAGTTGGCCTGACCGACCTACCATATAAGCCTCCACTAGTCGGCTTGGGAATATTCTAGGGAATATTCCAGGGACCCCCCAGCCAGGGACTCAATACAATGCACCTCGAGTTGCTACCAGCTTAACCACTTCGTCTAACCCAAAGATTAGACCCACAACGGTCACCTTTTTGCCATCTGGTCACATAGATCTCATCTGATATACAAGTCAGGACTCAACCAATGTCCGGGCTCACATTTGGCTTCTCCTCATAATGGGGGCCTTACAACTTTGAGCACCATGGATCATTGGTAGCACGTAATGAGGGTGGGGCATTGATCATATCTAACACCCCCCCTCAATGTCCACCCATAGGTGAACTATCTCCTCGGCCCAATGCCGAGTCTCTGAAGATAAACTTGAAGCAGATCCTTCGTAAGTGCTTTGGTGAAGATATCTGCTCCATTGTCCTCTGTTGGACAGTAGACCAATTCCACTATCCCATCCTCCATCAAATCATGCACATAGTGATACTGGATCTCTATATGTTTGGTGCGTGCATGAAACACTGGATTTTTGGCAATGGCGATGCAACTCTGATTGTCACATCTCAGCATAGTTGGTTCTTCATCTTGCACTCCCATATGCCATAGAATCCTTCTCAACCATACTGCTTCACATGCAGCAAAACAAGCTACCTTGTACTCTGCTTCGGTAGAAGACAATGCCATTGTTGGCTGCTTCTTACTAATCCAAGAGAAAATTCATGAACCCAAAGAGAAACAATAACCAGAAACTAACTTCACGGAATAAACATTTCCTGCCCAATCTGAGTCACAGTTCCCCACAAGAGAAGTTCTGAAACTGTATGTGATACCATAGTCAAGAGTTTTCTTCAAGTATCTGAGCACCCGTATCCCAGCCTTCCAATGAATCTCATGAGGTTTGTTTGAGAACCTACTCAAAACACCAACAACAAAACTTATATCTGGTTTGGTGTTACACAAGTAGATCAACTGCCGACCAACCTCCTATACCTCCCAATGTCTGCTAGTGCTGATGTATCCTCGAGGGATAACTTTGCATTCACCTCCATAGGTGTAGCTATCTCCTTGCACTCGATCATGCCAAATGCCTTCAAGATCTCCCATGCATACTTCTTCTAAGAGATGAAGATCTTTCCTGGCTCTTGCCAGACTTCAATCCCCAAACAATAGTGCAGCAAGCCCAAGTCTGTCATTTCAAAATCAAAACTCAAAGCCTTTCGAGTTTGGTTGATCATATCTTCATAGTCACTTGTAATAAGAAGGTCGTCCACATATAGGACAATCACTACAGACTTTTTACCATCCATGTAAACATATAAGTTAGCATCTGAGGCACATCTTTTTAAGTTTAGGTTTAAAAAAAACTTATCTATCTGCTGGTACCATGCTCTGGGGGCTTGTTTCAGCCCATATAATGCCTTCTTCAGCTTACATACTTTGTTCTCAGAATGGGGGGCCTCAAACCCTGGTGGCTGAGCCACATACACCTCCTCCTTGAGGTCACCATTTAAGAACGCTGACTTAACATCCATTTGGTACACTGGCCACTTCTTGTGGGCAGCCACTGCAAGTACCATGCGAATAGTGGTCATTCTGTCCGTTGGGAAAAATGACTCTTGAAAATCAAACCCTTCAACTTGTGAAAATCCTTGGGCAACCAGTCTAGCCTTGTACTTTTCTAAGGTACCATCAGCCTTGTACTTTACCTTCCAAATCCACTTGGTGCCAATAACCTTCCGCTTTGCTGGTCGATCCACTAGCTCCCAAGTGTCATTCTTCATTATGCTGTCATACTCCGCCTGCATAGTAGCCTTCCATGATGGATCTACAAGTGCTTCTTCTAAGTCAGTTGGCTCCTTTACTTCTCTTATAATCTCAACCATCAAGGCCATATTGACTATGTGAGCAGAAGCCCTCCTTTGCTCCTCTATTCTCTGAGACCTCCTTGGTCCGTCTGCCTTCTCCTAAATAGATGCAGGCATAGGATTATTGTGGTCATAGAGCTGCTTCACCTAGCGTGGAAATGGCTTTTCCAGTGGGGTGATGTCAGGTTGGTGAACTTTTTCCTCATCATCTGAAGATGATGCTTCGTCCTCCTTAAGGATAGGGATAGCTCTTGGGACAGGTTCATAGTGGACTACTTCTTCGCTTGATGATAAAGTGGAAGAACTTGCCTTCTCCTCCTCCACTGTATGCGGCTCCTCCTTGAACACCACATCACGGCTCGCGATGATCTTCTTTGCCTCTTGGTCATATAATATGTAAGCCTTCTGCTCATCACTATAACCCAAGAAGATACATTTTCTGCTTTTTGGTTTTAACTTGTTTCTCTTCTCATTTGGAACATGTGCATAACATTCACATCCAAAAATTCTAAAATGTGAGACAGATGGTTTCTTACCAGTGTAAGCCTCATGAGGTGTTTTTCCCTTGAGAGCCTTTGTGTAGCTCCTGCAGTATTAACAGCTTCAGCCCAAAAATGGTTAGGCAATCTCTTGCCCTTTGGCATGCATCTTGCCATCTCCACAATGGTGTGATTCCTGCGTTCCACAACACTGTTCTGCTGAGGTGTGTGAGGCGTCATCAATTGACGCTTGATCCCTTTGCTCTTGCAAAAGCATTCAAACTCCTTTGAGTTGAACTCATCACCGCCATCTATTCTAAATTTCTTCACACTTTCCATGTTTCATTCTCAACAAGTTTTACCCATTCTTTAAACTTACCAAAAGCTTGAGCCTTATCATGAAGAAAGTACACCCACATCTTCCTACTGTAGTCGTCGACAATCAACATAAAATAAGAAGATCCCCCCAAGGCCTGTGTAGGCATCTTACCACACAAGTCAGCATGCACCAACTCTAGAGGAGCCAGTGCTCTATTCTTGCTTTCTTGTGGAAATGCCTTTCTCTGTTGCTTGCCCATTGTACAAGCTTCACATGGTTCCTTCAATTCAGTTATTGCAGGTAGATGAGCAACCATACCTTGCTTTTGCATCTCCTTCAATACTGGAAATCCAATGTGTCCAAACCTTTCATGCCAAAGCTTTACACCTTGTTTGTCGTTCATTAAGAACCTTCGCTCCAAAGCGGATTACATATCTATTGCCTTCAAAGTCATCTTGACCAACTACCCATCCTATTCCAATAGGACTTGTGTCCACTGTGAGTATAATGGGCTGTCCATTAGAGTAATTAGTCCTCTTTAAAGTGGGGGCTGAAATCAACATTTTCTTGAGTTTTCGAATAGCCTGAGTGTGTTCTTTTTCCTATATAGACCTTTGGCCCTTTCTTAGAAGCTGATAAAGACTTTCAGCAACATGGGAAAAATGTGGTATCCAAATAAGGTAGAAGACACATGCACCAAGAAATCTTCTCACCTCTGAAACATTTGTACATTATTCCTGCATTTTGCTGATAGCATCTATTTTGGTTGGAGAAGGCTTTCGGCCATATGGACCACACATATGTCCGACCACAAGGACTTCTTCGACTCCAAAAACAAATTTAGCTCCTGAAAGAGTAAGATGGACTTCTTCTAATTTAGACAAGATTTGAGCACAATCATTAATGTGATCAGAAACAAAATTTCGACATCCAAGTTCGTTTTTCTCATGAACTTCACATCCTTTTATTGGAACATCATCAAAAAAAGGAAGAGTCAATTGAGAAATATAATCCCTCAATACTTTATGCATAGCATTCATCATGTGAGCTACTGAATTCGTAGCCCCTTGAGGTAGAGTACACATGCAGACTAGGCCAAGAGGCGTCTTCATTGTGGTAATGTCTCGGCTTTCCAAAGCAAGCTGAAATTGGTCATAGCTTGAATATAAATCTCCCATGGAATAGATTTCCTTTCCTGCAAAAGCTTTAGCAAACTCATCAACAATTGGTCCTGATCCAACATTTCTAATAGTGACTTTATTGACGGGTTGTAAATCTTGAATGAATCGCAAAGATCCATTCTTCTTAGGTACGGTAAACCATCGGTTGGAATATGGAGTTGAAGATGGCTCCAATATTCGCATTTTTATCTTTACATTTAGAAGTTCCAATAACTTAGGCCAATGAGCCCTTTGAACCGGAACTGGTTTAAGATTCCAATGAACATGTGGGACCGTAAAAATCACCATTGGTGCCACAATGCTTGGATCCACACAGCCAATTTCATGTGGCTGAAATGAAAAGGCTTTACCATGATTCTTTAGCATCTGCATGAAGATTTGCTTTTCAGCCCGCGGCGAGAGGAAAGAGTCTTCACCAATTTTCAACTTTTGTAGACTTTGTGCTGTAAATTGGTGACCAATATTTTCAGGATCATGAAGGCTTGGCTGTTTGGATACCCTTTCTGCCAGTCCTTCGCTTTCAGGCGGTAGAGGAGTAGCTACCGGCTTGACCTTTTTATGACACAAATACTTTCTTTCAGCCCTGTTCATGGCTGAAAACTGTTTATAACAGCCCACACCATTGGCTGAAAAAACCTGCAAATCAGCTTTTGGCCTTGCCTCCTTCATATGTGGAGGCAATTTTTCGTGACATGATGCACTACCATAGCCTCCACTTATAGTAGCACTACCCGAAAACCCTCAAATTCTCGGGAATTAGGAGGAATAGGATGATCTCTCAATCGATCCCTATTCCGGTGGTGATTAACACAGACGGTCAGGAATTGGACAGCTTTATCATTATCCTTGCTTCTTATCCGAGCATATGATGAACCATCATCAAGAGCCTTTGTCTCTAAATGAGACTTGAAAATAAATGGTTGTCCAAGAATGATAGGATAGCTGCAGGGATCTTGAACAAAGAAATGAAATTCATCTTTTACATTACCAATAGTAACTTGTACATAAGGACATGCTGCATAAAGATCGCCAGAAGAGTTATTGGCTGCCTTCATGTGCCATCCTGGGTCCACATCAATGGGACATCCGCCATTCTCATAGAGACTTCTTGACATAACATTAATTTTCGAACCATGGTCTATAAGGGCAATGCATGGAGTTTCTTTTTCACCGATTTTAACAACAGTTTCAGTAGTCGCCCTTGCCCAATGGGTACGGGAGTAGTGACTACTAGGAATAAAGTGAGCTTCACTTTCTTCTTGCATGTTGTGAAGTAGAGTCTCTTTCTTATGCATGGGCTGCACTTTAGATTGAGAAGTCCCCACCATAATGTCTTCTTCAGTTTCTGCTTCATAAATATCTTCATCTTTGGCTTCTATGGCTGCAATCAATTCTTTGATTGCCTCTAATCGATTCCCTTGAGTTTTAAGCTTCTCTTCATCCTGCAAATACACATGAAGTACTTGCAAAAAAGCATGTACAGATTCTTCAGTTTCCTCACCAACATATTGTCTTTTTTGTTTAATTACATCAATTATTACATCATGAAATCCTCGTTTTGCAATACCGAGAATTTCACCTAATGTAAATTCAATTCTACTTCCAAGAATCCTTTCTTCTAGGATCCGTTTAAGATCAGTTGCGGTCTCTATGTCATACTACAACTTGTAACTGGGATGTTTTCTTTTTCTTTTTCCTTCCATCTTCTTTGCTTGAGGGGCGTCTCCCATGTCAAACTCTGGTGGTGGTGGATTTTCAGCAGCCTTCTGTTGGTCTGGTTTACTTCTTGTTATACGTTTAGTTGGTCCTGAAGAAGAAGGACCGGCTGCATCTTCTTCTCTTTTCTTCTATCATGGCTTCTTGATTATTAATTTCAACTAACCGAGCAAAAGCTGAAAATGAATCCAAGGGCTCGGACCAACCGGTTCTTCCTCGAATACATTGACTGACAGTGGTTAAATCATCTTTAGTTGCCTTGCCTTGATCCATGAGTTCCAAGGCCTACGTCCACACTTATATTTTGCATTAGTTTTACATGCTTTAACAATTTCATTAGTTGGTTCAATTTGCAGCCCATAAGTTGCAGCATCAACAGCTGCATAGGCCGTTCTTGCTGCCAAATCCTCCAATATTTTCTTCATGCCACCGTTGCCAAAGTTTGGCTCAAGAGGAAGCTCGGTTTTGGTTGCATGAATTTTACCATCCTTCCAAAAGACTAATTTTTCTGCTTCAGCTTCACAGAATGCACTGCACTCCCTCTTGTTATGTTGAAGGCTATCACACCAAATACAATGTCTTTTGAAGCCTTCTCGTGTAGGCCTTTGGGCAGATGACCGACCCCTTTCTTCTACTTTTACATCAAGCCTTTCCACTTTAGAATTAATCTCTATTAGATTAAGATGGAGATCCCGCATACTTTTAATTAGCTCGTCCATGACATCCTTCTTTGGAGATGGAACAACAGAATTTCTTGGTTGCTCGGCCATAGAGACAGGAGGTCAAGGAACTGGAACAGGCTCCTTCATAGATTCAGTTGTTGTAGGGGTTGATCCCCATCTTAGGCACAATCGCTCTCTTCGAGCAATCATATTAACTACTTCAGTGACATCACTTCAAGCAGTCTTCAATCCCGTCTCCGAGTCACGATCTTCAAGTCGATCAGTTAGTTTCTCTTGAAGAAAAGAATCTGCAACGTTTAAAAATAATTCAATCTTTTGACTTTCCATACCTTGTTGGTCATCAAGATCTAGTTGGGCAAATTTGCTTTCAAATTCTCCATGAAGAGCAGTGGCGGTTAGATCTAGTTGGGCAAATTTGCTTTCAAATTCTCCATGAAGTAATCCCTGTCACATTTTAATGCAGTTACTACTCCCCAAAGTTCTCTTTTAATTTGAGCATACCTTCTTTGTCGTTCATCAAGAACCTTCGCTCCAAAGCGGATTACATATCTATTGCCTTCAAAGTCATCTTGACCAACTACCCATCCTATTCCAATAGGACTTGTGTCCACTGTGAGTATAATGGGCTGTCCATTAGAGTAATTAGTCCTCTTTAAAGTGGGGGCTGAAATCAACATTTTCTTGAGTTTTCGAATAGCCTGAGTGTGTTCTTTTTCCTATATAGACCTTTGGCCCTTTCTTAGAAGCTGATAAAGACTTTCAGCAACATGGGAAAAATGTGGTATCCAAATAAGGTAGAAGACACATGCATCAAGAAATCTTCTCACCTCTGAAACATTTGTACATTCTTCCTGCATTTTGCTGATAGCATCTATTTTGGATGGAGAAGGCTTTCGGCCATATGGACCACACATATGTCCGACCACAAGGACTTCTTCGACTCCAAAAACAGATTTAGCTCCTGAAAGAGTAAGATGGACTTCTTCTAATTTAGACAAGATTTGAGCACAATCATTAATATGATCAGAAACAAAATTTCGACATCCAAGTTCGTTTTTCTCATGAACTTCACATCCTTTGATTGGAACATCATCAAAAAAAGGAAGAGTCAATTGAGAAATATAATCCCTCAATACTTTATGCATAGCATTCATCATGTGAGCTACTGAATTCGTAGCCCCTTGAGGAAGAGTACACATGCAGACTAGGCCAAGAGGCATCTTCATTGTGGTAATGTCTCGGCTTTCCAAAGCAAGCTGAAATTGGTCATAGCCTGAATATAAATCTCCCACGGAATAGATTTCCTTTCCTGCAAAAGCTTTAGCAAACTCATCAACAATTGGTCCTGATCCAACATTTCTAATAGTGACTTTATTGACGGGTTGTAAATCTTGAATGAATCGCAAAGATCCATTCTTCTTAGGTACGGTAAACCATCGGTTGGAATATGGAGTTGAAGATGGCTCCAATATTCGCATTTTTATCTTTACATTTAGAAGTTCCAATAACTTAGGCCAATGAGCCCTTTGAACCGGAACTGGTTTAAGATTCCAATGAACATGTGGGACCGTAAAAATCACCATTGGTGCCACAATGCTTGGATCCACACAGCCAATTTCATGTGGCTGAAATGAAAAGGCTTTACCATGATTCTTTAGCATCTGCATGAAGATTTGCTTTTCAGCCCGCGGTGAGAGGAAAGAGTCTTCACCAATTTTCAACTTTTGTAGACTTTGTGCTGTAAATTGGTGACCAATATTTTCAGGATCATGAAGGCTTGGCTGTTTGGATACCCTTTCTGCCAGTCCTTCGCTTTCAGGCGGTAGAGGAGTAGCTACCGGCTTGACCTTTTTATGACACAAATACTTTCTTTCAGCCCTGTTCATGGCTGAAAACTGTTTATAACAGCCCACACCATTGGCTGAAAAAACCTGCAAATCAGCTTTTGGCCTTGCCTCCTTCATATGTGGAGGCAATTTTTTGTGACATGATGCACTACCATAGCCTCCACTTATAGCAGCACTACCCGAAAACCCTCAAATTCTCGGGAATTAGGAGGAACAGGATGATCTCTCAATCGATCCCTATTCCGGTGGTGATTAACACAGACGGTCAAGAATTGGACAGCTTTATCATTATCCTTGCTTCTTATCCGAGCATATGATGAACCATCATCAAGAGCCTTTGTCTCTAAATGAGACTTGAAAATAAATGGTTGTCCAAGAATGATAGGATAGCTGCAGGGATCTTGAACAAAGAAATGAAATTCATCTTTTACATTACCAATAGTAACTTGTACATAAGGACATGCTGCATAAAGATCGCCAGAAGAGTTATTGGCTGCCTTCATGTGCCATCCTGGGTCCACATCAATGGGACATCCGCCATTCTCATAGAGACTTCTTGACATAACATTAATTTCCAAACCATGGTCTATAAGGGCAATGCATGGAGTTTCTTTTTCACCGATTTTAACAACAGTTTCAGTAGTCGCCCTTGCCCAATGGGTACGGGAGTAGTGACTACTAGGAATAAAGTGAGCTTCACTTTCTTCTTGCATGTTGTGAAGTAGAGTCTCTTTCTTATGCATGGGCTGCACTTTAGATTGAGAAGTCCCCACCATAATGTCTTCTTCAGTTTCTGCTTCATAAATATCTTCATCTTTGGCTTCTATGGCTGCAATCAATTCTTTGATTGCCTCTAATCGATTCCCTTGAGTTTTAAGCTTCTCTTCATCCTGCAAATACACATGAAGTACTTGCAAAAAAGCATGTATAGATTCTTCAGTTTCCTCACCAACATATTGTCTTTTTTGTTTAATTACATCAATTATTACATCATGAAATCCTCGTTTTGCAATACCGAGAATTTCACCTAATGTAAATTCAATTCTACTTCCAAGAATCCTTTCTTCTAGGATCCGTTTAAGATCAGTTGCGGTCTCTATGTCATACTACAACTTGTAACTGGGATGTTTTCTTTTTCTTTTTCCTTCCATCTTCTTTGCTTGAGGGGCGTCTCCCATGTCAAACTCTGGTGGTGGTGGATTTTCAGCAGCCTTCTATTGGTCTGGTTTACTTCTTGTTATACGTTTAGTTGGTCCTGAAGAAGAAGGACCGGCTGCATCTTCTTCTCTTTTCTTCTATCATGGCTTCTTGATTATTAATTTCAACTAACCGAGCAAAAGCTGAAAATGAATCCAAGGGCTCGGACCAACCGGTTCTTCCTCGAATACATTGACTGACAGTGGTTAAATCATCTTTAGTTGCCTTGCCTTGATCCATGAGTTCCAAGGCCTACGTCCACACTTTATATTTTGCATTAGTTTTACATGCTTTAACAATTTCATTAGTTGGTTCAATTTGCAGCCCATAAGTTGCAGCATCAACAGCTGCATAGGCCGTTCTTGCTGCCAAATCCTCCAATATTTTCTTCATGCCACCGTTGCCAAAGTTTGGCTCAAGAGGAAGCTCGGTTTTGGTTGCATGAATTTTACCATCCTTCCAAAAGACTAATTTTTGTGCTTCAGCTTCACAGAATGCACCGCACTCCCTCTTGTTATGTTGAAGGCTATCACACCAAATACAACGTCTTTTGAAGCCTTCTCGTGTAGGCCTTTGGGCAGATGACCGACCCCTTTCTTCTACTTTTACATCAAGCCTTTCCACTTTAGAATTAATCTCTGTTAGATTAAGATGGAGATCCCGCATACTTTTAATTAGCTCGTCCATGACATCCTTCTTTGGAGATGGAACAACAGAATTTCTTGGTTGCTCGGCCATAGAGACAGGAGATCAAGGAACTGGAACATGCTCCTTCATAGATTCAGTTGTTGTAGGGGTTGATCCCCATCTTAGGCACAATCGCTCTCTTCGAGAAATCATATTAACTACTTCAGTGACATCACTTCAAGCAGTCTTCAATCCCGTATCCGAGTCACGGTCTTCAAGTCGATCAGTTAGTTTCTCTTGAAGAAAAGAATCTGCAACGTTTAAAAATAATTCAATCTTTTGACTTTCCATACCTTGTTGGTCATCAAGATCTAGTTGGGCAAATTTGCTTTCAAATTCTCCATGAAGAGCAGTGGCGGTTAGACCCTTATTGGGCCTTTCGACCCATTCGGTGAAGACTTTCTTTGTCATAAGGCCAAAATCTTCAAGGAAAAATTCTTCTCAAAGAGCCTTCTTGAACACAGTCCATCCCACATCTTTTTGGAAAAGACCATGAATTCAGTCCTGGAGACCATGCACAGCCGACGGGCAAAATAACGGCTCCAGGTATGTTGAGGGACTCCAAAGAAGACCATCATGTCAGTATAAAGGCGGATAAAAGAGGATACATTTTTCCCATTAAATTGCTTGAGCCAACTGCTTCGAAGGCTT
The DNA here is from genome assembly GCF_053477565.2 of Lygodium microphyllum. NCBI lineage: Eukaryota > Viridiplantae > Streptophyta > Polypodiopsida > Schizaeales > Lygodiaceae > Lygodium > Lygodium microphyllum. The sequence goes on from NC_141150.1 coordinate 30,485,155, forward strand.
TAATGGCAGTAGCATCAATCCGCTCTTCTTCTTGTCTCTATTGTTGTTGCAATTGCAACTGTTGCTGAAATTGTAATTGTTGTTGTTGGCTTTCTTGCATTAGATGAACCAACTGTTGCAAGGCATCTCCTCTCGAACTTGATGATTCTCCCATTGGACTTCTTCTTCCACAGCGGACCTTCACGTCAGATTCACCACTGTCGTCGTGTTAAAGGTTGAAGGTCTACCACCGGGGGCTTTAGTATAGAAGAGGAGTTTAGGATTCAAAGTTTAGGAAGGGGAAATAGATTGGGGTTTAATAAGATCCGGGATTTAAAAATGATTTAGGTACGAAAGAAGAATTCAAGCTTTTTCTCATACATGAACGGAAGAAATAACTCTATCTTGATAACATCAAATGCCTCTGGATACATACATCATATCATAAAGGACATTTTCAGATTCTCAATTCAATTATGAATATCAAATGCAAGTTCTAATGGCTTTCATTTCAAGTACATAGATGGATTTCAACCGTTTGGAACAAGTATTATATTGATAGACTCAAATGCATTCAAGATTTGGGCCAATGATACATGAAATGAATTGAAGAAGCATAATTTTAGCTTCAGCCCTGTTTTAAAACAGAAAATTCCATCCCATAATCAAGCTCAAAATGAGTGCATAAACTCATGAAGAAGCTCCTCTAATCACCTAATGAAAAGAGGTAATTTCCTTCCATTACAACCACATAAATCTCTTGTTTGCTCATAAAAATGGACCATAACAGTGGGCTGCCCTGTTTATGACTGGTTATTTCAGCCCGTAACAGCCCATATACCTTCAAAATCCTCACCCTTTGCTTGCCCCAAAGTCACTCAAGTACTTGGGTACAAGTCGGGCTTCATTGGACCAAGAATGAGGTAGACAAAATGAGAGAAATCGTGCATAAGAGCAGGCTTAATACTTTTCTCTCAGATTTCCCTCTTTTATAGACTGTTTCAACATGCATTTTCGTCAGACCAAATGGGCAGAGAAGGCTAGCCTGACAATCTTGTAGGGGCCATCCCATCTAGGTTCTAGCTTCCCTGGAAAAAACTCCCTACATGCATCGTAGTATAGAACTAATTGCCCTTTTTTAAAGGTATACTTCTTTGCTTTAAGGTCATGCAACCACTTCATCCGACATTTAGCTACCTCCTGGTGTAATAAGCTCTTCTATTTCAGTTCATCCAAGTGGGCTATGGTTGTGAAACGTTCAAAGAGTGCATCCTCATCTCCCAAAGAGTGGTTAATTGCAAACCATATGGTTGGAAACTCAATTTCTAGGGGTAACACACATTCTTTCCCATAAACTTTCTACTATAATGTACCTCTTTTGGGTAGTAGACGATGGGGTAATAGGACCCACAAAGTCAATGCCCCACTTCTCAAATGGAAGGATAGCCATGATGGGTGTAAGTGGGTATTTCCTATTCTCTCTGTTGTCATGTCTTTGACAAGTATCACATCTCTTAGCATACTCAAAGGAATCTTGGAAGATGGATGGCCACCAATATCCAGCTCTTAAAGCTTTCTGTGCCATCAACCATCCAGCGAAGTGCCCTCCACGTGCAGAGTCATGGCACTCTTCCAAGATGAAAGGAACCTCGTCAGCCATCACACATCGGTGGTAGATATCATCAACACCCTGCCGATATAGTGTTCCTACAATTAAGGAAAACTTCAAAGCCTGTTATCTAATTTTCCTCTTTTCAGATTTTGATAAACCAGCTCTAGTCTCTCCTGTTGATAGATAATGCGTGATAGCAACATACCAAAATGGGAAAGAAGTTGTATCAATTTTAAACACTTCTTTAATATCACTTCCTTCAGCCAAAGTCTCCTTCGGCTCCCCAGAATCCACAAGGCATTCCACAATACCCTGCAACCTCGGTGGCTTACTCTTAATCTCATAATCAAACTCCTGCAAAGTGATTAACCACTTTGCTAAATGATCAGGCGGTTACAACTTGTTCATAAGCAATCTAAGCCCTTTCGCCTTCGTATAGAACACTACCTTCTCATAGAGGATGTAGTGCCTGAATTTTTTAGTCGCAAAGACCATCTCAAGGCAAACTTCTCCATGTAGGTGTAATTAATTTCTGAAATGCCCAAATTTCGACTAGCAAAAGCTATCAAATGATACCACTTTTCCTCCCAAATTTGGGCTAAACAGCAACTGCTACTATGCATAGTGGCTGCTGAAAATATGTAAAATACCTCGCCTCTTTTAGGTGCTTTTAAAACTGGTGCTTTTACTAGCTCCTATTTCACATCCTCGAAAGCTACCTTACAAGGGTCGCTCCATTTAAATAAATAGCTAAAGGATAATAAATTCGTTAATGGCAATGTTCTTTTTACCAAGGCATTTATAAACCTCCAATAGTACCCTATCGATTGTAAAATATTACATGGCGCAACGAACAGAATCTGAGAAAGAGATAGAGAGTACACAACAGATAAGAGGAGAATTAGTAAATTCTTTAACTCCAAACAACTGATACAAAGATGGCTCTGTCCACCCGTGCACTTCCACTGTGTGAAGCTTAGATGGTGATCTAGACAGAAGATAGGTGAAGAGCTTAAGGTTAGTTGGAACAACAACTCTGACTGGGTGAAAGGTGAGTGTTCGATGGCTGTGAAGGGGTTTAGCTTTTATAGCTTGCGAAGGCCGTGAAGTTGGCCTGACCGACCTACCATATAAGCCTCCACTAGTCGGCTTGGGAATATTCTAGGGAATATTCCAGGGACCCCCCAGCCAGGGACTCAATACAATGCACCTCGAGTTGCTACCAGCTTAACCACTTCGTCTAACCCAAAGATTAGACCCACAACGGTCACCTTTTTGCCATCTGGTCACATAGATCTCATCTGATATACAAGTCAGGACTCAACCAATGTCCGGGCTCACATTTGGCTTCTCCTCATAATGGGGGCCTTACAACTTTGAGCACCATGGATCATTGGTAGCACGTAATGAGGGTGGGGCATTGATCATATCTAACACCCCCCCTCAATGTCCACCCATAGGTGAACTATCTCCTCGGCCCAATGCCGAGTCTCTGAAGATAAACTTGAAGCAGATCCTTCGTAAGTGCTTTGGTGAAGATATCTGCTCCATTGTCCTCTGTTGGACAGTAGACCAATTCCACTATCCCATCCTCCATCAAATCATGCACATAGTGATACTGGATCTCTATATGTTTGGTGCGTGCATGAAACACTGGATTTTTGGCAATGGCGATGCAACTCTGATTGTCACATCTCAGCATAGTTGGTTCTTCATCTTGCACTCCCATATGCCATAGAATCCTTCTCAACCATACTGCTTCACATGCAGCAAAACAAGCTACCTTGTACTCTGCTTCGGTAGAAGACAATGCCATTGTTGGCTGCTTCTTACTAATCCAAGAGAAAATTCATGAACCCAAAGAGAAACAATAACCAGAAACTAACTTCACGGAATAAACATTTCCTGCCCAATCTGAGTCACAGTTCCCCACAAGAGAAGTTCTGAAACTGTATGTGATACCATAGTCAAGAGTTTTCTTCAAGTATCTGAGCACCCGTATCCCAGCCTTCCAATGAATCTCATGAGGTTTGTTTGAGAACCTACTCAAAACACCAACAACAAAACTTATATCTGGTTTGGTGTTACACAAGTAGATCAACTGCCGACCAACCTCCTATACCTCCCAATGTCTGCTAGTGCTGATGTATCCTCGAGGGATAACTTTGCATTCACCTCCATAGGTGTAGCTATCTCCTTGCACTCGATCATGCCAAATGCCTTCAAGATCTCCCATGCATACTTCTTCTAAGAGATGAAGATCTTTCCTGGCTCTTGCTAGACTTCAATCCCCAAACAATAGTGCAGCAAGCCCAAGTCTGTCATTTCAAAATCAAAACTCAAAGCCTTTCGAGTTTGGTTGATCATATCTTCATAGTCACCTGTAATAAGAAGGTCGTCCACATATAGGACAATCACTACAGACTTTTTACCATCCATGTAAACATATAAGTTAGCATCTGAGGCACATCTTTTTAAGTTTAGGTTTAAAAAGAACTTATCTATCTACTGGTACCATGCTCTGGGGGCTTGTTTCAGCCCATATAATGCCTTCTTCAGCTTACATATTTTGTTCTCAGAATGGGGGGCCTCAAACCCTGGTGGCTGAGCCACATACACCTCCTCCTTGAGGTCACCATTTAAGAACGTTGACTTAACATCCATTTGGTACACTGGCCACTTCTTGTAGGCAGCCACTGCAAGTACCGTGCGAATAGTGGTCATTCTGGCCGTTGGGGAAAATGACTCTTGAAAATCAAACCCTTCAACTTGTGAAAATCCTTGGGCAACCAGTCTAGCCTTGTACTTTTCTAAGGTACCATCAGCCTTGTACTTTACCTTCCAAATCCACTTGGTCCCAATAACCTTCCGCTTTGCTGGTCGATCCACTAGCTCCCAAGTGTCATTCTTCATTATGCTGTCATACTCCGCCTGCATAGCAGCCTTCCATGATGGATCTACAAGTGCTTCTTCTAAGCCAGTTGGCTCCTTTACTTCTCTTATAATCTCAACCATCAAGGCCATATTGACTATGTGAGCAGAAGCCCTCCTTTGCTCCTCTATTCTCTGAGACCTCCTTGGTCCGTCTGCCTTCTCCTAAATAGATGCAGGCATAGGATTATTGTGGTCATAGAGCTGCTTCACCTAGCGTGGAAATGGCTTTTCCAGTGGGGTGATGCCAGGTTGGTGAACTTTTTCCTCATCATCTGAAGATGATGCTTCATCCTCCTTAAGGATAGGGATAGCTCTTGGGATAGGTTCATAGTGGACTACTTCTTCGCTTGATGATAAAGTGGAAGAACGTGCCTTCTCCTCCTCCACTGTATGCGGCTCCTCCTTGAACACCACATCACGGCTCGCGATGATCTTCTTTGCCTCTTGGTCATATAATATGTAAGCCTTCTGCTCATCACTATAACCCAAGAAGATACATTTTCTGCTTTTTGGTTTTAACTTGTTTCTCTTCTCATTTGGAACATGTGCATAACATTCATATCCAAAAATTCTAAAATGTGAGACAGATGGTTTCTTACCAGTGTAAGCCTCATGAGGTGTTTTTCCCTTGAGAGCCTTTGTGTAGCTCCTGCAGTATTAACAGCTTCAGCCCAAAAATGGTTAGGCAATCCCTTGCCCTTTGGCATGCATCTTGCCATCTCCACAATGGTGCAATTCCTGCGTTCCACAACACCGTTCTGCTGAGGTGTGTGAGGCGTCATCAATTGACGCTTGATCCCTTTGCTCTTGCAAAAGCATTCAAACTCCTTTGAGTTGAACTCACCACCACCATCTATTCTAAATTTCTTCACACTTTTCCATGTTTCATTCTCAACAAGTTTTACCCATTCTTTAAACTTACCAAAAGCTTGAGCCTTATCATGAAGAAAGTACACCCACATCTTCCTACTGTAGTCGTCGACAATCAACATAAAATAAGAAGATCCCCCCAAGGCCTGTGTAGGCATCTTACCACACAAGTCAGCATGCACCAACTCTAGAGGAGCCTGTGCTCTATTCTTGCTTTCTTGTGGAAATGCCTTTCTCTGTTGCTTGCCCATCGTACAAGCTTCACATGGTTCCTTTAATTCAGTTATTGTAGGTAGGTGAGCAACCATACCTTACTTTTGCATCTCCTTCAATACTGGAAATCCAATGTGTCCAAACCTTTCATGCCAAAGCTTACTTGTGCCCACTCCAACGGTGGCTATAAGAGCACTTAGCTCATACTGGTTGTTCCTTCTTTCTCCTTTGCCAACAATTGTGCCAGCACTATCAAGAATTTCTGCACCTGTCTTCTTGAACCTCACTTCATGACCAAGATCAGTTATGGAAGCAATTGATAAGAGATTTCTCCTGATTCCGGGAACATATAACACATTTGAAAGCTTTTTGACTTCACCATTTGTAGCAACAAAATAAATAGTACATGTGCCCGCAGCAGGGCATTTAGGATCATTTCCAACTGTCACAGTGATGGATTCTTGTAGAGGTTGCATAGAACTATATAGACCTTTCTTGTTGGTCATGTGATGGGAGGCCCCACTATCCAACACCCATGAGTCAGTGGTAGATTCTTCTTGCACCGAGGAGCACACTTCCTCAATGGTCGCCATGAATATTTCCAGCTCTCCTTCAGCCGTATTGGTTGTCTCTTTCCCTTTACTTTTAAGGGTACCATTCTTTTCATCTGCCTTCTTGACACGACAATCTGCAATTGCATGTCCTTTCTTCTTGCAGTAGAAGCACTCGAAACTTCTTATTTCCGCCATTCTTCTTTTTGTCACCAAAATTTTTGGTGGAGGAACCACCTTTTCCTTTTGCATTGGCAGAGAATCCAGCATCTCCATTGTTGCTTCCTTCTTGGGTTTTTAGCCTCAACTCCTCCTCCATTAATAATGCACAAAACTCCTCAAAAGTCAAAGCTTGAGGTCTCACCTGAGTATTAAGGGCAGTTACTAGTCCATCAAACTTTTATGGACAAATCCGAAGACACCTCTGAGCTAGCTCTTTGCTAGTCTTTTGTATCCCAGCGCCAGCCATCTGGTCGTGCATATTCTTAATCCGAGTGATGAATGCTTCAACCGTCTCTCCTTTAGCAAACTTCTCCGTTGCTAGTTGATTCTCCAAGTTTTGAATCCTTGTTTGGTTTCGTGTTTCATACTGACTCCTTAGTACATTCAAAGCCTTTGACACTTTGGTTGTATACTAAATCAAAGTTAGAACACTGTCAGAACAGCTTGTAACTAAGGCACACAATGCATCTGCATTCCTTCGTTTCCAAGCTTGTAGAAGATCTGCATTTGGAGGAATCATCACACTAGGATTTGATGGGTCCGGGGTAGGCTGTGGTTCTGCGTCAGTCCTCAGCACAGTCTCCAGAAGCTCATAAGAATCAAGGATATTTGTAATTTTGAACTTCCACAAGGTGTAGTTTCTACCATCTAACTTGCCTTCGCTGAAGGTTGGTGGACGAATCCTCAGTGTTTGAATAGCCGATACAGCAACACCACATCCTCACCGCTTCCTGATGCGCCAGAACCGCTTCCAGAAGTAGACACAGTTTCTCTTTGCTATTGAAGCCTTTGCCTCTTGCACACTCTCAGATCTCTAGAGCCCCTTGGGCTCTAATACCATGTGAAATATTACACGGCGCATCGAACAGAATCTGAAAAAGAGATAGAGAGTACACAATAGATAAGAGGACAATCAGTAAATTCTTTAACTCCAAACAACTGATACAAAGATGGCTCTGTCCACCCATGCGCTTCCACTGTGTGAAGCTTAGATGGCAATCTAGATAGAAGATAGGTGAAGAGCTTAAGGCTAGCTGGAACAAAAACTCTGACCGGGTGAAAGATGAGTGTTCGATGGCTGTGAAGGGGTTTAGCTTTTATAGCCTGCGAAGGCCGTGAGGTTGGCATGACCGACCTACCATATAAGCCTCCACTAGTCGATGTGACGGAATATTCTAGGGAATATTCTCTTTACCATCGGGCAATGTGCCTCGAGTTGCTACCAGCTTAACCACTCCGTCTAACCCAAAGATTAGACCGACAACGGTCACCTTTTTGCCATCCGGTCACATAGATCTCATCTGATATACAAGTCAGGACTCAACCAATGTCCGGGCTCACATTTGGCTTCTCCTCATAATGGGGGCCTTACAACTTTGAGCACCATGGATCATTGGTAGTACCTAATGAGGGTGGGGCATTGATCATATCTAACATCAATGACAGAAAGCTATGTACCTCTTTCGGAGTGCATGGTGGAGTGATAGCGACTATAACCTTGATCTTTTTAGGGTCAGTTGCGATCCCTACTGAACTGACCACATGGCCTAGCAATAGCCCATAAGGCACTCCAAAGACACACTTCCGTGGATTAAGAGTGATATAAAATTGTCTGCAGCGCTCAAAGCACTTTCTTAAGATAATCAACATCCTTTTCCTCACAGTGGTTGCCCCCAGGTCATCAATAAATACTTTCAACTCATCTGGGGAGATGTCACCAAAGGTCTTGTTTGCTGTTCGTTGCCATGATCTAGGTGCATTGAACAACCCAAAGGCCATCACATGGTACACAAAAGTACCAAAGACAATAATGAAAGTTGTTTTCAACTTGTCCTCTTCTGCAATCGCCATCTGGTTATATCTTGCAAAGCAATCCATAAATGAATATATTTCCCTACCTGTTAATTGATCCAAAATCTGGTCAATAAATGTCAATGAGTAGTAATCCTTAACCGTCTGCTTATTCAGCTCTCTAAAATCTGCACATAGTCGGATCTGGTTGTTTTTCTTTTTCCTGATAACAACTGGTAAACACCATTCTGTGTGTTGTACAGGGAAGATTAGCCCAGCTTTCCTTAACTTTTGTTACTCCTCAAATAGCCCGTCCCTCAATTCAAAAGGCATACGCCTTACTTTTTGACGTACAGGACGACTGCCTTCTTTTACAGGAATAGTATGAAAAGCCAGGCTGGGAGGAATGCCTCTCAGCTCATCATAACTCCAAGCAAAAATGTTGCGGAATTCCTGAATCAAGGACACATAGTCCTCCCTTTCTGTTGAACTGAGCATGGAACCTAATTTAATTGGCCGCGAATCATTCGGCATGCCAAGGTCCAACTCAATCACATTCGCATCTCTTATCCTATCTTGCGGCTCTATCGGCTCATTTAGGGTTATCTGATAAATATCCTCTGTAGTGGACCCCTCTTTAGATTCGTCATTGGATGATGTCTCACTACCAGATGGATCATCTGCTATTTCTAATTCAGTAGAGGATAAAGGAGCTCTCTCACTCTGAGGAGACTCAGGGTAAGCATCGACTATTACTCGATTAGCACCTCTTCCTAGAACCACTCGATCGACGGGCATATCAACTTGACAGTCTGTTTGTAAGATCTAAGGCTTGCCTAGAAAGACTCGATAGCTAGGACATCCTGCAAATCTTATCACCCTAAAGTCCAAGAAGCATTCCACACTTGCGACTATAACATGGACTTTAGTAACGCAACCTTCTGGTTGCCTTAGACTATCATCAGTCATTCTCAGAAGGGTGGAGCTGTCTTTTTGGATGCCTAGACCCAACCTCTCCATCAACTCTGAACTCATGATATTGATGGAGGACCCAGTGTCTACAATAGCATGCTCTACTAATATTCCATCCACATATGCTGGAACCCTAGGGCAATTCTTTTCAGCATGGTCAAACCAATCTTCCCCTACTCGTGCTATGCCCAAAGGTTCTACAATATACCCAATACGTAGGATGTTCTTGAATTCCTTGCATACTCTTGGAGATAATTTAATCAACTATAAGAAGTTTACATCTGGTTTGACTTCGCAAAGAGAACTTGCTAAATCAAAATCATGATAGGTGGCCAAAGCTCTCTTTTCTCGCCAAACCATTCTCTCTTTTGGTCTCGGGACCGGCTTTGGTGCTTCTTTTTTAGCTCTTGCCTTCTTTCTTGGCACTTCCTCATCCTTCTTAGGATTGAATTTTTTGTCAATGGGCCTTAGAGGTCCACCTTCCACGCCAGGATTCAGGACTTGTGTGCCCTTATCCCTTGCTTAGGGTTTCCCTCGACCGGTTTTGCATGATCTTTATCGACCTCCTTAGCCTTTTGGCCTCTTGTCATGGCTCTTAGGTTAGAGGTTTCACCGTCATTGACTCGTACAACCTCGATAAGGCTAACTCCATTGCCTTGTGGCAACTCTTCTATAGTGGTCTTTCCTCTTTGCAATATTTGTCTCGGTCCATTTTGTTGGAGGTTATTACCTTGCGCTCTATGATTAACTGGACCTGGCTGTTTACTCCCTTGTTGGAGGGAACTAATCTTACTCCAACAGGTAGCGGCTAAGTGGCCCGACTTCCCACAAATATCACATTTAACATTTGGACAGTTTCTAGGGAAATGTTGTCCACCACACCACTTACAGCTGAATCTTGAGGGTCCACCCTCTTCAGGGCATCGACTCCCTATCAGATTCTACTACTTCTTCAGGAAATTGACATCAACAGATATTTGCCGATATTGTTCAAAAATCATGTCAGTGTAATGCTTTATCATATCCTTAACTTCGCCAAGGACATTAGATGCACTTGACTCATAGCCTTGATCGTCTATCCGTCGTTCCATTGGCCTAACAATTTGATTGGGCATCGGTTGTTGACTCACAGGAACCACTTTAGGGTTTGAAGCTTGGCCTCCAACATTTGGTGGAGCCAACTAACTGGCCATAGGCATAGTCACACTGGGAGGAGCTGGCAACAAAGGTACATTTTGAACCATGCTTCCTCTCCCATTAGGGTTATTCATAGGCATCCCTTGACTTCCATTTGTCAATGGTAGATTGCCTCCAGGTACTAAACCCGCATTAAGTTTTATTCGAGAGGAGTAGACCATTTGTAATCGTACTTCTACTCCCTCCGCTCGCATAATGGTGGTGATTATATCAGCCAAAGCCACACTACTCAATTGTACTTGAATATTGAAATCCAATACATGCAAGAAGTATTGCAATTGGGCAGTCGCCCGCCGGGATGGGAATGTAAGTTTGTAACTTACGAAACACTTCCTTAAGCTTCTTGGCATAGGCTTTTTGTAACTTACGAAACACTTCCTTAAGCTTCTTGGCATATGCTTTCACATTCTCATGGGGGTCTTGGCGTGTTACATTCAAAACATGCAACCAGTATTGGCCACCTCTTTCAGGGGCATATTCTCCTCGGAAAGCTGCATAAAATTGGTCGATTGTAGTTATGGTTCCAGTCTCTATGCTATGATACCATACTGCAGCCCTTTCTTTTAATATCATGTTAAAGAACATCATAAGATGTCCCTCATCTTGGATACGGTAATTAAACATTAATCTTTGGAATTCACAAATGTGAAACTCTGCATCTTCTTCAATTAACCCATTGAAAATGGGCAAAGGAACTCCTAAAGCTGGCAAATCTAGTGTCCTTGCAAGAATTGCAATGGGTTGTGCCATGACGATAGTCGGATTGACAATAGGAGTTTGGACTGATGGAATCACACCCCCACTTGAAGTGGGTTGACTTAGTGGAAGAGAGGAAGAACTTGCACTTCCTTCTACACCTAAAGGACTATGTGCAGTAGTTGGGTTACTAAGACCACTGCCTCTTATGCGTATCGGGCTACTCCTTTGAGGAGAATAACGACTTACAATCTCCAACTATCGTCTATCCCTCTCAGCACGTTCTGCTTTTTGTATTTTGGCTTGAAGGTCCTTGTCAGAGGACGTAAACCAACTTTTTGGTCCCTAAAAACCCTTGATTCGAGAACCACCACTTTTTGGTAGCTCCCGATAGATGCACCACTGATGGGATCTAAAATGGGCCGGCACTGGCTATGGCACTAGCCGGACCTCATACTCATAACAGACAAACACACCCTCATGGCCTCGCAGACTAGGAGCGTCTATCTAATGCCAATGGACAAACTGCCCTAAAGCCTAATCTATGCGTTTATAGTTTTGTAGTTTTTTGTAGTCCAACGTTTCCCTTTCTATATACTCCTTAGAGGGAGAACCCATACACATTGGAAATAAATACCACGATCACATACATGGAGGCAACCTCTTAGTAAAAACACTGCGGCCCCACTGCAGCTCTCCTATATCGCAAGGATTAGCCCCTTGATGCGCTGCTCAACATATAGAACATTCGAATACACTCTTTTATATTTCTCATATTTCCAGGAGATATACCATGTGTCCTTACTTAACAGTCCCTTAGGAAACTGACCCTCTATCCTACGGCAAGGGATAACCTCACGCTCTCAATCGTGGGTCAAATTCCTAAGAAAACAAGTGCTATGCAGTCCAAGAGCTTTTCTATTTGATACCATGAGCTATGCATAGTGCACAATGTGAACGGTTTAGTGCAGAAACAGAAGAAATTCAGCATTGTGCATCGTGCGAAACCAATCTTTTCATGATTTCCATGCTAGCGTTTATGTAATGCAATGAGGAGAGACACTGAGCCTTACGCTCATGCTGCCTTTCCCTTTATTTTAAAACAATGTCCTATAAGCATGATGCAACACATAAACCAGATTTTAGTTCATGTTTTGACGCTCAACCTCCCCTCTCACCCTCCGTTTAATGTTTTGCATTCGTTGATAGGTGAAAGGGTCATTTTATGTGTATTTCCTTACAAAGAAAGCGATAAACATGAACAGAAACATATAAACGAGGGTAAATTGAGGCCAACGTCATGCTTTACCTTTATTATACACTGCACAAACACACATGAATTTTTTTGGAATTTTTCTTTTACCGTTTCCTAATTTTCTCCCATTTAAAACCCATTTTTCAACATTTTTTGGTATTTTTGCCCTATTTTCTTCAATAAAAAATGATTAAAAATTAAGATTGTTGGTTTTTTTTTTTTGGGGGGGGGGGGGGGGGGGGGGGGGGGGGGGGGGTCAAGCTCCCAAAGGTCACTACCCAATTTGGCCAAAACTAGTCCACCTCTTCATATCTTGACCATTTGTTGGCTCCTTCCTCGTCCGGCATTCGATTCGAGCTCTAAAAAATCCTAGCATTCGGCTTGACATCCTACATTGACTAGAAACTCTTGACAACCCACATGGCAGTCTGAAAAATTATCAAAAATCCACAAGTGTCACTCGGGCGCCTTTTAAAAGTCGTCTATCACTTGGTGCTTAAAATTGTCCTAGCCGGAGCCGTCACCTTCGATGTTAAATACTTTTCCCCTAAATTCCAGATTTTTTGGCAAATTCTAGGCACATCCCGGGCTCAAAACTCCGCTCTCACCTTTCCACACAAGTAATATCAATTACATAAGCATTATACCATGCTTTTCCTATGGTAGGTTAAAAGATAAAATGAGAGTCCTATGACGTGAACATAGACATGTTTTTGAAGCATTTCAATCATCGAGTGGGACTATGGGGTAGAAATTTGAGTTGAACTTTCAAACAAAAGTGAGTGAAATTGAAAGTATAAGAACAATTTCATGTATGTCAAGGTGATGCCCAAGTTAGAGTGTGCACATGCCCATTTTTCACTTTCACATCGTGAAAATTAATCTAACACTATAATTAGAATCTTTCCAAGTCATGTGCTTAGAACTTAGCATACTTTAACTTGATTCATATAAAGCCCCCTTAGAATAGCGTACACTTTGACCTTTTTTATGAAAGTGAATATACAATGTAGACAAGTTTATTTAAACTGTATTGAAATGCATCCATAATGAAAACTTGTCAAATACCCTTAGAGTAGGGTACAATATGACATCTTGACTCAAGTTCAAGATTGAGACTATGGACAATCAAATCATATGAATGATTTAAAAGTGATAAATATTTTTTCAATCTAATACATTTAGTAATCATGAGAGATTTGTAAGAGACTAGATTCTAGACCATAGTCATATACAATGTTAGAGTAGGATTATAGATTTTTTTCATGGCACGAGTGAGTATTTAGAGGTTGAAGGCTTGTCTTTTGAAAGGTTTCTGCATGCCATGATCTTCTTCATGCCTTGTTAGGGGAATTGTAATTGTTGACTTCCTACTTATGGCAGACTACCTTGTGACCTTATTCTAAAGCACCTTCTAGTCAAAGACTCTTCTCCAAAACCAACATCTTGGCAATCATAGTCTTTGTGTAGTCCCTTAAGAACATGTTTGTATATGATATCTAAATTTCCATAACACCATGTACACCATCATGTGGCCTTGTTCTTAGACACTTCCCAGATGAATACTCTTCTCCAAGTCCTACTCAAACCAACATCTTGGCAATCATGCTCTTCTTATAGTCTCTTAAGAACATGTCTGTATATGTTATCTAAATTGCCACAACATCATATACATTGTTACTATATATTTTAAAAAATGAATAGAATTTCCTTGATTGTGATTGTAAAACGGCTTATCATACCATAGGACTTTGGAGGAATTGTGAAAATCTTGTAGATGCTAAGTAGAAGTGACTTAGTGTTAGCTTTGCATTGCAAAGGGCTCTCCAACCACTTGAGTAACCATCATTCTGTTGAGAAACCTACAATATACCAAGTTGATAGTTTAGAGTTCTAACGTGAAACATTGTTTGCTTTCTAATGTGGATACGTATAAAGGTTTGATATGTATTTTGATCATTACATACTTTTACATCAAGGTAAAACACTTCATCATTTATATCCAAGGCAGTCACCATTCTTCTCACACAACTGCATTGCAAAGTAAGATAATAGTCATGTTTTTTCCATTTGTTTGTTTGGCATTTGTATTTGTGGAACCAACAATATATACAATAACCTAGCAAAAAATTGTTATACCTTCTAATTTCAACATGTGTATTTGCTAGTGAGTTGAGCAAGTAAGATTTCTTGTCATGTAGATCTACTAAAACAAGACTCCAATGCTTGCTACATCATACACATCAACTTTTTGGATTAATAAGTTTTCCATCATATAGATTCACTCAAACAATAAGACTTTAATTTTGTGATCACATCAATTTTTTGAATTAGGATACATTCAATAACCTCTAAACTATATATGCTTAAAGGGTAAAATGATAATACCTATCGTTATAAGAAATAATTAGTTCATCAAATTTCTTGGATTTGTAATGTCATGAACATCTGTCAACTCGAGATCCTGATCTCACAACGGTAATGACACTAATGGATCTACAACTAGTAGATTTTTTTGTTGCTCAAGACTCAATTTTGATCTTAGAATCCCATTTTTAATTTTTAGCACATCAAAATCTAGAATCTTGAACCATTTAACAAGCATACAAGACCACAAAAATACAAAGTTTTTATTATTACCTTAATGATGTAAGGATTGTAGGATCTGAAACATATGCATTCGTAGATTGCAATATACGTACATCAACTTCTCTCGGCTCGACTTTGGTTAGCCCATCTATGTCACATATCTTGATTGTTATAGTTCCAAAAAGTTGACCTAGAGCCCTTATATCGTTTTCTGATAGCAACATGAAGAAATATTCAATTTATTTCTAGTGGAAAAATGATAAATTTAGACTTCTGAGTCCCTACAAAAGTAACATATCAAAGTTAATTTTATATTTATGTGCATTAAGAAACATTGAAGCATCATATCCATTCACCATTGCATTGAACTTAGGATTAAGATTTTCTAGATGCTCTAAAGCTAACCTCAATCTCATAGAGGATATCACTAAGCTTATCCATAAGGCCATGCTCAACCCAAAGAGAGTTTGATTGCATTATTGAGCTTTATCCATGCAACCAAGTATTTTCTACTATATTAGTGTTAACAACCCATCATTTCAATCCACATATAGAGGCATAGAGCATGGTTTTTTGCATAAATACTAGAACATTTATAGCCTTTTAGTGTCAAATCAAAGACTCATGGCCAAAAATGAAGAAATTCATATCAATACTTCAGAAATATAGTTTAGGCTCCATGCAACCATACACATTATCAATATACACACAAGCTTAGAGGTCAACCAAAAACATACATGATGGATACATACATGGGTCACCTATTTGATGTAGAGAGAGCTTGAGCCTGTGATCAAGCCTATAGCAACCTTCTTCTTTGGGTATGATTATGAGGTGTACTTATTTGATGTATTTGAGAGAGAGCTTGAGCCCTTGATCAAGCCTATAAAAACCTTCTTATTTTGATATGATTATGAGGTGTCTTTGGGAGGGATCTTGAGCACCTTCTTAAGCTTGTAGTAGCCCTCTTCTTATGGGAAACGAGTCTGTCAAGACGATTTCCCCATGTTCCATTGAGGGCATGGAAAAATATTTTATCCTCTCTCATTGAGATAGCTATGAGATAGCATGCAGTGAGCACATGCTCAAGATTGTATCTAAACCTATCTATTTAATGACTCCTTGATATGTCTTTGGGTCATAGCTTGTGCACATTCTCAAGCTTGAAAAACCCTCTCCACATTGGCAAGGAGATTGTCAAGAGGGTTTCCCCCTCTCCTTTGGAGGGCATGGAAGAAACATTTGCTCTCTCATCACACTGAGACTGATAGCACACTTCAAGCACTATTGAAGACTCATGGATATGAAGGAAGAAATTCATTTCAATACTACATTATATTAGTTTAGTCTCAAAGCATCCATACACACTCTCAACATACACACAAGCTTAGAGCTCAACCAGAAACATACACGATGGATACATACATCGGTCAATTATTTCAACAAAAATTTTCTAATGATTGTGTACAAGGATGATATACGATGGAAATAGAAAAGAAACCATTACAATAAGAATCTATGCCATCATCAATAACATTTTGGCACGTAGCTCATCATTCATAACATATTGCCCAATTAGAGTATATGATCTATAAAAGTGTATCATTATCATAAGTGTATAAATGAGTTAAAATAAGTGGTTGCATGTTGCTTGATTCCATCAGAGGTTTGACAATGCCTTTGTAACATGAGCATTCTTCTTATTAATGTTGGGATGTATTAGTAGTATCAGCTAAAAACACAAGAAAATGATATAGTTAACAGTAATTTGCAAAAGTATAGAGATTTTATAAGAATTTTAACTTGTTATACGCACATATACTCACACGATGGCTTTGGAAATCCATATTGGTGTATAGCAATCTTTTCAAAAAGTTCTTCGCAACTCTTGCATTCATCCTGCTTCTCTTTTTGCAACCCAATCTTTTTACTAGCCCAATCAAGTCAATTGGTTTCATTATAGGAATTCTATGTTCTTCATTTTGAAGAACTTGTAAAATACGTTGATCGACTACGTCTAGACTTGTACTTCTACTTTTTAGATCTTTTACAAGAGACAACCTCTTTGTGTGAAAGTTTTGGTTGTACCATCTATTATTCATGTCATCCCACTCACTCATGACTCCTCTAACTTGGTTGTACCGATTGTGATCTTCAAGTAGAGGTATATGTCCATATCGAGTGCTTGTAATAGCACTTCACACATCATACATATCATTCAACACAAGAAGATAGGGGAGTAAATGTCCCATAAGCATATCATCATCCTTTTCTTTGATATCAAAAGTAGACAGAAAGATGTAGTTGCTACTTGGTGTAATACAACCCCTATAAGGATCATCATCAATGAGGATGGTCTGTGCAACATTACACCCAAATTGCATAGTCATTTTTGCCAAGGGCTTGAACTGTGCTTCAACACCTAGCTTTCTTGGTCTATACATTTTCATTTTGTCATATCTATAGCAGTGATCCTCACACCGTATGGCAAAAAACCCTAAACTATATCCTATTTTCTACTCTAAACTTCTAACCATTGATACAACATTATGCTCTTGTGTAGTTGACCAAATTTTGACATTACACCTTTCTAGAAAAATATTCAAGAATTATATACAACCGAGTCGGAGCACTAGATACTTGTTATGACCATATAGTATGGATTTATGAAGTGGTGATGGTTGGATATAGTGCTTGAACAGTAAGTCATTCAAATCCAGTACCACCGTTAGAATGGATTTCTGTGTCGTGCTCAGTATTGTAGAAACATTAATGTTGCTACCAAATGATTCCTCCATCACTCCATCCTTCATTTGCCTCTCAGTATTGAAAACACTCGGTGACTCTATCTTAAATCATGCTCAATTGAAAGATTAGTAAATATCACAATGGATTGAATAGTTGAACTCACATCATCACTTACATTATGCACAACACAAGACTTTAATATTCCTAAGATAACTTAGTATTTCTCTTTTAAATAAAAATTTCAAGCTATATATGTAAGCAAAATTACATACTCTCTTTGAAATAAATTAGTCAAGTTGTATATGCCATGTGTCCAATATTATTCAAACTCTCTCTTTTTGATGTGTTGTTTGGCCATGTGCTCAGATTCTTAGAAACTCTCTTCTTGGTCCCAAGCCTTAAGTAGGTAGACCTTGAGCATGTGCTTAAGATTTGGGTTGTGAGCATGTTCTCAAGCTTTCTTCTATGTCCTTGAGCATATATCTCTGTTTGAGTTCTCTTTGAGAAATAGTTTGGCAAAGTGCTCAATCTTGTAACAATTATTTCTTTGGTTCTAGTTCTTAAGGAGGCAGAGCTCGGGCATGTGCTCAAGCCTATAGAAGTATGCTACACTTTGAAATACCTCCAAGATCAAGATATTTCCTTGAGCTTAAGGTTAGGCAGAACTTGGGTGTACTTCTAAGCCCAATCATAGAAAATTTACCTTGATCTACTAATTTAATACAAGATCATTTTTAAAACACAAGAACTATCAATACATAAAAAAGAAAACACAAAACAAAAAATTTAGGAAAAAATAAGACACAAATCACCCTTTATTTGGGTATATGAGATTCATACAAACATTTGTAAAATCACTACAAAATATATATCTACTCTATATCCATATCATCCTCCTGGGCTACAAGGTTTGCCGCACCTTCTGGATCTTCTACAAGACTTGGTTTTGGAGTTTGTTTTCCTTTCTCACTTGTGGCCTCTTCTATTATTCGAACCTCCTCTGGTTGTCCTACCCAAACTCTAATGTTTGGCTGAGTTTTTATCCATGCCATCAATGTTTCGTGTAACTCATCATGGATTTTTGGTGTTTCTACCAAACATATCACAAGTCTTTGAATTTCTAGGACTACCCTTGCTATATATCCATCGGAGAAAGCATCCATGATGTAGTCTTCAATATTACAAAATTTTATTATGCATGTGTGGATCAAGTGTGTCTTCTTTGTTGGAGATCGCCTTCCACTAGATTGTAAATATTAAGATCTGGTTTATCTTCATTTGAAACACTCAAATATGTATCAAAACCCTCATAATCATGTTCCTTTGCAATAAATACAAACATTGACATGATGTCAGGGACATGCTTGAAGGGTGCATGATTTGTTGTGCTTGCCATCCCAAAGAATATATTATGCTTCCAAGATCCCCGTTTCAAATCTTGTTGCATCACCACAAAGCTCTCCATTTTCACAAAGCCAAGAATAATGTTCTGCTCTACAACATGCACGAGTGCCTCAAAGAACTTGAAATACATTTGGAAATCCCATGACAATTTAGAAGCACGTCCCTCAGTTTGGTCAATTATACACATGCCCAAAGATAGACTTTTTGAGGCAAAGCATCTATTTAGGAAAAAATCACCCTCCTTCTCAATACTTGCCATATATATTTTCCATTTGAGGTCTCCTTCTAGTTGTTGGATTGCCTCCACTTGGTCTACTAACCACTTTACATATGCTTTAGCATTTGAAGGAAACTTGACCTGTGTTTTTCCAACTTGGATCTTTGATTTGGTCCAGTCAGTGCACATTTCTTGCAATTGACCGTATATATTTTCTACAATCATGAATTTTCCACACAACTCTTCCCATCTAATACATTTTTCCTTAGCAAATGTGTTGAATATTGGAAGTAGTTCCACTTGCACAACCCAATCCTGCTTGATCCGTTTTACCCTATCAGATATGTCAATCTTATCTGTGTCCTTTGTACCCTTTGCAAGTAATATCTTTTTTTGCATAATCTCTCTCTGTAACATTCTTATATCTTTGTCTGTTAATCCAACCAAACAAAAAAATGTACTTACGGTTGGTTTTTTCCCATCTAGTTTCCCCTCCATTGCACTGTCCAAGATCTTGAGCCATGTCTTATAGATATTTTCTTCATACATAACCATGTGGGAAAACCTTTGCTGAAAGCCTTGGCCAACGCTCATTTAGGCAATACTAACAAATTTCTACATTGACACAAGTACAAGGATCAATTTCTTTCTCATAAAAGCTACATAAACAAGAAACTATAGATTTAAAAAACTATTTGAGAGAATAGTTGATCTAAGAGATACTGATGTCCCATTATTGGCAACTTTCGGTGCACTTGGTCACACCTAATGCAAGTTTTGAAGGTCTTCCATAGGTTATCCACTGGGATCTCAAGTGCTCTAAGGTACTCTTATAAGGTTATTTCTCAAGGTGCTCCTACATTTCTTCATTAGACAAGATGGATATGGCCATCGATACCTCCAGAGGGGCATCCACAACAATACGTGCAATTCGCCTAACATAGTGTTGCTTAATGCTCTCATTTTCATGAAAATTCATTTTAACAAGTATTCTTGCTGCATAAATTGAGTGTTGGCCACCCAGGATGTAGTAGTAATAATTATCTAACTCATCCTCTTTCACCGATTCCCTTGGCCTTGGAACAAGCTCTCCATGATTATTCTTATATATAGGTATCAAATATGCACACAAGGAAGTTGGAGTGGGCTCTGATTGAAACTTGCTTAGCAGATAATTTACATAGACATGCTCCTTTGGCCTACAAATGTAATGTACTGGAGCTTCCCTACATTTGACTGCATGGATAGAGTATTGCCTATCTAATCCAAATGGAAAGTATTTTGCATATGCATTTAGTCTTGGGGCCCTTGACATCTTTTTTAGCTTTGAAACTTGTCTCTCATCAACTTCTCATATCAATAAAGGCTCTTGTTCCTTTATTGGATCTAGTGGATTATTCTTATATATAGGTATCAAATATGCACACAAGGAAGTTGGAGTGGGCTCTGATTGAAACTTGCTTAGCAGATAATTTACATAGACATGCTCCTTTGGCCTACAAATGTAATGTACTGGAGCTTCCCTACATTTGACTGCATGGATAGAGTATTGCCTATCTAATCCAAATGGAAAGTATTTTGCATATGCATTTAGTCTTGGGGCCCTTGACTTCTTTTTTAGCTTTGAAACTTGTCTCTCATCAACTTCTCATATCAATAAAGGCTCTTGTTCCTTTATTGGATCTAGTGGATTAGTTGGAATGATTGATACAAGTGCTAGTTGTCCCTCTTTTAATGATTGTTCTTTCTGTGTTAATATCTTGGTCTCTATAGATATAACCTATTTCTTTCGTGAGGTGGTCTTTTTCATAGCGTCAAATGCTTTGACTAGCTCATCAATGGCTAGTCTTTCACCGTCACATGTGAGTTCCCATCCCCTAGTAAACATTGTATCTTCAACATCTCGCTACATTTTTTCAACCTCATATACATCAGGGAGAACTTGATAAATGAATTTTCCAACACTCACATCAAGGCAAGATAGCTCCTCTTGAGTTCTAACCCTCCTAGAAGCAACGTTCTTTACTTGTCCAATATCAACTCAACTCATCATCCACATGATCCAATATGAATAAGTGAGGCTTGTTGAGAAATACAACATAAGGGCTGAATATGTCAATGTACCAACTCCTTACATCCAAAGATGCAAAGTTCACTGTAGGTGGCTCTTCTGCAACAACCGATGCCTTTCTTTTCCTGGTCATTTTAGAAGCAATCTATTTGGACACATTGAAAAAACAAACATATACAATGTGGATTATGATACTCCAAAAATATAATTTCATATAGGAAATGCATTATAATACCTTAATGAAGTCAAACTCAAATAAAAGAAAGATAAATTCACAAAGATAAGCTTAAATAAAACATAATGTTGGGTTGGCCCTACATGCAAGAATATTTCAACTAGTTTCAATTCTACAAACACAAACTTAAGTAAAACATAATATTGGGCACATGCCCCTCAGAATTCAAATAATTATACTCGTATAAGACAAACCCCATCTTCTACAGTTCTCCTAATGCCTCAAGTTGTTGATCCTAGCCTAGCTCATACTAGGCAACTAGCACACTATACAAACGAGCCCTTCCCACATATGTGTACACAAGCCTAACTTGACGGGAAAGGAGATACTAGGAACCTATCCTTTGAAGCTCCTCCCTTGGAAAGGAAGAGTTGATATAAGCTTGACCACATTCTCAAGCTACATCTCAAAGATATCTAAGACATTCATAGAAAAAGAATGTGTTGACACAAGCTTGAGCATGTGCTCAAGCTCTATCTCATGGACACCTCCATAAGAGAGGGGAAACTATCGTGTTGCACTCAGAGAGATACAAGGCAAAGAATATCACCAAACTCCTCCCCCATAAAGAGATGGTTCAAAGAGGCTTGAGCTTATTCTTCATAAGCTCTATCCAAAAAAGACCCCAAGGTCACAAAAAATTAAAGAGGATCTATATAGGTTATGATAGGCTTGAGCATAAGCTCAAGATCTCTCTCTCAAATAGGCTTGTTATAGGCTCGAGCACATGCTCAAGCTCTGTCCCACCATTTTTCCAAATTTCCCTCCCCCCTATATCAAACTCATATCAAAACTCATATCAAATAAAGAATGTCATTATAGGCTTAATCACAGGCTCAATGATGGAGGAGAAACTATTTTTGCATGCCTTCAAAGGGAGAAGGGGAGATTATCTTGACAACCTCTTTCCCCATAAAGATCGAGTTCATATGAGCTTAAGCACATGCTCGTTCCAAAGATGTCTTAAAGCCACATAATAAAGGAGATGGTTGATAGAATCTTGAGCATGTGTCCAAGATCTATTGTCTCAGTTTCTTGCTAAGCTCCTTGCACCCAAGTGAAAGTATTGATGCCAACTGCTCGATATGTGTTTCATAAACATCTTGGTGGAGGGGGATAACCTATACATTTCTATGGTCATTTTGTCTCACAAACCTCCCGGTGGAGGGGAATAAACTACATGTTCAAGCTCTATCTAAAAGAGATGTCTCCTATGAAGAGAGGATTGATACAGGCTTGAGCATGTGGTCAACAAGCTCTACCAAACAAAGACATCTTAGGAAGAGAGTTTTATCCAAGCTTGATCACGTGCTCAAACTCTATCGTAGATACACCTCAAAGGTGTGTTAAAAAGAGATTATTATTATGGGCCTTAGTGTGTGTTCAAGCTCTATCTCCTAAGACATCGCAAAGACAAAGATAGGGTTTGACTCTCTTTCCTTGAGGTAGAGCTTGGCTATGTGCTCAAGCCTATAGTACCTCTTCTATCAGTGAGCTCTCTTTAAGAAGAGAGAGCTTATCCATGTGCTTCTATATAGAACCAATCTTCCATCTAAAAGACAATTTGAAGAGGTATGAGAACATGGTGAAGTTTGAGAAAAGGTTTGACACATGTGCAAACCCAATGTTTTATGCTTTCAGGATTCTAATTTTATGGTGTAAAGTATTTAACCTCACAGCCATTGCATTTGCACCTCAATCAATTCCAAGTCTCCTTTTTTTATTATTAAATACCACAAGATTTTGGATTTCAAATTTACATCTAAACTATAAAGAGGTATATCTCTAACAAACTACTTTTTCATTTTTGAGCATTAGAGTTATCACCTCCCACTTCTATGGGCTTCAACTAGGGTTCAAATTTTGACACAAGGGTCGGGAAAGCTTGAGCATGTGGTCAACAAGCTCTAGCTCAAGGACATCTTAAAGGCACATAATAAAGGAGGAGATTAGCACTACCTTGGTCATGTGCCCAAACTCTCTCTTACCAAGCTCTCCCCCTCTCTCCCTCCCCAAAAGGAAGAGAGGTTTATCCAAGCTTGATCACATGCTCAAGCCCTATCCCTAGAGATGCCTCAAAGGTGTGCTCAAGCTTGATCACATGCTCAAGCCCTATCCTAGACATGCCTCAAAGGTGTGTTAAAAAGAGATAGTTATTATGGGCCTTAGTGTGTGCTCAAGCTCTATCTCCTAATATGTATCAGAGACAAAGATAGGGTTTCTCAAAATTTTGAATTTCAAATTTAGATTTTAAGTACTATGAGGTATATCTCTAACAAACAATTTTTTGATTTTCGAGCATTAGAGTTGTCACCTCCCTCTTCTACGGGCTTCAACTAGGATTCGAAATTTGACAAAGGCCAGGAAAGCTTGAGCATGTGGTCAACAAGCTCTGGCACAAAGACATCTTAAAGCCATATAATAAAGGAGGGGGATTACCACTAGCTTGGTCATGTGCCCAAGCTCTCTCTTACTAAGCTCTCCCCCTCCCGCTCTCCCCCCCACCCCCCCCAAAATGGAAGAGAGGTTTGATCATGTGCTCAAGCTCTATCCTAGAGACACCTCAAAGGTGTGTTAAAAAGAGATGGTTATTATGGTCCTTAGTGTGTAGTCAAGCTCTATCTCCTAAGACGTCTCAAAGATAAAGATAGGGTTTTGACTCTCTTTCCTCCTTGCGGTAGAGCTTGGCTATGTGCTCAAGCCTACAACACCTCTTTTATTCAATGGGCTCTCTTTAAGAAGGTAGAGCTTGTCCATGTGCTTCTATATAGGACCAAGCTTCTATTTAAAAGGTAGTTTGAAGGAGCATGAGTACGTGGTCAAGCTTGAGGGAAGGTTTGACTATGCAAGTGCAAACTCAATATTTTATGCTTTCAGGATTCTAATTTTATGGTGTAAATTATTTAACCTTAGAGTGATTGCATTTTAACTTTAATCAATTCTAAGTCTCCTGATGGCACTATTAAATACCTTAAAATTTTGAATTTCAAATTTACATTTTAAGTACTATAGAGGTACATCTCTAATAAATAATTTTTTGATTTTCGGACATTAGAGTTGTCACCTCCCTTTTCTATGGGCTTAAAGTAGGATTCGAATTTCAACACAAGGGCCGAAAAAGCTTGAGCATGTGGTCAACAAGTTGTGGCATATGGACATCTTAAAGCCATATAATAAATGAGGGGATTACCACTAGCTTGGGGTGGTCATGTGCCCAAGCTCTCTTTTACCAAGCTCTCCCCCTCCCCCCTCTCCCCCTCCCCAAAAGGAAGAGAGGTTTATCTAAGCTTAATCACATGCTCAAGCCCTATCCTAGAGATGCCTCTATTGAGATATCGAGCTCCACTCGTGATACGCCAAGGTGACCGTTGTGTATTTATGTCACCGACTTGTCAGTTGCAGACGCGGTTGGTACACCGCCCATGAATAATAGCTACATGATAGCTATCCTTATCTACTCTAGTTCATGGCTCAGTTAGTATGCCACCTTAGTTAGTTGAGTTTGGTTTGAGACCCATATATAGGGTTCTTCTATTTCTTTGTATGAGAGTTCTTTTTGGCTTACACAACTAAGAAGAGGAATACTGTTTTCAGCCTCCACCCTTGTGTGTATTCCCCCATTGTGCAAGCAAGAAAGCTACAAGTGAGACTCCTTCCTTCTCTCCCACAATCTTGACATGATATCGGAGCCTTGTTCGTGGTAAGGAGCTCAAGAAAGCAAGCCAAGCTCGCGGTGTTCCGGTAAGAGGAGCAGTGTTGCTTTCATTTTCTGTTTTGGGACCAGATCTCTACAGGCAGCACAGTCGGAAATTGCAAGAGTGCATTGTCTCAGGTTGAGACGCCCTTCGCGGTGAAGCAAGAGGGCAGTATATGCTGCGGGAGTGGGCTTTAGCCCTTGGCGACCTTGTTTTTTTGATTTGAGGCCATTTCGGGGCCTGTTTTGGAGGCGGAAGTTTTCTGCACGCACTCAGGAAAAGGCCCAGTTTTATGCTGTGCAGCCACTATTCTACAGGTCGGTGAAAAGTTACTGTAGAAATTGCATCGTATGCTTGTGTGCAGAGACATTGGGAGTTACAGAATCATCCATGTTGCCTGTTGATGCAAAATCATCACTAGGAAGTGAATGTGTGGTCAAATACCACTTTCGTCAGTTTTGCAGATTTGCCTTTGTGAGGCTGAAGCTGTGTTCTTTGCAGTGACAGAATTGTTTGCAGTGTTCTGTAATGGCGTCTGATTCTCTCTCACAGATTGTCACTAAAAAGCTTGACAAGAACAACTTCCAAGCATGGAAGTTTAGAATGACGAATTTCCTTATGGGAAAAGGATATTGGGAATTTGTTGCAGGAAATGAAGAAGAGCCAGTTCTTCCTGATGTTCCCAATCAACAACAAATGCAGGCATTTAAAGCATGGCATGAGAGAGCAAGGAAAGTTATGTATTGGCTGTCTATCAGCATTTCAGACTCTATGATTGTGCATATTCAGGATGCAAGTACGCCAAAGGAGGCATGGGATACTTTGTCAAAAATGTATAGCACAAATACGCAAGCCAGGAAAATGCAGCTCAAGCAAGAGTTGCATAATGTGCAAAGAGAAAATATGAGCATCAATGACTACCACATGAAGGTGAAGAAGATTGCAGATGCACTTGCTTCCATTGGGTCGCCAGTGGAAGATGATGATTTAGTTTATGTGACCTTGAATGGTCTAGGAAAGGATTATGCACAATTCCGAACATCCATTTCCGTCCGTGAAAGATTTCCTGATTTTGAGGAGTTGATTGCTCTTCTAATTTCTGAGTAGCAGAGAAATGGTGGTGCATCTTCTTCAAGAGGAACTTCAAAAGAAGCTGTCTTCTACTCAAATGCTAGAAGAGGTAGAGGCAGAGGTAGAGGAGGCCGATTTGGAGGCCGTGGTAGAAATCAGAATATGCAACAAACTCAAGAAAACCAGGCCTATGGAGGAGGACGTGGTAACTCTAGAGGCAGGGGGAGCCAAAGAGGTCATGGTGGATGGCAAAGAGGCCAAAATGCAAACAGTAATGTTGAATGCTACTACTGTGGTAAAATGGGTCATATGGCTAAAGACTGCTATAAAAAGCAGAATGACATCATGAATGGAAAACTGCAACAAGGAAATTATGCATCTTCCAGTAGACAGGGTGATGACAGAAATGAGCATTTGTTTATGGTGCAGCACATGAACAATTCTGTGACAAGTGCAGAAGAAAGCAATGATGTGTGGTATATTGACTCAGGTGCATCAAACCACATGACAGGTCATGCAGAATGGATAGAGGATGCAAGGAAAATGGAAAAACCAGGATTTGTGACCGATGATGATACTGCACATCCTATTGTGCAGATTGGAAAATTTCCTTTGTCTATGCAGGATGGGAAAAAGAAATACCTGTTCGATGTATTTCATGTCCCGAATATCACCAAGAATCTGGTTTGTGTTGGTCAAATGGTTGAGCAGGGCTTGCAGGTCAGATTTAATCCTCATGGATGCTTTGTTGAGGATATGAAAAATAAAGGTCGCTTGATAGCAAAAGGAAAGAAGAAGGGTAGAATGTTTACATTGGATGCAGACATGTCTGAATTGAGTGCAGCAATGTTTGCACATGGGACCGGTGTAGTTGCAGATATTGATATCTGGCATAAACGCATTGGTCATGTTAATGTACAACGACTTAAATCAATGCAAGCCCAAAATATTGTTGCAGGATTGCCCAAATTCAAAGTTGCAGAAATGCATAAGGTATGTGAAGTCTGTCAGTTTGGAAAACAGGCAAGGAAACCATTTCCTAGACATGTTCAAGAGAGTGAGAAGCCATTGGAATTAATCCACTCTGATGTGTGGACTACTAAAGCTGCATCTCTTGGAGGCTGTCATTATTTTGTCACTTTTATTGATGACTATAGCAAAAAAGTTTGGGTGTATTTTATGAAAAAGAAAAGTGAAGTTTTTGGGCATTTCAAAATTCTTAAAGCTATGGTTGAAAAAGAAACAAGCCTGCAGATAAAATGCCTAAGGTCAGATGGAGGGGGAGAGTACCTCTCAAATGAGTTTGCAAGGTTCCTGCAGGAGCATGGCATAAAGCAGCAATATTCATGCAGTTATACCCCACAACAAAATGGAATTGCAGAAAGGAAAAACAGGCATATTGGAGAGGTATCTCGTGCCATGCTCAATGAAAAAGACTTGCCAGATTTTTATTGGGCTGAAGCAGTTGTTACAGCAGTCTACATAATGAACAGGACTCCCACTGCAGCAATACATGGAATGACTCCAGAGGAGAGGTATACTGGTAGGAAACCAGATATTTCTCATTTGAAAATTTTTGGTTGCATTGCCTATGTACATGTGCCAGATGAGTTGAGATCCAAGTTGGATCCAAAAGCTGAGAAGTGCATCTTTATTGGTTACTCTCTGCAGCAAAAAGGGTATAGATGCTATAACCCTTCTACTCGTAAGTTTACAGTGAGCAGAGATGTTGTTTTTGATGAGATGAGTAGCTGGTATAAACCAGTAAATGTGATTGATGATGTAGATGCACAAAATGGTAATGCTGCACAGAATTCACAGCAGTAATCACAAAATATTAGTGGACCTGGAGTGTCCTCTAGTAGTGGTTCACATTCTTCGCCATGGACAGGCAGATTGAGATCAGGAGAATCTTCTCAAAGTAATGCAGATAGTGGTATGCAGGTATCACGAAAAGGAAAAGAGAAGGTTGATCAGCCCATGTTTGATGTGAATGCAGGTCACTCTTATGTGGATGGTGAATCCAATGGCTCAGAACAGAGCATTGATGATGAGTTGGGTATTCCTTCTGTTGTTATACCTGGAGTAAGGAAGACCAGGGATGTTTTGAGAGCACCTGGGAGTGAACCTACTTTGCACAGGTCTACGAGAGCTGGTATCCTGTGGATAGGCTGAAATATGATGGATTTACAGCCATTCACTATGAATATATGGTCAAAGTGATACAGGAACCAGAACCCACTTCTTTTGAGCAAGCCATGGGAAAAGAAAAATGGGAGAAAGCCATGGATGAAGAAATGGATGCCTTAGAAGCAAATGCTATATGGGAATTGGTACCTTTGCCTAAAGTTAAAAATGCAATTGGCTGTAAGTGGGTTTATAAGGTGAAGCACAATGTAGATGGTTCTGTGAACAGATACAAGGCAAGATTAGTAGTCAAGGGGTATGCACAAACATATGGCATTGACTATGAAGAAACATTCAGTTCGGTTGCAAGGATGGCAACCGTAAGAGCAGTCATTGCTATGGTTGCATCAAAGGGATGGTCTTTACATCAGATGGATGTAAAGAATGCCTTCTTGCATGGTGATTTGCAAGAAGAGGTCTATATGGAGCAGCCACCAGGTTATGTGCATGTTGTTCATCCTGAGTTTGTTTGTAGGTTGAAGAAATCCTTGTATGGCTTGAAACAAGCACCTAGAGCATGGTCTGACAAGATAGGACAGTATCTTGTCACTATTGGCTTTCATATTTCCAAGGCAGACTTCTCACTTTATGTGAGAAAAACAGAGAAAGATATTATGCTACTTGTCATTTATGTTGATGATTTGATTATGATAGGTGACAGTGATGAAGATATCCTTCATGTGAAAATGCTTTTGAAACAGAAGTTTGAGATGAAGGATTTGGGAGAGCTGCGCTATTTCTTGGGCATTGAGGTGATTAGATCACCAAGTGGGATACAGCTCTTGCAGAGGCAGTATGGATTGGACATGCTGTCCAAATATGGGATGACAGGCTGTAAGCCTATTTCAGTTCCTTTGGAGCAGAATGTGAAGCTGAGTGCAGATGCAGGTGAGCTTCTGGAAGACTCTACTATGTATAGACGCATAGTAGGAAGTTTGATTTATATGACTATTACCAGGCCAGATTTGAGCTATGATGTTGGATTGGTAAGTCAGTTTGTGCAGGCTCCAAGGAAACCACATTTGGATGCGGCTAGACGCATACTCAGGTATGTGAAGTCCACATTGCAGTATGGACTATTTTATGAGACTGGGGTTCAGATACAGTTGCATGGATACATTGATGTTGATTGGGCTGGTAGTATTTCTGATAGATGATCTACCAGTGGATATGTGTTCTCTTTTGGGAGTGCTACAGTCACTTGGAGCAGCAAGAAATAGCCTACAGTTGCCTTGTCCAGCACAGAGGCTGAGTACAGGGGTACAGCAATGGCTGCATGTCAGGTAGCTTGGTTGCATAAGCTACTTTATGATATGCATCAGTCTACAGATGGGCCAGTTGTCATTTATTGTGACAACATGAGTAGTATACACTTGGCAAATAACCCAGTCTATCATGCTAGAACAAAGCACATTGAGGTGCATTATCACTATGTGCGAGAGAGGGTTTTACTAGGTCTTATTGATCTAGTTTATGTCAGCACAGAGGATCAGGTAGCTGACATATTCACGAAGGCATTGGGTGCAGAGAAGCTGCGCAAGTTCAGAGACCTGCTTGGTGTGCAGGAATTGGGATTGAGCTCGAGGGGGAGTGTTGAGATATCGAGCTCCACTCGTGATACGCCAGGGTGACCGTTGTGTATTTATGTCACCGACTTGTCAGTTGTAGACGCGGTTGGTACACCGCCCATGAATAATAGCTACATGATAGCTATCCTTATCTACTCTAGTTCGTGGCTCAGTTAGTATGCCACCTTAGTTAGTTGAGTTTGGTTTGAGACCCATATATAGGGTTCTTCTATTTCTTTGTATGAGAGTTCTTTTTGGCTTACACAACTAAGAAGAGGAAAACTGTTTTCAGCCTCCACCCTTGTGTGTATTCCCCCATTGTGCAAGCAAGAAAGCTACAAGTGAGACTCCTTCCTTCTCTCCCACAATCTTGACAGCCTCAAAGGTGTGTCAAAAAGAGATGGTTATTATGGGCCTTAGTGTGTGCTCAAGATCTATCTCCTAAGAAATCTGAAAGATAAAGATAGGGTTTCTCAAAATTTTGAATTTTGAATTCAGATTTTAAGTACGATGAGGTACATCTTTAATAAACAATTTTTTGATTTTCGAACATTAAAGTTGTTACCTCCCTCTTCTATGGGCTTCAACTAGGATTCAAATTTTGACACATGCTGGGAAAGCTTGAGCATGTGGTCAACAAGCACTGGCACAAAGATATCTTACAGCCACATAATAAAGGAGGGGGATTACAACTAGCTTGGTGGTCATGTGCCCAAGCTCTCCCACCCCCTCCGAAACAAAAGAGAGGTTTATCCAAGCTTGATTAGGTGCTCAAGCTCTATCCTTGAGATGCCTCAAAGGTGTGTTAAAAAGAGATGGTTATTATGGGCCTTACTGTGTGCTCAACCTCTATCTCCTAAGACATCTCAAAGACAAAGATAGGGTTTGACTCTCTTTCCTCCTTGACCAAGCTTCTATCTAAAAGATAGTTTGAAGAAGCATGAGCACATGGTCATGCTTGAGAGAAGGTTTGACTACACAGGTGCAAACCCAATGTTTTATGCTTTCGGGATTCTAATTTTATGGTGTAAAGTATTTAGCCTCATTGTGATTGCATTTAAACTTCAATCAATTCTAAGTCTCTTGGTTGCACTATTAAATACCTCAAAATTTCAAATTTCAAATTTACATTTTAAGTACTACAAGGTACATCCCTAATAAACATTTTTTTGATTTTCAAACATTACAGTTGTCACCTCCCTTTTCTACGAGCTCTTCGAATTTTGACACAAGGGCTGGGAAAGATTGAGCATGTGGTCAACAAGTTGTGGCACAATGACATCTTTAAGCCACATAATAAAGGAGGGGATTAGCACTAACTTGGTTATCTGCCCAAGCTCTCTCTTACCAAGCTCTCCCCCTCCCCAAAAGGAAGAGAGGTAGAGCTTGGCTATGTGCTCAAGCCTGTAGCACCTCTTCTATCAGTGGGCTCTCTTTAAGAAGAGAGAGCTTATCCATGTGCTTCTATATAGGACCAATCTTCCATCTAAAAGATAGTTTGAAGAGGTATGAGCACGTGGTGAAGCTTGAGAGAAGGTTTGACAACACATGTGCAAAACCAATGTTTTATGCTTTCAGGATTCTAATTTAATGGTGTAAAGTATTTAACCTCACAGTCATTGCATTTGAACCTCAATCAAAATTCCAAGTCTCCTTTTTGTATTATTAAATACCACAAGAATTTGAATTTCGAATTTACATCTAAACTATAAAGAGTTATATCTCTAACAAACTATTTTTTCATTTTCGAGCATTCGAATTATCACCTCCCTCTTTAACGGGCTTCAACTAGGATTTGAATTTCAACACAAGGGCTAGAAAAGCTTGAGCATGTGGTCAATAAATTCTAGCACAAGGACATCTTAAAGCCACATAACAAGCATGTAGAAGATATCACATAGGTGAAGGCCTAGTTAAATCTCAAGATTGTATTATTAAAAGTTTGTGATTTCACGCGTTTCTAGGTGACTCACTTGATTAGACATCCATAATCACAAGGGCCTTGGTCAAACAACCTAACTCTTAGAGAGAAGCTAAAAGAAAATCTTAAACAAGGGCCTTATCTTTTTGAGTGAACTTAGCAACTTCTAGAATTCAAAAATACATTATCTAAACAATGGGCCTATTTTTCTACCTTTCTATCTTTGCAAAAGAACATTCATTTTATGAGACCGTGACTAGTTTAGTTTTCTTTCTATTTTCACATTATAACATTATTTCTATGAGACTATGTTTGCTTCAAAAATGTATATGCAACAATGTTTTGATGAGGGTTTCCTCATCCAAATCAATCTTATCACCAAAGAAATACATGTGCATGCCCATGATAGCACTTATCGTGGCTTGAATGACTTTTTTTATCACTCTATACCACAAGGACTAGGAAAATAGGAAATGGAAAAGAAAAAGATCATCCAAATCTACTAATGAAATAGAAAACATAAGTATGCAAAAACTCTCTAAATTTTGAAGACATAAATATCCTTGGCTAGTAACCATTTGGCAACTATCTTTTAAACAAATGAGTTGAGTTTGGGTGAAGTGATGGCAATGGTAACACCCTTAACTCCACTCTTTTCTTATTTTGCTAAGTCTTTGAAGAGTTTTGGAGATATATTCTCCTTTATGGTCCCTTCACTCTCAAAAAAACCCCACAATCCACATAACAAAGGAGGGGATTACCACTAGCTTGGTCATGTGCCCAAGCTCTCTCTTACCAAGATCTCCCTCTCCCCCCTCTCCCCCTCCCCAAAAGGAAGAGAGGTTTATCCAAGCTTGATCACATGCTCAAGCCCTATCCTAGAGACTCCTCAAAGGTGTGTTAAAAAGAGATAGTTGTTATGGGCCTTCGTGTGTGCTCAACCCCTATCTCCTAAGACGTCTCAAAGACAAACATAGGGTTTGACTCTCTTTCCTCCTTGAGGTAGAGCTTGGCTATGTGCTCAAGCTTGTAGCACCTCTTCAGTGGGCTCTCTTTAAGAAGGTAGAGCTTATCCATGTGCTTCTATATAGGATCGAGCTTCTATCTAAAAGATAGTTTGAAGAGGTATGAGCACGCGGTGAAGCTTGAGAGAAGGTTTGACAACACATGTGTAAACCCAATGTTTTATGCTTTCAAGATTCTAATTTTATGGTATAAAGTATTTAACTTCACAATGATTGCATTTGAACTTCAATCAATTCCAAGTTTCCTGGTTGTAATATTAAATACCACCAAATTTTGAATTTCAAATTTACATCTTAACTATAAAGAGGTATATCTCTAACAAACTATTTTTTCATTTTCGAGCATTATTAGAGTTATCACCTCCCTCTTCTACGAGCTTCAACTAGGATTTAAATTTCGACACAAGGGTTGGGAAACCATGCAAACAGAACTAGGTGCACACTATAAATTGAATCTTTAAATTTTAACTATTGATTTTTGCTAGTCTACTTTTTAAAAAAAGAGACCCATTGGATTGATTGGTGTACTTGAAATAATAATTGTAATAACTAGTTGGCTACCTTGTGTATGTTGGATTTCGATAATAGCTCGATAGTGTTGCTTGTTGACTGAAGGCTTAGTTATTTTAAAACCTGCATAAAATCACACAAGATGTTAATTAGAGTTTAATCATGGTGCTCAACTCACTCTTAATCCTAAGAGAGAGAGAGGGGGGAGAGGGAGAGAGAGCAGCCGATGTATTAACCAAAATGAAAATATAATGTGATTGCATGGGAGATGAGAGCTTGTGTGTGTGTGTGTGTGTGTATCTCTGTATGTGTGTGAGCGACTGATAGAGAGGGAGTACAAAGTAGACTAAGTGTGAGTGTTAGAGGAGAAGAAAGAAAGAGTTCATGGGACATAGAGAGATTATACGAGAGAGAGAGAGAGAGAGAGAGAGAGAGAGAGAGAGAGAGAGAGAGAGAGTTGTCTTTGGTAAAAAGAGATAGCAAGAAATACATACACTATTAGAGAGAAGATAGAGGACCGATGAAACCTTGTTGAAGATTTGTGACGATTCAGAGGAGCTTAACGTAGATTTTTCTGAGTTATGAAGAAGACTGAGAGGAGCTCCCTCTCTGTTGGCAGAGTGGAGAAGAAGAAGAGGAGGAAAAAGGACGAGACAAAAAAGTTTTTTTGTAAATGATTTTTTTTGGCATCTAACGCCCTAGAAGCCATTTTTTCATTTTTCAATAACGAAATGATGGTAATATTAAATCTTCTAAATTGTAAATCTCATCATATCCGCAAATCATCTTGATTAGATATTAACTTAATAATATTATTTACAATTAAAAAAACGATGGTTAATAAAACATTTTATTAATTCGTTTTAATTGAAACGTTTTAATGTTTAATAGTCATTTTAGTTAATTCATTTTAATTAAAAAATTTAATGTATTTTGATGTGTTAATCTTCATTTTAATTAATTCATTTTAATTAAAATGTTAATATACATGTTAATGGTTGTTTTAATAAAAACGTTTTAATCATTGTTTTAATAATTACAACATTTTATTAATAATAACATTTAATTTTTATTAAATGTTTTGTTTTTTATTATATAAAGAGTTTTAATTTAAAAAATTAATTTTATGAAAACGTTTTATTTCATTTAAAAACGTTTTATTTATTAAAACACTTTATTAACATTTAAAAATTTTATTTATTAAAACGTTTTATTTCGTTTAAAAAGGTTTTATTACTGTTTAAAAAATGTATTTATTAAAACGTTTTATTTCGTTTAAATTTTTTTAATTAACATTATAAACTTTTTATTTAGTTTAAATACGTTTTCTAATGTTTCATAAAACGTTTTATTAAAAAACGTTTTTTAAAAAGGTTTTATGTAAAAATTTTACATTTTATTAAATATTTTTTATTATTAAACGTTTTTAATAAAACTAATTGTTATCAATTTCCTTGTAACACTCTAATCTTGGTCTATTGTGATTACATGCTTTTTCTTTTGCTATGTCCATCAGAGAAGTTCCTATCTGCTTAGGCTTCAAGTTTGGTGGAGTTTCTAGTTGAAAGGAGCATTTCTTACTTAGCATTGAGTTGATGGTGCTTATGAGTTCAATATTAGTATCTCGTTTTGTTGGATTCCTTAGGCTTATTCTAGGGTAGACTTAACCATTCTAGTCGCATCTAGGGATGTGATTGTTGGGATTCCACTTTGGATTTGCAAGTAGTAGCTATAATGTCAATAGATTTAATTGTATAGTAGTTGAGGACAATTGTGTAGCTAGATCCTTGGATAGATTGGAAGTGTTCTTGGGCTCACTAGTTTTAGATGTATCGTCAATGGCAGCTTGGTCCCTTTTAGGTGGATGTCCTTTGTTGCTTTTCCCTTAGGATCCACTTTCATATCATGAGCATCGGCTTGGGACTGTTAGTGCTATGTTTCACATTTCTATTTTTCTGATGGTGGCATCAACAAGGCTTTAATAATTTGACTATGCTAGCAATTGGTTCTTGCTTATCTTTATTTGATACTTCTAAGGTCTCCTTGTCATGGTTTTCTTGATTAGATTGTCATATTGTTGAGACCTGGAAGTTTTGTCCCTTCATTTTCAAGAGATGACTTCGAGGAGGTTTTATACATAACCTTGTAAACACTCATCGAGAGAGGTCATTGATCCAAAAGCATCCTTTGTTGTGATTTGAATATTCTTCTCTTTAGGTTGAGCAACTGTACTAGATCATTAGATCATTGCTACTAGACCTTTGGTTTTTGCTTCAAGGATAGAGGTGCTTTGGCTATGGGAGATTTTAGATGCTCACAAGTACTAGTAACTACCTTGGGTTATTGCTTGGCAATTATAGGCGGATTGCTTGTGTCCTTCCTAGGACTTTCTTTATTAGCTTAAATAGTGTTACTAGGAGGAGGTTGCTTTGTGCTTCTGGTTTGTATTAATGTCATTTCAAGAGCCCTTAGCCTCTCATCTATACCAACAACTCCCTTATGTTGTTGCACCTTGGTCAACACAAACTCAAGAGTCTTTTGTTGATTGAGAAGATTTGGCCTTTTGGTCTCTAACTTGATTGGATTAAGTCTCCTTATTGGTTTTGGTCTTAGAATTTGATCTACATTTCAATCTTTTTCTTCATTTCTTTACTTTAGGTGAGACTTGGGCTATGATCAGTAGAGATGGTGGTGTGGATCATTTAGGCAATAAAATTCATTGAGTTCATGCCTAATACCCTTGAGCATGTATAATACTTTGGAGACCCATCACACATTATGTTGACTCTTCATTGAAGTTGATGATAATGTTTGCAAGACTCTTTTTTCCTATAGTGTGGGGGTCTTTTCTTGGTAGTATTAGAGGTTGTTTTGTGGATTTTAGAAACTTTAGACTAGGAGGATTCCTATGAGCGATATTCACATTTTCTTGAGATTTGAATAATTCTTTAAGAACTTCCTTGTCGTCCTCACTAGGGCCTCTCAAAGATAGGTCTCTTGCTCTTCCCTTGAGAGTCAACAAGGTTTTCTTTGTTGAAATCTCAAATTAACTTAACACATGGGAGAATCAAGTGTATTCGGAGTGCTTTATAGTCCACTTTGCATTTGGTTGCATATCGAAAGGTATTTCAAGTAGGATGTCCTTCCCTACATCTTCTTAATTTGGAAGTGCAAAACATGACGGGAAAGCCTTCACTTTCCACGGTCATTAAATATTATGCATTTTCTTAAGAAAGGATATGGAGATCCCTCGTATGGGTTGATTGTTGCATTGGTTGACACAAGTTTGAGTTGTTTGATTTGAGTGCATGCTTCATAGGTAAGAATGTTATAATCCATTCCATCAATGAGGGCCTCAATGATGCTCTCTCATTTTGTAGTTAGCTTGACCCTAAGATATATAGGTGGTATCAGCTCTTCATTTTTGGAATTGATGGTTATAGCCTTGACCATTCAAATTGAGAAGTTACATCCCATGGACCCATTTTGTGTCCTATCAAGTGTATGGTATTTTAGGAAAATATCAATACATGTGAGTAAAGTTACATTCAATGCATTGAGAGTCACTTGTGATGGATAAGGTCAATTCTTATTGTTTTGGATAATAGTGGGTCATGGGTCCTGGTGGGTGGCTGATGGTAATTCCAACAAGTTATATGTTTATAATTGTTATGGGAGCACTAGACTATGCTCAAGAGACTAGACTTGATGCACAATTTATTACAAGAATTCTAATTATAAGATAATCCCATGTAGGGGCACAAGGTACAATGATAACAAGATACGAAAAATCTCACAACCTAGGACTAGAGGTATAGATAACAAGACCTGATAGGATATGAAGGATCCCACAAACTAGGACTGTAGGTATAAATACAAGATATCAAAAGTACAAGATCTCCATCTTGATGGGAATGAACAAGATATAAGACATCACTAGACAAGATCTCGTACTACAAGATTACAAGGTGATGAGACAACATGAGTATAATGGAAGACAAGACAAGACTAGATACCATTACTAGACAAGAACTAGAATTGGAACTCAAAGTTACTTACTTAGAGGTCTCAACTCCTTGAGCTCCCAAGACTAGCATTAGCAAGACTGAGGAGCGATATGCTGAGCCCCTCCCTTTCTAGGTGTTAGAGTGTGGCTAAAGATCTTCTAGAATATTTCATGATGACATCATCGATGATGCAAGCAATGACAATGACAATATTCTAGAAGGTTCTATATTGATATGACAAGCATGGATTTGCATGATTGGCTCAACGATGTCCTATTAAGAGTGCATTTGCATGGAGTGTGAATTCATATGGCATGAGCAAGAATTAGCACCATATTAGAGAATTTGGAAATATCCCAAGTCCCACTTTCAAATAAGGGGTAAAGATTTGACCATGTGGCTAATTCGTAACAACCCATGCTTCAAAGTGGAACTTGGAAAGACAACCTATATACTAATTAGGGTAGACTCGACTTTCAAGTAAGGGGACAAGATTTGATCATATGGCCAAATATTAACTATATTGGGAATTCCCAAACTATATGAGAATTTCAAATTCCCTAATATAGTGTTAATTAATCCATATACTTAATCATCGCATGTCCATGAAATTCTTTAACTTTGAGAGGTGCTCTTTGGAGACATTCTGTAGGTTTCCAAGCATGATCATTGATGTCATATCCTTTTTAGTGAATACGGTATTCCAATCGACCTCGAGAGATCCTCGAGTCTAAGATATTCTCAATCTCAAATTCTTCATGATCTTCAATCTGGATAGGTGATGGGGGATTAGATCTCTCGCCCCTTAGTGGTGAGCCATGGTATAGCTCAAGCAAGGAGACATGGAAGATCGGGTGGATCTTCATGGTGATGGGGAGTCAGATTCGATAAGACATTGGATTGATTTGGGCCATGATAGTGAAGGGCCCAAATCTTTGGTGGTCTAGCTTGGTGGTGGGCCTTGCTGTTTGGAGGTTATCCCTGCATAACCATACTTTATCACCGATTTTATATACTAATGTTGGAGACGATACTGGTTGGCATAGTGCTTGTATTGATTTTGAGACTTTTGGATTTGTTTCTTGAGTTCTTGGTGTATATCTGCTATAGGTGTTGAGCTTTATCTTGGACAGCAAGGTTCTTTACTTGATTAGAGAGATATACATCTATCCTTGGATCATGGTCATAGTTTGCAAAGAAAGGAGTTTGCTTGGTAGATGCATGGATACTATTATTATAAAAAAATCATGCAAAGAGTAAGAGCTCAAACCAGTAATTATGATGGTAGTTGATGGTGCAGTGGAGATATTGTTCCTATGGATAACTTAACTTGGACTCCAAGGAGGTTGGGAAGGCTCTTCCAAAAACTAGATATAAATTGGGGATCCCTATCGTTGATGATGTTGTCTAGGAGTCCATGTAATCTGAAAATGTATCTGAAAAAGAGTCTAGCAGTAGTTGCGCCTATGATGTCTTGGTGGTAGGGATGAAATGTGTCATTTTTGTGAAACCTATCTACCACAATAAGAATAGAGTCATATTTGTTGAGATGGCAAGCTCAACATGTGTGGATATTAATGATGGATTGCCTGGCTAGATGAGTCCACACATCTACACTTAGCACGTTGGTGGTCATTATGATACTCACTTGGCCACTGACTTATCACTTATTATATTTAGTTTGTTACACCTACCTACATCTGGCAAAGATATAACACCAGTCGATTAGTGTAGTCAGCTATGCATTGTTTGACTTAGAAGGCCACTTTCCTTTATGTTGTATCTTATCTATACTTTGTGTAGATTGTATAGTGTGTGAGAAGAAGAAGAAACCAGGTTTTGGCCTCCATCTCTCTTCTTATGTTCTTGAGTGAGCTTCCTCTTGTGTACAAAGTGTGTGTTTGGCGCAGCAGCTCAAGCAAGTCCCCCCACCACACAATTCTTGACATGGTATCAGATCCACATAACTAAGAGAGGCTGATTTCGAAGGCTGAAGTGAAGGAGAAGAAGCAAGGTTCGAGCAAGCAAGCAACGGGTGAGAAGCTCTCCCATTCTTCCACTCTCTCTCTTTGGATAGTGCCTATGGAGGCACCGGAAGCAAGGTCGAGCAAAAATCTCCGATTACTGTGAGATTTGGTATGCGAGCAAATCACTGTATATTCTACAAATCAGCCCTTTTGGGCTTTCTCGCAGTTATTTTGGGCGTCTAAGGCCCCATCAAGCCCCGTTTTAGAGCCGCAAGGTTGCGGACATTAGTTTCAGGGTACACTGTGATTTTGGCTGTATTGACCAAAAGTGGGTGCACAGGTTATAGATTGCGAATCTGTAACTTTTGAGGTGTTTGCACGAAGCACAGATAAGGTTTATCTGCAAACAGGTTGCAGATTACATGTACTGTTGAGCAATCAGTGAAAAAGGTTGCTTGGTGTAGTGCTATGCACGTGTTGTGAAAGATTGCAGAAATCTAGCTTGCTGTGTTGTATCCTTGTTTGTGATAATGACAGAGAATAGTGGAAATCCCATTATTGAGAAGCTCGACAAGAACAACTACCCTTCATGGAAGTTTCGTGTGACGAACTTTCTCATTGGAAAGGGCCTTTATGAATTTGTTTCAGGTGAAGAAAAGGAGCCAGAGCTGGGTATCCCTCCGACTGCAGATGAATTAAAAGCATGGAAAGAATGGAATGCGAAAGACAAAAAGGTGATGTACTGGTTATTTGCAATCATTGATAATACTATGCTGGGACATATCAGGAATGCAGAAACTTCACATGCAGCTTGGACAATTTTTGAGAGCATGTTTTCAGTAAATACAAAGGCACGAAAGATTCAACTCAAGCAAGAGTTGAATGCCTTGAAGAAAGAAAAATGTCTGTCAATGAGTATGTGTTGAAGGTGAGGAGCATTGCAAATGCTTTAGCAGCAATTGATGCAATGCCGGATGATGATGATTTGGTTTCATCCACTCTGAGTGGCCTTAACAATGAGAAGGCATGGAAATCATTTGTTACTTTAGTATATGTACGAAAGCCATTTCCAGATTTTGATGAGCTGATCTCTCTCATGATTACTGAAGAGATCAATATGCAGGGTGATTCGTCTGAAAGAAATGGTGAACAGTTCCAAGCATTTTACTCGAGTTCAGGAAGGGGATATAATAGATCCTCTTCGAGAGTCCGTGGTATGGGACGTGCTGGCGATAACAAGCAAAACAGGTTCAATCAACAGTTTGGTGAAATGCAGGTTTCTGGAGGCAGAGGAAACTTTAGAGGCAGGGGAGCTCTAGAGGAAGAGGTGGATGGAAGAATAGAGGATCTAGAAATTCTATTATTGTTTGCCATTATTGTGGCAAAACAGGCCATATTGCAGCCCATTGCTATGCAAAGAAGGATGATATTCGCAGTGGTAAATTGCAGCAAGGAAACTATGCGTCATCTTCACGACAAAATGAAGACAAAAATGAGCGTCTATTTGTTATGTAGCATACGATGAATGCAGTTACAGGAAAGGGCACATGATGATGTATGGTATGTTGATTCAGGTACATCTAATCATATGACCAGTCATGTTGATTGGTTTTGAGGGATGCAAGACTTACAAAACCCAGGTTATGTGCAGATGGGTGATGATTCATGCCACCCAATTTCACACATTGGAAAGGTTCCCTTGTCCTTGTATGATGGCCAGACAAAGAGTCTGACATATGTATTACATGTTCCATCAATTACAAAGAATCTAGTGTCTGTTGGCCAAATGGTAGAGCAGGGGTTGCAGGTCTGATTCAATGCAAAAGGTTGTTTTGTAGAAGACTTTAATGATAAGTGTAGGTTGGTCTCAAAAGAAAGTAGAGTTGGCCAAATGTTCACTTTAGATGCTGAAATTCCTGCAATGGATGCTGCTATGTATACTAAATGAAAAGGAGTAGTTGCAGATATTGAAATATGGCATAACCGTATTGGACATGCAAATGTGCAAAGATTGAAATTAATGCAGTCTAGAGGATTGGTTATAGGGTTGCCTTCTTTTAAAGTTGCAGAATTGCATAAAGTCTGTGAAGCATGCTAGTTTGGTAAGTAGGCAAGACAATCCTTCTCGTATGATAGAGAAGTGAGTAGAAAAA
This sequence comes from Lygodium microphyllum, assembly GCF_053477565.2. NCBI lineage: Eukaryota > Viridiplantae > Streptophyta > Polypodiopsida > Schizaeales > Lygodiaceae > Lygodium > Lygodium microphyllum. The sequence goes on from NC_141150.1 coordinate 30,526,815, forward strand.
TACTTGATGTAGTGCATACAGATGTTTGGGGGTCTACACAGAATGTATCTCTTGGTGGTAGCAAAAACTTTGTCACATTTATTAATGACTGTTCAAGGAAGCTATGGGTATACTTCATGAAGGAAAAGAGTGATGTGTTTGAGCACTTCAAATCTTTTAAGGCAGCTGTTGAAACAGAAACAGGCTTAAAAGTGAAGTGCTTGAGATCAGATGGAGGGGGAGAGTACCTCTCTAATGAGTTCAGTGGTTTCTTGAGGACTCATGGGATAAGGAGGCAATTTACTTGCAGGTATACCCCACAACAAAATGGTGTTGCAGAAAGAAAAAAAATGCATATTGCAAAAGTTGCACAGGCATTAATGGAATATGGCCAAACATTTTTTGTCTGAGGCTGTCCATATTGCTGTTTACATTATGAACAGAACTCCCACAGCTGCAGTTCATGGGATGACTCCTGAAGAATGCTTTACTGGCAAGAAGCCTGATGTATCACACTTGAAGGTATTTGGCTGTGTTGCATATGTTCATGTGCCAGATGAGCTATAGAAGAAGCTTGATCCAAAGGCAAAAAAATGTGTTTTTATTAAATACTCTTTAGAGAAAAAAGGTATCGCTGTTATAACCCTGTCACAGGTGAGTTCAGAGTGAGCAGGGATGTTATCTTTAATGAGATGGAAAGTTGGTATACACTTGCTGGTGATGTTTTTGATGATAATAATGATCAGGACAGCTATGTGCAGAAAGATAAACAAGAATCACAGAGTCTTAGTGGACCAGAAACATCATTTGGTACTACACCTATAGTGAGCCCTTGGTTTGGGAGACTAAGGAGTAGCCCCACATCTTTAGGTAGATCTATAAGTGTTGCAGGGAAGGACAAAGGAAAGAAGAAAGTGCTGGATGGTAATGATGCATCTACCAGTCATTTGGGATTTTATGGAGATTCTAGTGGTTTGGAGAGTTTGGATGATGAGCTTGGCATTCCTTCAGTCAAGACGCTAGGTGTATAGAGAGCTCATAGTAATGTAAAGGCTCCGTTGAGTGATCTGATGGTACGCAGATCTAGTAGGGTCAGATACCCTATTAAAAGATTTGGTTTTCAAGGTTATGTAGCTCACCATTATGCTTATATGGTGAAACTAGTTGAGGATGTTGAGCCCACTTTTTTGAGGATGTTGTTGGTCATGCTCATTGGGATGCAGCAATGGATGAGGAGATGGCTGCATTAAAAGCCAATAAGACTTGGGATTGGGTATGCTTACCTAAGGGTAAGAAAGCTATTGGCTGTAAGTGGGTTTACAAAGTCAAGCATAATGCAGATGGTTCAGTTAGCAGTGATAAGGCTAGACTGGTTGCAAAAGGCTATGCTCAAACATATGGCATAGATTATGAAGAGACATTCAGTCCAGTTGCTAGGATGGAAACTGCTAGGTGTGTGATTGCCTTGGCAGTAGCCAAAGGTTGGAGGTTGTAGCAAATGGATGTTAAGAATGCCTTCTTGCATTGTGAATTGCAAGAAGAAGTGTATATGGAGCAACCAGCAGATTATGAGGATTTCGAGCATCCCACATATGTGTGCAGTTTAAAGAAGGCACTCTATGGGCTGAAGCAAGCACCTAGAGCATGGTCTGACAAGATTGGAGAGTATCTTGTCAATATTGGATTTTGTATTTCTGATGCTAATCACTCACTTTATATGAGAAAGGGAGAGGTAGGTTTGGTCATCATAGTCATCTATGTGGATGACTTGATTATTACAGGTGACGTGACAATGGGATTGTTGAAGTTAAGGACTTCTTGAAGAATAAGTTTGAGATGAAAGATTTGGGTGAGCTGAGATACTTTCTTGGTATTGAGGTGATCAGATGTGATGATGGTATATGGCTGTCCCAAAGGCAGTATGGCCGTGTGCTAACGTTGGGGATGAGGTAGAAGACCCTACTATGTTTAGGAGGATAGTAGGGAGTTTGGTTTACATGACTATCACAAGGCCAGATTTGAGCTATGTTGTTGGCCTTGTCAGTCAGTTTATGCAGATGCCTAGAAAGCCTCATTTGGATACACTTAGACGTATATTGAGGTATGTGAAGTCCACTTTACATTATGGACTTTTTTATGAGGCAGGTAAGGACGTACATGTCTTTGGATACATAGATGCACATTGGGCTGGTAGCATGTCAGACAGAAGATCTACAAGTGGATTCATATTTTCCCTTGGTAGTGAAGCAGTTACATGGAGTAGCAAAAAGAAACCTATAGTTGCTTTATCGAGTATAGAGGCTGAGTATAGAGGTGCTGCTATGGCAGCATGTGAGGTGGTATGGTTAAAAAAGTTATTAGGTGATTTGGACATGCAGGGAGATGGTCCAGTTGCCATTCATTGTGACAGCATGAGCGGCATACAACTAGCTAGGAATCTAGTATTCCATGCTAGGACAAAACACATTGAGGTGCACTACCACTTTGTGAGAGAGAAGGTACTTGCAGAAGAGATTGACTTGGTATATGTCAGCACACACAGGATCAGATAGCTGACATTTTCACAAAAGCATTGGGTGCAGAGAAGCTTTGAAAGTTCCAAAGCTTACTTGGAGTTGCAGAGATAGAGTTGAGCTTGAGAGGAGTATTGAGATGGCAAGCTCAACACGTGCTGACATTGATGATGGACCGCCTGGCTAGATGAGTCCACATGTCTACACTTAGCACGTTGGTGGTCATTATGATACTCACATGACCACTGACTTATCACTTATTATATTTAGTTTGTTACACCTAGCTACATCTGGCAAAGATATAACACCAGTCGATTAGTGTAGTCGGTTATGCACTATTTGACTTAGAAGGCCACTTTCCTTTATGTTGTATCTTATCTATACTTTGTGTAGATTGTATAGTGCGTGAGAAGAAGAAGAAACCAACAAGAAAACGTTTTGGCCTCCATCTCTCTTCTTGTGTTCTTGAGTGAGCTTCCTCTTGTGTATACAGTGTGTGTTTGGCGTAGTAGCTCAAGCAAGTCCCCCCACCACACAATTCTTGACAATATTTATCTGATTTGGGAAGGTATGTTATGAAATCCATGGACATAGAAGACTAGGGTCGTGCTAGAATGGGCAAGGTTTTTTTTAATTAAACATTTTTACTAAAGCTATTTTAGCATTAAAAATAACTAACATTAATTTCTATATGCATGAAGTTTGAGAAATGCTAGTTTAATATTAGTAGTTAAACCAATAGTAGTTTGATTTACATTTGTTTAATTGTCGTTTCTTTTACATTAGTGTCATTTTATTCATTTGGCTTTTATGTTAGTTCAACTAATACTAGATTAGACAAGACTAGTGTTAGCTTAATATTAATTTAACTATTAGTAGCATGTTAAGCATTCTAGACGTAAGATATACATTTATTATCTTACCCTTTAAAAACCTAAAAACCCTAAATCTTAGACTTTAAACCTTAAGTGATAAATCCCAAATCCTATATCCCTAAACCCTTGACAATAGACCACAAACATGTATCCTCTATGCTTAAGATTGACTACATCGAAGTGCTTGGGTGATGCTTGCATGGTACACAATTGAACTCTTCTTACTAGATACATGCGGTCCAATGGTTGGACTTTTGTCTTTGAGGTGGCTAGATGGGTTGTCAATTCATGCATATGTTGGTCAAGTAAGTAGCAAGTGATCCATTGTCAAAAAAATAATATCTCTTTTTTACCCACGCTAGCTAAAAATGGGGTTTTTTTATGTCAGTAGGAAGATATCCACTATAAGAAAACATCCCCCTTTTTCCCATGTTAGCCATTTTCAACTTGCTCCTCATGGACACATTCCAACAAACTCTTGTGGTCTTTTAGATTTCCACTACTAGCAATGCAATGTCTTAGGAAATAACTCTAAATAAATGCAAAAGGTGCAACCCTATTTAATTTGTGGAAGTTGATATCTAACATAAGTGACCTAAGATGTATGACTACAGTGACCCATTATGCAATTCTTATTTGTAGTGCAAGGTGTGAGGTATGTGTCAAAGGTTATGCCTCAATAGATAATGATTTTCTATGCACAAGGACTAGAGAGGAACCTAAATGTGCCTAGGTTCATGAACTCTTTGCACTTGTGAATTATGGAAAGTCAATTATGTAGGGTGGAATTCTAGTCATCAAACACATTATCCATCAAACACTAGACTTTTCTTATACCCATGTTCATTACGACTCACATCATCCACTTGATTTTTCTAATACTTGTTGCACAAATAATGTCAATTATGTAAGCATTAGACCAAGCTTTGGCTATGGCAATTTAAAATATAAAAAGGGACGTCATATGATGTAAATATTCTTTGTGTGATATAACTTTAAGGTGTCTGTAGTACACAAGGGATGGTAGCTTGGTGAGATAAGGGGAGCTTCAGGTCTCTTTAGGACAAATCTTGAGCACATGCTCAAGCTTGTATCAACCCTCTTTGTCAAGGAGGAGCTTGGTAATATTGTTTCCCATCTACCTCTGCTGATGGTGACATGATAGTTTCCCCTCTCTCATTGAGCTTGAGCATGTACTCAAGATGGTACCAACACTGTCTTTTTTATATTGACTTCCTTTCTATTCTAGATATATTTGAGAGGGAGAATGAGCATATGATCAAGCCTATAGTAGCCTTTTGTGTTTCATATGACTTTGAGGTGTTTCTGAGACATAGGGGAGGGAAACTTGGCAAGATAATAGGACACAGCTTGAGCATGTGCCCAAGCTTACATAAACCCTCTTCATTTTTTTGTGGCTTTGAGTTCTCTTTAGGGAAAAGCTTGAACATGTGCTCAAGTTGGTATCAACACTGTCTTTTTTTTGTTGACTTCCTTTCTCTTTTAGATGTATTTGAGAGGAGCTTGAGCATGTGATTAGGCCTATAGTAGCCTTTTGTGTTTCAGATGACTTTGAGGTGTCTTCTAGACACAAGGGAGGGAAACTTGGCAAGATAATGGGACACAACTTCAGCATGTGCTTGCATTTATATAGATCCTCTCCACTTTTATGTGGCTTTTAGATCTCTTTAGGATAGAGCTTTAGCACATGCTCAAGCTTGTATCCAACCTCTCTTTATCGGGAAGGAGCTTGGTAATATTGTTTCCCCCTTTAAATTTGAGATTGAGCATATGGTCACACTTATATCAATCCTCTCGCACTTTGAAACGAGTTTGAGGTACCTCTCAAAAAAATCTTGAGCATGCTCAAGATTTTATCGACCCTCTATTTAAGTGGGAGGGCAAGGAGCTTGGAAATATAGTGACATGCTACGTCAAGAATCATCTATTTAAGTGGGAGGGAAAGGAGCTTGGAAAGAAAGTGAGATGATAGAGCTTGCTAGTATCAATTCTCTCTTTATTATGTGACTTGAGCTATCTTTGCAATAGAACTTGAACATATGCTCTAGGCTTGTATCAACCCTCTCTTTATGGGGAAGGATCTTGTTAAGAAGGTTCCCCCCTCTTCCTTTGAGGGCATGGAAAATTAGTTTCTCCTCACTCACTGAGATGGCTATTAGATAGTGCATTCTTAGACTTGGATCCACCCTTCACTAGGGAGAGGAGCTTGGTAATATTGTTTCCCCTTCATCTCTGAGGGAAACTCAATAGTTTCCCCTCTCTCATTAAGCTTGAGCATGTGCTCAAGCTAGTATCAATACCATATTTTTAGTATAGACTTCCCTTTTCTTCTAGATGTATTTGAGAGGGAGCTTGAGCACATGATGAAGCTTATAGAATACATTTTTTCTTCATATGACTTCAAGGTGTCTTTAATACATAGGAAAGGGAAACTGGGCAAGATAATGGGACAAAGCTTGATCATGTGCTCAAGCCTATATAGACCTTGAGTTAGTATCAACCCTCTCTTTATTATGCGACTGAAAGTTGTCTTTGGGATAGAGCTTGAGCATGCGCTTGAGCTCGTATCAACCCTCTCCTTATAGGGAAGGAGCTTGTTAATAGGGTTTTTCCCTTTTCTTTTGAGAGCATGGAAGAATAATTTATCCTCTCTCATTGAGACTGCTTAAGCCAATATCAACACTATTTTTTAATATTGAATTTCTTTCTCTTTTCGGTGTATTTGAGAGGGAGCTTGAGCATGTGAGCAATCCTATAGTATCCTTCTATTTTTCATATTATTTTGAGGTTTCTTTGAGACATAGAGGAAGGAAACGTGGCAAGATAATGGGACATGGCTTGAGCACGTGCTCACGATTGCATCAACCCTCCATCTACTAGGAAGAGCTTGATACTATTGTTTTCCCTCTACCTTTGAGGTCATGGAAAAATAGTACCTCTTCTCTCATTGAGATGGCTATGGGACAACATGCCCTCAAGGTTAGATCCACTATTCATTGAGGAGAAGCTTGGTAATATTGTTTCCCTCCATCTCTATGGGCAATACGATAGTTTTCCCTTTCTCGCCGAGCTTGAGCATGTGCTCGCATGTGCTCAAGTTGGTATCAACGCTGTCTTTTTTATATTGACTTCCTTTCTCTTTTAGATGTATTTGAGAGGGAGCTTGAGCATGTGATCAAGCCTATAGGAGACTTCTATGTTTCATATGACTTTGTGAGGTGTCTTTGAGACATAGAGGAAGAAAACTTGGCAAGATAATGGGACATAGCTTGAGCATGTGGTCAAGCTTGAATCAACCTTCTATCTAATAGGAAGACCTTGATAATATTTTTTCGCCTCTATCTTTGAGGGCTTGGAAAAATAGTACCTCCTCTCTTATCGAGATGTCTATGAGACAACATGCTCTCAATGTTGGATCCACTCTTCACTGGAAAGGAGCTTGGTAATATTGTTTCCCTCCATCTCTAAGGGCAATACCGTAGTTTCCCTACTCTAATTGAGCTTGAGCACATGCTCTCAAGCTGGTATCAACACTACTTTTTTTTTGTATATTGACTTCCTTCTCATTAAGATGCATTCGAGAGGGAGTTTGAGCATGTGATAAAGTCCTTAGCAGCCTTCCATGTTTCATATGACTTTGAGGTGTCTTTAAGACATATAGGGAGGAAACTTGGCAAGATAATGGGACACAACTTGAGCACATGCTCGAGCTTATATTAACCCTCTACCTACAAGGAAGAGCTTGATAATATTGTTTTCCATCTATCTTTGAGGGCATGGAAAAATAGTACCTCCTCTTTCATTGATATGGTCATCTTCTTATATGCATGTTCATTATGACTTACATCCACCTTACGTTTTATAACCCTTATGGCACAAATGATATCGATGAGATAGTGCTTTAGTATGTGCTCAAGCTTGTAGCAACACTATCTATTTGGTATGTCTTTGATATGACTCAACACTCTCTCTTCATCAGGGGGAACCTTGGCAATACACATTCATGGTATCTCATTTGCCTCTTTCAGATGCCTTTGAATTAGAACTTGAGCATGCATGCAAGCTTGTCTCAACCATCTCCAATATGAATAATTTTGGGATACCTTTAAAAAAGAGCTTAAGCATCGGTAGCATTAACCAAGTCACGGCGCATCCATCTATTACCGTGTTAATGTCAAAAAAGAGCAGCGAAAGATGGTACTTTGCTGGTGCGGGGGGCTTCTTGAGGAGAGTCCTGAGTAATCTAATATAATTACATCTTGTTACAAAGGCGGGGTCTGGGCCGCAAGAGGAGAATTCCATCAAGAAATGGGCCATGGAGTCCCGTAGATCCTATTTTGAGAAGGCAAGTGCTTGCTCTAGTTTTGTGGTGTTGATGTTGTCGATCTTCAAAAAGTCCTATCGGCCATGGATATCAAGGTCAAAATCTACTCCCACCCTCCGAGGATATGGTAGATAGGTCAGGTCATTCCATTTGAAGGGTAGGGAACCACAAAAGGACATCCACATGTCCACGTTGCTGTTCCAGACTCTTCTCCTCCACTTAGGTTAAGATTCGTAGCCTTTCATCGTGTGGGGAACCTCCTCAATCTTATTTTCCTAGTAATCTAGGGATTCTATCCCCCAAGCCATTGGATTTCTCTCTTTCATCGAGCCATCAATCACCAAGCTTTCTTCCCATGGTGATTAATTCCGTTACCGCTTTGGTGGATAGTACTTTGCTCAAGGCTGCTGGGTATCAAAAGGTGAAATCGAAGGGTTGGTAGTGATTTTCCCACTGCTCCCAAACTGATAGCTCTGTATTTGAGTTCCTGGGTGAGCAGGGATGGGAGGCTGTGGAACTGCAAAGCAATTGCGCTTGAGCTCCTTTGCATGCCTGACCCAACATTCTGGCCCTCTTCTTTTTAGCTTCCATCTTTCTTTCCATTGTGGCATCTTGTTCTTGAGGGGGCTCCGGTTGTGGTGAGGGAGGTGGTGGAATCAATTCCTCATCTCGTTGTGCTCCTTCATGGATTGTCCCTATTCTTCTTAGAGTTCCAATGCATCCACCTCCTCTGGCATCAAGCGTGCTCCCAATATATTCTCTTTTTGATCTTGCCCAATCGGGTTGAGACTTGCATCTTGGACCTAGGAGCACAACCCTTGTTTGATTTCCTTGCAGGCTATTTCCCATTTTCTTTTAAGCACCTCAGTTGCCTCCTCCTCCTCAAAGAGTGTGATGTCTAAGATCGTGCTAAGGAAGGCATGTTGTTGGGCTTCGAGACTAGCTTGAGCGGCACCTGCCTTGCTTTCTGCTAGTATTATGCTTCCTTCTGCAAGGGCCAAGTGGCTCACTAGGTCCTTCACTTTCTTCTCGCTCTTGGCCTCCCATTCCCTTACCTTCTTTTTCATCTCTTCCAAGCCCTCACGTTTCCTTTGTGATAGGGCCACTATCATCAGCTCCTACCTTTTCCATGTTTGTACAAGTTCCTCTTTTTCTTCTGTCAAATGCCCAATCCCCTTTTCCAGTCTTGCTTATTCTTCCCTTTGTCTCTAGACTCCACACTTTGCTTCTTCCCTCTCTTTTTCCCATTCATCTTGTTCCTATGCTCTCTCTGCTTCCAACATGGCAAGCTCTTCCATGCCCTCTTGGAGTTTTCTCATCTGTGTTTTGAGATTCGTTTACTATAGAATAAGGAGTTTGTACTCCCTTTGCATTTCAACCAGCTCGTGGTTCTCTTCTTCCAATCCTTTTTGCCATTGTTTTTCTACATCTTCCTTGCCACTATTCTTCTACATGTTCCAGTCTTTTGAGCTCCACCTGCCACTGTAGAACAAGAAGTCTACTTTTAGCATGTGGATTTCTTTTTGTTGCAAGGCCACTTGGCTGGTCTTTTCTGGCTGGAAGGAATTTGACATTTCCCTTTTCATTTCCAGCCTTGCCACTGCTTCTCTCTTATCCTCCTTTTCCCTTTTCAATTGATTGTAAAGCTCCCTAACATGCTCGTCGTGGTCAACGGTGGGCTGCGGCTCCATGCTAGTAGTATCTATTCTTGGTTGCTTGGGCCCTTGTTGAGATTCGACATCCATAGCTGCCAATCTTTTTATTCCTGTCATTGGGGTTCCTGCACTGGAGGTGGGCATTGGGGTATGTGCCTTGTTGACCAAGAATTGCACCCATGCCCTGAGGTTACTGGCGTTTGTCTAATGTGGTTGGAGTGCATGGCATTGCTACGATGGTTGGGGTATTTGGAAAGAGGGTAGGTGGGGTCAGGTGAAGTGTGGCCTTGCCCTTTCCTTCTGGGACAGGCGGATGGAAGTCTTCTGATACTTGACCACTGTTTTCCGGCTTGTCCTGCCTTGCCGGGATCATTGATGCTAGTTCCCCATGTCTGCATTGTTGCTCAATGGAAATGTGCATAGCTTGTGCCAAGTCCTCTTCTTTTTTTCTTCTCAAATCCTCTTCCTATTCAGTAGATTTTCTTCTTCTTTCTTCCTTGGATCTTTTTGACTCAGTTTTGGCCTTTTGCAGGTCTGCTTCCTTCTTTCTCTTTCGCTCTTCCTCCTACTTTTTCTTTGCCATCTTCTTTTTAGGCATCTTTACCTTCCTCTTGCTATTGTATTGAGCTTCTTGCTCTCCTCTTCTTCATTGACCATCCTCTCACTTTATTTTTCTTTTTCTTAATAAGAAGATGACCTATCAGGCATTTCATTTGATCCCTCTTCTCCGTTTTGCACCTCTTTTATCGCCTCTTGGATAAGGGTGATCAAGACTCCTCCATACCCTATGAATGAGGCCTTGGCTGAGGGCTTCTTTGTGTTGGTTCCCTTTGATGCTGGAGATTCTCCACCCATTGGTTTGCTTCCAAGGGATATTGTCTTGGCCGATTGATCTATGGTTTCCTGATGTAGCCATTCCAATCCACTTCATACAGTGAATGAGCCACCATGCTCTCTAGCACAGGCATGCTGATCCTATGCATGACTAAATAGTATCTTTGGCTAGAGAAGAGGGAGTGGGTCATCTTGGCTTGCAGCCTGACCTCTACATTGGGAATGTCCTAGGTGCTTATACTATCATTTGTCAAGACACTCTCCTTCGTCATCCCCAGCATGGCATAGACATCTCTTTTATGCCTCTTCTCTACCTTTGGTTTCAATCCCAATGCCTTTTCCACTAAGGCCTTGTTGAGAGGAACCTGCACATGCTTGATTGCTTCTCTTCTTGCCAAGGACACCACCCCACTCTCTTTATCGGGGTCATATATTCTCAGGAACTCCACACACTTAGTCTGGCCAAACTTTTCGATGTACATAGCGAGGTTCCATTGGTCCATGATCCTCCTAATAGCTTCCTCACTGGTCACTACCCCTTCGATGTTGTGGATGCTCCTAAACCTGAGGTGGCTATATGCCCGATTCTCAAGGGAGAGCCCATGCTTTGCTCTTTTCTCTTCCGTGAAGGGTAGGGGATGGGCTCGGTCTTGTTGTGACATCTTCAGCTCCTATCATAATCCATGGTTTGCCATTAGTGCTTTTCCAAATAGTCATTTCCTAGAAGAAAAGACTTCATGCTTGGCAAATTAATTTTTTTAAAGTATAGAATTAAACTTTTTCCTCCAACCAGTCTATTGATTTCAAATTTTATTGTCAATTCCTCATTCACAAGTTGCTTCATCATACCATTGAGGTCCCCCGTGTGTGCTTTTCCTTTACTATTCTCCCTATGTGTTTGGTTTGATTTACCTTATCCCCCCCTCTTTGAATTGAGAAGAAACCTTCCTAGGATTAAATGTTTAGTGGATGAAGGGCCTGCAGCACGTGATCTTAGTGTTTTATTGTCGCATGAGCCAAGCATAGAAATTGGGGTTATATTCTAAAGTAGCATAGCTATCCATGTCCAAAGGGCATATATCGACATGCATAGTATAAGTGAGGACATCAAGCAAGAAGTCGATGGAGTCCACACGGCAAGTGATGTGTAGCTCTTCCTTGGTGAGGATGCAATCTAAATAAGGATGTCCCTTAATGTGTTCTTCCAGGGGCCCCAATTACGAATGGTAGTGAGCACCCTATAGAAAGTTGGAGCTACATAGGTGGGGTCATATTCCGATGACTTGATTGCATGTTGATGTTCAACGTTTGTCATGATTTGGCATCCTTCTAGTTCCCATTGCAATTGAAGAGCATCAATTGGTCAAATGACAAATCAAGGATTGTAGGTGAGATTCAATAAGTTTGGATGTTTCATTGAGGAGTTCTATAATGGAAGAACTGGCAGGATGATTGCTCATGGTAGAAAGAAAGGGAGATTATTTGCTTTGGATGCAGGTACTCCAGTGATTCAAAACTCTATGTATGTTGAGAGAGGACATGGGAAAGATAAGGATGTGGAATCATGGCATAGAAGGATTGGTCATGTCAATTTGCAAAGATTGAAGCAAATGCAATCAAGACAGATAGTCTCCGGTCTACCGCATTTTGGATATGTGAATTTTGACCATGTATGTGAGGCTTGTCAATTTGGCAAGCAGTCTAGATTGCCATTTCCGAAGAGGGGGAGAATAAGTAACTATTCTTTGGAAATAATACACTCAGATATTTGGGGCCCATGTCAGAATGTTTCCATGAGTGGAAGATGTAGATTCTATATCACTTTCAGTGATGATTTTAGCATAATGACTTGGGTGTACTCTATGCAGCATAAAAGTGAAGCATTTGAAAAGTTCTTAGAATTTAAATCTATGGGGCTGAAAAGCAGTTTGGATGCTACATAAAAGGTTTAAGGTCAGATAATGGTGGAGAGTACATGTCATAAGAGTTTTGTGACTTCTTGAGAGATCATGGTATCAAAAGGAAATTGACATGCAGGTACACACCTTAGCAAAATAGTGTGGCTGAAAGGAAGAATCGGATTATTGCAGAGGTTGCAAGGGAAATGATGAACCAAATGAACATGCCATTGTCATATTGGGAAGAAGCAGTGCATACTGCAGTTCACATTATGAATAGAACACCTACAACCTTGACTCATAATATGTCACCATATGAGAAAATGTATGGCAGGACACCCATGTTAGATATGATCAATGCCCCACCCTCATTAGGTGCTACCAATGTTCAAAGTTGTAAGGCCCCCATTATGAGGAGAAGCCATATGTGAGCCCAGACATTGGTTGAGTCCTGACTTGTATATCAGATGAGGTCTATGTGACCGGATGGCAAAAAGGTGACCGTTGTGGGTCTAATCTTTGGGTTAGACAGAGTAGTTAAGCTGGTAGCAAATCGAGGCACATTGCGTCGAGTTGCGGGGTAAGAGAGTTATCAGGGGCCCTAGCCAATGGTAAAGGGAATATTCCCTAGAATATTCCCTAGCCAACTAGTGGAGGTGCACATGGAAGGTCAATAGACACATGGGCACATGGAAGGTCAACAAACACATGTGCATATGAAAGGTCAACATACACATGTGCATATGGAAGGTCAACAGACACATGGGCACATGGAAGGTCAACAGACACAAGTGCATATGGAAGGTCATCCATCATGACCCCCTTCACAAGCTATAAAAGCTAAACCCCTTCATAGCTATCGATCACTCATCTTTCACCTAGTGAGAGTTGCTGTTCCACCTAGCCTTAAGCTCTTCACCTATCTTCTGTCTAGATCGCCATCTAAGCTTCACACTGTGGAAGCGCATGGGTGGACAGAGCCATCTTTATATCAGTTGTTTGGAGTTAAAGAATTTACTGATTCTCCTCTTATCTGTTGTGTACTCTCTCTATCTCTTTCTCAGATTTTGTTCGCTGCGCCGTGTAATATTTTACATGGTATCAGAGCCCAGGGGGCTCTAGAGATTGGAGAGCGTGCAAGAGGCAAAGGCTTCAACAGCAAAGAGAAACTACGTCGACTTTCGGAAGCGGTGCAGGAGGTGGTGTTGCTGTACCGGCTATTCAAACAGTGAGGATTCGTCTAGCAACCTTGAGCGAAGGCAAGTTAGATGGTACAAACTACACCTTGTGGAAGTTCAAAATTACAACTATCCTTGATTCTTATGAGCTTCTGGAGACTGTGTTGGGGACTGACGCAGAACCACAGCCTAACCCCGACCCATCAAATCCTAGTGTGATGATTCCTCCAAATGCAGATCTTCTGCGAGCTTGGAAATGAAGGAATGCAGATGCATTGTGTGCCTTAGTTACAAGCTGTTCTGACAGTGTTTTGACTTTGATTCAGCATACAACCAAAGCGTGAGAGGCTTGGAATGTACTAAGGAGTCAGTATGAAACACGAAACCAAACAAGGATTCAAAACTTGGAGAATCAACTAGCAGCGAAGAAGTTTGCTAAAGGAGAGACGGTTGAAGCATTCATCACTCGGATTAAGAATCTACGCGACCAGAAGGCTGGCGCTGGGATACAAAAGACTAGCGAAGAGCTAGCTTGGAGGTGTCTTCGGATTTGTTCACAAAAGTTTGATGGACTAGTAACTGCCCTTAATACTCAGGTGAGACCTCAAGCTTTGACTTTTGAGGAGTTTTGTGCATTATTAATGGAGGAGGAGTTGAGGCTGAAAGCCCGAGAAGGAAGCAACAATGGAGATGCTGCATTCTCTACCAATGCAAAAGGCAAAGGTGTTTCCTCCACAAAAAATGATGGTGACAAAAAGAAGAAGGGCGGCAAGAAGAAGTTTCAAGGAGAGTGCTTCTACTGCAAGAAGAAAGGACATGCAATTGCAGATTGTCGTGTCAAGAAGGCAGATGAAAAGAATGGTACCCTTAAAAGTAAAGGGAAAGAGAAAGCCAATACAGCTGAAGCGGAGTTGGAATTATTCATGGCGACCATTGAGGAAGTGTGCTCCTCAGCGCAAGAAGAATCTACCACTGTCTCATGGGTGTTGGATAGTGGGGCCTCCCGTCACATGACCAACAAGAAAGGTCTATATAGTTCTATGCAGCCTCTACAAGTATCCATCACTGTGACGGTTGGAAATGATGCTAAATGCCCTACTGCGGGCACAGGTACTATTTCTTTTGTTGCTGCAAATGGTGAAGTCAAAAAGCTTTCAAATGTGTTGTATGTTCCCGAAATTAGGAGAAATTATTGATAGTGAGGTTCAAGAAGACAGGTGCAGAAATTATTGATAGTGCTAGCACAATTGTTGGCACAGGAGAAAGAAGGAACAACCTGTATGAGCTAAGTGCTCTTACAGCCACTGCTGGAGTGGGCACAAGTAAGCTTTGGCATGAAAGGTTTGGACACATTGGATTTGCAATATTGAAGGAGATGCAAAAGCAAGGTATGGTTGCTCACCTACCTACAATAACTGAATTGAAGGAACCATGTGAAGCTTGTATGATGGGCAAGCAACAGAGAAAGGCATTTCCACAAGAAAGCAAGAATAGAGCACAGGCTCCTCTAAAGTTGGTGCATGCTGACTTGTGTGGTAAGATGCCTACACAGGCCTTGGGGGGATCTTCTTATTTTATGTTGATTGTCGACGACTACAGTAGGAAGATGTGGGTGTACTTCCTTCGTGATAAGGCTCAAGCTTTTGGTAAGTTTAAAGAATAGCTAATACTTGTTGAGAATGAAATAGGGAAAAGTGTGAAGAAATTTAGAACAGATGGTGGTGGTGAGTTCAACTCAAAGGAGTTTGAAGGCTTTTGCAAGAGCAAAGGGATCAAGCATCAATTGACAACACCTCACACACCTCAACAGAACGGTGTTGTGGAACGCAGGAATCGCACCATTGTGGAGATGGCAAGATGCATGCTAAAGGGCAAGGGATTGCCTACATTTTTGGGCTGAAGATGTTAATACTGCAGTCTACATTCTAAATCAGAGCTATACAAAGGCTCTCAAGGGAAAAACACCTCATGAGGCTTAAACTGGTAAGAAACCATCTGTCTCACATTTCAAAATTTTGGGATGTGAATGTTATGCACATTTTCCAGATGAGAAGAGAAACAAGTTACAACCAAAAAGCAGAAAATGTATCTTCTTGGGTTACAGTGATTAGTAGAAGGCTTACAAATTATATGACCAAGAAGCAAAGAAGATCATCACGAGCTGTGATGTGGTGTTCAAGGAGGGGCCGCATACAGTGGAGGAGGAGAAGGCAAGTTCTTCCACTTTATCATCAAGCGAAGAAGTAGTCCACTATGAACCTGTCCCGAGAGCTATCCCTATCCTTAAGGAGGAGGAAGCATCATCTTCAGATGATGAGGAAAAAGTTCACCAACCTGACATCACCCCACCGGAAAAGCCATTGCCGCGCTCGGTGAAGCAGCTCTATGACCACAATAATCCTATGCCTTCATCTATTGAGGAGAGGGCAGACGGACCAAGGAGGTCTCAGAGAATAGAGGAGCAACGGAGGGCTTTTGCTCACATAGTCAATATGGCCTTGATGGTTGAGATTATGAGAGAAGTAAAGGAGCCAACTGATTTAGAAGAAGCACTTGCAGATCCATCATGGAAGGCTACTATGCAGGTGGAGTATGACAACATACTGAAGAATGACACTTGGGAGCTAGTGGATCAACCAGCAAAGCGGAAGGTTATTGGCACCAAGTGGATCTGGAAGGTAAAGTACAAGGCTGATGATACCTTAGAAAAGTACAAAGCTAGACTGGTTGCCCAAGGATTTTCACAGTTGAAGGGTTTGATTTTCAAGAGTCATTTGCCCCAATTGACAGAATGACCACTATTCGCACGGTACTTGCAGTGACTGCCCACAAGAAGTGGCCAGTGTACCAAATGGATGTTAAGTCAACATTCTTAAATGGTGACCTCAAGGAGGAAGTGTATGTGGCTCAACCACCAGGGTTTGAGGCCTCCCATTCTGAGAACAAAGTGTGTAGCATGGGCTGAAACAAGCCCCCAGAGCATGGTACCAGCGGATAGATAGGTTCTTTTTAAACCTAAACTTCAAAAGATGTGCCTCAGATGCTAACTTGTATGTTTACAGGGATGGTAAAAAGTCTGTAGTGATTGTCCTATATGTGGACGACCTTCTTATTACAGGTGACTATGAAGATATGATCAACCAAACTCGAAAGTCTTTGAGTTCTGAGTTTGAAATGACAGACTTGGGCTTGCTGCACTATTGTTTGGGGATTGAAGTCTGGCAAGAGCCAGGAAAGATCTTCATCTCTCAGAAGAAGTATGCATGGGAAATCTTGAAGGCATTTGGCATGACCGAGTGCAAGGAGATAGCTACACCTATGGAGGTGAATGCAAAGTTATCCGTCGAGGATACATCAGCACTAGTAGACATTGGGAGGTATAGGAGGTTGGTCGGCAGTCTGATCTACTTGTGTAACACCAAACCAGATATCAGTTTTGCTGTTGGTGTTTTGAGCAGGTTCGCAAACAAACCTCATGAAAGTCATTGGAAGGCTGGGATGCGGGTGCTCAGATACTTGAAGAAAACTCTTGACTATGGTATCACATACAGTTTCGGAACTTCTCTTGTGGGGAACTGTGACTTAGATTGGGCAGGAGACATTGATTCCAGGAAGTCAGTTTCTGGTTATTGTTTCTCTTTGGGTTCAGGAATTTTCTCTTGGATTAGTAAGAAGCAACCAACTGTGGCATTGTCTTCTACCGAAGTAGAGTACAAGGCAGCTTGTTTTGCTGCATGTGAGGCCATATGGTTGAGAAGGATTCTATGGCATATGGGAGTGTAGGATGAAGAACCAACTGTGCTAAGATGTGACAATCAGAGTTGCATCGCCATTGCCAAAAATCCAGTGTTTCATGCACGCACCAAACATATAGAGATCCAATATCACTATGTGCGTGATTTGATGGAGCATGGGATAGTGGAATTGGTCTACTGTCCAATAGAGGAGAATGGAGCAGATATGTTCACCAAAGCACTTACGAAGGATCTGCTTCAAGTTCATCTTCAGAGACTCGGCATTGGGCCGAGGAGATAGTTCACCTATGGGTGGACATTGAGGGGGGGTGTTAGATATGATCAATGCCCCACCCTCATTAGGTGCTACCAATGTTCCATGGTGCTCAAAGTTGTAAGGCCCCCATTATGAGGAGAATCCATATGTGAGCCCAGACATTGGTTGAGTCCTGACTTGTATATCAGATGAGGTCTATCTGACCGGATGGCAAAAAGGTGACCGTTATGGGTCTAATCTTTGGGTTAGACAGAGTAGTTAAGCTGGTAGCAAATCGAGGCACATTGCATCGAGTTGCGGGGTAAGAGAGTTATCAGGGGCCCTAGCCAATGGTAAAGGGAATATTCCCTATTCCCTAGCCAACTAGTGGAGGTGCACATGGAAGGTCAATAGACACATGGGCACATGGAAGGTCAACAGACACATGTGCATATGAAAGGTCAACAGACACATGTGCATATGGAAGGTCAACAGACACATGGGCACATGGAAGGTCAATAGACACAAGTGCATATGGAAGGTCATCCATCATGACCCCCTTCACAAGCTATAAAAGCTAAACCCCTTCATAGCTAATCGATCACTCATCTTTCACCCAGTCAGAGTTGTTGTTCCAGCTAGCCTTAAGCTCTTCACCTATCTTCTGTCTAGATTGCCATCTAAGCTTCACGCTGTGGAAGCGCACGGGTGGACAGAGCCATCTTTATATCAGTTGTTTGGAGTTAAAGAATTTACTGATTCTCCTCTTATCTGTTGTGTACTCTCTCTATCTCTTTCTCAGATTCTGTTCGATGCGCCGTGTAATATTTTACAACCCACTGTTGCATACCTTAGAGTCTTTGGATGTGTTTGTTATGCTCATGTTCCGGATGATTTGAGAAAGAAGATGGAACCAAAGGCTGTAAAATGCATTTTTCTTGGATATCCTGATGAGAAGAAGGGATACAAATGCTATGATCTAGTGAGTAAGGAAGTATACATAAGCAGGGATGTCAGACTCAGTGAATATGAATCATGGTACAAGCCCAAAATTGTAGTGGATGTTGATTCCTATGAAAGCAATGATGATGATGGATATGGAAGGAAAATTTCAGCAAACAAGTCTGAAAATCAACATCTGGAAGATGCTTTAGGACCTTAAGAGAATGTGGAAAGCAATGGAAGCTATAGTCCATGGAGTGGTAGATTGAGAAATGCACAAAGGAGTGCAAAAGTTGCAAAAGGAAAGAGACCTATGGCTGAAAGTTCAGAATATGAATCTATAGATGACAAGTATGGCATTCTGCATGTTAAAACACCTGGCACTAGAAGTGCATGAAAGTATGCTCCACCACATGCTAGATCTGATGAGACACATGGTAGTGCATCTCAATTGAGAAGGTAAAAAAGGGTAAGGTATCCAGTTGATAGATTGAATTATAATGAAGATGCATTATGCATACATGGTTTCTTATGTACAAAATGTGGAGCCTACTTGCTTTGAAGAAGTAGTAGAGAGCAAAGAGTGGAGACAAATAATGGATGAAGAGATGGATGCACTAAGGAAAAACAAGACTTGTGATTTGGTGAAATTACCTCATGGCAAGAAATCCATTGGATGTAAATGGGTTTATAAGGTCAAATGTAAGTCGAATGGTTCTCTTGAGAGGTATAAAGCAAGGCTGGTTGCAAAAGGATATGCACAAACTTATGGTTTGGACTATGAAGAAACATTCAGTCTAGTAGCTAAAATGATGACAATGAGATCGGTAATTGCTTTGGCTTCTCTCTATGGTTGGAAGCTTTATCAAATGGATGTGAACAATGCATTTTTGAATGGCAACTTAGAAGAGGAAGTGTACATGGATCAACCAGAGGGCTATGTAGATCCAAAATACCCACATTATGTATGCAGGTTGAGGAAGGCTTTATATGGACTAAAGCAAGAACCAAGAGCATGGTGTGATAGAATCAGCAAATTCTTATGCAGTATGGGATTTTAGCAGAGCAAAGCTGATTATTCACTTTATGTGAGGCATACAGAAGATGGTATGGTTGTTGTTATCATCTATGTTGATGATCTCATTATTACAAGTACACTTGAGAAGGAGATTACTGAAGTCAAGCATGGGTTACATAAAGAGTTTGATATAAAGGACCTTGGTTTGTTGAGATACTTCTTGGGTATTGAGGGTATTGACACACCTCATGGTATATGGAAAAATATGGCATGATAGGATGCAAACCGGTTGATACACCATTGGATCAAAATGTTAAGTTGATGGATGATGGATCTTATGTTGCAGATGTCTCTATGTTCAGAAAGATGGTTGGTAGTCTTATCTACTTGACCATTACAAGACCAGACTTGAGTTATGCTGTTGGATTGATAAGTCAATTTATGCAGAAACCATGCAAATCACATTTGGATGTAGTGAGAAGAGTTCTTAAGTATGTGAAGAAGACATCTCGATTTGGCTTGTTTTATGAAAAAGGAATTAAGCCTACATTTTTTGGATACTCAGATGCAGACTGTGCAGGTAGCTCTATGGATAGAAGATCTACTAGTGGCTATGCATTCTCATTTGGATCAGCCATGGTAAGTTGGAGTAGTAAGAAGCAACTTACAATTGCTCTGTCAAGCACTGAAGTAGAGTATAGAGGCATTGCATTGGCAGTATGCGAGCAAACATGGTTGAGATTGATCTTATATGACATGGGTATAGAGATTGATGGTGGAGTCATTATGTATTGTGACAATGTTAGCAGCATTATGTTGGCAAAGAACCCAGTCTACCATGCAAGGACAAAACACATAGAAGTGCACTATCATTTCATTAGAGAAAGAGTCATTGATGGAGAGATTGACTTAGTCTATGTGAAAACAAATGACCAAGTTGATGATATCTTTACCAAAGCATTAGGTAAAGATAAGTTTGAGTACTTCAGGAGTGCACTTGGAGTCTTATGTGTGCAAGCTCATTCTGAGCTTGAGGGGGAGTGTTGACAAATACGACATATCCTAAGCCATACCCTATGGATGTATGTATTTAAAATAGAAGCATATGTAAAGTGTCCTTAAGTTGGGGGTATCTATCTTTGGAGGATACCACTTGTTGTAGTTGACTCTAAGAATGAAGAAGAATAATGGAGGAGAAGATAACATGTAACTCCTCACCTTTGATTTGACCTCTGATTTGCTCCATCTCTCGGACTCCCTCCACTTCAATTTTTTAGTCGGGACATTTACTAAGATTTTATTTGTGGACTCAGCTTGACCATTTTCTTGAGAGTAATAAGGCGAAGATTTCTGATGGACGATTAGGAAGGAGGACAAGAGGTGAGCTATCACTTCATTGATGAAGTGTGCTTTGGTCGTTGACTAGTTCGATGGGGCAGCCGGCGGACCGTGAGATCATCTACTCCCTTAGGAACTTGGTAGTGGTCCTAGCATCATTTTTTCTCATAGCTCATGATTTTTCCCATTTTGTTAGATAGTCATTGGCCACAATGATGTATTTAGCTTGTGAATACTATGCCACGGGACTAATAGGTCCAATGAAGTCAATCCCCCATTTCTCGAAGGGTTGTCGTGCGATAATTGGGGCTAGCTCCATGTGGTGTTTACGAATAGGGACTTTAGTTCATTGGCACTCATGCAATGCTTCACAAATCGTGTTGCATCTTGGAAGAGAGTAGGCCGCCATAGTTGGGACTACAACACTTTGCGAGCTGTCACGTCTCCACTGAAATGTCCTCCTGCAATTCCACTGTGTGCATCCGTCATAGTACATCATGCATCTCATGCTCACACATGCATCTGCATAGCAACCTGTCTTACCCCAACCTGTAGAGTTGGCCTACTATCAACTGATAGGGTTGGATCTTTAGGATGAGCCGCCTAAGTTGGGCCTTTTCTATTGGTCATTCCGGTAGTCCGTGCTCAGCACTTGAACAATGTCATCTTCCCAATAGGTCATCATGTCAGCTCTAAACAAATCCCTTTCGCTAGTGGATAAGCTGAATAGATGTGCACATGGAACGTGAGTGCCCAATTTGGGGCTCACAAAATTGGTGCCATGGTCAGAGCCTTTTTTAGTTCCTCATACGCGTGTTGGCATTCCTCGATCCATTCGAATATGATCAACAACTTGTATAGAGGTCTATAGTTTAACATGAACCGTCGGTAATACCTTGTATGTCCTAAGAAGCACTGAATGCCCTTGTAATCAGCTGGGGATGGAAGGTCGACAATGACCCTAATCTTTGAGAAATCTCTGGCAATGCCATTTTTCAACACCACATGTCCTAGGATGCATCCATGCTTCATCCAAAACTGGCACTTCAAGGGGTTCAACAAGAGACGACAAAGTCGGCATCCTTCAAAGACTATTTGGAGTCTGTCTAAGTCTTCTCTCCAAGTAGAGTGAACACACAAGTCATCCACGTAGACCTCTAGCTCCTTCTTTAGTATGTCTTTGAATATTCTACTCATCAGTAGTTGGAAGATGGCTGGCACATTAGTCAACCCAAAAGGCATGACTATGTAGGCAAAGACTTCCCATTGAGTGGTGAATGCAATCTTATGCATATCATTAGGATGCACTTGCACTTAATTGTATCTAGAGAAACCATCCAAAAAACTATAGGCCACTTTGCCAACCACTCTGTCAAATAGTCTACGCGACAATGGGTAATTATCTCTCTTTGTAGCTATGTTTACCTTCTTGTAATTGAGACACACTCTAATCTTTTCATTTTTCTTTAACATGATGACTATGGGGGAGACCCATTTCATGTGTTCAATTTTGTAGATGAATCCTGCTCTCATTAGCTTGTCAATTTCTTCCTTGACAGCATGGGCATACTTTGGATTCATGGGATATGGTCGTTGCTCGACCGGTGTTGCATCAAGTTTCATGGGTATGTTGTGAGTCACCACACTTGGGTCTACCCCTTTGAGCTCTTCTAGGGACCAAGCAAAGATGTATGTATACTCTCACAAGAGAGTAATGAGACTTGCTTCATCTTGCTCAGCCAAGTCATTTGCTATAAAGATAGGTCCTAGGGTCTCCCCTTCCCTGGCTAAATTGACCTCTTTGACCTTGGTGGGTCCCTCGACTAGTTTTCTTACTTGCCCTTGTCCTTTGGCTTCCAGTAAGATCACCACCCTATCTCCCTTTTTGAACTTCGTGTATCGCTTTGGAAGGTCTTGCGGTTTTCACTACTCTTCTATTTCTGTTTCTTTATGCAGCTTCCATCATTCCTCCCTTAACCATTGGAGCCTTAGGTGGACGGGTAGGTCCCCCTTAGTGGGCCTAGTCTTGGGAGGTCGAGGTATTTAGGATCACTATCTGAGCTCTCTTCCTACTCAGAATTGAAATATTTGTCTTTTTTATAAGAGGGGCTCTCTCTAGGTGGTCGTAGCTCAGAAGGTGAGTCTGTTTGTAGCAGTGGTGCATTACTCGATTGGGTTAGGCCTACCTGCTCGTAGTCGATTGCGCCTATGTGCTCCAACCAAGTTCGATCACATTCCTTGTGCGTGACTTCTTTGTCTACTCTAAGGGTGCTCTACTTGCGTGGTCTGCGGTCCACTTGTATTTTTTTTAATCATATGTCCCCTAGTGTCGTATTCTATAGAATCAATCTCCCTTTCACTCTCATCACTGAAGGAACAATAGTCCTTGTATTCATCATCGGAGCTGTCTCTGTCCGATTGTGCATCATTATCTAAGTTCTGATATATCTCTTGTTGCTGGTCTAGGATTAAAGCCCAATTTTACCTCAAGTTTAAATCGTATAACTTGGACCATCGCCATTCAGGCTCGTGTAAGAGATCTTGGAGTGGCTTAAGATTCCTTGCCGGATTGCCAGCCAATTTTTTGGTCAAGTGCCCTAGAATCTCCAGGAGCTCTCGTCTATTGTTTGGGACTTGGAATGCAACAAGGTGGGGTCTTCCACACAGGCTTTCAATCATCATGCAAATTGGTATTGAGGGTGTGTCCTTGGGCTTGCTAGTTGCATTGATGACTTGTTCATACTCCTCTATGTTGAAGAATGGTAGGTCAATGGTAGCAAGAACATGCATCTAGTCTCGCTCGTCCTCAGGGCACAGGATATACTTACTAAGGGTCCCATAGGATCTCCTAATGTGGCCATCACCCTTCAACATGGTGATGGCATCTAGGTCAACTGGCATAGTTTTCCAAGTGTCCATCTCTACTCTTAGAGCCTCCATTCAATTTCCTAACAAGATTAGACCATTGTCCCAATCTTCTACGACTCTGGCATTGCGCATCTAGGATTGGTGTTGAGAAAAGTGCAATCACATCAACCATAGCCTTTTTCTAAGAAGGAACAAACAAGGCAAAGAAACACATTGATAATAAAGCCTTAGACTAGGTCATGTATGCATGGTTTATTAAAACCACAGTTGGTGAACACCATGGTCACTTTCCACCTTTCTCCACCTACCAATACCACCAATTATAAGCTTATAAAAGGCACTCATCCCCACACTGATTCCATTAGTCATTCTCATATGTTGTACTTGCATTATGTTTGGATAATATCAGTTGGTCTTCTTTGTCAATGTTTATGTCTCACTATGATTGTCTATTTCCTCATTAGTGATCCTCCTTAGCATGCATCCTCAATATTTTAGCATGGTATCAGAGCGGGTTTCAAGTTAATGAGTCATTAGGCCATTGATTGAGTCATTCAAGTTTGAATTTCTAGCTCCCTCCACTTTCCCATGAATCTCTAACCTACCTCCATAGCTACCCACCTTCAGTGGAGGGCTTGAATCTCTCAAAATAGGCCGTTTCAACTTGTAATTTCTTTTGGGGAACTCTTTCTTTACTCCAGACGCTCCTTCCTATCACTTCACAGTGTGACATTGCCCAACATATGCTTCAACATTACACCTGTATCATCCCGCTGCGATTTTTTGTGCCTTCTCTGTTCGTACCGTCCGTTCAGCCTGCATGCATAACGATGTTGATGAATGGCATAGGTCTTTTGAAGCCTAACACTTGAGATTCATTCTCATCAATTTTTGTATCAAATGGCTCACTCCTCGATCACTTGTGAATAAAATATCAGTCACATGTCAAAACCCTAAAGAGGGTAGCCATAACTATCAAGCTTCAAACTCATGCTTCACTTCTTTCTCCCACTTCTTTGGCTCAAATCAAGTCACTAACTCTCTAATCTGCCCCAACACTCAGTTTTTAGTAAGCATTCAAGTGATTTACCACTAGTAAGGAGGGGAGATCTTGACAAGATTTGCAAGCATTTTAAGAATATATAAGCACAGTGTCCATTGACACTCATCTAGTGATTTTAGCACCTATGTTATCTAACACAATTAGCTTCTCCTTTAATCAAATCTGAGTTTTTTTTGCTACTCTGGCATCACATTGTCAAAGGGTTTCGAAAGCAATGTCGCAACTTTAGAAGTCCTTGATAAATTTCAGGATAAAAGATTAATC
Source organism: Lygodium microphyllum (assembly GCF_053477565.2). NCBI lineage: Eukaryota > Viridiplantae > Streptophyta > Polypodiopsida > Schizaeales > Lygodiaceae > Lygodium > Lygodium microphyllum. The sequence goes on from NC_141150.1 coordinate 30,551,575, forward strand.
AAGTGTGACGTTTACAACCCTATTCAACTTCAACAACTTCAGCTTCATAAAGGAAATAAATTTGATTTATAAATTGGCTGCTCAAAAACTGAAGTTCTTCACGTCCCTTCTTGTTATTTCAAAAAGAAATCCGCTGGTTGGTACTGTATAAGAAGCACCAAGATCATTTGTATACAGAAGACTGAACTCTTGATATTTTAGAGAGAAATAGCATTCCAATTCAGATAGGATAGCATTTCAGTTCTGTAATCAAACTGTCATGAAATTTTCTATATGTTCGCAAGTAGCTTCAGAATTTTACAAAAGATTCGTGGTTCATAATTCAGCATCAATCCAGATAGGCATTGGGTCATTGATCTTTAGTCGATGGAGAAGTTTACAAAGAAGAGCTCAATGGATTCCTGAAAGCCCGTGTCTTCCTCTGCCTAATAAACATTTGAACACAGCCTGAATTCTGTATATCAGAATACATCCAATCACAGCAGCAATAACAGAGAATTAGCAAGTAGCCTAATCCAAGTATCAGCCATACAACTGCTAGAACAAATCCAGAGCCACCACAAAACTAGCTGAAGCCCAATAATGTTCGTTCTTAATGTCCCAGCCTTTACGATAAGTCTCAAAGTTTTTCAGTGGGTCTGGTCTTTCAGTTCTGTCTTGCACCAGGATAAGCAAAGGTTTTATACTGTTGTTTTGGCCTCCTTTTGGCAGCGACGACAGCTACTTCAAACTGCGCCCATTCACATACTCCATCACATAGAATGGTGTACCAATAATTCTAGGATCAGTACACATACAGTACACCTTGGGCACCAGAACATCAGTTTTTGTATTCAATGCAGAAAGCACCTGGTACTCTCTTTTTATGGCATGGGCTCCTCTTCCATAAGTCTCCAAGCCAATAACATCAACATTTGCTCTGAGGATAGATGCAAGTGTTTCAGCTATAGCAGAATATACAGCAGAACAATCTTCAGGCTTCAACTCCTTCCATCCTGGATGAGTGAATATGCACCTTTTTCTTCGTGTAGCAGCATTCGAGACCTGGAACAAGACTCTTGAACGTAATTGAAGTTTCTTACTCACACCCCAGATTTGCTGGAGTAATCTGGAAAACTCTGCCTCATTAGCATCTTTAGATGGAGAGCCCGCATGAGTGTGAATTTCCCCCCCAGTCCGTCATCTTCACGTCTTCAGAACTAATATTCAACCTCTCTTGTCGATGCTTCCTCGTTGCAGCCTCTCGTTTCTCGTCAGATTTATGAAGGGGATTGAAAGCAGAGATGTTGACATCGTCACTCCCTTCTGTTCTACTCCGAACCTTCATCAGTCGACAGGGGCTTCTTATTGGCTGATATCAAAGATGGAGGAGGAGGATAGCAGAGGTAGCAAAAGACGATGAGAAGGAGGGGGAGGAGGTATTAGTAATTGCAGGAACAGTTGCCCCTCCGTCGTTGACTGTAGCTTTTTCTTCAATGTATTCTAGTCATCCTCCTCGTCTCGCGGAGGTGGCAGAAACTTGGTGGCAGTGGCCAAGGAATTGGCAGGGCATGGCACTGGTTGGGAGGCCGTGGAGATGGCGGCTTGATGCTGCAGGCTCTCGTGGTGACGGCCAATAGGCGGGAGGCCCGTGGAGAAGGTGGGCTTAGCTCTATGTAGGTCTTTTTATTCCACCCCCTCTTTCTGTGTCGTTCAGGCCACCATCTTTATACCCTCAGAGTTTGACGATGTCCTCCAGTTCTCCTTCCACATGAAACAAAAGTCGTATTTCTGCTCTTTAGAGCTTCAGCATCTACCCACTCTCTCTCTCTCTCTCTCTGGATCTCTGAGAATTGTCTATCTCTCTCACTCCCTCTGTGGGTCTCTCAGAATTCTCCGTCTCTTTCACGCAAGCTTTTTCCCACGCTCTTCCCTTGGATCCTCCCCTTCTCCAGCTCATTGTCCTAGACTTTTCAAAATAGTGTTCTTTTCCTTTCCCCCCAAAAAGGGCTCTTTTAAAAATAGTTCTCTTTTGCTTTTTCTTTTTCACGCCCCCTTTGTCCTCTTCCCCAACACAGATATAGGCATAATGGTAGGCACTTTAACTCCAATCATTGATCCCACACCCATCTGCTAGCTTGTAGCCAACCCGCAAAATGCATTTCCATCATTCAACTTGGGATGGTGTCCATAAAGGTAAGCCAAAGAGATAGCCATTGCACTCCATAATACGACATTTCGAAACGGGAAGCCAATAAACATACTCTCTGCTTCTTGTATGGTCCCATGTGCTCCATACATACTCACAAGGCCATTACCAACAAAGACATCTGAAGTATAACCCCTCATACAAGCATCATGATGCAATGTCTGACCAATTTCTAGAAACTCAAGTAGAGACAAGTGTTCCTTCCAAACAATAGCTTCTGCATCTGTAAGTGCACCACAAGCTTGAAGGGCAGTCATGTATGTCAACTCATCACGAATTATTTCTTCCTCTTGCTTCAAACCCCTCTTCACTATATTACCCACATAAATAAAAGAGCAAACATAACGACTAAGTATGTACAAAGTATCAAATCACACACACAACTTTTGGGTGGTTTTCACACCTCGAATGCGTAGCAATACGACATCCACCCCCTCTAATCCTGCGCATCCTCCGGATGGGCCAACTACCCATGATCGTTATCATCAAGATCCACAAACAGATCAATCTCTTCATTATGCATTTCCAGTATATCAATAAGATTATCTGTCATATCATCTGTCTCTTCCATTGAAATTTCTTCTCGTTGCTCTTCTCTTGCAAATTCTTCCAATGCATAATCCTCATCATCTCTTTTCTTGAAAATCTTGATTCTTTTTCCAGCAATAGGCACTCTAAGCACTGTCCCATCCAATTCTGTCAGCTCATATGTTGCATTATCAAAGACATGTCTGACTATGTACGGCCCAAACCATCTTTTCACCATCTTCCGAAGTGCAGTATGCTGATTTTCAAGGCTGCTATCAAAGACCAATACCCAATCTCCCTCTTCTATTGCTCTAGGCCGCAAGCGATGCCTGCTGTCAAACCTATCCTTATTTCTTAGTCTAGCAACCTTCAACCTGTCAATAGCTAGCTGAATATCCTTTGGTCTCCTCTCCAACTGTCGAATCTGAAGAGCTAAGAGCTCCTCTCTCGTCAAATCCTCCTGCCAAGGTAAAACTGACCAAGTCAAAGCACAAGTCTCAGTCGGCATAACAGGTTTCTGACCATACATAAACTCTGCAGGCATATATCCTGTGGTAACACTATGAGTCATACGATCAGCCCACAAAGCAAATGGTAGAAGTCTCGGCTATTCTCCAATCCGTCCTCTGCATGCTTTGGCTAATGCTTTCACTATCGACGGGTGCCCTCTTTCACTCTTCCCATTTCCCTCTGGATTATATGTTGTAGTTAGAGCCAACTTGATTCCTAGCTGAGAGAAAAACTCCCTAGCTTCATCTGCATCCAATTCACCACGATCCGCAGTGATCTTACCCACACAACCATACCTGCAGAAAATTTCTTCCAATAAGAACTTACACACTGCACTAGTGGTCTTTGTTCTCAAAGATCTGCCCTCAACATGATTGGTAAGATCCTCTCTAGCCAAAACAATGTATCTCATCTGCCATAGACCCATAGGCATGGTAACCAAATCAACTACCCACTTATAATGAATGCATAGCGGATAGGTCGGATGAAGCTCATCTCGATGACGCACTACTGAATACATCTGACAGTCACTGCAAGTCTCAACAAAGTGAGAAACATCTTTGTACATGCCTTTCCACCAATATTTCTCCTTGATTTTCTCATAAGTAGCCCACACTCCTCTATGACTAGCCCAAAGACTCTCATGAAACTCCCTCATCACCTGTAACTGTGTCTCTCTATCGCAGACAACCCGCAAAGGTAATCCGCCTCTTTTCTTCGAATGTTTCCAAAGAAATCCATCCTTGAGAAAATAACCATAGGCTTTCCTTCTGATCTTCTTGAACTCTTCATCTGTCCATTCATCTCTTTTGCTTAGTGTACTAAGGTACCTGCCAATTTGCAACCAATCTCCAACATAGAGTTCTTCTATGAAAGCCACAATATCATAGACATGACAAACATGATCAACCATAGTGGCTGAAATTTCTGCATCATCCTCTTCTGTAAGTAGAGTCTCCTCATCATCATATCTGGCTCTAGACAACATATCTGCCACTGGATTATCCTTCCCTGCTATGTGTTTAAATTCTGGATTTAATGACTTGATGTATGCAATCCATCTCAGCATAGCTATATCCGGAGTTGAGCAACTCGTGATCATACCAATCAATGGCAAGCAATCTGTCTCTACCACAACTGAAGCTCCAATAAAGTACTCCTTGTCACATTTGAGAGCCATAACAATCCTCAATAACTCCCTCTTGATTTGTGGATATCTCCTCTGTCTCTTGTTTAGGACTTTCGCCCCAAACCGAATAGCATACCTATTTCCATCTGCATCATCTTGACCCACAGCCCAACCTATGCCAATTGGACTAGTGTCAACTGTCAATACAATAGGCCTTTCACAATTATAATCTGCTTTCCTGAGAGTAGGAGCATTCTGCAATAACTTCTTCAATTTCCGCATGGCTCTAGTGTGGCTCTCATCCCAATAGAATTTCTGCCCCTTTCGAAGCAGTTGATATAAACAATCTGCTATGTGTGCAAAATGAGGTATCCAAATCATATAAAACACACAAGCTCCAATGAATCTCTGTACCTTTGAAGTGGTAGAACAATACTCCGCAATCTTTCCTATAGCATTCACCTTATTAGGTGAGGGTTTCCTGCCATAATACCCACACATATGTCCAACAATGACAACCTCATTTACTCCAAAAATAGATTTTTGCCCTGAAAGTGTCAAATTCACTTCTTATAACCTGGCCAAAGTCTTCTCACATGCTGAAATATGATCAGCCACAAAGTATCTACATCCCTGCTCATTTAGACTCTCATTCTTCTCTTCTTCTGCACACCCCTTAATGGGCACATCATCCAAGAAAGGCATAGTAAGCTGAGGTATGTAATCTTGAAGGACCTTATGCATGGCATTCATCATATGCGCAACAGAATTAGTGGCACCTTGAGGCAAGGTACACATCCTGACAAGCCCAATAGGAGTTCTCATGGTGGTTATGTCCCTGCTTTCCAAAGCCAGCTGAAACTGATCATATCCTGAATACAAATCACCTAAAGAATAGATGGCATGTCTAGCAAATGCCTCTGCAAACTCATCCACAACTGGACCTATACCAACATTCCTGATAGTAACTCTATTCACTGGCTGCATATCCTGAATAAATCGGAGAGTACCATTCTTCTTTGGAACTGTAAACCACCAGTTTGAGTATGGTGCAGATGAAGGCTCAAGAATTCCCATCCTGATTTTCTCATTCAATAAATCAATCAGCTTTGGCAAGTGTGCTTTAGGCACTGGAATAGGTCGAAGATTCCATGGGATATGAGGAATAGTAAAAATGACCATAGGAGCAACAATATCTGGATTCACACATCCAATCTCATGTGGGAAAAAAACAAATCCCCTTCCATGTCGCTCAAGCATCTCCTGAAAGCATTGCTTCTCTAGGGGTAACAAAAAATCATCATTTCCAATTTTCAATGCAACAAGAGTCTCTACTGAAAATTTATGACCAATATGCTCCGGATTCCTCAAAATTTGCTGTTTAGCTGCCCTCTCTATTTGCTGATTAGTGTCAGGTGGAAGCGGTACAGCTACCGGCTTCACCTTCTTATCCACAGTTTTGTATTTCGTGTCAACCCTGGCTTCATTATGCTCTTCTGCATTACACAAATCTTGTTGTAAATCAGCAATTCTGCACTCCAATGGCTGAATATTCTCAGCCCTCTACTCTATGGACTGCATAGAAACATCCCTAAACTCTGGATGCTGAAATATTTCAGCAATAAACTCTGTTGGCTGAAATTTTTCAGCCCTCTGTGTCTCTGAAAGCTGATCATAACCAGCTGGAAACTCTGTTTGCTGACTTTCTTTAGCACTCAACACTCTTTGCTGAGTTACCTCAGCCTCTGACTCAATCTGTGATACAAAATCTGCAATTTCATGAAACATGTCCAAGGACTACACTAATACATTACTGTGACAATTCTGCATATCAGTTTTTACCATATCTCCCATCTTTGTCATCGTATCTGCACAAATCACACTATCATACATCCCATCTATGTACTCATCATCCTCCAAAATTCTTGCATTTTTCAAAATTTTCTCCTTCCTGCATATATACTGCCTGGCAGCTCTAGGCAACCTAGAAGTCTTCTGATAGCTCATCGAACTGTTTGCTGAAATCCCAACAAATCCGGAGGAGAAAACACCGCTGCCAGGAGGTGAGAACTCCAATCTCCTCTGCTCTGTACCACCGTTGTCTCGCGAAACGGCGGTACCTAATGAAAACCCGAATCCCTCACAGTAGGCAAAGGCGCATCATTGAGAGTATCCATGTTTCTAACATGGTTCACACACACAGTCATAAACTGAACTGCTCTCATACCATCTTTACTGCGAATTCTTGCATAAGCAGATCCATCATCCATGACCTTTGTTTCCATGCGCATCTCTGTGATGAATGGCTGACCAAGAATTATAGGATAAGAGCATGAATCCTGCACAAAGAAATGAAAATCCTTCTCTACATCATCAATAGAAACCCCGACACTAGGACAGGCAGCATACAAATCACCTGCAGTGTTATTGGCAGCTCTCATACACCACCCATGCTCTACATCCATAGGCCATCTGTTACTCTCATAAACTCCACGAACTGTGAGATTAATCTCTGAACCATGATCCACCAATGCAACATAAGGCACCTGTTTCTCTCCAATCTTTACCATCGTCTCTGTAGTTGCCCTAGCCCAATGGCTCCGTGAAAAGTGACTACGCGGTATCAAGACAGGCTCATTAATTTCAGCATAATGCATAGGCTGAACCCTCTTCTCTACCTGCGGAAAAACAGAAGCATTTTCAACCATAACCTCATCCTCATCCTCATCCAACTCCCCAATCAAAACTCCCTGTGTATCAGTGGTAGACAATGCATGTCTTTTCCTCTTTAGGACCTCCTGAAACTGATCCTGAAACTCTCTTTTCGAGATGCCCAAAACCTCAGAAATAGTGAAAATCACCTCACTGCCAAGTATCTTGTCATTAAAGATTTTCTTCATGTCTGTAGATGTCTCAATATCGGACATCAATCTAAACCCTGCTGGCTGCTTTCTCTCTCTAGGCTCTTACCTCTTTTCTCTCTTTTGAGCATCCTCCATCTGTCGATCTGGCCCTGGTCTTGAAGACGGTCCTGCAGTAGGTGGAGTAACAAACTCACCCCCTCTAGTCTTCTTAGCTGCACTTGGATTTTCTTCTTCCCTCTTACGCTTCTCCTCAACAAGTACATCTGCACCCTGAGACTTAGCCAAATAAGCATAAATAGAGTACCTGTCAACAGGCGAGTCCCAACCTGTCTCTGATCTGATGCTAGAGCCTGCACTAGTCAAAACAGTTTGCTGAATTTTTCCCTTGTTTGCAGTCTCCATAGCATAAGTCCATAGTGCTAACTGAGTCTCCGATCCCTTCTCAATCTGGACTCCATATGCAGAAGCATCACCTCCAGCTGTCACATAAGAAGTACGCGCAGCCATGTCATCCACTAACTTCTTCATTCCACCTTTACCAAAGTTGGTAGTAAGTGGAGCTCCTGTCTCAGTCAACCAAATCTTACCATCTTGCCCCCAATATATCAAATTCTTCCTCCTTGCATCCTGAAAAGATTCACAATCCCTGCAATGCTGATGGTCCGTACTATCACACCAAATACATCTCCGATCTCTCCTAGGTGCACTAGGAGCACTCCTAGGTGCAGTAGGAGCACTAGAAAAAGTAGTAGGGGCAGTCGAAGCAAACTGCTCTTTCAACTTTCCCACCAACTCCGCTTTGACTAACTCCAGTGTCAAATTTGTTATGCCTTTGATTATGTCATCAAGAGAGGTAGGCACCAATGGAGCGGATGGTTTTGGAGCAGAAGGTGTAGGCATCGGTCGTGGAACATGAGGAATAGGTGGAGTGGAAACAGTAGGCACTGACATAGGCCAAGAAACTGGCTGAGGAGGAGAAGAAATAACAGGGATAGAAGCAGGCATAGGAGTTGATGATGGTGTAGGTGTCATGGAACCATTCTGTAGGCGAGTCTTCCATATCCTCCTCTTAGTCAAAGTCGAGACTGCATCCTGAGCATCTTGCCAATCCGTTTTAAGACCCATAGGCTTCGTGCGATCCTCAAGAAGCTCACCCAATTCTTCTTGAAGAGCAGGATCTGCAGCTTGCAAGAAAAGCTCAACTTTTTCAACATCCAATGCTCTTTGTTCAATGGCATCAAGCTGACTATACCTCTCCTCAAATTCTCGAATCAACTCTGAAGCAGCTAGACCTTTGTTTGGCATGTAGACCCACTCTCGGAATGACCGCCGAGTAGCCATACCAAAGTCCTCAAGGAAATATTCTTCTTTCAAGGCCTTCTTAAAATCTTGCCAATGTGTATTTTGAATAAAAAGGTCAGTCACTTTCGCTCTCAAGGCGGGTGTGACAAGGCGAAGGAAATACTTACTCATAAGTCCAGCTGGAACTCCAAAAAACCCCATCTTGATCTCATATGTCTTCAAATATGCTGAAACATTACGGCCGTCAAATAGCTTCTTCTCATTCTCAACTACTTCAATAGCCTTAGTCGCACTATTTGCATTCTCCTGCTCCGAATAGAGTTGCCTTTGCTGAGACAACTGCTGTTGATGCAATTGTTGCTGCTGCTGCATATACAATTGTGTCTGCTGATTTTGGAGCTGCATATACATGGACATATTCTGCAAAATCTGCTTTAGATCCTCTGTTGAAGTACTTGACGCAGTAGTCATTGATGGAGCTGAAGTCGACGCAGCTGAAATTGTAGAAGAGGCTGAACATTCTGAAATTTCTGCGACGCTTTCACGTCGGGTTCACCAAAGATGTCGAAGGATTTCGAAAGCAATGTCACAACTTCAGAAGTCCTTGATAAATTTCAGGATAAAAGATTAATCAAGTGTGACGTTTACAACCCTATTCAACTTCAACAGCTTCAGCTTCATAAAGGAAACAAATTTGATTTATAAATTGGCTGCTCAAAAATTGAAGTTCTTCACGTCCCTTCTTGTTATTTCAAAAAGAAATCCGCTGGTTGGTACTGGTACTGTATAAGAAGCACCAAGATAATTTGTATACAGAAGACTGAACTCTTGATATTTTAGAGAGAAATAGCATTCCAATTCAGATAGGATAGCATTTCAGTTCTGTAATCAAACTGTCATCAAGTTTTCTATATGTTCACAAGTAGCTTCAGAATTTTACAAAAGATTCGTGGTTCATAATTCAACATCAATCCAGATAGGCATTGGGTCATTGATCTTTAGTCGATGGAGAAGTTTACAAAGAAGAGCTCAATGGATTCCTGAAAGCCCGTGTCTTTCTCTGCCTAATAAACATTTGAACACAGCCTGAATTCTGTACATCAGAATACATCCAATCACAGCAGCAATAACAGAGAATTAGCAAGTAGCCTAATCCAAGTATCAGCCATACAATTGCTAGAACAAATCCAGAGCCACCATAAAACTAGCTGAAGCCCAATAATGTTCGTTCTTAATGTCCCAGCCTTTATGATAAGTCTCAAAGTTTTTCAGTGGGTCTGGTCTTTCAGTTCTGTCTTGCACCAAGATAAGCAAAGGTTTTATACTGTTGTTTTGGCCTTCTTTTGGTAGCGACGACAGCTACTTCAAACTGCGCCCATTCACATACTCCATCACATAGAATGGTGTACCAATAATTCTAGGATCATTACACATACAGTACACCTTGGGCACCAGAACATCAGTTTTTGTATTCAATGCAGAAAGCACCTGGTACTCTCTTTTTATGGCATGTGCTCCTCTTCCATAAGTCTCCAAGCCAATAACATCAACATTTGCTCTGAGGATAGATGCAAGTGTTTCAGCTATAGCAGAATATACAGCAAAACAATCTTCAGGCTTCAACTCCTTCCATCCTGGATGAGTGAATATGCGCCTTTTTCTTCGTGTAGCAGCATTCGGGACCTGGAACAAGACTCTTGAACGTAATTGCAGTTTCTTACTCACACCCTAGATTTGCTGGAGTAATTTGGAAAACTCTGCCTCATTAGCATCTTTAGATGGAGAGTCCGCATGAGTGTGAATTTCCCCCCCAGTCCGTCATCTTCACGTCTTCAGAACTGTGTTTGTTGAAGCCTTCATCCCTCTCGTCCTCAGCTCTTCATCCTTCTTGTCCTCAGCTCTGCAACTTCTTCATCGATATTCAACCTCTCTTATCGATGCTTCCTCGTTGCAGCCTCTCGTTTCTCGTCAGATTTATGAAGGGGATTGAAAGCAGAGATGTTGACATCGTCACTCCCTTCTGTTCTACTCCGAACCTTCATCAGTCGACAGGGGCTTCTTATTGGCTGATATCAAAGATGGAGGAGGAGGATAGCAGAGGTAGCAAAAGACAATGAGAAGGAGGGGGAGGAGGAATTAGTAATTGCAGGAACAGTTGCCCCTCCGTCGTTGATTGTAGCTTTTTCTTCAATGTATTCTAGTCATCCTCCTCGTCTTGCGGAGGTGGCAGAAACTTGGTGGCAGTGGCCAAGGAATTGGCAGGGCATGGCACTGGTTGGGAGGCCGTGGAGATGGCGGCTTGATGCTGCAGGCTCTCGTGGTGACGGCCAATAGGCGGGAGGCCCGTGGAGAAGGTGGGCTTAGCTCTATGTAGGTCTTTTTATTCCACCCCCTCTTTCTGTGTCGTTCAGGCCACCATCTTTATACCCTCAGAGTTTGACGATGTCCTCCAGTTCTCCTTCCACATGAAACAAAAGTCGTATTTCTGCTCTTTAGAGCTTCAACATCTACCCACTCTCTCTCTCTCTCTCTCTGTGGATCTCTGAGAATTGTCTATCTCTCTCACTCCCTCTGTGGGTCTCTTAGAATTCTCCGTCTCTTTCACGCAAGCTTTTTCCCACGCTCTTCCCTTCGATCCTCCCCTTCTCCAGCTCATTGTCCCAGACTTTTCAAAATAGTGTTCTTTTCCTTTCCCCCCAAAAAGGGCTCTTTTAAAAATAGTTCTCTTTTGCTTTTGCTTTTTCACGCCCCCTTTGTCCTCTTCCCCAACATAGATATAGGCATAATGGTAGGCACTTCAACTCCAATCGTTGATCCCACACCCATCTGCTAGCTTGTAGCCAACCCGCGAAATGCATTTCTATCATTCAACTTGGGATGGTGTCCATAAAGGTAAGCCAAAGAGATAGCCATTGCACTCCATAATACGACATTTCGAAACGGGAAGCCAATAAACATACTCTCTGCTTCTTGTATGGTCCCATGTGCTCCATACATACTCACAAGGCCATTACCAACAAAGACATCTGAAGTATAATCCCTCATACAAGCATCATGATGCAATGTCTGACCAATTTCCAGAAACTCAAGTAGAGACAAGTGTTCCTTCCAAACAATAGCTTCTGCATCTGTAAGTGCACCACAAGCTTGAAGGGCAGTCATGTATGTCAACTCATCACGAATTATTTCTTCCTCTTGCTTCAAACCCCTCTTCACTATATTACCCACATAAATAAAAGAGCAAACATAACGACTAAGTATGTACAAAGTATCAAATCACACACACAACTTTTGGGTGGTTTTCACACCTTGAATGCGCAGCAATACGACAACATCAAGGAGGGCAAGACTCGAATCATAGACTTGCAAGACCTTGAAGATCCCAAGTTTAAAGTGCATACTGGTCATCTAGTCACCTAATATCTCTTGATATTAATCACCTAGTGCTTCTTGGCACTTGTGCTCAACTCTTCTACTATTGAAATATAAATTTTTTTGAGTTGATTTGATGTTGATCGTGTAACCTCAACATGGGAAAGGACTCACCGACAACTCGATTCAACAGTGTCGAGTTCCATACATGGCAAACTAGGATCAAACTGATCCTAATGAAGAAAGCCTTGTGGTCAATCACAAGTGGTCAAGAGAAGAAATGAAGAAAAGCCTCACTTTCAGTTGTGTGGGATAAAAATGATGATAAGGCTCAAGATATTATCAAGCTCAAACTTGATGACAGCTCCATTCATCATGTTGATGATTGTGAAACCTCTCACGTGACATGGGATCAATTAGAAACCTTGTTTGGAGCTCATTCAAAATCCTCCAAATTTGGCTTACTAATTGAATGTTATAGGCTTGACATGCAAAGTAATACCTCACTTGCAAATCATTTGAATTATATGGAAAGCTTGTTGACACAACTTGCAGGAATCAACTTGAAGATGGATGAAGACATTTACATTGGAGTGCTTCTCAAGAGTCTTCTACTTGAGTTTGATAATGTGTCTACCACATTAATCAACATGCCAAAGCCAAAGCTTGTGGATATCAAAGCCTCTCTCCTGGAAGAGGAAAAGAAGATCAAGAACAAGGGAGAAACAAGCATCCCAAGAGGAGACCAACAACTCCTCTATGTGAAAGGGAAGAAGAGCATAGTTTGTGACTTTTATAAGAAAACTTGGCATATTGAGAAATTTTGATATGCTAAGAAAAGCTCTCAAAGAGCATATCTTGCTACAATCAAAGAAGATGAAGACAACAATGAAGAATAAGAAGAAGAAAAACCCCAAGAACAAAAGGATAGGGCTCACGAGTCCCTCTTTTGTAGCTCATTTTCTAATAGAATTTTTTAAGTTTAAATTGTGGACTAGTCTAATGTTCTCACCATAAGCTTCTATACTCCTCATGTAGCCTCTGCACACTATAGCCTCTACATATTAGTGAAGCCTTGTAATAGCCTCTAGCTTTGTATGGTTGGTTTTTTTCCATGTCTACACTTAGCAAGGTTCTACTCATGACAGCCTCTGTATATTCAGTGTCTCTTCTAAAGAATGTTTTAGGTAAAATGGGAAAAGTCCCATGTTATGGGAAAATTAAAATTTCCAAGGTCAACATTTTTTATAGTAATTTTGTCTAGTTTTATGAGTCCAAGAAAGGATAATATGGTTGAGAAGTATCATTTTTAGTATGGCTATGTGACTAGGCCATACATCTATGCTTTAAATATGATTAGCCCACTTGACTATTACTAGCTAATATTGTTATTTTATGGTGAATATCAATATTAGCAAGGTCATTGATGATAGTGTATGATGAGAAGTATGTTGGACTGACAAGACTTGGTAACTCTATCTTTTAGTAAATAACTCTCACGAAAAAGTGGGTGGAGTTTTAAAACACCATTGGAACTCCTTCCAATTAGTCGCAAGTATGGGTTTAGGGTTACATTACTAGACTACAAAGTCTTCACAAGACAAAAGATCAAATAAAACCTGCATAAATTCAAATGAAAAATAAAATATATTTAATGAAATTTGAATGTCATTGACATCATTGTAGTCAAAACTCAATAGTTAACAAAAATAATTTAAGGAAACATGATATTGAAGGCATTGTTACTTACCCTCCATGTGCTCCTAAACTAAAGTTGCATGTTCCGTAGGCTTGATTGTGCCTTCTCACATGCGGCCTTTGGTATCTTCACTCTTTTATGTTGAACCTGTCCATTTGATTGCCATGCCCAAACAATTGAATCAACATGCTCCCATACCTTTGGGTCTGCCTTATTCTCCATCCAATACTTATTCCAACAATCATGATAAACCTTTGCATTAGTCATACCCTTCCTTTTTGCACATGGTACCCAATACTGGATGAAAACTTTTTGGTAGTTTGGTGATGTCCTATCCACCTTAGCATTTGAGTTAGCAATTGCAAGCCAAATGGGATAGATATTGCTATCATTTGGACGTAGTAGGAGGAAGTCTCCATGCTTCACATCAATGTACGGCTTGAATTATTCCTTTGGTTTCAAAGAACGTGACCCACAATAGTGTTCATTCCATTGCTCAAATCCTAACCATTTTTCATCTTTTTTGTAGTCTCCATTTTCTAATGCGATGTTAAAATCATCTATTTGACATGTCCTTGGCCAAAAGTCAGCATATGATGCAAAATTTTGCTTTGCTTGACTAATAGGACTCTCAATCTCTTTAATAACATTATCCCAATAGTTGATAACATGCTTGAAGTACAAAGGGATATCATGACCCTTTCCTGTGTTCTCCCAAAACCTCATATGAGCCTTTATTCCTAGTATAACTAACTCATAGTCCTTGACAAAACTAGCCATTGGCAACAATTTGGGACATCCGCCTTGGGCATCCTTCTTCCATAACTCTATACCCCCATCCTTAGGCATCCAATCAGCTATTTTTGGAAGCACTTTATATTGCATGACTGGACTAGTTCTCTACCTAAAAAACCAAAATTTGAGTGGCTTTGAGTGGCCAACAAGGGCATCGGGTCCATCACAAAGGTATCCATCAACAAAATTCTTAAAGTTGGAAACTCGTGTAAGTAAAAATGGGGTTGGCATTGATGATGTAGATGTTCGTAGTACCTCCATCAAATGTGGAAATGTGTATAATGTTTCTATTCTCAAGGCTTCTGAATATCGACCAAATATTGCATCTACGTCCTCATGTGTATGACCCACCATAAAAAAACCAAGATGCACAGTTTTGAAAACCCCCCTTGCAACAAGAAGTGAGAGATATGCGAATACATATCTATTCTTATTATCTAATGCACAATTGTCTATCTGTAGTAACAAATTTTATGGGAGCTTACAAAATGAGTGCTCCCAGGTAGAGAAAATACTTTACTATTGTTGTTTATCTTTGTTGATATCAATCAGCATATCCTCTCCATTTGATGAGTAGCCATTTATATACAACTTAGCACTACAAGGATGTTTATTGGGTGGTTGCAATTGTCATTTGCCACCATGAGCTATATGGTCATCTAGTGCATTTCTACAATTCAAAGCATTAAACAAGGAATTTTTACACCTTATTAGACCACTGGTCACTAAATCCCCAAGCTCATGTCTATTTGCTCTCTCTAAGTTATGCAAACAAAATGCAAGAGATCCAATTGTGAGATTAGGATTAGAAGGCCATAAACCATTTAGCACAAAGTGCCCATAGTGACCTTCTCCATGATTATGAGTGATTGCTCCAATAAGTGATACTCGGAGTTGCCATGCTGAATCCAAATCTTTTGGAACTTGAGTCAATCTAGGGATTGCAGTCTTCTTTTGATCTATTTTATCATGAATTATGCACACATATTTTTTTGGTTGAACCTCTGAGTACCTACGCCATGTGTAGTAGAGATTCCTACACCTTAGTTGCTGTGTCATATGAAGTTGTCTATTTGTGGATATTCTTTGTCTCTCTTGGATATCCTTTGTGGCTTCGAGTTGAGCTTTTAAAGAGCTACAAATGGTGCTCTTGGAAAATTCACTAGACCTGCTCAATGCCATGTGCGGATACTCTTTATTCCAAATTCTATTGAATGTTGCCTTTGACATTCCTTCTTTGTAACCTACTTGTTGCAGTGATGAATTCACCTCACATAAAATGTCAACTTTCTTATATGTATCTATAACCAATTGAGTTTCTTTGACCCCATCAAGCAATGTCCTACTTCTGTTTGGCATGTGTTCTCCATTTTTTTCAACAAATTCTTTAAGAAATGACCTTGCCATCCCCAAATGTGCTTGAATTCTCTTTAGTCTTTTTGTATTTCCATGGACATAACACCTTGCTCCACTCTCAAATTTGCTTCTAAAATGATAAAAGGTTGTTTCAAGAATTCCATGCACTGTGTACCATGCCTTGCAACATACTGTTGTGGAACTATCTATCTTGAAAGTGTACTTGATCGTTTTTGTATTGTCATGGTGCCAAGCAGTGGAAAGCATATCATATACATAATAAGTTCGAGATTCAGAGTTTTGCCCCTAAAATTGTCTACATATTTTCATCGCACTATCACGATTTGCATATTGGAAACATCTATTAGAGCAACAATCCACAGTAGCTACTTGTTGTACTAAACCAATTGAAGTATATGTGCTAGCAATTGTTGGAGACATGTCTCTTGGAACCCTCTTGATGAAAGTATACTTCCTTTTCTTAGAGAACGGTTTATTAGAAGCCATATCTAGGATTCCACCAGTTGAATTACTTAATTTTTCTACTGGTGATTGGTCCAAAGAAGAACATGGTAATGGACTACCATCCAACAAAGTTACTTGATCAATTGGCCATCTAATTATGTCAAGACTATTCACAGCATGCAAGTTCTTTTGAGAACCTTCAACGAAAGTATACTCTATGCTAACCCCAATACAACTCTTTCCCAAGCGGTAAAAATGTATAGCATTATCACGATGCACAAATACTATAACACCTTCGTGGCATTTGTGAACCTTACTCTCATCCCATAAGGTGACATGTTGATCTTTCCATGATTGATGAATCCTTAAATCATCTTCCTGGAGTGAGATAGATGGCATTGCATCATCCTGATCTGAGATAGGTGACATTGCATCGAGCAGTATAGAACCATTAGAGGGTGTTCTTTCTCCATATATATGTAAGACATCCACATTTTTAGTAACACCACAGTGCTTTATTTGTTCACAATCATCAACTAGAGATGTTGAAGTTGTAGTATTTTCTTTATCAACAACTAATAGCCTTACACCCAATAAGGGCTCGAATAGCTCTCCACACAGCATGTTTCAACTCTTTCACATCTAAAGTAGGAAAAGGAACCATGACATTTTTCAAGCATGCATTCACTATCACAGAAACATTGCACATCCCAATCTTTGATCCACCACATATTGCATTTGGATAAGTTGAGCATATGGAACCAAAACCAAATTCTACATTATCCAATAGCAAAACAACGTTGTCTCCACCTTGTAATCAGTAATCTATAAAACACAAATAATATTCTTAGACTATGCTAGCATGAAACTAATAGAGATATGCAAAAATCCTAGATAACCAAACATAGAATATCAAAATACAACCAATTGAGCATATCAAACCTCTATCTAATGTGATGAAGACAAGGTTTACTACCAAACATGGAAAATCTCCATCTCAACGAGAGTTTGCTAAGCTCAAAGAGAGTTAATGTATTCATCTCAACCACATGACCAATTTGACACTTAATAAATGATTTATTTTGATTTGAAATCCTTGCCACATCATGACGTATATCTCCTTTAGCTAGTGATTGGCCATATAGCACACCTATTTCAACTATCTCTATTATGGGATATATCTCATAAAGAAAGGGGAGATATAAGCTTGACCACATGGCCAATCAAAGAGATCTTGAGAGAGTTATACCTTCTTGAGGAGAGGATTGATACAAATTGGACCGCTGTCAAAGAGTTTATTGTTCATAATATAAATCATGGGATTCTTATGAACACAGAAGAACTTCACTGGGAGTTATATGAGGAATTTGCATACAAAATACAAACATTGTTATCCAATAACCAACTTAGTTACATAAGTTCTTTTGTATTTAGCATATAATTTTCAGTTATACCATGTATATTGATGAAAAATAAGTCTATGGGAACCTATAACTTGGTCAACTGGAAGTAATTGACAGTCAGCAGGATAAATCACATTGATTCAGGTGCAAAAATATGGTCAGAACCCAAGAAAAATACAAAAAGTTGCCAAAAGTCCACTAAGTTCACAAGGGACCTGAAGTAATAGATTTAAGTGACCAGCAAGTGACTTGAGTAGGTCAAAAAGTGACCTAGGCCTGAGCAGGGAGCAGCCCGCATTTTTCGGCGCAAAATGCGGGCTGCACAATCTGAGCACAACTGGAGAAAGCCGGAGCTATGGTGCATGCTTTGGAGCATGCAAACTGAAGATCAACAGGCCCAAAAGCTGAAGATGTAAACATGGTGAAAAAGGGGTTCTCACCCCCTATAAAAAATAGAAAAGAAAAGAAAGGAAAATTTATAAGCAGTTGATCATCGCCTTGCGAAGGCCTGGTAGGTTCCTCGGGACGAGTCAGACTCGGGGCTGATGCCTTGTCTTCCTAGGGGTGGCATCTTGCTGGAAAAGAAGAAATTAAGGAAGGTTGGAGCGAAAATAAAAGTGAGCGTCAGAGAAGGATTAAGTGTCACCTTGTGAGGGCTTGGTAGGTTCTTGGGTACCGAGACTGGACCTGAGGCCGATGCCCTATTCTCCTTGGGTCACTACGCTCAGCTCCCTCCTTTTTACATGCCTGAGTATGGAAAAAATACAGAACCTAAAAGAAGAAATGTACTGAAAGAAACTACTTCTTGATCAGGCTATCGGAGTCCTCGCCTAGTAGGAGCTCCTAGTTGTGCTGTCCTTAGTTAGGTAGGTAGTTTAGACCACCACTTAGGATCACCTCTTTGATAGTTCTTTTTAGTTAGGCCATGTTAGAGCAGTCGGTTAGTGACTAGCTTCAGACCTTCTATCAGATTATGCTAGGCCTACTCCTTGTGGATGTTATGCCTTGGTTTTGTCAGGGGGTAGGGTGAGCATTGTACTATGTTTTAGGATGTATCTATTTTGTATTAGCTTGATGCTTCCTTTGGTTGTTTTGTGTAGATCTGTTGTGGCATGCGATGGGCTGAGTCACCCTATCCCATGGTCACCAATGAGAGTAGAGTTTTGAGCCCAGGATGTGCCTAGAATTTGCCAAAAAATCCAAACTTTTGGGGAAAAATATTTAACATAGAAGGCGGTGGCTCCAGCTAGGACGATTTTAAGCACCAAGTGAAAGACGACTTTTAAAAGGCACCCGAGCGACACTTGTGGATTTTTGATAAATTTTCAGACTGCTGTGCGGGTTGTTAGGAGTTGTCAGTTAATGCGAGATGTCAAGCCGGACGCCTAGGATTTTTTAGAGCTCGAATCGGATGCCGGACGAGGAAGGAACCAACAAATGGTCAAGATATGAAGAGGTGGACTAGTTTTGGCCAAATTGGGTAGTGACCTTTGGGAGCTTGACTCCCCCCAAAAATTTTAACCAACATAATGAAGAAAAATGTGATGAAGTGTGGGGAAGAAGATGTCTGCAAACGGCCGCATGATGGATCAAGCATGTAGGCTGCAAACAATCTACATAACAGACATTGGGCCCTGATTCCTCCCTGTGGGCTGATCATTTCACCGCCCTTCGCTCGTGAAATGGCTGTGGGAATGAAGAGATGGAAATCTAGTCTTTCTCTCTCCTCCCTCTCTCTCCCCTAAGGGGTTGTTCTTGTGTGCAAGTGGAAAATGAAGAATGGTGAAGGAAAGCTTGTCCGGTTGGTATCGGATTGCTTCCAGATCGATGTAGACATGAAGATTGTTGATTGTGAAGATGCTCGACATTAAATGGGGGCTGACCCCAGTCCCGCACCAAAATCAAGATCTCGAAACACGAAACCTAAGCGGTAATTCAATTTTTATGAAGAAAAAATGTGTTTTAATGCTATTTGATTGATGAAACATTGTTCCCATGGGCTGAATATTCATTATGATGTTGTTTTCTATGAGTTTCAACAGTTTATAATCAAAAAATCAAAAAATCATAAGCGATATGGCTGAAATTTTTGCAAAGTAAATGGGAAATATGAACATAATACCTGCAAAACCTGAAATTTTGCTGTCAAGGAACCTAAGGGCCACGGCCCACAATCAATCTTAATTTTTAGTCATTTTTTATTGAAGAAAATAGAGGAAAAATACCAAGAAATGGTAAAAATTTGGTTTTAAAAGGGAGAAAATTAGAAAATGGTAAAAGGAAAATTCCAAAAATTTCATGTGTGTTTGTGCAACATATAATGAAGGTAAAGCACGAGGTTGGCCTCGGTTTACGCTCATTTCTATGTTTTGGTTCATGTTTATCGCTTTCTTTGTAAGGAAATATACATAAAATGACCCTTTCACCTATCAATGAATGCAAAACATTAAACGGCAGGGTGAGAGGGGAGGTTGAGCATCAAAACATGAACTAAAATCTGGTTTATGTGTTGCATCATGCTTATAGGATGCTGTTTTAAAACAAAGGGAAAGGCAGCATGAGTGTAAGGCTCGGTGTCTCTCCTCATTGCATTACATAAATGCTAGCATGGAAATCATGAAAATATTGGTTTCGCACGATGCACAATGCTGAATTTCTTCTGTTTATGCACTAAACCATTCACATTGTGCACTATGCATAGTTCATGGTATCAACAGAAAAGCTCTTGGACTGCATAGCACTTGTTTTCTTAAGAATTTGACCCATGATTGAGAGCGTGAGGTTATCCCTTGCCGTAGGATAGAGGGTCGGTTTCCTAAGGGACTGTTAAGTAAGGACACATGGTATATCTCCTGGAAATACAAGAAATATAAAAGAGTGGAGTGTGTTTGAATGTTCTATATATTGAGTAGCACATCAAGGGGCTAATCCCTGCGATGTAGGAGAGCTGCAGTGGGGCCACAGTGTTTTTACCGAGAGGTTGCCTCCATGTATGTAATCGTGGTATTTATTGAAAATGTATATGGGTTCTCCCTCTGAGGAGTTTATAGAAAGGGAAACGTTGGACTACAAAAAACTACAAAACTATAAACGCATAGATTAGGCTTTGGGGCAGTTTGTCCTTTGGCATTAGATAGATGCTCCTGGTCCATGAGGTCGTGAGGGTGTGTTTGTCTGTTATGAGTATGAGGTCCGGCTAGTGCCATAGCTAGTGCCGGCCCATTTTAGGTCCCATCAAAAGGATTAGAAAGTCAAGTGGATGTGAGTCATAAGGAACATGAATATAAGAAGATGACCTCCCTTGTGTCTGAAAGACACCAGCTCAATGTCATATCAAATAAAGAAGGTTGCTATAGGCTTGATCACACACTAAAGTCCTCTCTCCAATACATCTAAAAGGAATAGGGGAAACTAGAAACCTGTCTTGTGAAGCTCCTTTCCCACAAAGAAAGAGTTGATATAACCTTGAGCATGTGCTAAAGATCTATCTCAAAGACATGTTAGAAATTCACATAAGAAAGATAGTACTCACACAAGCTTGAGCACATGCTCAAGCTCTCTCTCATAAACATCTTAATAAGATAGGAGATACTACCATGTTGTGCTCAGAGATATAGGTCCTCCCCCACAAAGACATAGTTGATAGAAGCTTGAGCACACACTAAATCTCTTTCCCATATGCATAGAAAAAAAATCATATCAAGTAATAGGATACTTGAAGCATGCTATCTAATAGCCATCTCAATGAGAGAGGATGAACTTTCTTCCATGCCCTTAGAGGGGGAGGGAAAACCCCCATTAACAAGCTCCTTCCCCATAAGGAGAGGGTTTAAACAAGCTTGAGAATGTGCATAAGATAAATCCCAAAGACATATAAAAAAGTCATGCCAAATAGGCAAGGTTTGAATAAAACTTGAGCACATTCTCAAGCGTGTCATCTCATAACTATCTCACAATGAGAAAGAAGAAACTATTTTTCGATGCCCTCAAGGGGACATGGGGAAATCATCTTGACAAGATCCTCTCCCATAAGGAGAGGTTTGGTGTGAGCTTGAGAAAATGCTCGAGCTCTCTCCCAAAGACACCTCATAATCATACCAAATCAATACATGAAAATAGTGGAGCCATGTATGTATCCTTGATGAGCTTGTATATACATTGATAATGTATACAGGTTCCTAGAGACTAAACTATATTTATGTAGTATTGACATGAATTCATTCCTTCATGGCCATGAGTTGTTGGTTCTATATTGAAGACTTGTAATACAAAGACCGTGCCATATGCCTCTATACTTGGATTAAAATGATGGGTTGTTAATACTAATGTAGTAGGAACACTTGGCAGCATGGATAAAGCTCAAAATACAATCAAACTCTCTTCAAGTCGAGCATAGCCTTGTGGATAGGCTGAATGATATTCTTCATGAGATTGAGGTTAGCTTTAGAACATGCAAAGAATCTTAATCTTGAGATTAATAAAATGTTGAAAGAGAGCACAATTTCATAAATGTTGTGCTTTAGTATTTTTCAATACATGTAAAAGTGTATCCTATTCTAAGGTGACTTGACGTGAATCAAGTTAAAGTACACCTAGGTCTAAGCATATGGCTTGACAAGTTTCCAAGTATAGTGTTAGAGTAACTTTTATGATGTCAAATTGAAAGATGATATCAAAATGATATCAAAGTATACCCTAAAATATTTTAAGCAAGGCAATTTAAAGTAAGTTATTGCATCAAACTTCTTTGTCATCAAAGAGATAGTCACATTATACCCGATTGAATGAGTTTATTAAAAAGCTTAACAGATTCATGATCCTAAACTATTATTACATATATTGGTATACAAGGTGGAGAGCACAACCTTGCTTTTTATATATCAAAGGGCATATTATAAAGTTGAAAATATGTAATCATATTGATGTGCATACCATATTAATATGAAAAAAACATAGGTAAGTTACAAATCACTTTGTATCATGTTTTTATAATGAGGAGATTGATATATGTATTAAATGTACAAATTCTTACATAAAGAGGTTCAAATTTTTTATCTCATGTTTTCGAAAGAAAAAAATTAAGGTAAACAAGGTCACTAGCCCCACTAGCTGCCCAAAAATTTATAATTGACCCTTTCTATTGCAAAGGTTGAAAAAATACAATGATGGACAAACTTAAAATTCTCAAAGTCGAAGGAATAGAGTTTTAAACTATTCTTTACTAAATTTAATTCAATGCCATTGGGCAAACTTAAAATTCTCAAAGTCAATATATTCTTCAACCTGAATACATGCCATGATGGATGTTTCCATAGCCAAGAATGGGCACAAAATCTAATTACTAAGTGGAAAAAAGAGATTAAAATCTTAGCTAAAACATGGGCACAAAATCTATTAATAAGAGTATAATACTCTTCAACTTGAACACTTGATAAGGTGGATGTCTACATGCCCAAGCTAAGGTCTCAAATTTTTGTTGAAAACTCATAATCCAAGGGCAACACAAAATCCAAAACCATTGACTTAAGGTCCCATAAGCTCATTGTAACTTATTACTAACCATAAAACTCAATCCTTTATTATGTCAAGATTCTAGCAAATAAATTTTATAGTACAAAAACAATGAATAATCCTGAAATTTCACAACTTCAACTTTATCCAATTTTCTTGGTTGCATAGCCAAGCCGTCCTCATATATTGAGAATGATAAATAGCAAAAATATTTCCATAATGACTCAAAAGCTAGGCCAAGTGACAAAAAAGGGTTACAAAAGGCAAGTGACAAAAAGGGGTTAAATAAATCTAAAAAGAATTGGACATGTTGGGAATGAGACTTTTCCCACTTTACCTAGAACACTCTTTCTAGGTTGTGATTGAGGAGGGGTGTTGAGAAAAGTGCAATCACATCCACCAT
Organism: Lygodium microphyllum; assembly: GCF_053477565.2. Taxonomy (NCBI): domain Eukaryota; kingdom Viridiplantae; phylum Streptophyta; class Polypodiopsida; order Schizaeales; family Lygodiaceae; genus Lygodium; species Lygodium microphyllum. The sequence continues at coordinate 30,575,100 of NC_141150.1, forward strand.
AGCCTTTGTGTAAGGAACAAACAAGGCAAAGAAACACATTGCAAATAAAGCCTTAGACTAGGTCATGTATGTTGAGATATCGAGCTCCACTCGTGATATGCCAGGGTGACCGTTGTGCATTTATGTCACCAACTTGTCAGTTGCAGATGCGGTTGGTACACTGCCCATGAATAATAGCTAGATGATAGCTATCCTTATCTACTCTAGTTCGTGGCTCAGTTAGTATGCCACCTTAGTTAGTTGAGTTTGGTTTGAGACCCATATATAGGGTTCTTCTATTTCTATGTACTTGAGTTCTTTTTGGCTTACACAACTAAGAAGAGGAAAACTATTTTCAGCCTCCACCTTTGTGTGTATTCCCCCATTGTGCAAGCAAGAAAGCTACAAGTGAGACTCCTTCCTTCTCTCCCACAATCTTGACAGACAGCTATCCTTATCTACTCTAGTTCGTGGCTCAGTTAGTATGCCACCTTAGTTAGTTGAGTTTGGTTTGAAACCCATATATAGGGTTCTTCTATTTCTATGTACTTGAGTTCTTTTTGGCTTACACAACTAAGAAGAGGAAAACTGTTTTCAGCCTCCACCTTTGTGTGTATTCCCCCATTGTGCAAGCAAGAAAGCTACAAGTGAGACTCCTTCCTTCTCTCCCACAATCCTGACAATGTATGCATGGTTTATTAAAACCACAATTAGTGAATACCATGGTCACTTTCCACCTTTCTCCACCTACCAATACCACTATTGTAAGCCTATAAAAGGCACTCATCCCCACACTCATTCCATCAGTCATTCTCATAAGTTCTACTTGCATTAGGTTGGTTTGGATAATATCAATTGTTCTTCTTTGTCAATGTTTATGTCTCATTATGATTGTCTATTTGCTCATCAGTGATCCTCCTTAGCGTACATCCTCAATATTTTAACAATCAGGGCCTAGTAGGATGTTGTATTCCACTCCTTTCATGACTATAAAGTTAATAAAGAATTGGATTCCTACAATCTTCACTAGCTAATTTTTCAACACTCCCAATGATCTCACCTTCATTCAGTCAGCCAGTGTGGTGTTGAACCTAGCAGTCTTCTGGAGCGGGGGTTTACCCCAAGTTTGGAGTACTACATGGCTTAGCACACTCACTCTTGCCCCCATATCCACGATTCCCTTTCTTGTAACATCCCCCAGAGCTAGGATTGACAGGACTTCTTGCATTTCCATACCTTCCCAAAAAGCATTGGCATGCAAGGATTTAGGCATGGAGTGGAGTGTCAAACTCAGTATTTGCATTTGTAAATCAAGCTCAGGTAAGTCTATGGTAACTGGCTCATCTAATTCCTTGAGCCACTGTTTTAGCTCTCCTTCCATAGCATTGGATGCTGCCTAAGCAAGTTGCCTAAACCTAGAGTCACAGGGGTGGTCACCAATGTATTAAGGAGGTTGCTAGCCGCTTTCCTTTCTCCTAATTCAGTCGTTCTTGGCCAATGGCCTTGACTAGTTTGCTATTCCGAAGCATTTAGACTTTGTCTAGGCGGCCCTATCTGTGGTGCCATTAGCTCTCTTGATTTTGGTCATGGAAGAGAGAGTGGCGTGCTTATGCTTGAGAGATCATTGCTCTCATATTCTAGTATGAGCTCAGCATCTTTTAGGTACTCTTGGGCCTTCTTCACCCACTTTTTCATCTTCTTGATGGCTTCAAGTTGGCACTTCGGGTTGGGGTACTCCCCGACCTTAGCACTTCCCTTTTTAGCTATTCGTTGAGTCGGTGTTTCTTCCTCTACGTTAATGAATTTCCTTCCATCAGGCAGAGTTGTGGCACTTTTGATTTTGAGGGTGATCTTAGCATTTGGTCTTTTCATACTTTGTCTCCAACTCTTCTTTCCAACACTAAGGTTGTGTTAAGGTTGCTAGGCCCTGGCAATGATATGCCAGCCTACTTTGTTTGCCCATGGGTCATGACATGCAATGCAATAGGCATGGCCTCCCCATCGAGTGTCTCGACACCAAACAATCCTAATGGAACCAATAACTTTTTTTCCAAACTAGAGGATGGCCTCCGCCTAGGGCAATCGTCAAAGAGATTAGTGATTCCATACTCCGCATCTCAAGTCAGACTATCTCTATTTGCTTGCTCCCTCTTGGAGCAGTGCAAAGAAATGTGTCTTGGGTGACCGCAAGTCCTAGCTCTTGGGTCTGTGCTCCTAGGCCTCTACCTCTCCCTCTACCTAATTCCATCACCGATACTGGTCGATAGTCCATAAGAACTGTGTTTTCTTCCTCATTTTATGACACATATGGGTTTACATAAGGCTCGTCGTGCTGCTAGGCTCGTCCACATAGTGGATTGGAGTGTCACTTGATGGGTGGGTCATGTAGGGTCCAAGTGGTCCAGGGATACTTGTAGGATTTATTTCGATCCTAGGGATGGGCAGCAAGAGAGTTAATGGGACTCCCCTTCCAAAGAAGTTCGATGCCTTGTTCGCAAGGTAGGGTTGACTGTAAGGCTGGAGGTATGGGAGTCTCTAAGGTAGTCTACAATTCATGGCATCATGACCAAATCTACCACAATTAGTGCAAGGTCGTGACCTAGGGTCCTACGGCTGGCAAGTGGTTTCTTCCATAGTGCATGCATTGGACATGTGTGCACATTGGTTGTCTCATCATCTCCTGCAGTTTGGCTGTGTCTATCCTAATCTCTACTAAACACAATATTAGTGAGTTTGGGAAACTCCCAATTTCCATTTTTTGAATACTAAAAAGGTGGTACCTGGATAACATGCCCATAAGTTTCTCAAAACCTGACCTATCATTAGAAAGTGCTTGAAAAATGGAATCTATTGAGCTATAGAATGCTCGATTTAGAGTTATAGTGTTCAAGTTATGACAAATCCAAATATTTGACCATGTGTTCCAAACTTATGGAAAATTCCCATATTCCCCAATATGGTGTTGCTAGCTCTTGTCCCAAATCAGTGCCCTTCCTTTTATCTTGCATAGTTGGGCCTATTCTCTCACTAGGTGTTGAGGCCCTCTCAAAACTCCTGGCACTGGAGTCTTCTCAATTCAAGCCTCTTGATCTTCTTTCCTTGAACTGGTCATCCACACTAATAGCTTCTTCAAAGACCCTTGCCAGTGCAACTGACTACAAGCTTGAGTTACCGGCCAAGGCTTTGTAGACCTCTTCACTTTGTATTCCGTTGAGATGAATACCATGGATACCACTCTTTCAATCTCTTGCCCATTGGGATTCTCTTGAAGAGGTTTCTCACATGGGTCACATAATCTCGAATATCCTCCTTCTGTCTCTCCTTCATGTTCATGAGTCGCACTAGCAAGTTATCGAAGTACCCAAGTTTGGAGAATCTCTTAATGAAGAGATTTTTCAAGCCATTGCAATTGGCACACTCTGCAACATCCAAACTCGTATACTAGGTTCAGCCCTTGTCACCTAAACATAGTCCGAAAGCTTAGAATATTTGAGTAGAATTGGTGAGGCCGTTGACTCGCAAACCTTCTTGAACTGCTCCAAAAAGCTGTACGGGTCATCACTTGCTTGGTATTTTTCCAATTGCTTCGCCACCACAAGAATTCTTGATTGGCTCTTAGAGCCTTGGTTGACTCCTCATCTCGCTAGCAGTGATGAAGTTAATGCTGCAATGCTTTGCTCTGTTGCCATGTTATCTAGCAGTCGCTTTGTTAGAAGCTCGCTTAGTGTGAGGTCTCCTTCTAGTGCTCTCTCTCTCACTGACTGATTTCTGCCTGCTAGGGCTAGCCCTCTCTGGATCTCTTGCATTTCCATGCTCTGGTGCAAGCTCCTAGTTTGTTGATCCTAGTTGTATGCAGGTAGGCCTTGCAAAGCCCTATGTGGCAGCTTCCTTCCTCAAGATATGCTATGATGTCCTCTACAGGTCTACTGTGGTGTTCTAGCTAGGTTTGAGTATCGTATTTGTTCATTAACTATTGAACAGCCTCAAGAAAATTGCCTAGGTTCAGTTCTTCATTGCTTTTATGACCTGAGCTACCCTCTTCCATGTCCAAGGCTTCATGTTTTACCAAGTTGTTGATCAAGTTGATAAGGCTGATTAGATCCACTTCCACGATAGCGTTCATCCTTATTGTGTCTAGCTTTTTAGTTGTGTTTTTCACTTGGTCCTACCTTGGGGGATTTGATTACCCCTCTATGTCTTTGGGTCTTCTCTTACTAGTGGGTTCCTTCAAGTTAAGTCTGGGTGACTTTCTTGTTAATTACAACCAGTCCTCAACTTACCCTCACTCTATGCGTGTGTGTGTGTTCTCTTTTCTTTGCACTATGTGAAATCAAGATTTTAACTCTTCTTAAGTGTGTTTTGAGGGCTGGAAATCTGTGTGAGTGAGAAAACAAAGTGTCTGGACAACTCTAGCACTCTTGTCATGGGTTTAGCCTGATAGGCTTATATGCTTGGGTTTTGGCCACCCTCATTGGTTCATAGGGTTCTCTGCTTGCTATGCCCTTCGCTCAGGCATGATTCATTTGCACTCTACTACTCCACGTGATATTTCTAAGATGGAACGATCAGATCACTAGATGGTCGACTAGCGTCACCCCTACGTCTGTGACTCACTAATTCCTTTGCTCCTTATGCCAAAAAGGCGTCTCAAGAGTCAGTATGGTCTTCGGATGCTCGTACAACCAATGTCTAGGTGGTCTGGTTCAAATTTCAAGGATTCTGGGGAAAGTCTCGGTCCAACACATCCAAATTTTAGGGGCTGAGTAACTGATTCAGATGGGCCGAGCAGTCAAAGGCCCCTTGGCCTATCAAGTGCCTAATCTAGCAGAGTGGGTGACTCGTGTCGAGTACCGAGTATCCGAATGTACTTGGGCCAAATTGAGACGGGGCCAAGTGCAAGTTGATCCGAGTGTCTGATTTTGATAGGCCCCAAGCGGTGCATGTCCGAGTTGAGTGGGCTGAGTGGTTGAATACAAGAGAGGGCTGGTCAAGGGCCGATTCTGGGACTCAGCCTAGAATTGGCATAACTCGGGGGCCGAACACGGGGTGTTTTTTTTCAAAGCATCGCACCAAGTAATTGTGGGCTTCATGCTTGAGCACTTCCAAATCCAACCTATACATGAAGAAGAAGGTGTGGGTATACCTATAGTGGGCAACAAACTTGTCGACAACGCAATTGAAGTGGATCCATGCAATGGAGCTCACACACACACACACACACACACACACACACACTCTCTCTCTCTCTCTCTCTCTCTCTCTCTCTCTCTCTCTCTCTCTCTCTCACAACCAGAGTTTCAAATGAGCTCCCCCTTGGTCTCTCAACTATTAAACCCTTGCTTTGAAAGGTTCTTACCATTCCTACCCCCTTTCTTGTTGACCTCAACCCCCTTCAGCACTCCTTCCTATTTTTTCCAGATCTACGCCACGTTTGATCTATTTTACACTAGTAAACCCTATGCTTTTCCAACCGATCCCTTAATCTTAACCTACTCTAAATGCAACAAGAATCAAAAGCAAAGTACTAAACTGATTTCTCCTACCCAACTAACCATCAAAAACAAAAAATACTTACTTGTAGCATGGATTAAGGACCCAAAACCTCCTATCTATCTCAAGCTTTGATTTGGGGATGAAACCCTTGTTGAGATGAAAAACTCAACACATACGGACATTGATGATGGACCGCCTGGTTAGATGGGTCCACACGTCTACACTTAGCACGTCGGTGGTCATTATGACTCTCACATGGCCACTGACTCATTACTTATTATATTTAGATTATTACACCTATTTACAACTGGCATAGTTATAGCGCCAGTCGACTAGTGTAGTCGATTATGCATTGTTTGACTTAGTAGGCCACTTTCCTTTATGTTATATCTTATCTATACTTTGTGCACATTGTAAAGAGTGTGGAAGAAGAAGAAGAAACTAGCAAGAAAACGTTTTGGCCTCCATCTCTCTTCTTGTCTCTTGAGTGAGATTCTCCTTGTCCATTCTGTGTGTGTTCGGCGCAGCATCTTGAGTAAGTCCCCCCACCACGTGATTCTTGACATGGTATCAGAGCCGTGACATTGAGAGAGGCTGATTTCAAAGGCTGAAGTGAAGGAGAAGAAGCAAGGTTCGAGCAAGCAAGCCACGGGTAAGAAGCTCTCCCATCCTTCCACTCTTTCTCTTGGATAGTGCCTATGGAGGCACCGGAAGCAGGGCTGAGCAAAAATCTCTGATTGAGTGAGATTTGGTGTGCGTGAAGAGCGCTACGTATTCTACAAATAAGCTCTTTAGGTCTTTCATGCAGTTATTTTGGGCATCTGAGGCCATTTTAGGCCCCATTTTAGAGCCGTAAGGTTGCGAACAGCAATTTCAGGGTACACTGTGATTTCGGCTGTTTTGACCGAAAGTGGGTGCGCAGGTTATAGATTGTGAATCTGTAATTCTTGAGGTGTTTGCAAGAAGCAAACATAAGGTTTATCTGTAAACAGGTTGCAGATTGCATGTATCGTTGAGCAGACAGTGAAAAAGGCTGTTTGTGTATTGCTATGCACTACAGGTCGAGGGTTGCAGAAGCTTTGCTTGCTATTTGGTATTAGTTTTGTGATAATGGAAGAGAACAATGGAAGACCCATCATTGAGAAGCTCAACAAGAACAACTACCCTTCATGGAAGTTCCGTCTCACGAACTTTCTTATTGGAAAAGGCCTCTACGAGTTTGTTTCAGGTGAAGAAAAGGAGCCGGAGGTGAGTGATCCTCCTACTGCAGAAGAGACAATGGCACAGAAGGATTGGGATGCAAAAGACAAGAAGGTCATGTATTGGCTATCTGCAGTAATTGACAATAATATACTGGGACATATTAGAAATGCAGAGAATTCATATGTAGCTTGGCCATACTTGAAAGTATGTTTTCCGTAAATATAAAGGCACGAAAGATTCAACTCAAGCAAGAGTTGAATACATTGAAGAAAGGGAAGATGTCTATCAATGAGTATGCACTGAAGGTAAGGAGCATTGCAAATGCATTGGCAGTGATTGATGCAATGCCCGATGATGATGATTTGGTCTCGTCTACCTTGGGTGGACTTAACAATGAAAAGGCTTGGAAGTCTTTTGTAACTTCCATATATGTCAGAAAGCCATTTCCAGATTTCGATGAGTTGGTCTCCCTTATGATCACTAAAGAGATCAACATGCAGAGTGAGACATCTGAAAGAAGTGGTGAACAGGTCCAACCTTTCTACTCCAGTTCAGGAAGGCGACGTGGCAGGTTCTCTTCAAGAGGCCGTGGTACAGGACGTGTAGTGACAACCAGCAAAACAAAATAAATCAGCAATTTGGTGATATGCAGGTTTCGGGAGGTCTTGGTAACTTTAGAGGCAGGGGGAGCTTTGGAGGAAGAGGTGGATGGCAGAACAGGGGTTCTAACAACTCTGGTATTGTGTGTCACTACTGTGGCAAAACAGGTCATATTGCAGCCCAATGTTATGCTAAGAAAGATGATATTCGCAGTGGTAAGTTGCAGCAAGGAAACTATGCATCGTCTTCACGACAGAATGAAGACAAAAATGAACATCTGTTTGTTATGCAACATATGCTGAATGTTGTTACAGAAAAGGGAACACATGATGATGTTTGGTATGTTGATTCAGGTGCATCCAATCATATGACCAGCCATGCAGAATGGTTTAGAGAGATGCAAGATTTGCAAAATGCAGGTTATGTGCAGACAGGTGATGATTCATGCCACCCAATTTCACACATTGGAAAAGTTCCCTTATCCTTGCATGATGGTAAGACAAAGAGTCTTTCAAATGTATTACATGTGCCATCTATTACAAAGAACTTGGTGTCAGTCGGTCAAATGGTAGAGCAAGGGCTGCAAGTCAGATTTAATGCAAAGGGCTACTTTGTAGAAGACTTAAATGACAAGTGCAGGTTGGTAGCAAAAGGAAGTAGAGTTGGACGTATGTTTACTCTGGATGTTGGAGTTCCTACTATGAATGCTACTATTTATGCTAAAGGAAAAGGTGTTGTTGCAGATATTGAAATTTGGCACAAACGCATTGGACATGCAAATGTACAAAGGCTAAAATTAATGTAGTCCAAAGGGTAGGTTTGCCTACATTTAGAGTTGCAGAATTTCATAAGATATGCGAAGCATGTCAGTTTGGTAAGCAGGCAAGACAACCCTTTTCACATGACAGAGATGTAAGCAGAAATATCCTTGATGTTGTGAATACAGACATTTGGGGTCCTACACAAAATGTATCTCTTAGAGGCAATTCATACTTTGTCACATTCATTGATGATTGTTCTAGAAAGCTGTGGGTATATTTTATGAAGGAAAAGAGTGAAGCATTTGAGCACTTTAGAACTTTCAAGGCTACAGTTGAAAGAGAAACAGGCTTGAAAGTAAAGTGCTTGAGGTCAGATGGAGGGGGAGAGTACCTCTCGAATGAGTTCAGGGATTTTCTGAGGTCTCATGGGATAAAGAGACAGTTCACATGCAAATATACCCCACAGCAAAATGGGGTTGCAGAAAGGAAAAACAAGCATATTGCAGAAGTTGCATGCGCCTTAATGGTTGAAAAGAATATGCCTAAGCATTTTTGGTGTGAGGCTGTTCATACTACTGTTTATATTATGAACAGATGTCCCACAGCTGCAGTTCATGGGATGACTCCTAAAGAATGCTTTACTGGCAATAAGCCTGATGTATCACACTTGAAGATACTTGGCTGTGTTGCATACGTTCATGTGCCAGATGAGCTATGGAAGAAGCTTGATCCAAAGGCAAAAAAATGTATTTTTATTGGATACTCTTTAGAGAAGAAATGGTATCGCTATTATAACCCTGTCACATGTAAGTTCAGAGTGAGCAGGGATATCGTCTTTGATGAAATGAGCAGTTGATATGCATCTAGTGATGATGCATTGGATGATGATGATGATCATGACACTCATGTGCAGGCTGAAAAGCAAGAATCACAGACTCTTAGTGGACCAAAGACATCATCTGGTAGTCCTTGGTCTGGGAGACTAAGAAGTACCTCTACATATTCAGGTGCATCTAGTAGCACTACAGGTAAAGACAAAGGAAAGAATAAAGTGTCAGATGGCATTGATGCAGTTCTTGATGGAGACTCCAGTGGCTCAGAGAGCTTGGTATTCCTTCTGTCAGGACACCAGGTGTATAGAGAGCTCATAGTAATGTAAAGACTCCATTGAGTGATCCGGTGGTATGCAGATCTAGCAGGGTCTGATATCCTGTTAAAAGATTTGGTTTTGAAGGTTATGCAACTCACCATTATGCTTATATGGTGAAACTAGTTGAGGATGTTGAGCCCACATGTTTTGAGGAGGTTGTTGGTCATGCTCATTGGGATGCAGCAATGGATGAGGAGATGGCTGCGTTAGAGGCCAATAAGACTTGGGATCTAGTATCATTGCTGAAGGGCAAGAAAGCTATTGGATGTAAGTGGGTTTATAAGATTAAACACAATGCAGATGGTTCTATTAGTAGGTACAAAGCTAGGCTGGTTGCAAACGGCTATGCCTAGACGTATGGCATAGATTATGAAGAAACCTTCAGTCCAGTTGCTAGGATGGCAACTGTCAGATGTGTGATTGCTTTGGCAGCAGCCAAAGGTTGGAGGTTGCAGCAAATGGATGTGAAGAATGCCTTCTTGCATGGTGATTTGCAGGAAGAAGTGTTTATGGATCAACCAGCAGGTTATGAAGATTTAGAGCATCCCATGTATGTGTGCAGGTTGAAGAAGGCGCTCTATGGGCTCAAGCAAGCACCTAGAGCATGGTCTGACAAGATCAGAGAGTATCTTGTCAATATTGGCTTTTATGTTTCTGATGCTGATCACTCACTTTATGTGAGAAAGGGAGATGCAGGTTTGGTCATCATAGTCATCTATGTGGATGACTTGATTATTATAGGTGATAGTGATAGTGGGATTGCTGAAGTCAAGGATTTTTTGAAGAAGAAGTTTGAGATGAAGGATTTAGGTGAGCTAAGGTACTTCCTTGGCATTGAGGTGATCAGATGTGATGATGGTATATGGCTGTCCCAAAGATAATATGGCTTGGATATGTTGTCCAAGTATGGTATGACAGCATGCAAACCACTTTCAGTCCCATTGGAGCAGAATGTAAAGTTGAGTGCTAATGTTGGGGATGAGATAGAAGACCCCACTATGTTCAGGAGAATAGTGGGGATTTTGATCTACATGACCATTACAAGGCCAGACTTGAGCTACACTGTTGGACTTGTGAGTCAGTTTATGCAAGTACCTAGAAAGCCACATTTGGATGTAGTCAAACGCATATTGAGATATGTGAAGTCCACATTACATTATGGACTTTTCTATGAGGCAAGTACAGATGTACAGGTGTTTGGATACATAGATGCAAATTGGGCTAGTAGTATGTTTGATAGAAGATCTACCAGTGGATACACGTTCTCTCTTGGTAGTGCAGCAGTTTCTTGGAGCAGCAAAAAGCAATCTACAGTTGCTTTGTCGAGTACAGAGGCTGAGTATAGAGGTGCTGCTGTTACAGCATGTGAGGTAGTATGGCTACAAAAGGTAATGGATGATTTGGATGTGCAGGTGGAAGGTCCAGTTGTCATTTATTGTGACAACATGAGCAGTATACAGTTGGCTAGGAACCCTGTGTTTCATACCAGGACAAAACACATTGAGCTACAATACCACTTTGTGAGAGAGAAGGTACTAGCACATCAGATTGACTTGGTGTATGTTAGCACACACGATCAGATAGCTGACATCTTCACGAAGGCATTGGGTACAGAGAAGCTTCAAAAGTTTCGGATCTTACTTGGAGTTGCAGAGATGCAGTTGAGCTTGAGGGGGAGTGTTGAGATGACAAGCTCAACACATGCGGACATTGATGATGGACCGCCTGGTTAGATGGGTCCACACGTCTACACTTAGCACATCGGTGGTGATTATGACTCTCACATGGCCACTGACTCATTACTTATTATATTCAAGTTGTTACACCTATTTACAGTTGGCATAGTTATAGTGCCAGTCAACTAGTGTAGTCCGTTATGCCTTGTTTGACTTAGTAGGCCACTTTCCTTTATGTTGTATCTTATCTATACTTTGTGCACATTGTAAAGAGTGTGGAAGAAGAAGAACTAGCAAGAAAACATTTTGGCCTCCATCTCTCTTCTTTTCTCTTGCGTGAGCTTCTCCTTGTGCATTCTGTGTGTGTTCGGCGCAGCATCTTGAGCAAGTCCCCCCACCACGCGATTCTTGACAACCCTTACTTTGATGCTTGAGTTGAAATGTGCTAGTGCTGAAGCTTGAATTTGTTGTGTCTCGACAACGGAACCAAAATGTAGAGGTGAGCTCATGCTCAACCACCAAGACCCATGGACCGCTTATTGTTCAAGTGTTTCAAGCATTACTAATGGCTACCTCTCACATAGCCAATGCACTATCCCTCTCTACAAGTGTAGTGAGCTTACCTTGATGCCTAATTGAGTTGCTTCCTCTCTCAATCACTCTGATAGCTCCACAATTTGTGATGCAAGCTCAAGCATCCTCAAGCCTCTTCCTCCAAGCTCCATCCTCCATAGCCACGCCCAAGATGAGAGAAGAAGAAGAGAGGAAATGGTGGAGGGCTTCACCTCCAAGATCCCTCACCCTCACATACTCACTCCCTCACTCACTCACACTCCATCCTTGAAGCACTCACAAGCAAGCAAGCAAGAGAAGAGAAGAAGAAGAGTCCACTTTGCCACACACCAAAGAATGAGCTCTGATTCACTTTTTAAACTTTATATACAAAACCCTCTTTCCCTTGGGCGGTCGTTCCCTTTCTATATGGCCGGCCTTGGCCTAGGCCCTTTTTTTCCTTATTGACTTATTGACTGGCGCTTTTTCCTATGTGCCTTTCTCCTTGATTTAGGACTCTTCTGTGCTTCTTGTTTTTTTATATTTTTCTTGGCACGCCTTCATCTTCTGCTTTAGATTTTTTGGATTTTCCACCTTGTTCATCTAAGGGTTAATAACTTTCCTCTGTGCTACTCAGACTACCAATTTGATGCTTCCATTGGCTCTAAAAGGGGGGTAAAATACTAGGACACGTGGCCACAATTTTGCCAACACAAATCACTCCATCTCCCAATTCAAACTATTGTTCACTATCTAAAAACAGTGATCGCACATCACACAATTTTTCCAATCCTTCTTTTTACATAAAATCCTCCCAAAATGGCTAAAAACTGCCTACTTTCTTTTACATGTCATCCTATTCTAGAAGTTATCTACAATTCTTGGATTTTTATAAGAATAATATCTAAAATATCATAAATTGGCTAAACTTGTCCAAAAATCTAGTATTTTTAAACCATCCATAGTACGAACACTAACATTAATGACCAAAATGGCATTGGCTCTCTAGATCAATAAGAAGCAACACTCTAGAGTTTTTCACATTATGACCGCATAGCGGCACGGCAATGCTGAGGGTTTAGGCATTTGAATTCCTTGGAAAATTATTAAGTGAGGAAATATCTTGTCTCCTGGAATGTTTAAAATAAGAGTGGAGTTTGTGATGCCTGTGTTATTTGTGTTAGTCGTGCATCGAGGGGCCAATCCTCAAGGTGTAGCAGAGGTGCAGTGGGCCCATGACATTCAGTTGAGGGGTGCCTCCTTCTGTTTGTGTGACGAGTTTTTCAACACCAATCTATGTGTAGGGACTCCCTTTGAGGAGTGTGGGACTCAATCGTTGGACTATAGTTCAAAACAAACGCGAGATTCACAATAATAGTTAGAGTAGTGTGTCCCTGATATGCTCGTAGCCACTGCTCCTAGCTGCAAGGCTAAGGGGGTGAGTCCTTTGAGTGCTTATACCTAGTATTGGACCCATTTTAGGTCTCAAAAAGTGGTTTATTTTTTGGGAACCGGTAATAAGTGGTGGTTTTTGAATCTCGGTCAATTGGGGCCAATTCACTAGTGTATGCCAAAAATCAGTGAGCTAGACTCACAAGACCATCGAGTTGAGCTTCAAAAGAAAGAAAGAGTTGAATGAGCTAGACGGTGGGTTGCCGTTGTTAGGGCTCAAATTCCACCATATATTTGCTATTTTATACCTTAGTATTTGTGTGCATGTAGGCTTGAAGGTTCAGCATATGTAAAGTAGCCTTTATCTTTCATATGATGTTTCACCTGAAAGTCAGGGTGCAAGTAAAAAACATCAAGCAGTTGTGTCTTTTGAAACCTTGCATAGTGCAAAAATGTGGATATGTCAAGATAGCACCAGATTCTTGTCCTTGATATCTGATTCTGATAATATACGCTTGTTTCTTGAATATTGGTACAATCTACTTCAAGTTATTTGACGACTGGGAATGGCTGTGATGGTGTAAATTTGTGTGGTACCTTTCAAGACAGAAATTATGCATTGATGAATATGATATGTATCTCACGTCTATGTATTTCTCCTGAATATTATGTGTGTTTAATGGCTATGAATTTGTTCATGAAATTTCCTGCAGCAATAGGATTGTTTTGGTAGACCGGTGTGTCCTGTGTTTGTTCATGAAATTTTCACTGTTTTGGCGATCCTGCTGGTTTCATGGGAAAATTTCTCATGATTTAGGCATCAGGCTTGGAACCAATATTTTCATAACAAAAGCTTCAAGATCTTTCAAGAATTTAAAGCGTTTTTGCATTTTTAGCCATTTTTCTACACTTCTACAAGTTGCAGGTATTAGGATATCCCTGTATAAGAAATACCCTGTAGTCGAATTGTTTGAAGGAGTATATCTTGAAGTTCTTGTTCTTGAAGAATTCAATCTCTTCAAAAGTTCTCAATGCTGTGGATTTGAGGCAGATTATTTAGGTTTTATCTTCTTGAAGATATTGTTTTCAAACCAGGCTGAATTTTTAGATTTGTGATTATTGCAAAATGGAGTCATCATATCAAAATGTCACGACGATATATTCATAGAGAAAGAAGGTTATGAAGTTCAAAGATGAGAAATACTGATTTGCAATTTTTAGGATAGCATATTGTTATGGAGAATTATGCTCTATACCTATAATATTCACGACAATGCATGCCTACAGCCAATTCTGATGTATGCTGTAAGTATAAGTGGCATTCCTCAAAATTATGTGCACTTTATGGTTCTTCTTTTATTCAAAAAGTGGTTTTCTACATTATGGATATTTCAAGAGTCCTTAGACTCAAACTTGCTAGTGCAAGAATGGAGAAATCTCAAGATGTCTTGAATTTTTGGATATAGCCAGAATTGCATGGAGTTTCAAGCTAATAACCTGAACCGTAGGAAGTTCCAAGAATAGCTTGCATTGCACAAATTTCAGGCAGTTACCTAAACTATAGGAATTGTAGGCAATCACTTTAATTGCAGGAATTGTAGGCAGACAGTCACCTGAATTGCAAGAATTGCAAGCAATCACCTGAATTGCATGAATTTTTAGGCTAATTACTTGAATTGCAAGAGTTTCAGGTATAACCTAAAGTGCAACAGTGTCAAAGGGCTGCAAAAATGATAGGCATAACCTAAATTGTAGCAAATATTGGAGATAACTTGATAAACTTGAGAAGTCTGGTCAATAAAGGAGTTTTCAAGAATTTTCAAGAAGTACCTATAAAGGAGTATTTCAGGCACCTGAACTACTAGAATTGCAGAAGTACCCTGAGTATTATAGGCTGAAGTCCTATTACTCCATCATTGGAGAATGAGGTTGGATCAAAGCAAAGAAAATTCTTTTTCAAACTTTAGATATGCTTCATTATGGGTAAATCCAAGAAGAAGGAAAAGAGATGCAAAGTTTTCTTTGAGCATGGGCATAGTTCCAAATGCTATCCATATGTCCATGAGTCCTATGAAAGCGGGAAGTCTTGAAAATATTTCTACATGTTTGATCTATCTCAACAGTTCAATGGTATCCGTAAAAAGTTCTCTTTAACAACAAATAGAGGTTTAGGTTCAAGACTGGATAGAGCATGGGAAAAGTTGACTTCTTTTGAGAATGTCCTTGATGATGCTTATGAATGGCATGATGACCATGCATTCCAGAAGGTAAAGTCTTGCTCAAGTTTGAAGCAAGTTCAGAGATTGCTTAGAGCAATTGATAAGATCAAGGAGAAGTATTATGATGTTTTTGATTCGGATCAGGATTCAAGTTCAAGTGATGATGATGATTCCTATCCTTTACCTATGGTTTTGCCAAAGATTGAGGCTAAGGGAGTGAGAGAGGACAAGAGCCAAAGCAGCCAAGAATCCTCCAATACCCCAAACCCAACATAGGAGCTTACCAATGGGAGAGTGGAGCATCACACACCTTGCATCGAATATTTGAAGGTATTTTCCATACTTTGGAGCCTTGCCAACTATCATAATTAATCTCAAATCTGTTTTACTGAAGAAGAAAGAACTAATGAAGTTATCATCAAGGAAGTTGATCAGTCTGCTGATCAAGAAGATTAGTTACATATTCAAGAAGATGTTGTTGTCATGGATGACAAGCATGAGGCTAATTTTTTTCTCAATGAGGATGTTATTGTGGATGATTTTCTTGATTCTCTTACTGGTTTTGAGGAAGATCATGTAGCCAAGGAGTTAAATTTCATTAAAGAGGCTTTATAAGTACTTGAAATGCCACTACATGTAGTATAGAATCCATCATTTCAAGATATATTTTTGCAGGATACATATATTTACACCATGTTGAATACTATTCCAAGTCATATCACTATTCAACGTGAAGAAATTAAGCAAGTTACTACTACTTTAAACTCTCAAGTTAATTGCATGTATGAGCAATTTTCAGGATAATAAGTGATCAGTTTTAAGAAAGTTTTTAGGCAGCCAATGAACAATTTTCAGCAATGTCCAGGTTTACAACAACAGACTAAAAGTTAAAAATTGTAGAGAAAACTCCATTTGTGTGGTTTCCATGGTGATCTAAACAAGTTATACTTTATGAATCAATCTTCAGTTGAGATGATTCAATGTCTTTCTTTTGAGTTGGAAAAGGAGAGGAATGCAGTTGAAATTGAGCAATTGAAGCTTTATCAGTCATTAATCGACTTCCAAAAGAGAAAGCATGGCTTCAACAAGAGGTTTTTCATGTCAGGACTGCAATGGGGAAAATAGCTCATAGGGTAGAGATGTCCAAGACTTTTTGTAAATTAGACATTTCTATTTTACCTCCAAAAAAATCTCCAAAAAACACAAAATTTGACCTGTTTGTTTGTTTTTTGACCAAAAGCTAAAATATAAAAAATCCCCAAAATATCTTAAAAGGAACTTTCAAAATTTCATTTTCCTTGTTCTCAATTAAAAATCAATTACCTCATATCTACTAATCATTTTGCATTGAAAACAAAGCACCACACTCACATAACTAGTTCTTTTTTTAATATAAAATTTGGTTGAAAAAGACTTCTTGAATGAGGAGAGTAGGAATCTAAGTATATCTTTGTAGATAATATAAAGAAGGCAAAATGAGATTGCAAAAGTGGAGAGAGAAGAGGATTATTTTACTATTCTTCTCTCCTCTTTTCCTTGTTTTAAGGAGGAGAGGGGGGGCTAAAAGGCCCATTTGTGAGATCATTTTTTTCCTAATGGCAATCAAACAGAGGTTGTTAGAGTGGAGATGAACACTTGGAAGACTATTCCAGTCGACCTAGATGCTATCTCCACCATGTTCAAGGGTAGTGGATGGCAGACTAAGGGATCCTATGGGGCTCTTTCCAAGTATATCTCGTGTCTTGAGGATGAGCAAGACTAAATGCATGTTCTTGCTACCATCGACCTACCATTCTTGTATGTGAGGAATACGAACAAACCATCAAGGCAACTAATAAGTTCAAGGACACACCTTTGGTGCTAGTCTGCATGATGATTGAGAGTCTACATGGAAGATCCACTCATGTTGCATTCCAAGTCCCAAGCAATAGATGCGAGCTCCAAGAGATCCTAGGATACTTAACATATATGTGTAATTGTCTATTTGTGTGTGCATTCGATCACATATATGTGCATCTGTGTGTGTTTGATGACATACATGTCCATCCGCACAACTAGGTGCATCTGCCACCCTAGATAGTGCATTGACATGCACATGTGTGCATCCACCTACACGTTGTTGAAGGGTTTCAAAAGCAATGTCGCAACTTCAGAAGTCCTTGTTAAATTTCAGGATAGAAGATCAATCAAGTGTGACATTACAACCTTATTCAACATCAACAGCTTCAGTTTTCACAAAGGAATCAATTCTGATTTAATAACCAACTGGTTATTCAAAAATTGAAGTTCTTCACGTCCCTTCTTGTTATTCGAAAAGAATTTTGCTGGTTGGTACTGTATAAGAAACTCCAAGAGAACTTATATACAGAAGATTGGACTCTTGATTTTTTAAAGAGAAATAACAATCTTATTCAGATAGGGTAGCATTCCAATTCAATAATCAAATTGTCTTCAAGTTTTCTATATGAACTCCAGAATTTTACAAAAGATTCATGGTTCATATTTCAGCATCAATCCAGACAGGTATTGGGTTATCGATCTTTAGTTGATGGAGAAGTTTACAAAGATGAGCTCAATGGATTTCTGAAAGCCCTTCTTTCCTCTGTCTAATAAACTTTTGAAAGCTCATAATTTGAATTCTGCACATCTGAATTCTGTACACTAGGGTCTCTATTCAAATCGATAAGGAAAAAGAGTCTCCTCTCAAACAGGACTATGCCTCCATATGATAGCAGACATAGAGCAATGGCATCCAAGTCCTGTAAAATTTAAGATGGCACTCGTCATTTAATCCTGTCAGCAGGAACATTCACACGAGGGTTTTGGCTTTGCATATCCTCCTTTCGCCTGAAGTGCTGTGGAGGCTTTCTAATCCTGTGAGCAGTGCGAGATCATACTCGAACAACATGGGAGTGGATAACACACGAGATACAATACTGCATTTTGGCATACAGTTTGGGCAAAGTGTACCCATCGTAAACACAAGCTTCCTAAACATCCTGAACAGCAGCTTGCTGATTGTTATCAGCCTCTCTATCTCCGATGTTCATCATGCATCGCATCTCCCTCTTTACCTTTAGTCATCAACACTGCTGCTCTCCTTCGTTCGTATCTTCCACTTTCATACTGGAGTAACTTAGTTACCTCTTTGTCTTCTTCTGCAACTTAATTGCCTCTTTGTCTTCATTGTTGTTACTGCAGGTCCCGGTTCCTCACAGAATTTGATTGCCTGTCTGTTGATCGATTTCCCCTTGTCGACACTAGTCGTCTTCTGTTATCATCCTCCTGCTTTCGTCTCGGCTATAACTTCTTCTTTGTAGCAACAGGTCTTTGCCTCCTCCTCAGTCAATCCCTCTTCAGTAACAGCATCGGTGTCCTCCACTGTACGAGTCTTTTGAATCCACATATAAATGGGGAAAAAGATAAACTGAGAGTAGCTCTTCACAAGATTCTGAATGCGAATTGGATCAGAGTACTCGAATGCTTCTTCAGGCTTGACATATAAAACTATCGAAGTTCCTCGTTGCAGAAGCTTTTCAGGATTCGTTTCTTCTCTTATCACATAGGCACTACTAACAGCTTCTCCCTCCCAAATAAACTGTCTATCAGACTTCGGGCTCTTCGTTGAAACCACCCACTTCCTCTGTTCTCCTCTCTGATTTTCCCCTAGAATTCCGATTCAGCGTTTCTGACCATACATCAACTCTGTAGGCATATATCCTGTGGTAACACTATGAGTCGTACGATCAGCCCATAAAGCAAATGATAGAAGTCTTGGCCATTCTCCAATCTGTCCTCTGCATGCTTTGGCTAATGCTTTCACTATCGGCGGATGCCCTCTTTCACTTTCCCCATTTCCCTCTGGATTATATGCTGTGGTTAGAGCCAACTTGATTCCTAGCTGAGAGAAAAACTCCCTAGCTTCATCTGCATCCAATTCACCATGATCCGCAGTGATTTTACCCACACAACCATACCTGCAAAAAATTTCCTCCAATAAGAATTTACACACTGCACTAGTGGTCTTCGTTCTCAAAGATCTGCCCTCAACATGATTAGTAAGATCCTCTCTAGCCAAAACAATGTATCTCATCTGCCATAGACCCATAGGCATGGTAACCAAATCAACTACCCACTTATAATGAATGCATAGTGGATAGGTCGGATGAAGCTCATCTCGATGACGCACTACTGAATACATCTGGCAGTCTCTGCAAGTCTCAACAAAGTGAGAAACATCTCTATACATGCCTTTCCACCAATATTTCTCCTTGATTTTCTCATAAGTAGCCCACACTCCTCTATGACCAGCCCAAGGACTCTCATGAAACTCCCTCATCACCTGTAACTGTGTCTCTCTATCGCAGACAACCCGCAAAGGTAATCCGCCTCTTTTCTTCGGATGCTTCCAAAGAAATCCGTCCTTGAGAAAATAACCATAGGCTTTCACTGGCTGCATGTCCTGAATAAATCGGAGAGTACCATTCTTCTTTGGAACTATAAACCACCTGTTTGAGTATGGTGCAGATGAAGGCTCAAGGATTCCCATCCTGATTTTCTCATTCAATAAATCAATCAGCTTTGGCAAGTGTGCCTTAGGCACTCGAATAGGTCGAAGATTCCATGGGACATGAGGAATAGTAAAAATGACCATAGGTGCAACAATATCAGGATTCACACATCCAATCTCATGTGGGACAAAAGCAAATCCCCTTCCATGACGCTCAAACATATCCTGAAAGCATTGCTTTTCTATGGGTAGCAAGAAATCACCATTTCCAATTTTCAATTCAGCAAGTGTCTCTGCTGAAAATTTATGACCAATATGCTCCGGATTCCTTAAAATTTACTGTTTAGCAGCCCTCTCTATTTGCTGATCACTGTCAGGTGGAAGCGGTACAGCAACCGGCTTCACCTTCTTATCCACAGTTTTGTATTTCGTGTCAACCCTGGCTTCATTATACTCTTCTGCATTACATAAACCTTGCTGTAAATCAACAATTCTGCACTCCAATGGCTGAATATTCTCAGCCCTCTGCTCTATGGAGTGCATAGAAACAGCCCCAAACTCTGAATGCTGAAATATTTCAGCAGTAAACTCTGTTGGCTGAAAAATTTCAGCCCTCTGTCTCTCTGAAAGCTGATCAGAACCAGCTGGAAACTCTATTTGCTGAATTTCTTCAGCACTCAACACTCTTTGCTGAGTAACCTCAGCCTCTGACTCAATCTGTGACATAAAATCTGCAATTTCACGAAACATGTACAGGGATTGCACTAATACATTACCATGACAATTCAGCATATCAGTTTTCAGCATATCACCCATCTCTGTCATCGTATCTGCACAAATCACACTGTCATACATCCCATCTATGTGCTCATCATCCTCCAAAATTCTTGCATTTTTCAAAATTTTCTCCTTCCTGCATATATACTGCCTGGCAGCTCTAGGCAACTTAGAAGTCTTCTGATAACTCATTGAACTGTTTGCTGAAATCCCAACATAACCAGAGGAGAAAACATCGCTGCCAGGAGGCGAGAACTCCAATCTCCTCTGCTCTGTACCACCGTCGTCTCGCGAAACGGCGGTACCTAATGAAAACCCGAATCCCTCACAGTGGGTAAGGGTGCATCTCTGAGAGTATCCCTGTTTCTAACATGGTTCACACATACAGTCATAAACTGAACTGCTCTCATACCATCTTTACTGCGAATCCGTGCATAAGCAGATCCATCATCCATGACCTTTGTTTCCATGCGTATCTCTGTAATGAATGGCTGACCAAGAATTATGGGATAAGAGCATGAATCCTGCACAAAGAAATGAAAATCCTCCTCTACATCACCAATAGATACCCTGACACTAGGACAGGCAGCATACAAATCACCTGCAGTGTTATTAGCGGCTCTCATACGCCATCCATGCTCTACATCCATAGGCCATCTGTTACTCTCATAAACTCCATGAACTATGAGATTAATCTCTGAACCATGATCAACCAATGCAACATAAGGCACCTGTTTCTCTCCAACCTTTACCATCGTCTCTGTAGTTGCCCTAGCCCAATGGCTCCGCGAAAAGTGACTATGCGGTATCAAAATAGGCTCATCAATTTCAGCATAATGCATAGGCTGAACCCTCTTCTCTACCTGCGGCAAAACAGAAGCATTATCAACCATAACCTCATCATCATCCTCATCCAACTCTCCAATCAAAACTCCCTGTGTATCAGTGATAGCCAATGCATGTCTTTTCCTCTTCAGGACCTCCTGAAACTGATCCTGAAACTCTCTTTTTGAGATGCCCAAAATCTCAGAAATAGTGAAAGTCACCTCACTGCCAAGTATCTTATCATTAAAGATTTTCTTCATGTCTGTAGATGTCTCAATATCGGACATCAATCTGAATCCTGGCTGCTTTCTCTCTCTAGGCTCTTGCCTCTTTTCTCTCTTTTGAGCATCCTCCATCTGTCGATCTGGCCCTGGTCTTGAAGACGGTCCTGTAGTAGGTGGAGTCACAAACTCACCCCCTCTAGTCTTCTTAGCTGCACTTGGATTTTCTTCATCCCTCTTACGCTTCTCCTCAACAAATACATCTGCACCATGAGATTTAGCCAAATAAGCATAAATAGAGTACCTGTCAACAGGCGAGTCCCAACCTGTCTCTGATCTGATGCTAGAGCCTGCACTAGTCAAAATAGTTTGCTGAATTTTCCCCTTGTTTGTAGTCTCCATAGCATAAGTCCATAGTGCGGACTGAGTCTCTGATCCCTTCTCAATCTGTACTCCATATGCAGAAGCATCACCTCTAGCTGTCACATAGGAAGTATGCGCAGCCATGTTCTCCACTAACTTCTTCATTCCACCTTTACCAAAGTTGGTAGCAAGTGGAGCTCCTGTCTCAATCAACCAAATCTTACCATCTTGCCCCCAATATACCAAATTCTACCTCCTTGCAACCTGGAAAGAGTCACAATCCCTGCAATGCTGATGCTCCGTACTATCACACCAAATACATCTCCGATCTCTCCTAGGTGCACTAGGAGCACTCCTAGGTGCAGTAGGAGCACTAGAAGAAGTAGTAGGCACAGTTGAAGCAAACTGCTCCTTCAACTTTCCCACTAACCCCGCTTTGACTGACTCAAGTGTCAAATCTGTGATGCCTTTGATTATGTCATCAATAGAGGTAGGCACCGATGGAGCGGATGGTTTTGGAGCAGAAGGTGTAGGCATCGGTCGTGGAACAGGAGGAATAGGTGGAGTAGAAACAGTAGGCACTGACATAGGCCAAGAAACTGGCTGAGGAGGAGAAGAAATAACAGGGATAGAAGTAGGCATAGGAGCAGATGATGGTGTAGGTGTCATGGAACCATTCTGTAGGCGAGTCTTCCATATCCTCCTCTTGGTCAAAGTCGAGACTGCATCCTGAGCATCCTGCCAATCAGTTTTAAGACCCATACGCTTCGTACGATCTTCAAGAAGCTCACCCAATTCTTCTTGAAGAGCAGGATCTGCAGCTTGCAAGAAAAGCTCAACTTTTTCAACATCCAATGCTCTTTGTTCAATGGCATCAAGCTGACTATACCTCTCTTCGAATTCTCGAATCAACTCCGAAGTAGTGAGACCTTTGTTTGGCATGTAGACCCACTCTCGGAATGAACGCTGAGTAGCCATACCAAAGCCCTCAAGGAAGTATTCTTCTTTCAAGGCCTTCTTAAAATCTTGCCAATGTGTATTTTGAATAAAAAGATCAGTCACTTTTGTCCTCAAAGCAGGTGTGACAAGACGAAGGAAGTACTTACTCATAAGTCCAACAGGAACTCCAAAAAACCCCATCTTGATCTCATATGTCTTCAAATATGCTGAAACATTACGCCCATCAAATAGCTTCTTCTCACTCTCAACTGCTTCAATAGCCTTAGTCGCGCTGTTTGCATTCTCCTGCTCCGAATAGAGTTGCCTTTGCTGAGATAACTGCTGTTGATGCAATTGTTGCTGCTGCTGCATATACAATTGTGTTTGCTGATTTTGGAGCTGCATATACATGGACATATTCTGCAAAATCTGTTTTAGATCCTCCGTTGAAGTACTTGACGCAGCAGTCATTGATGGAGCTGAAGTAGACACAGCTGGAGTTGTAGAGGAAGCTGAAATAGAGGCTGAAGTATCTCCCATCCTGAAATTTCTGCGACGCTTTCACGTCGGGTTCACCAAAGATGTCGAAGGGTTTCGAAAGCAATGTCGCAACTTCAGAAGTCCTTGTTAAATTTCAGGATAGAAGATCAATCAAGTGTGACATTACAACCTTATTCAACTTCAACAGCTTTAGTTTTCACAAAGGAATCAATTCTGATTTAATAACCAACTGGTTATTCAAAAATTGAAGTTCTTCACGTCCCTTCTTGTTATTCGAAAAGAATTTTGCTGGTTGGTACTGTATAAGAAACTCCAAGAGAATTTATATACAGAAGATTGGACTCTTGATTTTTTAAAGAGAAATAACAATCTTATTCAGATAGGGTAGCATTCCAATTCTGTAATCAAATTGTCTTCAAGTTTTCTATATGAACTCCAGAATTTTACAAAAGATTCATGGTTCATATTTCAGCATCAATCCAGACAGGTATTGGGTTATCGATCTTTAGTTGATGGAGAAGTTTACAAAGATGAGCTCAATGGATTTCTGAAAGCCCTTCTTTCCTCTGTCTAATAAACTTTTGAAAGCTCATAATTTGAATTCTGCACATCTGAATTCTGTACACCAGGGTCTCTGTTCAAACCGATAAGGAAAAAGAGTCTCCTCTCAAACAGGACTATGCCTCCATATGACAGCAGACATAGAGCAATGGCATCCAAGTCCTGTAAAATTTAAGATGGCACTCGTCATTTAATCCTGTCAGCAGGAACATTCACACGAGGGTTCTGGCTTTGCATATCCTCCTTTCGCCTGAAGTGCTGTGGAGGCTTTCTAATCCTGTGAGCAGTGCGAGATCATACTCGAACAACATGGGAGTGGATAACACACGAGATACAATACTGCATTTTGGCATACAGTTTGGGCAGAGTGTACCCATCGTAAACACAAGCTTCCTAAACATCCTGAACAACAGCTTGCTAATTGTTATCAGCCTCTCTGTCTCCGATGTTCATCATGCATCGCATCTCCCTCTTTACCTTTAGTCGTCAACACTGCTGCCCTCCATCGTTCATATCTTCCACTTTCATACTGGAGTAACTTAGTTACCTCTTTGTCTTCTTTCGCAACTTAATTGCCTCTTTGTCTTCGTTGTCGTTACTGCAGGCCCCAGTTCCTCACAGAATTTGATTGCCTGTCTGTCGATTGATTTCCCCTTGTCGACACTAGTCGTCTTCTGTTATCGTCCTCCTGCTTTCGTCTCGGCTATAACTTCTTCTTTGTAGCAACAGGTCTTTGCCTCCTCCTCAGTCAATTCCTCTTCAGTAACAGCATCGGTGTCCTCCACTGTACGAGTCTTTTGAATCCACATATAAATGGGGAAAAAGATAAACTGAGAGTAGCTCTTCACAAGATTCTGAATGCGAATTGGATCAGAGTACTCGAATGCTTCTTCAGGCTTGAGGTATAAAACTATCGAAGTTCCTCGTTGCAGAAGCTTTTCAGGATTCGTTTCTTCTCTTATCACATAGGCACTACTAACAGCTTCTCCCTCCCAAATAAACTGTCTATTAGACTTCGGGCTCTTCGTTGAAACCACCCACTTCCTCTGTTCTCCTCTCTGATTTTCCCCTAGAATTCTGATTCAGCGTAATACTCCCCTGTTTTCTGTGTTCTCTTCTTCTTTCCCCCCCCCCCCCCCGTATGCTCTCTTCGTTCCCCCCTTGTTCTTTGCACCTTTTTTTTTCGAATACTCTGTCTTCCTTTTCCTAGATTAGTCTTCACCTCTTTTTCTATCCCGCCCTCTTTAGCTTTTTAAAATTCCCCTCTTTTACCTGCGTCATAAACCAGAAAAAAAACCCATTTATTTAGCCACACTTTCCTCTCATACACACACAGAAAAGCAGCATCTTTTCCTCTTCACGTTGCATGTCCCTTCAACTCTAGGTCTTTTGCTTTGCTTCAAGCTTGGTGGGAGCAGTGCGAACACAAAGCATTTCACAAGAGCATCTGCACTCCCCATTGCAAAGCACCTCCCAGTCGGATCAATGGCAAAACAATAACAACCTGCTGTGTGAGCATCAAGTATGTATAATGTAGAAAGAGATGGATAAACAAGATATCCACCGTTCCATTCTCAGTTGTGAGGGAAAACAGTTCACCTCTTAAGGAAACTTACGCTTGTTTCTTTTGTAAAGTTGAACATGAACCAACTGAAAGAAAAATGTTCAAGCAAAGCAAAGCACAACGTCTACATCAAAATATGTACAAAGTAACAAATCTCATGCACAACGTTTGGGTGGTTTTCACACCTCGAATGCGCAGCAATACGACAACGTGTATCTAATCGCATATGCGTGAATCCACATACCTTAGTGCATCCAATTCTCCATAGTGTGTTTGACTCCACACATGTGCATCCATGTGCGCCTAATCACACATAGTGTGTATGACCATACATAGTGCATTCATGTACATCCAACTGCACATAGCACATCCACATATCATACATCTATCAAGGATCGCATGATAGGGGGATGTGCTTGAGCTACTGGGCCAAACACACACTGTATACACAAGAGGAAGCTCACTCAAGAACACAAGAAGAGAGATGGAGGCCAAAACGTTTTCTTGCTGGTTTTTTTCTTCTTCTTCCACACACTATACAATGTACAAAAAGTATGGATAAGATACAACATAATGGAAAGTGGCCTTCTAAGTCAAACCGTACATAACCGACTATACTAATCGACTGGTGCTATATCTTTGCCAACTGTAAGTAGGTGTAACAAACTAAATATAATAAGTGATAAGTCAGTGGCCATGTGAGTATCATAATGACCATTTTCAACGTGCTAAGTGTAGAAGTGCGGACTCATCTAGCCAGGCGGTCCATCATCAATTTCCGCACATGTTGAGCTTGCCATCTCAACACTCCCCCTCAAGCTCAACTCTATCTCTGCAACTCCAAGTAAGCTTCGGAACTTTCGAAGCTTCTCTACTCCCAATGCCTTTGTGAAAATGTCAACTATATGATCTTGTGTGCTGACATATACCAAGTCAATCTCTCCT
Source organism: Lygodium microphyllum (assembly GCF_053477565.2). Classification (NCBI taxonomy): domain Eukaryota; kingdom Viridiplantae; phylum Streptophyta; class Polypodiopsida; order Schizaeales; family Lygodiaceae; genus Lygodium; species Lygodium microphyllum. The sequence continues at coordinate 30,601,331 of NC_141150.1, forward strand.
GTAAGTACCTTCTAATAAGTTGTCTAGAAATCCCAGTGATGAACCTTAAGCTACTCCAAGATCTCTTAGATGATCCTAAATGGTGATGGTCCAAGGTGCACAATTTGAACTTGAAGTACAATTGGGCCTTACTTCTCGACCAACAAGAAGGGAATAGTCAGAACCAAGAGAATCAGGAGCAATCAGACAAAGACAGCTCTAACAATGAATATGAGGACTATTGTTTCTTCAGTTATGAGAGTGAAAAGGAAATCAACACCCTAGAGTATGACACTAGGGGGCATATAATCAAGCAAATACAAGTAGACCCTTGACCACGCAATCAGAGTGCACTTAGAGGTGGAGTTAGACTTAAGGAGTGTGATTGAACTTGGTTGGAGCACACATGTGCAAATGCGCTCACCTTTTGAGCTACAACCACCAAGAGAGAACCCCTCTTCTAGCAAAGATGGAGAGTTCAATTCTGAATCGTAGGTTAGCCCAAATAGTGACCTCGAAATACCTCAGCCTCCCAAGACTAGACGCACTAAGGGGAACCTACCCATCCATCCCAAAGAGTGACCTCGAAATACCTCGGCCTCCCAAGACTAGATGCACTAAGAGGGACCTACCCATCCATCTATGACACCGACAATTAAAAGATGAACAACAGGTGTGGAACTAGGAAACGTGGATGGACAAACAACAAAAGCCGCAAGACCTGCCAAAACAATTCACAAAGTTCAAAAAGGTAGATAGGGTGGTGATTTTGTTGGGAGCCAAACAACAGGGGCAAGCAAGCAAACCAATTGAAGGACCCGCCAAGGTCAAGGAAGTAAATTTAGCCAGGGAAAGGGAGACCCCACGACCTTTCTTTATAGCATATGACTTGGCAAAGCAAGATGAAGCAAATCTCATTGCTCTTCTACAAGAGTACATAGACGTCTTTGCTTGGTCCCTAGAAGAGCTCAAAGGAGTAGACCTAAGCATGGTTTACAACATACCCATGACGCCTGATGCAACACCTACCAAGCAGCGACCGTACCCCATGAGTCCAAAGCATGCCCATGCTGTTAAGGAAGAAATTGATAAGCTAATGAGAGAAGATTCATCTACGAAATTGAACACATGGATTGGGTCTCGCCCATAGTCATCATCCTAAAGAAAAATGGGAAGATTCGAATGTGTGCCAATTACAAGAAGGTAAATGCAGCTACAAAAAGAGACAATTACCCACTGTCATACACTGAGCACATGCTAGAGAGAGTTGCTAGCCAAGAGGCCTACAATTTCCTAGACGACTTCTCGGGATACAATCAAGTGTACCTGCATCCTAACGATAGGCATATGATGGCATTTGCCACCACTGAATGGGGAGTCTTTGCCTACATAGTCGTGCCTTTTGGATTGACTAACGCACCAGCCACTTTCCAACAACTGATATGTACAATATTAAAGGACATTTTGAGGAAGGAATTGGAAGTCTTCGTGGATGACTTGTGCATTCATTTTGCTTGGTAGGAACACTTAAATAGGCTCCAAGCGGTCTTTGAATGATGTCGGCTATACCGCCTTTCATTGAACCCCTTGAAATGCCAGTTCTGGGTGAAGCATGAATGTATCCTAGGACACATGGTGTCAAAGAAGGCATTGCCACAAACTTCTCAAAGATCAAGGTCATTGTCAACCTTCCACCCCCCCTGATTATAAGGGTGTTCAGTGATTCTTAGGACCGAGTATTATTGATGCTTTATGTTAAACTACGCATTGATTGCTAGACCTTTATACAAGCTGTTGATTATATTCAAATGGATCAAGAGTGCCAACATGCATATGAGAAACTAAATAAGGCTCTGACCACCGCCTTGATACTACAAGCCCCAGATTGGACACTCACGTTCCATGTGCACATGGATGCTTTGAAATTCACCGTAGGAGCTATGTTGTGCCAACCTAGTGAACACAACCTGGACTACCCCATAAGCTTTGCTAGTAGGTAACTCACTAAGACTGAAATAAATTACTCGACAATGGAGAGAGATGGCTTGGCCATGGTGTTTTCTGTAAAGAAAATATGGCACTATCTTTTGGCTATGTCTTTTACTTTCTTTGTTGACTATAAAGCCCTGTTGTATCCGGTTAATAAACCATGTGCTACGGGATGCATCTCTAGATGGCTTCTTTTGCTTTTGGATTTTGATTTCTCCATGACGGTGTATAAGGGAAATAGCATTACATGGCTGACCATCTATCTCGCATCCCCACGGGAGAACCGGCTGGGCAAGGCATTGTGGACAAACTACCAGATGCGCATCTATTTGGATTGTCTAGTGAAAAATAATTGTTTAGAGCTGGCATGACACCTGGCAGATGACATAGTTCAAGTGCTTGAACACGGTGTCATTGTATTGGGGGTCGAAGGTCTACCACCTAGGTTTAGAGCAGAAGATAAGTGAGGGATTCAAGCTCAGGAGAGAGAGAAAAGAATGGGGTTTGATAAGTCTTGGGTTTTATAGATGATTCAGTTGGAGAATAAGGCCTCAAGCTTTTTCATATACTTAGCATACATGAATGGTATCAAAGACTTTGACTCGATTACATCAAATGCATATGAGGTTAGTAGACCAATACATGTAGAGATTTTATCTCAAATTTAATCCAAATACATATTTCAAATGCAAGCCCAAATGGTTTCAATTTCATGAATGCCAATGAACAACAACTCCAAGATACAAGTATTTGAGTGGTAGACTCCACTACTTCCAAGACATAAACCAAAAATTCTTGAAATGCACTGACAAAGCTTTTATTTCACTTCAGCCCTGTTTTATAACAGTAATTTTCAGCCCATAAACAAGCTCCAAAAATGCTTATAAACTCAAGAATAAGCCTCTCTAATCACTCTCAAATGAAGCCCTGACGTTTAGAGGTCAACACCATCACTTGCAACCACATAGATCACTTGACTTCCCTTCAAGAAGACAAAAACAGTGGGCTGCCCTATTTATGATAGGTTTTAGCAATCCAAAACAGCCCCATACACCTCCAAGATCTCCCTTTTACTTGCCCTAAAGTCACTCAAGTACTTGGGCACAAGAGGGGCTTCAATGGTCCATGAATATGGTAAGAGAATGGAAGAAGACGCACATAAGAGCAGGCTGAATACTTTATCTCTATTTTCCCCTTTTATGGACTGTCATACCACTCATTTTCGTGATACCAAATGGATGGGCAAAAAAGACTTTCACCTTCTTTGTTTGTATCTCCTCTCTTTCTTCGGTTTGCTCTGAGTTTGCATGCTTTGGAGCATGCACCATAGCCTTCAGCTCTCCCTCCATCTGCCACAGGTGTGTAGGCCCGAAAATTGCACCGAAAAATGCGGGCTGCACTTCTCTTCTGCTTCCACACAAAAGTAGACCATATAGGTCACTTACAAGTCACACAAGTCCATTACTTCAGGTCCTATACAAACCAAGTGGACTTTTGGGCACTCTTCTTGATTTCCAAGAAAATACACCTCATGAACCAATGTGACATAACCTGTAAACTGTCAATTACCTCTGATCCGGGTTTTTAACAACCCGGATTATTACCACAAAATTTGGCCAAGGCCCCTATCAAGAGCTTACCATATCACTTTAGGTTTACTCTTCAAGCACTAGGTATGCTACATTGCTTCTCGATTATGATAACTCTAGCAAATGGGGGGAACAAGTTCTTAGAAGGAATGTCAATGTAAAGGGTAAATGGGATGGTTATCTTAGTGAAGATGAAAATGGATTACACCTAGGAGTTGAGTGAATGCATAGATTTTTCAAAGGACTAGCCTCCAACTACATACGGGCTCCGTCTGCATCACTAAGATTTGGAATCTATCACCATCATTAGAGGACACCTCACCCTTGCACACAAGTCAATATCCACATCATGGTGTCATTTGGATCTTGCACAAAAGCTTACAAGCATGGACCCCTTTTGTCACATGCTTATATGTATTTATATACATATGGGATACTAAAGTCAAAGCAGCTTTTGGAAGCCCTTTTTTATAATCTCAATAACTCCCAAGAAAAAGCGAATTTCAAGAAAATTCTTGCGAAGGCCGATCAGTTTCAATCTGGTCTACAAAGTTGTAGAAGAAACTTTTTCCAAATTCCTCACGGATTTGAAGTTACGAAGGCGCAGACTGCTGGCTATATGCAATTTTCTTCTCTCTTTCACCACACCAACTTTCCACTCTATCCTTCTTGTAAATATATTATAATAATGTGCTTTGGGCATCCACCTCTTGTAATCTAGCTCCATTTCTCTATTTTGTCTACCACCACCCTTGGCTTCTTGCATGATGACCAAGGTGGGGACTTGTCCCATCCACTACTCTCCATATTTTCAAAGATGCCATACATCATCTAGGATTATGTTAATCAAGAAGATTAGCTTAATCTAATCCCTCATGAAGGCTATATAAAGAGCCCATGGAGAATGAAGAAGAGAGGGAGGAGGGAGAATGACAAGTCCATGAGAGCATTCTAGAATACCCTCATCTCTTTGAGGGAAGCTATGAGTGAGTTCTTTTATTATGTAGCATAATGGCAAGCTTCTTCTACCTCTTCTCCTCTTGTCTCCCTCTCCTCTCATCTCTCTCTCTTATATTTCAATATGGTGTCTAGTACATATATTCTCTCTTGTAAATTTGTGTCTTGGTTATCTTGATTCTCTTTGAGAAAATGGATGTCCTAGCCCATCCTCCCTTTGGCTAGGTGGTGCCCCTCTTTAGTTCTCTTAGTGAGGATTGGAGGTTGGATGGGTAAGAGGCAACCCGTTCATCATTTCAGCCCTCACCTCCTGTTGATCAAGTAAATGGTCCCCATAGACTTAATTTTTGTCAATTTACATGATACAAACTGAAAACTGCATGTCAAGTTACAAAGGAACTTATGAGATTAAATGGTATCTAGGTCAAATGTTGGGAAATAATGACTGAATTATGTATGAAAGTTTCTCATGTGAATCCTAATGAAGTTCTTCTGCAACAAACATAAGAACTCCATGATTTATGCCATGAACAGAAAACTCTTTGACATTCACCCCCTCCTAACTTACACATCCTCTGGCATGTGCCACTTCAATTAAGGAGGCTCTTCTTCTGACATATCTTCATCTTCATCCTCTAAGTCTTCTTCTTCTTCCTTGACTTCAAGTAGATGGCTCACATCCAAGTCATCAAGCTCATAAGTATAAGACTCTCTTCATTTGAAGAGCTTGATACGTTTGCCAGCCTATTGGTATCTTGATCATGGTTCCATCCATTTTAGCCAAAGTGTAAGTAGCATTATCGTGTACCACCTTCACCATATATGGTCCAAACCATCGCTTGGCTAGCATCCTATGAGCACTATATTGATTGTCTAGGCTGCTGTCATAGACAAGTACCCAATCATTCTCTTGGATAGCTCTTGGACAGAGTCGATGACACTTGTCAAACCTCTTCTTATTCTTCAACCTTGCTGCCTTCAACCTTTCAATGGCGGACTTCTGGCCTTCTTTCAAGCTGCCTTATGCACAAAATCAGCAGCTCTTCTCTATTTATGCCTTCATCCCAAGGCAAGATACTCCATGTGATAATAGACTCCTTAATAGGCATAATAGGTGGCTGCCCATATATTAGTTCAGCTGGCATATAACCTGTTACTGCACTATGGATAGTTCTATCAGCCCATAATGCGAATGGAAGCATTTTAGGCCATTCTCTCATTTTCCCTCTGCAAGACTTTGCCAAAGCTTTGAGAATCGATTGATGGCCTCTTTCACTCTTACCATTGCCTTCAGGATTGTAGGCTGATGTAAGAGATAGCTTGATTCCTAATTGAGCAAAGAAATGGCGAGCCTCATCGGCATCCAATTCTCCTCTATCATCAGTTACTTTGGCAACACAACCATACTTGCAAAACACTTCTTCAAGTAAAAATCTACAAACAGCTTGAGTGGACTTTGTTGTCAAGGCTTTTCCTTCCACCTGATTTGTGAGATCTTCTCTAGAAAGCACTAGATATCTCATGTTCCAAATTCCTATAGGCATGGTTACTAAATCAACAACCCATCTGTAATGAATAGATAAAGGAAAGGTAGGCTGAAGCCCATCTCTATGCTTAACCATAGAGTACATTTGACAAACATGACAAGTCTCAACAAAATGCTCAATGTCTTTATACATATTTTGCCACTAAAATTTCTCTTTTATTTTGCCAAAAGTGCCCCATATGCCTCTATGGCCAGCCAATAGGCTTTCATGAAATTCTTGCATGACCTGTCTTTGAGTCTTCTTGTCTCCTAAGACATGAATAGGTGCTTCTCCTTTCTTCTTCACATGCCTCCAAAGGTAGCCATCTTTGAGAAAGAAGCCATAAGCCTTTCTCCTGATTCTCTTGAACTCTTCATTAGTCCAATATTCCTTCTTTGTCATAGTGCTCAAGAATTGGCCAATTTTTAGCCATTCATCTACATAATATTCTTCCTTAAAATGAGAACAAACTAAAATAAAACATTGAGCATGCTGTCTTTCAGCTGCCCACCGTCCTTCCATGGTTGTTTCTTCTTTATTTGCTACTGTAAATTTTGTTACAATAGTTGTACCTGCTATACTTGCCATAATTAATGATGTACCTACATTTATGATAGTTGTACCATCATTAAGAACAACTATACTTGCTGTTTTCAGATTTGAATATGCAATTACAGCATCATTTTCAGCAAACATAGACTCTGTTTCTTCCTCATCCATCATCTCTTCTTTATCTTTATATCTGGCACGCGAAAGCATGTTAGCAACTAGATTATCTCTTCCTACAATATGTTTCAAATCAGGATTTAAGGATTTAATATAGGCTATCCATCTTAGTATAGCTATGTCGGGAGTGGAACACTTGGCAATCATGCCCAAGAGTGGCAGACAATATATTTCAACTACTACATGTGCGCCCATGAAGTACTCCCGATCACACTTCAATGCAGTTAAAACTCCCCAAAGTTCTCTTTTAATTTGAGCATACCTTCTTTGACGTTCATTAAGAACCTTCGCTCCAAAGCAGATTGCATATATGTTGCCCTCAAGATCATCTTGACCGACAACCCATCCTATCCCAATAGGACTTGTGCCTACCGTGAGTATGATAGGCTATCCATTAGAGTAATCAGCCCTCTTCAAGGTGGGGGCTGAAATCAGCAATTTCTTCAATTTTTGAATAGCTTGAGTATGCTCTTTTTCCCACATAAACCTTTGGCCTTTTCTTAACGGTTGATAAAGATTTTCAGCAACATGAGCGAAGTGTGGGATCCAAATAAGATAGAAAACACACGCTCCAAGAAATCTTCACCTCCAAAATATTTGCGTATATTTTTCACATCGCTCCATGCAATCTAAGGCCTGCATCCACACTTTAGATTTTACATTAGCTTTACATGCTTTAACAATTTCATTAGTTGGCTCAATTTGCAGCCCATAGGTAGCTGCATCAATAGCTGCATAGGCTATTCTTGTTGCCAAATCCTCCAGTCTTTTCTTCATGCCACAGTTATCGAAATTTGGCTCAAGAGGAAGCCCAGTTTCGGTTGCATGAATTTACCACCTTTCTAAAAGACTAATTTTTGCGCCTCAGCTTCATGGAATGCACTGCACTCCCTCTTATCATGCTGTAGGCTATCACACCAGATACAACGCCTTTTGAAGCATTCTTGTATGGGTCTTTGGGCAATTGTCCGACCTCTTTCTTCCACTTTCACATCAAGCCTTTCCACCTTAGAATTAATCTCCATTATATTAAGATGGAGACCCCGCATGCTCTTGATTAGCTCGTCAATAACATCCTTCTTTGGAGGTGGAATAGCAAGATTTCTTGGTTGCTCAGTCATAGAGATAGGAGGTCGAGATACAGGAATAGGCTCTTTTATGGACTCAGATGGTGCAGAGGTAGACGCCCACCTTAGGCACATCAGCTCTCTCCGAGCAATCATATTAACTGCTTCAGTGACATCACCCCAAGCAATCTTCAATCCCATCTCAGAGTCAGGATCTTCAAGCCGATCAGTTAGCTTCTCTTAAAGAAAAGGATCCGCAGCTTTCAGAAACAATTCAATCTTTTGGCTCTCCATACTCTGCTGATCATCAGGATCTAGCTGAGCAAATTGCTTTCAAATTTGCGGTGAAGAGCAGTGGCAGTTAGTCCCTTATTGGGCGCCATTCAATGAAGATTTTCTTCATCATGAGGCCAGAATCTTCAAGAAAGAATTCTTCTCGAAGAGCCTTCTTGAATGCAGACCATCCCACATCTTTTTGAAAAAGACCACGAATCCGGTCCTGGAGGCCATGCACGGCCAAACGGGCAAAGTATCGGCTCCAAACATGATGAGGGACCCCAAAGAAGACCATCTTGTCAATATAGAGGTGGATAAAAGAGGACACATTTTTTCCATTAAATTGCTAAGCTCTTGCCCAACTGCTTCCAAAGCTTTAATGGCAGCAGCATCATTCCGCTCTTCATCTTGTCTCCGTTGTTGCTGCAGTTGCATCTGCCTGCTGAAATTGCAATTGTTGTTGTTGGTTCTCTTGCATCAGACGAACCAACTGTTGCAAGTCATCTCCTCCCAAACTTGATGATTCTCCCATTGTACTTTCTCTTTTGCCGCCGACCTTCACGTCAGGTCCACCACTGTCGTCGTGTTGGGGGTCTAAGGTCTACCACTGGGGTTTAGAGCAGAAGAGTGAGGGATTCAAGGTTAGGAGAGAGAGAAAAGAATGGGGTTTGATAAGTCTTGGTTTTAGAGATGATTCAGTTGGAGAAGAAGACCTCAAGCTTTTTCATATACTTAGCATGTAAAATATTACACAGTGCAGCGAACAGAATCTGAGAAAGAGATAGAGAGTACACAACAGATAAGAGGAGAATCAGTAAATTCTTTAACTCCAAACAACTGATACAAAGATGGCTCTGTCCACCCGTGCGCTTCCACTATGTGAAGCTTAGATGGCGATCTAGACAGAAGATAGGTGAAGAGCTTAAGGCTAGCTAGAACAACAACTCTGACTGGGTGAAAGATGAGTGATCGATGGCTGTGAAGGGGTTTAGCTTTTACAGCCTGCGAAGTCTGTGAGGTTGGCCTGACCGACCTACCATATAAGCCTCCACTAGTCGGGTAGGGAATATTCCAGGGAATATTCCCTTTACCATCGGGCCGAGGGCGCCGCCCCCGGACCCCCGCTAGGGGGGCCACTAGTCCCCCTGCGACCCCCGAGCCAGGGGCCGCTTCCGTGGCCCCCGGACCCCACAATAGGGGCCCCTACACCTCAAGTTGCTACCAGCTTAACCACTCCGTCTAACCCAAAGATTAGACCCACAACGGTCACCTTTTTGCCATTCGGTCACATAGACCTCATCTGATATACAAGTCAAGATCAAGCAATGTCCAGGCTCACATTTGGCTTCTCCTCATAATGGGGGCCTTACAACTTTGAGCACCATGGATCATTGGTAGCACCTAATGAGGGTGGGGCATTGATCATATCTAACATAGCATACATGAATGGTATCAAAGACTTTGACTCGATTACACCAAATGCGTATGAGGCTAATAGACCAATACATGTAGAGACTTTATCTCAAATTTAATCCAAATACATATTTCAAATGCAAGCCCAAACGGTTTCAATTTCATGAATGCCAATGAACAACAACTCCACGATACAAGTATTTGAGTGGTAGACTCCACTACTTCCAAGACATAAACCAAAAACTCTTGAAATGCACTGACAAAGCTTTTATTTCACTTCAACCCTTTATAACAGTAATTTTTAGCCCATAAACAAGCTCCAAAAATGCACATAAACTCAAGAATAAGCCTCTCTAATCACTCTCAAATGAAGCCCTGATGTTTAGAGGTTAATACCATCACTTGCAACCACATAGATCACTTGACTTCCCTTCAAGAAGACAAAAACAGTGGGCTGCCCTATTTATGATAGGTTTTATCAGTCCAAAACGGCCCCATACACCTCCAAGATCTCCCTTTTACTTGCCCCAAAGTCACTCAAGTACTTGGGCACAAGAGGGGCTTCAATGGTCCATGAATACGGTAAGAGAACGGAAGAAGACGCACATAAGAGCAGGCTGAATACTTTATCTCTATTTTCCCCTTTTATGGACTATCATACCACTCATTTTCGTGATACCAAATGGATGGGAAAAAAAGACTTTCACCTTTTTTTTTTGTATCTCCTCTCTTTCTTCAGTTTGCTCTGAGTTTGCATGCTTTGGAGCATGCACCATAGCCTTCAGCTCTTCCTCCATCTGCCACAAGTGTGTAGGCCTGAAAATTGCATCGAAAAATGCGGGCTGCACTTCTCTTCTGCTTCCACACAAAAGTAGACCATATAGGTCACTTACAAGTCACACAAGTCCATTACTTCAGGTCCTATACAAACCAAGTGGACTTTTGGGCACTCTTCTTGATTTCCAAGCAAATACACCTCATGGACTAATGTGACATAACCTGTAAACTATCAATCACCTCCTGATCAAGTAAAAGTCCCCATAGACTTAATTTTTGTCAATTTACATGATAGAAACTGAAAATTGAATGTCAAGTTACAAAGGAACTTGTGAGATTAAATGGTATCTGGGTCAAATGTTGGGAAATAATGATTGAATTATGTATGAAAGTTTCTCATGTGAATCCTAATGAAGTTCTTCTGTAAACATAAGAACTCCATGATTTATGCCATGAAGAGAAAACTCTTTGACAACGGACTACCGGAGTGACCAATAGATAAAGGCCAACTTACACAGCTTATCCTGAAAATCCAACCCTATAAGTTGATTTAGTTGGCAAACTTTACAGGCTAGGACAAGATGGGTTATTGCATAGATGTGTGTGTGAACATGAGATGCATGACATACTGATAAAGGCACAAGGCGGAGCTGCAAGAGGACATTTCAACGGAGACACGACAGCTTGCAAAGTGTTGCACTCCCAGTTGTGGTGGCCTACCCTCTTCTAAGATGCGATGTGATTTGTGAAGCATTGTGACGAGTACCAACAAACTAAAGTACCTATCCGTAAATATTGCATGATGGAGCTAACCTCGATTATCACATGACAACCCTTCAAGAAAAGGGGGATTGACTTCATCAGACCCATTAGTCCTACAGCACAATATTCACATGCCAAATACATTATTGTGGCTATCGATTATCTAACAAAATGGGCAGAAGCACAAGCTACAAGAAAGAATGACGCTCGGACCACTGCTAAGTTCCTATGGGAGCAAGTGATCTCATGATTTGGCTGCCCCATCAAACTAGTTAGCAACCAAGGCACCCACTTCATCAACAAAGTGATAGCTCACCACTTATCCTCCTTCCTAATCATCCATCAAAAATCTTCACCATATTACCCACATGCAAACGGTCAAGCTAAATCAACGAATAAAATCCTAGTGAACGTCTTGATCAAGGTCATCTCCACATCACGCAGTGACTGGGACAACAAATTGATGGTAGCCTTGTGGGACTACTACGCAGCTTACAAGACGGCAAACCCCCTTTAGATTAACATATGGCACAGAGGCAATCTTCCCCTTGGAATTCTTCATACCAAGCCTCAGAATCTCCCTTCAAGAAAGATGGGATGATGGGAAGGGGGCATGGACTGAGCACTTGATTGAACTTGAACACTTAATAAAAACCTGGCTTCTAGCCACCCATGCACTCATATGTGAGAAGCCAAGAAGCAAAAGCTGGTTTGACAAGCATGTCAAGTAGCGCAACTTCAAACAATGTGTCTTATAAGACTGTACTCAATCAAAGGACATAAGCAAAAACTAAAATTCTAAGGGCTAGGACCTTTCAAGGTTTGAACCATTAGCCAAACTGGCAACATAGAACTTGAAACCCTAGAGGGCGAGGGCATAGGCTTCTTCAATGGCAACCGCATAAATATGTACTTTCCCCCCACACACCCATTGCATGAGCCCCCAATGTCAATGCTACTTGTCAACGTACGAGTAGTGACTATCACCGAGATGGCACCGAGATGGATAGTGAGGATGAGGAAGCAGTATTGCCAGCTTACCTATGCATGACGGTCACTACCAAACACACATGCACCATTAGTGCATTGATTGATGAAGGAGCTGATTTTAATATCTTAACTCATGACCATTGGACCCACATTGGCAAACCGCAGTTGTAGCCTGCTAATGCTAGTCTCACCCCTTATGGAGGCTGACCCTCCAAACTTCTGGGAAAGTGCAAGGTTGTAGTTTCTATCGAGTCTGAAATCATGCCGATAGTTTTCTATGTGTTTCCCAACACTAAGAATGCACGCACAAAATTGCAGTTGGAACGAACTTTCAAGAAGCAAGCTCACTACAATGTCGACTATGAGTCGCAACGCATCCATCTTGCCATAGGTAACATCCGCATAGCTACAACTTTCAGCAAGGGCAGTGTGACCCTTTCCAAGTTCAAAAATGCCATCAGTAGAGAAACCCATCGCCAAGGCTAAGAAGGGGGGTCGTGGCTTGTCACAACCCACCCAGCCTTGGGGCCAGCAACCCGCTAGAACCCACACTGAAGCCCATGAACCCCAATTCAAAAGGGGGCCTAAATAGGGAGTGCCACCTAGGAATAGAAACCCCTGACCTTGCAAAGCTCATCACCCACACCCAAAACCTAGAAAGCCAAGGCCTTGCCATAAACATCGACAGCCGTAATGGGTCCCCAAGACCTTATTGCAAGCACAAGGCTACTATGCAGGTAACACATGGATTTGGCTAGCTAAAGCCAAAACAACCAAAGACCCTACTCAAATGCCACCCTTGAACTTGACCAGAAAAAACATCATGCTAGAGACACTCACAACACAAGAGAATCATGCTAATAAGTGCATAGAACCTCCAAATTCTAGCTTAGCATGACCTGAACTAATCTATCACCCAAAATTGCAACCCGCCACTAGCAAAACTTCTAGCTCTAGTATTGATGATACCTCTCACATCTCGAAGGCATCTAGTGGCATGACAACTGCAACTCCCACTAAACCCATCGCATGGGAGACCAAGCTCCAACCTAAAGAACAACCCACACTGTGACTATTGGCTGCTGAACTCTCTAGTAGTCTTAACCCCCCACCGGCCTTGGACCCTCTTATGAGCAATGATCAATCTTAACCTTGGCTGTGGACTTAGCTAAAAACACGAGGGATAACTTGGTTTCTTGCCTCCAATGCTTGGACACTACTTTCATGACCCTGGCTAAAAGCTATAAACGACTAGACTTAGGCCTCTTGGACGAACTTATAGCAACGAAAGTCCGGACACTCCCGTGCTCTTGGGAAGAGTCAGAATTTGTATTTGTCAAGGCTTCTGAAGCAGCTCAAGAATTAATTGCAAATGAGATATCCCACGAACAAGCCATCAAGAAACGTCTCATTACGTCATATAACAAGAATACAACCCTGGCCACAAATCAAGAAATCGTAGAGTTGGAACAACTTGTCGACCATAACTTCTCCTTCTTACAGAAATGGTACGCTCTACGATTGCAGTGGGAGCAAATGGGATACCAAATAATGACCAATGTTGAACAACGATGTGCAATCAAGGCATCTAAATACGACCCAACCTATGTCACTCCAACTTCCTATAGGGTATTGTCTTCTATTCGTGACCGACCCCTAGAAGAGCACATTGAGGGACATCCATTATTAGATCACATCATCACAGAAGAGGAGTTGCATGTTGTTAGTCGAATGGACTCCGATGACTTCTTGCTTGACATCCTCACTTATATTACGCACGTAGGCATTTGCCCTTTCGACACGGACCACTATGCTAATCTCGATTATAATCCAAATCTCTATGCATGGCTCATGCAAAGGTAACACTCTCACATTAGGTGTTGAATGACCGTCACCCTCTAACCCTTTAATCCTAGGAAGGATTCTTCTCAAATCAAAGAGAGGGAGGTATGGTAAAATAAACTAAAACACATAACAAGAACCATAAAGGAAAATAACACATGCGGGACATGAGGAACCTCAATGGTAGGATGAAGTAACTTGTGACCCAGGAATTGACAGTAAAACTTGAAAGCAATGGACTTAGACAGTTGAAGGAAAAAGTCTAATCATGTACTAAACATAGGTTTATTTTCCTAGCATGAATGAATTCTTTTCTTTCGTTCAAGCTAACTGGCAAAAGCACTAATGGACAAACATGGCTTATGACAGAAGCTGAAGATGTCACAGCATGAGCGAGCCCATTGCCTACCTTTCACGAAAGAGGAAAGAGCAAAGTATGGCCTATCCCTTGAAAATCGAGCGTACAACTAGCTCAGGTTTAGGAGCATCCACAATATCAAAGGAGTGGTGACCAGCAAGAAAGCTATCAGGAGGATTGTGGATCAGTGCACCCTTGCCACGTATATCAAAAAGTTCAAACCATTCGGACCACACTAGGTGTGTGGAATTCTTGACGACGTATGACCCTAACAAGGAGAGTGGGACAGTGTCCTTGGCGAGCAGGGAAGGAACTAAGCAGGTGCAGATCCTCCTCAGTAAGACCCTAGTGGAAAATGCACTAGGATTGGAACCAAAGGTGGAGAAGAGGCACAAAAGAGACGTCTATGCCATGCTGGGTATAAAGAAGGAAAGAAGCGTCTTAACAAATGATAGCATAAGCATCCATAGGACATCCTCAACAAAGACATTAGATTTCAAGAAAAGGGATCCACACCCTCTTCTCTAGCCTAAGGTACAATTTTCTCATGTGTAGAATTAGCATGCCCGTGTTGGAGAATGTGGCAGCTCACTCGTTGCATGAAGTGGATTAGAACCAACTGTGCAATTCAGGATAGCGAGGATGAATTTTGACAATGCCAGCTTCTCTAGTACTCAATGTGAATGTGTGAAGTGATAGGATGGTGTGACCCAAGTAGAGGGAAAGATCTCCAAAAGAAATCGTGTGGAGATATCAACTGTGAAGAGAGATCTAGGTGATGCAAGTAGACAGGGTACTGCTGTCCATGGCAGCCATGAAAGCTCTAGTGAAGGTGAAGGTAAAGCTGGAGTAGGAAATGAAGTCTTGAGTTGATATCAAGCTAGATAGAAGTGAAAGGGAGCTAGAGAAGAAAAGTGAGGAGCTGACCATGCTTAATTGAGCTTTGATACCATGTTACAATGTTAGATCTAGAGCATGGCAGGAGCTATGGGGGTTGGAAGATGAAAACTAAATTCATGTTGGCATAGACAATGAGTAAACAACTATTACATAAGTGAATTAAATTCCAAGACGAAAGCTTGGACTCATAAAGACAATCTTGTGTAGTGGGCTGACAATGACACTAACTAAAAGAGGAAAGCATCATTTATCATGAAAGTGATAGTCAAGTACAATGCTTTATAGAAGCTAGGTTGTTCCACTCTCCTCATTGTGCATATGGGATTTAGGACATCTCTTCCTGGAGAATACATCATTTTTCATTTCTCAACACTATTGAGGCTTCAATCTTCCTTGAATCAAAGTGCACTACTATGGAGCATTGCAACTATGGTATACATGGGAGTGCATGATAGGTGTTTTGATGCTAATTGGACTATGGATGTGGTATATTTATGCCTCACTGATTCTATCATAATTGCAAAGGATATTGATACATTTACTTTTTTTAGCAATGACACTAATGGTGACACTCATCTACTCATGTTGACATTGAGATCTCTATGAACTTCGCAATGGTGCTCATAGTGGTATGCCTATATGTCTATGTTGGCAAGTATATGCCCCTCTCTAGCAATGATACTAACGTTGGTCATGAGATGATCATGTTTGATAAGGTTATGCTCTTGTTGGCAATGAATTTGGCCATGGTGGCAATGGTTTGGATCATATTGGCAGCAACATCCAACCCACAATGATTTATCGGACAACTTTTAGTTCATAATGGACTTATACATGCTATTTTAGACTTCTACAGGGTGTTTACAAAGGTATTTGTGGTTTGGGGAAGTATTTGCAAGTCTCTAAGGGTGCAAAGGTCCTCATTCAGTTTGATAACTTGGTTAGACACTATAGGGTATCGATTGTTCAAAACAAGCCTCTCTCACAGTTGTAAATAGGGTGCTGGACTGCATAGTTCAGCCACACATTTCTTATTACACAATTTTCTATATAAGACCTATTATTACATACCTATACTCCTTGTGTAGAGGGGATTGATATCTTTGACTAGAGCTAGAAAACTCCCCAATTGGAGCTCCCATTGGAGAGTTACAACCACTTTTGTGTGCAGTGGCCTTGCAGGACAAGTTGTAGTCCACTTTTGTACGGACACAAAAAGTTGTTCACAATCAATTTTGAATATTTTTTGTCATAAAAATATTTACATAGGCTTGTAGGCACTTCCCTCTATTTTGAATCAAAAAGTTCCCCGATCGGATCTCCCTAGCCAAAGTTATCTCAGATTTTGTGACTAAGGGTCTATGTGGGCTGCAACTTCAATGGTAGGGGACAAGGATAAAAGAAAAATCAATGAGCAAGGAATGTAGAACTTTGCTCCACACTTCACGGTGGATTCATAAAGGGATACAGAAAGGCATAAGGAATTGATGGATAAAATACACCAACAAAGGGACAATAGTATCCACAAAAACAAATTAGTCCTGGGTCATAGTTCCAGTTCCTTTTCTTACTCTTGGCATCCCCAAATGAATGCATTGAATGCTACTCTATAGCAACAAGAAGCTCTTTAAGTTACGAGCCACAACCAAATAATTGAGCAACACAATTAGTTCATGTCTAAGATGGACCAAGTGATCTCAACCATCTCAGTCACCAACATGCAAACCAAGGCAATCAATGACAAACTTGCAGCCCTTACGACTCAATTTGCTCAAATAGCTACAATCGAAAGGACGGATAAGCATGATTTTGAGCAACAACATGGGCATTCTCATGGAAATTATGAGTACCATGACCATTGGCATGGTTTGGATATGCAAAGGCAACAACATCATGTGCCTAGTTATAGTCAACACGTATATGATGATTGTGCATATTGTGTGCCAGTAGCATGCACTTGATGGCTATGTATGTTCTTATGAGCTACATTCTGGTCACATACATGGACAAACATCTAGACAACCTTATGTACATGGACAACATCATGCAAATGTATACCAGTATGTACATGGGGAGAAACATCATTATCAGCAATGGAGTGATCAATATCATTAGCCACTTGATCATTACTATGAGCATTAAATGTATCCTTATGAGCAACATGATGCTTCTCTTATGAACCATGCCATGATGAGAGTATTCTCATTTCAACTTCATGAACAGGTGCCCCATTATCCCAAGGCCCTTAACTTCGAATGCCCAGTAGTAGCTACGCATGTGGGACTCATGGACATGAAATTCCTAGGGGTTGATGTAGTGAATGTTGTAGTGATTGCAGCCTTATCTACTCCAATTCTACATGGCACATTAGTTCCCAATGAGTTTATGGACAAGTCAATGCATGCTACCATATGGGTCTGTGAGGATCTTGTGCTACCATTAGTGCTTGAAGATGACACCATGAATTACTTATATGATACAGTGGATGCATTGGATCACAATTTTCCTTTTGACCTTGGTGGTAATACAGTGACCCATGCTTGTATGGATGACCCTTATGCTTTGGATGCTTATTAGGTAGGTTATCCATTTGATCCTGGTGGGGAATGGAATGGTCTTGGAAAATGCCTACCCTAATCAGCATTTCATCAGTGTAGTTCTCCCCCTACTTCAAGGGTGCAATTTTGATTAAGGATTAGCTAAATTTGACCTAGTCTGCACTACAGACAACTTGTAGACAACACATTATTTTAGAATAGTTTTTACCCTGCATTAATGAAAATCAAGTGTCCCTTATATGGGCTGAAATTATGCTTCATGAGCTTCATTTTGACATGTCATATGCCTCAATTGGAGCTGCCCATAGGAAGTTATGAGCAATTTTCTCCAACAGGCGTGTTCTAGATAGCATGTTGTCCACTGTTTGTTATCAACCCCTAATTTTCAAGAATTGGTGGCCAAACTCATACGCTATCAACTTCTACATGTCTTATACATCATATACACATTTGTATGCCCCAATTCCACATGAGATTGTACTTCCCCATACCTATATTCTCCTTTGTAATGCTGATAGAGTAGTACTCTACAACCCCTCCTTTTGTTGTGAGCCACACCAATAAGTCCTCTCTTTGTTTTTTAGGGCAAAAACCTTTGGGGTCGAGATGGAATGTAAAAGAGTGGGGATAGATGGATAGGACACGGGTTAGCATGGGAATATCTAGTTATATTGACAAGGTATTTAAGGCATTGGGAGATCTAATTAGGGCATTCGTTTATCAATAATTAAGTCTCTATTTTACCCTTTCTTCAAGCTTTCATGGCTTCCCTTCTCTTTCTCTATCTTTTCTTGTCTTTCTCTCTCTTCTGCTAGTCTTTTTCTCTCTTGTTCTCTTGTCTTCTTCATCTTCCTCTCCCCTCTCTACAACAGTCTCTCCTTCTCTCTCCCCTCTCTGCAGTAGTCTCTCCTTCTCTCTCCTAGGTCTCCTTCATTATAGTTGATATCAAAGCTGTGTGATTTGACCCTTTTCTCTCTCCGTCTTTCAAATCTCCTTTCCCCTTTCAAAACACTAAAAACCCTAATTTATTACAGATACATAGAAGTACTGCAACTAGGGATGGCAGTCTCTCCCTTCCCTCCTTCTCTCTCCTAGGTCTCCTTCATTACATTAGTTCAACACCAGAACTCAAAATTATTGTATTCAAGTGGGTCCTTGGTTGCATTAATCTCGAAGTCACAATCGCCAGCTACAAGTGGAGGGAAGATACAGGTGATTGAGATCCAAATTACAATAAGGATCTTGTCCTTAAAACTAATGAAGGTGGCATGGGGCCAAAATTTGCATAAGCTCTATCATCTATGTTAGCACCAAAATTCGGTGGTGCTATAATGATACATGCATCAATCACAGAATCGAGTGAGAGAGTCAACCAAAGCATACAAAGTGGACCTCAAATACATTCTTTCAAGCCGAGAAATATGGTGCCAATTTACATGGACAACAATCCATAGTTATTTCATGGATATGGGATGAAACTTGTATATGTTGGTCATGTTTCTCAATAGAATACTCCTAGTAGGCTTTCTCAACAACAAGCACAACTCTTAGAATTCCAACACTTCTAGTAGTAGTAGTGGTAGCATCAATGGATACACAACGCACTAGAGCAACCTCAAACTTTACACCATGGGCCAAGTCATGACCTAAATGCTGGTTTTGACATGGCTTGGTGAAATAGCTATGCAGGGTAGGCTCAAAGAGTATCAATGATTCGATCACTCTCTCAAGACAATGGAGGTTTCCAATGATGAGGATAAGGAAGACAAGGAGGGAAAAGAAGATGATGAAGGCAAGGTCGACTAAGGAGAAAGAGGAGAAGGAAAAAAAAGTGTTGGATTATCCCATGAATGATCTCTAGTAAACAAGCAAAAGTATTAAAGCTTTGTGCTTGAAAACAAAATTGTAAAAAAAAGACTTAATGTTTTTCATTTAACATTAAGTAAATCTTTAACGCTAGAAAAGCCAAAAAGCTTTTAAATGTAACTTGTGAAAAAACTATAAAAGGAGGGTAATTTAGAGACAAAGGGCCCTTCTCTTGGAATTGCATTTTCTTGTCTTTGTGAGAAGAGGAGGGGTCGTATACAAAATTTTTGGAGCTAGGTAAACTTCTTTTGAACTTCTTCAAGTAGAAAAAACAATTGTTCAATGTCTCATCACAAAAACTAGATGTGCAAAGAGGTTATGTTTTTTTCCCGGACTCAAATATTTATGCTTTCATGTTTGTCAATGCTCTACTTAGTGTGTGATTTTGATGTATTTGAGGCTACCATAGCCATAATTGATCGTTTGTGCTAGTGTATTTGGTTGTGTTGTGGTTATAAAAGAATTGAAAATTTTTGTTTTGTGTTGTACTTAGACAAAGTCAATCCAATAACTGGCACTCCTTGACATACGTTTTCAGGTTGTGTGAGAGGGTTGTCTCCACACATTGCTTGCTAAACATCTTTTTTTGGTGCCCCCACTAAGAAATGCCAAAAAATTTTGACTTTGTTGAGATTTGTTGAATTGTTGAGACTGTGTTTCAATGGCTAGTCCTTTTATGTAATTTCACATTGTGAAAGGAGATGATCCTCAATGTTTCCTTGAAAAATTAGAGCTTGGATACATCATTCAGCAAATTACTGACTCGACCTTGAAAGTCCAAATTTTAACATTTTAGTTATTAGATGAAGGTTGAAACTTGTTTGAGGATTATGAAAAAACTCTCAAATTACGAAATCCTCCTATTCGTATGGAATATGAAACTACCAAATAAGCGTGTTTTGATTGATTTAAAGAAACTAAAACTTCCTAAGGCTTTTGGCGAAAAATAAAAACTTGCAAGAAAAAAAAACTCGACCATAGAATTTTTTGCTCTAGAATACACACGATTATGGGACCATTGGAACGAACCTAGACCTAAGAGAAAGATCACCTGAAATGCTAAAATTAAAACATTTTATGGAAAAATTAAAGGGAGAGGTGATAAAAAATTTAGAAATTAAAGAGCGAGAACTTTTGAGAAAGCAATAATGATTGCCATAAAAAAGGAGAGAAATTTTGAGGAAATAAAAAAGAGAAAAATATATAGAACACCTAATATAAACAATAGAGACCAAATTTGGCAAGGGGATGGACAAAATTATCAGATTTTAGTAAGACAAAATGCTTAATTACCTTCTAAGGTTGAGGATCAATTGTCATGACAAATGCAAAACATGAGGCTAGGAGCTTTGAGAGGTAGGCCCTTAGGAAGAGGTAATGGGGGATTGATGGGACAAACTAATCAAGAAAATATGAGAGGAGAAAATGGGAGAGGATATTTTCAAAGACCAAGGGTGACTTGTTATTCATGTGGGGAGATAGGTCACATTAGCACAAATTGTCCATATCCACCAAGAGCAGGTGGAGACATGTATCATTTGTCTCAAAATATTCCTAATAGACAAAATGGTTACGGTATATAAATAAAAGACTATACTTCTTCTCAAACACCAAAGCCTATGGAAGAAGAGAAAGGAAATAGCGCCATAAATTGTATCCTTGTTGACGAAAAGGGTGAGAAAAATAGAACTATAAATGTAATGCTTACAATGAAAAGGAGGAGAAATTTAGAGAGAGATGAACCTAGGACTAGTAAGGTTGGTAAGGAAAGATGAAGGAAAATAAAGAAAGAAGAGAAGAGAGAAAAAAGAAGAAAAAGAATTGAGAGCTCCTAGAAAATATTATTATGCTTTCGATATTCCATTTGGGGAAGGGGAAAGTGATTACAACCTAAAAAGAGATTTGATGGGTAGAAAAATAGATATAACATTTGCTAAATTGATGGAGTTATGTCCAAGGGTGAGAGGACAGTGGAAGAAATTAGTAAATCCAAAAGAGAGAAAGAAAAAAAATGAACATTAAGAGTTTTGAGTGTAGAGGAGTTACATGATATTTGTCCAATGGTGATTGATGCCCTTGGTGAAAAAATCAAAATACAGGAGAGGCATATATTGATGGAGGAGCACAAGTAAGTGTGATTACACAAGCATGTGTAGAACAATTCAAACTTTGAATAATTGTAGGATTTGGATTTCAGATCAGGCTTGCAAATCATGCTAAAGTGAAATGTATAGGAATGATTCAAAATTTGGAAGTCAAGGTGTATGGAGTAGTTATGAAAATAATTGCCATGTTATGCCAGCAAGTTTGGGTGCTTTTCCACTTATCCTAGGTAGACTTTGGCTTAGGAAGGTAGGTGCAATACATGCTTGGGGGAGAGGAATCATAACAATTTATGACCGTAGAGGAATAGCAAAGAAGTTTGATATGGCCTTAAGAAAGAAACTAGTGCAAGAGGATGATAGTGAAGAAGAAGAAGAGGAGGAGAGTGATAGTTCTGAGGAAGAAGAAAGTGAGGATGAAAGTTTAGAAAGTGACTTAGACCCAAAGGTTTCATAAATAATAATAGAGAAAAAGAAGGGAAAAAAGAATAAATCATTAGACATTAGAAAGAAGTCAGAAAATGCTATTGGAACAATCCTTATGCAACAAGGGAAGAATTCTCGATATATGAGACCTATCTATTTTGCAAGTCAAGTGAAGTTGCAAATAAAAATGACATATATTGATATTGAATTGGTAATAATTAGTGTAATATTTGCTT
Organism: Lygodium microphyllum; assembly: GCF_053477565.2. Taxonomy (NCBI): domain Eukaryota; kingdom Viridiplantae; phylum Streptophyta; class Polypodiopsida; order Schizaeales; family Lygodiaceae; genus Lygodium; species Lygodium microphyllum. The sequence goes on from NC_141150.1 coordinate 30,623,670, forward strand.
CCATAAAGTTTAAGAGATATTTACCACCAAAACACTTTACAATTTTGACAAGCTATACACTATTGCCACAATCAGTGAATAACTCAAATCTTTCGAGGAGAGTTATAAAATGGATTGCTGAGCTTGAGAAATTTCAATATAAATTTTAGATTGAGGATTCAACTTGAGCTACAATAGTAGATATTTTGACTTATAGGGGAAGTTCATTCTTGCTAAAAGGAAAATTTGGAGGTAAAGAATAGATGAACTAGAAATTGAAAACTTGCTTGTGATGTACTTTGATGGATCATATCGAAAAGCACATCAAGCATCATCAGGAGGCATTATAGTTTATGATCCACATAGGAAGTTGATAAGGAAAGAAATAGTTAAACTTGAAGCAACTAGTAACAATGAAGCTAAATATACAACCTTGCAAGTAGCTATCTTACTTTGTCAAAGGATGGGAATTCAAAGATTCAGAATTAGAGTTGATGCTCTCCTATTAGTAAAGAAAATCCTTGTAGTCTCTGGAAAATCAAGCATCTCAAACTTAAGAGAATGTACAATAGATTTGGAAGAGATTTAAATTAGTTTGAAGCTTGGAGTTTAAAACACATATCCAAGGAAGAGAATTAGGAATCTCATAATACAGCCCAAGAAGAAATTTGTCAAGTATTTTTTATGAAAGAAGATTTTCCTTTGTATAGAGGAAGAGAAATCCTTGAATTGGAAGAAGAATTTCTCTTAACTGGGAAGGTACCCTCCAATGAAATGCAAATTTTTTAGAAGAGTTAGAAGGTATAAGTTAGTGAATGATGTTCTTTATGCCAAGCAAGTGGATTTAATTTTAAGAAGAGTATCTTGGAAGGAGAAAATATATCATATTCTTGAAACAAATCATGAGGGAGCATGTGGAGGACATTATTCCTACAAAATAACTCTTCAAAAATTTCTAACTGAAGGATATATGTGGCCAAGCATTCATAAAGATGTAAATCATGTCATGAATGTTAGAGAATAAGAAAATATTAAAAATATAAATAATAAAAATAATTATTGCTTATGATATTTTTGAAAAATGGAGAATAGATGCAATTGGTCCATTACCTCATATGTCAAGAGGAAAGATATATATATTTTGATCGCAATTGATTATTTTTCTTGTTGGGCAGAAGCTAAAGCTATTAAAAACATTAGAGCCATAGATGTGGGTAAATTCATATATAAGGAGATATGCTCTAATTTTGGGACATGTTTAGAGATTCTCTATGATAGGGGACCAGGTTTCAAGGGAGAACTAATTGATTATCTTTGTGAGAAAATGAAGATAACAAAGAGGTTTGCTTCACTATATTATCCTTAGTGTAAGGGTCTAAATGAGCAATTCAATAGTGAGTTATTAAGAATGTTGTCAAACATGACAAAGTATCGTCCTCAAACATGGGACATTGAGTTGCCAATTGCTTTGTGGGCTTACGGTTTGGCCAGAAAAGAGAGTATTGGTTTTTCTCCATTTAAAATGGTTTATGGAAAAGAAGCTTTGTTGCCTATAGAAGTGGAAATACCGGCTTTAAGAATGTTTGAAAAATTGAGTGAGTGAGGACAAAATTATCTCACAAAGAGATTGTTGCAATTACAAGAAGCACAATTGAACAAATAAGAGGTGTGTGATCATTTAAAATAAGCCAAGAAAGAAATCTTCAATAAATTAATCAAAATATCAAAAATAAAAATATAAAAAAAGGGATTTGGTTCTGAGATATTACAACAAGTTGGATCATACTTTCTAAAAGGGGAGGGGGGGTGGGGTCCACTAACGTTTACCGTATGGTACCACATGAGTGTAAGGGAGGGGGGTTATATAAGGGAAGAAAGGTACATTTTATAAGGTAAGGTCCCTTAAATAGGAGGTAGATAAGGGGTATTTTCATATATTTCTTACACGCAGGTGACGTCTCCTTATTACTACTAGTGAATCCCACGTGACAAAAACTTATGAAAATGGGACTTATGCATTAGAAGATTAGATGGAAAGACACGTAAACAAAGAATCAATGGATATAGATTAAAGATGTCTCAAGGTTGATGACAATTAAATTGGATATTTGGTCAGAACAGAAACACATAGAACAAGAGAATGAGAAAACTGAATAGATGATAGATGTAGCATCATAATTTTAATGAAAGCAAGTGCTGCACATGAATGCTTGCAGACTAGGGGGATCCAGGGCTAAATATGTCAGGCACTTTTTGAATAAACTAAAACCCCCTAGAAAAACATTAGATGGGTAGGTTTTTTGTAGCTTACTTATTTGTGTGAATGTTTGATTTGTTATTTTGTAGTTGATTTTTGTGTGAATGTTTGATTTGTTGTTTTGTAGTTGATTTTTGTGTTTGTCTAGTTTAGAAATTGTTTTTGTCATTTTGTTTGGATTTTTTGAGTGTGAAAACTTGATAGCTTTAATCGAGATGGGTATTTCTTTGGACAGGTTGGAGCTAGAGATTGTTGGTAGCTGTTGGACATCTTGAAATAGGTATATTTTCTTGTCGATACTTTTGCATCTCACAGGGATTATGGCACGACCACTACACGTTGCACTACACCAATGCACTACACTTAGAGGTCATCTCTTGACTTTATCAATTACTTCCATGCCAACGGTTGGGTTGATGCACATTTTGCACTATCATTGAGAAATAGCATGACATGATGCTTGCTGCAACTATATGTTGTAAATCTTAGATGCATGTGTACTTTGAGAGATCACCTTTCATTGTTTACACACAATTCCTTGCATGCACAAAAGTTGGGATATTCATAACCAAATGAGGACTTTTGAGATGAGTGGAAAAGATGGTTGGGTGAGTTTTGAGGGTCGTGTAGGACACCTTCAATTGTGTGATGGGTTGTTTTCTTGGTCAACATCGTGAGGACCACTATGTTCTTGAGAGATTGTGACATTTTGGGAGGGGGAAGTAGAGTACAACATTTCTATCTTGTTGAGTGATGAGAGATGAGGTTAAGATCTAAAGTAATTAAGGTATTGTGTTTGCATCTTGCATGATGCATGTGCACATGTAGATAGGCTAGGCATTATATTTTTCAATGAACACTGTATTAAGAAATATGGGAATTTTTCAAAAGTTTGGGACACGTGGTCAAATCTTTGGATTTGTTATAACTTGAACACTATAACTCCAAATGGAGCACTCTATAGCTCAATAGATTCCATTTTTCAAGTGCTTTCTAATGATAGGTCACATCATATGGTTTTGAGAAAATTATGAGCACCTTATCCGAGTGTCACCTTTTTAGTATTCAAAAAATGAGATTTGGGAGATTCCCAAACTCACTAATATTGTGTTAATGCATTCATCTTTTAGTGTGTAGCATTGCTTGTATGATTGCATAGCATGGATCCAATTTTGCATTTCTTCTCGAAGTCATGCATAATTGAGCATAGAGTTCATTTTTTAAATGTATATTTATACTACGACACAATGCATGAATAAAGGCAAGTATGTCTGAAGAAAAAAGTAGTTTCCAAAGACTCATAGGGGAGTTTATGGAAGGATGTGAGTGAAGGAGGTTTCAATATGGCTTGCATACATAGGTTCTCCAAAGTAGGTATGGTCCTAGTGGTGGGGGTGTTGCTGCCATGAAAAACGCTACTACATTTGGATAGTCCAAGCACAAAGGTTGGAACTCACCTGGTTTTAGTGCAAATACAAATAGTAATGCGCGCTGTGACAGGACCTCCAAATTGGACCCTAGTGTAGCAATGGCTCTACACGAGCATGGAGTCTCACTTGCAAAAGAGCAGCCAAAAGCCCATACCCGAATAGAGACAAATAGAGACCCTAGAACCTCAATTGGCCAATCTAGCCATCCAGGGCAAAAAGGCCACACCACAAGAACACATGTACATTGTGTTCAAATTGCGTCTAGTCAAAATAGAGTGCAACATCAGCAAGCTACAAATGCCAAGATGACTAGACATGACACTCTTGATGAGAGATGTACCTTGAATAGCACTGCACTGACGATCCAAGACATCAGTGGGGAATCCACATCTGGTCGTGCAGTTGAGAACTCAAGGGCATCGGTCAGAAGTCTTAAATTTACAGGCCAAGACGCGGAAGATGAAGACATAGTACCACCTGCTTATCTTAGGGTCAAACTCACCGTGAAAAGAGAGCATACTATCGATGCTCTGATTGATGAAGGAGCAAATTTTAATGTCTTGACCTATGAATCATGGACCCTACTAGGCCAACCAGAGCTCACACCGACTAGTGCAACTCTTAGCCCTTATGGGGGACACCCACAAGCACTCATAGGGAAGTGCAAAATCCTTGCGACAATTGAAACAGAAAGCTTGCCTATCCTATTTCATGTTCCTCCAAAAAGTGCTAGCTGCAGGAAAGAAACCCTCCTGGGAAAACCCTTCAAAAGGGCGACCAAATGTGAGGCTGACTATGTAGCACAGAGGATACACCTGATACTACCGGGTGTGAGGATAGTCACCACCTTTAGCAAGGGTGACCTCATTGAACCTCAAGGGAAAGGCAAGGAAGGTGATGACATAACAGTCAAGCCTACAAACGAGGGCAAGGACTTGTTGGAAGAGTTGATACAAGCACAGGTCAAACAACGAGAACCAGTGAGTGAGGCCATGCCAGAAACAAGAAGGTCAAGAGACAAGGCCAAGGACAGGGTTTGGACTCACAAATATCATAAAAGACCACAAAAGAAGCCCAAGCCTTATAGGCGAAGGCATCGATGGAGAGCTAGCACAACGCCGCGATGGATATCCAAAGCATTGCTTCGTGCTCAAGGGTATTATGCAAGCAACCAATGGATTTGGGTACCAAAACCCCCTGCTAAACCACCTCTATCAGCTGAAGGCTAGAGTGCATCAAAAGCATGGCACAGGAGGAAATCTAAGAGAAACTCTAGGTCTCAAGGCAAGAAACCAGACATGATTGTTCAAAGGAAAGAGCCCCAGCCTAGCATGCTAAATAGACAGATGTCATACGTAGCCATTGAGCAGGCACAAAAATTCTTAGTGCCCAAGGTGCCTTTGATTTCCCAAGGGGAGAACAAGCATCGTAGGCACAACATTGCTCAAGGCAAGGCTGATCGCTCAACAAAGCAAATGGCATAATCGCCCAATAGCCCCGAGCAAATCATTCAGCCAGTGCCAAGTCCACCTAAGAGTCCTAGATCTCCTACATCCCCTTTTTCCAAACGGACACAGGAAGCACAACAACGGTTGTCAAGGGAAACTACTCAATTCCAATCTCTATCTCCATCTAAGCTTCAAAATGTCCAAGAGGTGGGACATGGCTCCATCTGTAGCTCTCGACCCAAGGATATGCGTGAGCAACCTAATGTGACCAGATCAACTCATGCTCGATCTACACAGATGAGTGCTCAAAGGCCAACAAAAGACACAACCACTTCCGATCACCCTAGGGACTTGGCACCGCAATCCACCAAGGGTAGCCAGCTCACTAAACTAGCTGCTACTACTTCCAATTAGGGACCACAGCAGTCACAGCCCTTGGTTGTGACAATGCCCCTTGTGGAACGTGTCCTTAGTAGTTTACCTGTGGAGGAGGTGTCGCAACCAAATCCCTCGACAACTCTAGCACTTTCAAAGTGCCTAAAGCCTAAGACGGGGGAGTTAAACGCAGGGGAGTTGGTTGAAAAGCTAGACTCTCCGAAAAGAGTGGCGGTTGTGCCCTCACAACCGGGCAAGGCTATTCAGCAAACCACGGCTATGTCCCATAAGGACACACTAGAGAAGGGAAATACTGAGGCTCGACCAAGCACATCAACGGTCGATATAGCCTAAGGTCCTAAGTCGTTGAGAGAGGCCCCTTCATTGACCAAGAAAAAGAGGAGAAAGCAGAGAAAACATCAACAATTGCAAGTGGTTGTGGACCCCAAGAACATTGAGACGAAGGGCGTTGGAGAGCTGGTGAATAAAGCATCGAGTCCATCCACCAATGAACCCACTGATGCCTCTCCTGATAGCGGTGAAACCTCAAACACATCTGTGTGCTCTGACAAACCAAAGCAATAGTTGCCATCAACAGTTGCTTGCAACACTCTATCCACTGACAATAGAACTCACATTGATCAATCAAGAGTGGATACAACGCTGTCACAACAGGGTGACAAATCTATACCAGTCACATCCGAGAAGAACCATGATGAAATAGCAACAAAACCTCAGGAGAAACGTGAGAACCCCAAGAGCATAAGAAATCCTAGCATTGACCAATCTTGCTCATCTAGGCCTGAGCCCCCAACCATGCTAAAGCCTAAGGAAACTCTTAGAACTTTGCATGAGATAGCAACCGAGCAAGCCCTCGTTGGACATAGAAGTGTCGCAGAATGCTTAACTGAGTTGGAGGCTAAGCTCAAAGTGGTCGCGCGTGTCTACGTCCTTGCGGACATGGGCACGATCCCCAAGGAGCAGCTTGGAGATTACTTGACCTTTCCTCTATCGTGGGAAGAACAAGAACATCTTAACGGGTACTACGACAGGCTCCTGCATGAACATATGCGACTCATCCCTGACAAGGAGGCTGACGAACTATGCTTAACCGTCACGTTCAATGAAGGGCTCTGTTGACCGAATCTCGCAGACCTAGAGCTACTAAAGTGACTGTCAGCAGGCCAGAGTCAATTTGAGCAGCGTTGGTGCGAAGGCCGCGTTGTAATGGCCGAACTAGGGGCTCAGATCATGATGGTCTCAGAAGAGCGATTGGCCAAATGGCGGTCTCAAAGAGACAAAACCTACATGGCACCAACTACCCTTCGAGTGCTCACTGACATTTGGGGTACGGACTTAGCTTGGACTAGGCTACAGGGCCCTTTGATTGATAAGGTTCTCAGTCAGTTGCCACGAATACTAGATGTGTGTGACACGCTCCGGTACAACCCCGAGTTCTACACTTGGTTCTTATCCTCGTGAAGTGACATGGATTCATAAATATGTATATAAATAAACACTGCTTTTTGTGTCACCATGTATAAACAACGTCAACACACACAAGCAATGATAGTCAGATGCAGGGAGAAGAGTGGGGTCAGATAAACTAAGCTCCTCAAGTCCTCTTCTCATCAGCATTTAAAAGTGTGTGACCAGCCCCACCTCCAGGTGAGAGCATGCGACCCACATTGCCGCCATAGGAAGCCTTGACCAACAACTCTGATGGTGTAGCCAGGGTGTAGTCCTTTCCAATACACTTGCTTCCCTTGTTGGTCTATTCTTTCGAGGATGTGCCATGTCCCACTCCACGACAACCAGTCCACACAACTTAGCATAAACTAATATCCGCTAATGACTGGAGGCCACGCAAACATCAGCATGGGGGCCATTCCTCTACAACAAACACCGCATGCCTCACCTCTCCCCTTCTTGTCATATGCGCTTCATAAACCACACTAAAATCCCTTCCATGCAAAGAGTTGTATCCTGTATCAAGGTCTAACCCTTGGAGTGCGTCTTGCAGGTTTCCTTTTGCAGCGGTGTTGAAGGGTTTTGAAAGCAATGTCGCAACTTCAGAAGTCCTTGATAAATTCCAGGATAAAAGATCAATCGAAGCAAGTAATCAAGACAAATATGATGCCAAGTAACAAATATATTACTGCCAAGTTATCTCTGAGCATAGAGAAACATCATTTCAATCCATATGTGTTCTATGCAACTAACCCACGTCATGTATTCAAGCTCTTATTAGAATCCAAGTATTTGTGATTACATCAGTTAACAAGAGCAATATGAAAACTGAGAATAATTCTTCAAATCATGACAATTTGATTGAACTCTTCAAACCTTGTAATACAGAATTATTCATTGTTGTTGTTCTTCCAAAGTCTGGATTTTTTATCATATTCAGAACAGGTTCAAAAAGTTCTTCTTGTACAAAGGATGCATCATGAGAAATTTCCACAACTGTAGGCTATACAAAATACCTTCTCTTTTCAGGACACTGAGATTGTCTTTCGTCATTCATGAAATAAGTATAGTACCTTTAATTTTCATAAAGATCAAGTAGCTGTGGACGCAGAAACTATAGACTTCCTGTTGGTGTGGCTAAAGACACCCAGATGAAAATGATAGAGATAGAGAGACTGTTGCATGCAATTTCGTTTTTTACACTTGCAGGCTTTCAGTCACAGCAGCAGCTATACAGTCACATTGCTGAAGTGACTGAGACTTTTCTGTGTTCACAGACTGAAGTACGACTTCTGATCTACTGACTTCTCAAAAACACTCCATTCAGCAGCATTATGATGTTGATCTTCTAGACCAGTGCCTTGAAACTAGATTATGATCCAAAGTCATTGCCTGATGAGTGGTATTGCTATGGAGTTTTGTCTCCTTCCTATCCAATGTATGTTAACCTGTAATCTTCCTTTTTCATCATTGCATTCACAGATCATATCTCCATGAAGATCAATAGCCTCTACGTGAGAGGTAGGTTAAATATTGTACCCTTGTAGTTGCTTGCACGCAGCTTAAACGTCAAGTATCTTCAATAGACAGCAATCCCATCTTCAATTACCACACATCCTCGTTCACGCCTTCGTCATCTGTTCTGTCACAACAAAAACATATGCATCCTGCAAACTCCGTTGCATTGAAGAAGGTGTCATCAGGGAAAAAGCCACCACACAGCCATCAAAGGAGCAGCAAGTTCATAATAGCTACACAGAAGGTGACGTCAGAGAGATTTCGAGAGGCCGACGGCATCGGCAAGCTCAGGGAGGCACTCAAAAAGTGAATTGCAGACAAAGCGACGGCATACGAAGGACAAGAATTTGACGTAGAGCTCTAAGTCCGTAGCAGAGTAGCCTTCATAAGTGTTTTCCCATTAATTTCGACATTATTGAACGTCCTCTCAATCTCTGGATCAAAACTACTCAAGCTGCTTCTTACAAGACACAATCATCACACGAGTGCACCATTCGTCCATCGTCAACGCATTCTCTGACCTTGAACTGTGTGGCGTCTGAACCGTTCAGCCAACGGAGCTTTTTCCTCATCCGACATGGCACTCCCAAACCACAGCACCAATGCCAATGACCATGCTTAATAGTATCAGCGATTGCATTAGCTTCCGTTTCCAATCCAATTCTCTCCCTTTCATCATTCTGGGTTCCTTTTTTTTCCCATCCTCCCGCACTCTCCTCCCCTGTTTCTGCCTGTTCGTCCCGCCCTGGATTTAGAGCATTCTCCCCCAAAGCGCGGCTCTCCTGTTCCCAGATTAGCGTCCTCCTTTCCGAGATTCCCTGCGCGTCGACTCCCCTTTTTCTCCTCAAAATTCTACATTGTATTATCCTCCTTCTCTCCCTCCAAAAACACCTTTCAAAAACAAAAGCTTCTCTTTTTCCCCCCTCAAAAGCACGACTCCTTTCATGAGCTCGAATATGCCTCCACTAAATATGAAACACTAGAACCCAAAAAAAAAGACATGTCCCAACAAGTGCCTTAGATGTTGTACAAAACAAGAGCTTCATATCCTACTCACAAGGTCAAATGTCCATTCCCAGTTCCAATCTGTAAATTTGTGTGATTCCTTGGCTCATCACTATTCTCCCCTGTAATTTCCTCCAAAGATCTTCCCTTTGTTTCAGGGACAAGAAAAGTGAAAAAGAAACCCAGCTCATTGCAGTATTTGCTATTCACAGCAATAAGATTGATTGTGTACAGATTTGAGAAAATGCCCTCCTCTTACATCTGTTTATATAGTTGTAATGTCTTCTCTCCTTGATCCTGGCTGAAAGCAACCCTTCATGCTCGCCACTATACTCATATGCAGGAAATAAATGTAATCACAACAACTAAATATGTACAAAGTACCAAATTCCATGCACAACTTTTGGGTGGTTTACACACCTCGAATGCGCAGCAATACAACATCCACCCCCTCTAATCCTGCGCATCCTCCGGATGGGCCAACTACCCATGACCATAATCATCAAGATCCACAAACAAATCAATCTCTTCGTTATGCATTTCCGGTAGATCAACAAGATTTTCAGCCATATCATCTATCTCTTCCATTGGAGTTTCTTGTCGTTGCTCTTCTCTCGAAAATTCTTCCAATGCATAATCCTCATCATCTCTTTTCTTAAAAATCTTGATTCTTTTTCTAGCAATAGGCACTCTAAGCACTGTCCCATCCAATTTTGTCAGCTCATATGTTGCATTATCAAAGACATGTCTGACTATGTATGGCCCAAACCATCTTTTCACCATCTTCCGAAGTGCAGTATGCTGATTTTCAAGACTGCTATCAAACACCAATACCCAATCTCCCTCTTCTATTGCTCTTGGTCGCAAGCGATGCCTGCTGTCAAACCTGTCCTTATTTCTCAGTCTAGCAACCTTCAACCTGTCAATAGCTAGCTGAATATCCTCAGGTCTCCTCTCCAACTGTCGAATCCGAAGAGCTAAAAGCTCCTCTCTTGTCAAATCCTCCTGCCAAGGTAAAACTGACCAAGTCAAAGCACAAGTCTCAATCGGCATAACATGTTTCTGACCATACATCAACTCTGCAGGCATATATCCTGTGGTAACACTATGGGTCATACGATCAGCCCACAAAGCAAATGGTAGAAGTCTCGGCCATTCTCCAATCCGTCCTCTGCATGCTTTGGCTAATGCTTTCACTATTGGCGGATGCCCTCTTTCACTCTTCCCATTTCCCTCTGGATTGTATGCTGTGGTTAGAGCCAATTTGATTCCTAGCTGAGAGAAAAACTCCCTAGCTTCATATGCATCCAATTCACCACGATCCGCAGTGATTTTACCCACACAACCATACCTGCAGAAAATTTCCTCCAATAAGAACTTACACACTGCACTAGTGGTCTTCGTTCTCAAAGATCTGCCCTCAACATGATTGGTAAGATCCTCTCTAGCCAAAACAATGTACCTCATTTGCCATAGACCCATAGGCATGGTAACCAAATCAACTACCCACTTATAATGAATGCATAGCGGATAGGTCGGATGAAGCTCATCTCTATGACGCACTACTGAATACATCTGGCAGTCTCTGCAAGTCTCAACAAAGTGAGAAACATCTCTGTACATGCCTTTCCACCAATATTTCTCCCTGATTTTCTCATAAGTAGCCCATACTCCTCTATGACCAGCCCAAGGACTCTCATGAAACTCCCTCATCACCTGTAACTGTGTCTCTCGATCGCAGACAACCCGCAAAGGTAATCCGCCTCTTTTCTTCGGATGCTTCCAAAGAAATCCATCCTTGAGAAAATAACCATAGGCTTTCCTTCTGATCTTCTTAAACTCTTCATCTGTCCATTCATCTCTTTTGCTTAGTGTACTAAGGTACCTGCCAATCTGCAACCAATCTCCAACATAAAGTTCTTCTGTAAAAGCCATAATATCAAAGACATGACAAACATGATCAACCATAGTGGCTGAAATTTCTGCATCATCCTCTTCTGCAAGTAGAGTCTCCTCATCATCATACCTGGCTCTAGACAACATATCTGCCACTGGATTATCCTTCCCTGCTATGTGTTTAAATTCCGGATTTAATGACTTGATGTATACAATCCATCTCAACATGGCTATATCCGGAGTAGAGCAACTCGTAATCATACCAATCAATGGCAAGCAATCTGTCTCTACCACAACTAAAGCTCCAATAAAGTACTCCTTGTCACATTTGAGAGCCGTGACAATCCCCAATAACTCCCTTTTGATTTGCGGATATCTCCTCTGTCTCTCGTTTAGGACTTTCACCCCAAACCGAATAGCATACCTATTTCCATCTGCATCATCTTGACCCACAGCCCAACCTATGCCAATTGGACTAGTGTCAACTGTCAATACAATAGGCCTATCACAATTATAATCCGCTTTCCTGAGAGTAGGAGCATTCTGCAATAACTTCTTCAATTTCCGCATGGCTCTAGTGTGGCTCTCATCCCAATAAAATTTCTGCCCCTTTCGAAGCAGCTGATACAAACAATCTGCTATGTGTGCAAAATGAGGTATCCAAATCATATAAAACACGCAAGCACCAATGAATCTCCGTACCTCTGAAGTAGTAGAACAATACTCAGCAATCTTGCCTATAGCATTCACCTTATCAAGTGAAGGTTTCCTGCCATAATATCCACACATATGCCCAACAATAACAACCTCATTCACTCCAAAAACAGATTTTTGCCCTGAAAGTGTCAAGTTCACTTCTTCTAACCTGGTCAAAATCTTCTCACATGCTGAAATATGATCAGCCACAAAGTATCTGCATCCCTGCTCATTTAGGCTCTCATTCTTCTCTTCTTCTACACACCCCTTAATGGGCACATCATCCAAGAAAGGCATAGTAAGCTGAGGTATGTAATCACGAAGAGCCTTATGCATGGCATTCATCATATGCGCAACAGAATTAGTGGCACCTTCAGGTAAGGTACACATCCTGACAAGCCCAATAGGAGTTCTCATGGTGGTTATGTCCCTGCTTTCCAAAGCCAGCTGAAACTGATCATAACCTGAATACAAATCACCCAAAGAATAGATGGCACGTCCAGCAAATGCCTCTGCAAACTCATCCACAACTGGACCTATACCAACATTCCTGATAGTAACTCTATTCATTGGCTGCATGTCTTGAATAAATCGAAGAGTACCATTCTTCTTTGGAACTATAAATCACATGTTTGAGTATGGTGCAGATGAAGGCTCAAGGATTCCCATCCTGATTTTCTCATTCAATAAATCAATCAGCTTTGGCAAGTGTGCTTTAGGCACTGGAATAGGTCGGAGATTCCATGGAATATGAGGAATAGTAAAAATAACCATAGGAGCAACGATATCAGGATTCACACATCCAATCTCATGTGGGACAAAAGCAAATCCCCTTCCATGACGCTCAAGCATCTCCTGAAAGCATTGCTTCTCCATGGGTAACAAGAAATCACCATTTCCAATTTTCAATTCAGCAAGTGTCTCTGCTGAAAATTTATGACCAATATGCTCCGGATTCCTCAAAATTTGCTGTTTAGCAGCCCTCTCTATTTGCTGATCACTGTCAGGTGGAAGCGGTACAGCAACCGGCTTCACCTTCTTATCCACAGTTTTGTATTTCGTGTCAACCATGGCTTCATTATGCTCTTCTGCATTACATAAACCTTGCTGTAAATCAGCAATTCTGTACTCCAATGGCTGAATATTCTCAGCCCTCTGCTCTATGGAGTGCATAGAAACAGCCCCAAACTCTGAATGCTGAAATATTTCAGCAGTAAACTCTGTTGGCTGAAAATTTTCAGCCCTCTGTCTCTCTGAAAGCTGATCATAACCAGCTGGAAACTCTTTTTGCTGATTTTCTTCAGCACTCAACACTCTTTGCTGAGTTACCTCAGCCTCTGACTCAATCTGTGACATAAAATCTGCAATTTCATGAAACATGTCCAGGGACTGCACTAATACATTACCATGACAATTCAGCATATCAGTTTTCAGCATATCTCCCATCTCTGTCATCGTATCTGTACAAATCACACTGTCATACATACCATCTATGTGCTCATCATCCTCCAAAATTCCTGTATTTTTCAAATTTTTCTCCTTCCTGCATATATACTGCCTGGCAGCTCTAGACAATCTAGAAGTCTTCTGATAGCTCATCGAACTGTTTGCTGAAATCCCAACATAACCGGAGAAGAAAACATCGCTGCCAGGAGGCGAGAACTCCAATCTCCTCTCCTCTGTACCACCGTCGTCTCGCGAAACGGCGGTACCTAATGAAAACCCGAATCCCTCACAGTGGGCAAGGGTGCATCTCTGAGAGTATCCCTGTTTCTAACATGGTTCACACATACAGTCATAAACTGAACTGCTCTCATACCATCCTTACTGCAAATCCGTGCATAAGCAGATCCATCATCCATGACCTTTGTTTCCATGCGCATCTCTGTAATGAATGGCTGTCCAAGAATTATGGGATACGAGCATGAATCCTGCACAAAGAAATGAAAATCCTCCTCTACATCACCAATAGAAACCCTGACACTAGGGCAAGCAGCATATAAATCACCTGCAGTATTATTGGCGGCTCTCATACGCCACCCATGCTCTACATCCATAGGCCATCTGTTACTCTCATAAACTCCACGAACAATGAGATTAATCTCTGAACCATGATCAACCAATGCAACATAAGGCACATGTTTCTCTCCAATCTTTACCATCGTCTCTGTAGTTGCCCTAGCCCAATGGCTCCGCGAAAAGTGACTACGCGGTATCAAAACAGGCTCATCAATTTCAGCATAATGCATAGGCTGAACCCTCTTCTCTACCTGCGGCAAAACAGAAGCATTATCAACCATAACCTCATCATCATCCTCATCCAACTCTCCAATCAAAACTCCCTGTGCATCAGTGGTTGACAATGCATGTCTTTTCCTCTTCAGGACCTCCTGAAACTGATCCTGAAACTCTCTTTTTGAGATGCCCAAAATCTCGGAAATAGTGAAAGTCACCTCACTGCCAAGTATCTTATCATTAAAGATTTTCTTCATGTCTGTAGATGTCTCAATATCGGACATCAATCTGAATCCTGGCTGTTTTCTCTCTCTAGGCTCTTGCCTCTTTTCTCTCTTTTGAGCATCCTCCATCTGTCGATCTGGCCCTGGTCTTGAAGACGGTCCTGTAGTAGGTGGAGTAACAAACTCACCCCCTCTAGTCTTCTTAGCTGCACTTGGACTTTCTTCATCCCTCTTACGCTTCTCCTCAACAAATACATCTGCACCATGAGATTTAGCCAAATAAGCATAAATAGAATACCTGTCAACAGGCGAGTCCCATCCTGTCTCTGATCTGATGCTAGAGCCTGCGCTAGTCAAAACAGTTTGCTGAATTTTCCCCTTGTTTGCAGTCTCCATAGCATAAGTCCATAGTGCGGACTGAGTCTCCAATCCCTTCTCAATCTGTACTCCATATGCAGAAGCATCACCTCTAGCCGTCACATAAGAAGTACGCGCAGCCATGTCCTCCACTAACTTCTTCATTCCACCTTTACCAAAGTTGGTAGCAAGTGGAGCTCCTGTCTCAGTCAACCAAATCTTACCATCTTGCCCCCAATATACCAAATTTTGCCTCCTTGCATCTTGGAAAGAGTCACAATCCCTGCAATGCTGATGCTCCGTACTATCACACCAAATACATCTCCGATCTCTCCTAGGTGAATTAGGAGCACTCCTAGGTGCAGTAGGAGCACTAGAAGAAGTAGTAGGCACAGTTGAAGCAAACTGCTCCTTCAACTTACCCACCAACTCCGCTTTGACTGACTCAAGTGTCAAATCTGTGATAAGTAGGCACCGATGGAGCAGATGGTTTTGGAGCAGAAGGTGTAGGCATCGGTCGTGGAACAGGAGGAATAGGTCGAGTAGAAACAGTAGGCACTGGCATAGGCCAAGAAACTGGCTGAGGAGGAGAAAAAATAACAGGGATAGAAGTAGGCATAGGAGCAGATGATGGTGTAGGTGTCATGGAACCATTCTGTAGGCGAGTCTTCCATATTCTCCTCTTGGTCAATGTCGAGACTGCATCCTGAGCATCCTGCCAATCAGTTTTAAGACCCATAGGCTTCGTGCGATCTTCAAGAAGCTCACCCAATTCTTCTTGAAGAGCAGGATCTGCAGCTTGCAAGAAAAGCTCAACTTTTTCAACATCCAATGCTCTTTGTTCAATGGCATCAAGCTGACTATACCTTTCCTCAAATTCTCGAATCAACTCCGAAGCAGCAAGACCTTTGTTTGGCATGTAGACCCACTCTCGGAATGACCGCCGAGTAGCCATACCAAAGTCCTCAAGGAAGTATTCTTCTTTTAAAGCCTTCTTAAAATCTTGCCAATGTGTATTTTGAATAAATAAATCAGTCACCTTTGTCCTCAAAGCAGGTGTGACAAGACGAAGGAAGTACTTACTCATAAGTCCAGCAGGAACTCCAAAAAACCCCATCTTGATCTCATATGTCTTCAAATATGCTGAAACATTACGCCCGTCAAATAGCTTCTTCTCACTCTCAACTGCTTCAATAGCCTTAGTCGCGCTGTTTGCATTCTCCTGCTCCGAATAGAGTTGCCTTTGCTGAGACAACTGCTGTTGATGCAATTGTTGTTGCTGCTGCATATACATTTGTGTTTGCTGATTTTGGAGCTGCATATACATGGACATATTCTGCAAAATCTGTTTTAGATCCTCCGTTGAAGTACTTGACGCAGCAGTCATTGATGGAGCTGAAGTAGAGGCAGCTGGAGTTGTAGAGGAAGCTGAAATAGAGGCTGAAGTATCTCCCATCCTGAAATTTCTGCGACGCTTTCACGTCGGGTTCACCAAAGATGTCGAAGGGTTTCGAAAGCAATGTCGCAACTTCAGAAGTCCTTGATAAATTCTAGGATAAAAGATCAATCGAAGCAAGTAATCAAGACAAATATGATGCCAAGTAACAAATATATTACTGCCAAGTTATCTCTGAGAATAGAGAAACATCATTTCAATCCATATGTGTTCTATGCAACTAACCCACGTCATGTATTCAAGCTCTTATTAGAATCCAAGTATTTGTGATTACATCAGTTAACAAGAGCAATATGAAAACTGAGAATAATTCTTCAAATCATGACAATTTGATTGAACTCTTCAAACCTTGTAATACATAATTATTCATTGTTGTTGTTCTTCCAAAGTCTGGATTTTTGATCATATTCAGAACAGGTTCAAAAAGTTCTTCTTGTACAAAGGATGCATCATGAGAAATTTCCACAACTGTAGGCTATACAAAATACCTTCTCTTTTCAGGACACTGAGATTGTCTTTCGTCATTCATGAAATAGGTATAGTACCTTTAATTTTCATAAAGATCAAGTAGCTGTGGACGCAAAAACTATAGACTTCCTGTTGGTGTGGCTAAAGACACCCAGATGAAAATGATAGAGATAGAGAGACTGTTGCATGCAATTTCGTTTTTTACACTTGCAGGCTTTCAGTCACAGCAGCAGCTATACAGTCACATTGCTGAAGTGACTGAGACTTTTCTGTGTTCACAGACTGAAGTACGACTTCTGATCTACTGACTTCTCAAAAACACTCCATTCAGCAGCATTATGATGTTGATCTTCTAGACCAGTGCCTTGAAACTAGATTATAATCCAGAGTCATTGCCTGATGAGTGGTATTGCTATGGAGTTTTGTCTCCTTCCTGTCCAATGTATGTTAACCTGTAATCTTCCTTTTTCATCATTGCATTCACAGATCATATCTCCATGAAGATCAATAGCCTCTACTTGAGAGGTAGGTTAAATATTGTACCCTTTTAGTTGCTTGCACGCAGCTTAAACGTCAAGTATCTTCAATAGACAGCAGCCCCATCTTCAATTACCACACATCCTCGTTCACGCCTTCGTCATCTGTTCTGTCACAACAAAAACATATGCATCCTGCAAACTCCGTTGCATTGAAGAAGGTGTCATCAGGGAAAAATCCACCACACGGCCGTCAAAGGAGCAGCAAGTTCATAATAGCTACACAGAAGGTGACGTCAGAGAGATTTCGAGAGGCCGACGGCATCGGCAAGCTCAGGGAGGCACTCAAAAAGTGAATTGCAGACAAAGCAACGGCATACGAAGGACAAGAATTTGACGTAGAGCTCTAAGTCCGTAGCAGAGTAGCCTTCATAAGTGTTTTCCCATTAATTTCGACATTATTGAACGTCCTCTCAATCTCTGGATCAAAACTACTCAAGCTGCTTCTTACAAGACACAATCATCACACGAGTGCACCATTCGTCCATCGTCAACGCATTCTCTGACCTTGAACTGTGTGGCGTCTGAACCGTTCAGCCAACGGAGCTTTTTCCTCATCCGACATGGCACTCCCAAACCACAGCACCAATGCCAATGACCATGCTTAATAGTATCAGCGATTGCATTAGCTTCCGTTTCCAATCCAATTCTCTCCCTTTCATCATTCTGGGTTCCTTTTTTTTCCCATCCTCCCGCACTCTCCTCCCCTGTTTCTGCCTGTTCGTCCCGCCCTGGATTTAGAGCATTCTCCCCCAAAGCGCGGCTCTCCTGTTCCCAGATTAGCGTCCTCCTTTCCGAGATTCCCTGCGCGTCGACTCCCCTTTTTCTCCTCAAAATTCTACACTGTATTATCCTCCTTCTCTCCCTCCAAAAACACCTTTCAAAAACAAAAGCTTCTCTTTTTCCCCCCTCAAAAGCACGACTCCTTTCATGAGCTCGAATATGCCTCCACTAAATATGAAACACTAGAACCCAAAAAAAAAGACATGTCCCAACAAGTGCCTTAGATGTTTTACAAAACAAGAGCTTCATATCCTACTCACAAGGTCAAATGTCCATTCCCAGTTCCAATCTGTAAATTTGTGTGATTCCTTGTCTCATCACTATTCTCCCCTGTAATTTCCTCCAAAGATCTTCCCTTTGTTTCAGGGACAAGAAAAGTGAAAAAGAAACCCAGCTCATTGCAGTATTTGCTATTCACAGCAATAAGATTGATTGTGTACAGATTTGAGAAAATGCCCTCCTCTTACATCTGTTTATATAGTTGTAATGTCTTCTCTCCTTGATCCTGGCTGAAAGCAACCCTTCATGCTCGCCACTATACTCATATGCAGGAAATAAATGTAATCACAACAACTAAATATGTACAAAGTACCAAATTCCATGCACAACTTTTGGGTGGTTTACACACCTCGAATGCGCAGCAATACGACAGCGGAACGCATGGAGAATCATGGAGATCTAGCATGCAAAAACGCTCTTCACAGAAGGCGGGAGCATGTGGCACGCGCCCATCCACCGGAGCGCTATGTGCCCACCATCAAGAGGTATGCCAAGAAGCGAGGCCCTAAGTGACACTGCCCAGGGCGAAGGCCGAAGAATCCTCGAGTCAAGAAAGTCGAGACTCGAAACGCGCAACAGGTGGCAGCACTAGTGGCACGAACTCCCAGCTCCCGCTCGGGCCCCAGATGCTCAAAGGCAGAAAGGGTAGCTCGAGAAAGAGAAGAGTTTAATGAATTATTTAAAGACATTCTGGAGATGGTAGCGGGCCAGGATTACACCAGTCATGTCCCAGGCGACATGTTCCCTGCTCACCCCCATGGGAGCCCCACACCAGCAGAGCCCCAATCACTCGGCCACCCAGACTCGCCCCGCCTCGTACAAATTGAGTAGCCCATGATGCATAAAGGGCTTATCAATTGATAAAACTGGCCATCACTTTTTGTTTTTAAATGGTTGAGTGTTCCCGACTTGTTAAGTGTTGATATGTTCCCAACTTGTATGAACTTTTCACATCTGTGTTTAATATATTTTATGCCTTCAGCAAAAGAAAAAGCTAATCAAGCGCAGGTGATAAATGTCTAAGTCAACACCATAGAATTCAGATCAGTGATGTCTCCTTGCATTGCACTGGCTTATTATAGTTGCGGCATCTACCATGCTTGTACTTTCATGAAGCGACAAGTGGATACAGGATGGAACAGATCTTTTGGCGAAAGTGTTCAATGCTCGATCACCGCAAGACCATCGACCCCCCAAGGAGCCGCAGCAAAGCCACCCTGTCGAAATCACGAATCACCTTTGCCAACCGCCCACATTGCATGGCCCAAAACACATTCCTGGGCCACGCCCCCTTTCTGGGTCAAGCTCTATAGTTGGCTCACGGCAGTCGCGTTACCTCAATTGTACCCACATCGCATGTGCCACAAGGAGGGTTGCAATATCTCAAGTGTATCTCCCCCTTTCGCCAACTGCTTCTCTAACAACGAGGCTAGGGCACAATCATCATTGTACTATCCATTTTCTGAGCCTTCAAAGCTTGACATTTTCCAACCCATTGAAAGCCTGATAGCCTCAACATATTGTAATCATGGTACTCAGGCAAAAAAAAAAGGAAAGATAAGAAGCACCCACGATCACAGCACAGCACCTAGGGGTCCTCAAATTAGGTACGTCTGGTGACCTTGGTCGACCGGCTTCGTCCCTAGTCCCCTAGCCCCTTACAATCACCCATAATTGTTCAGGGCACATCAAGGGCAGGACATACCTGGAGAGCTTGTCTCGCCTAGGGTTAAACCTGTCGCCCTGACCTACTTGCACAATTTTCTTTTGCACTCTGCCTTAGTACCATTGCAATCAGTGGTGATAAGCACCGCACGATTGGCCATGAAAAGTACACCGTACTCATCAAGCAAGTCCAATAGTTTCCAGCTACTGAAAGTGCGGTGTCCTTGTATTCAATTATGCTACATCGTGCAATCACAATGCAAAGGATGTCTCATATACCCTCACGTGTACTCCTTCTCCACATGGACAACTTTGCTTCATCCACGTATTGTTATGAGAAACTAGCCCACGGTCTTCTAACTATGTAATATCTAAGTATGCACGACACTCACATAATATCTACACCAAAGTATATCCATAGTTTGGGTCCTCAAGTGCAGGACAATACTCTAGGCTTGCTTAGAGTTCGACCTGTCTCCCAAATTACTCAAAATATGTCTCTTGCACGATGAGAAGCCTAGCACTACCCTTAAGGAGAGACCACATGTGAGGTTTTTCCAATTGCAGATATAAGGTGTTGTTCGCTCTTCATCAACACTCAACTTTGAATGCTTGTCCCTTACCATCCGACAAGCCTACAAAGAATCGTCATGTGCAAAATCCCCAACAAACCAACACTTGTGCTGGCCATCAATGCAATCTCCAACACAGCATAGCCCTACCACCAACTCCAACAACCTTCCACTAGCCACCTTGGCCACCAACAGGCCCCCAGGACCTTCTGCCACACCACCACCAACACTCCTCCACGAAAACCACAGGCATCCTTGTCACCCACGTCTTTGGTGCATGCTACAGCCTGCTACCTACGACGGTGAGTGCCATGGGACTGGCACTCGTCTAGGAGGGGGGTAATGTTAACCCCAACACGAGGAAAGCAAAAGGAAGTGGAAAAGACGCAAGGCAAAGGTGGAAAAAAGATAGCCCAACTGAAGAAAGAAAATGAGAAAAGGCCAAAAGCGCAAGGGCAACCTTAAAAGTCCAAGGCAAAGGAAAAAGGGGAAATGCGCATTTTAAAATAAAAAGGCGCACCCTGAAATCTTGTAAAAGACCGTCGGGCTCTCACCCGTGCAATTTGTAAATGTAGACGGGCGGTGGATAACAGGAAGCCAGGAAGATAGAAGGACAATGGGAAAAAGGGCCTAGGCTATGGCCGGCCATGTAAAAAGGGGAAAAGGGGATGACCGCCCAAAAGGGATTTAGGGTTTTGTATATAAAGTTGAAAAGTGAATGAGAAGCTCATTCTTGTGTGTGGCCAAAAGTAGCTCTCCTCTTCTTCTTCTTCTCCTTCTTCTTGCTTGCTTGAACTTGTGCTTGAGAGAGGGAGTGTGAGGGAGTGAGTGTGTGAGGGTGAGGGACCGAGGAGGAGAAGCTCTCCATCTTCTCCTCTCTTCTTCTCTTCTCTTCTCTTCTCTTGTCTTGCTCGCGGCAATGGAGCTTGGAGCGTGGAGCTTGAGGATGGAGCTTGCTTGAAGCTTGCACTTGGATCGTGGAGCTACCAGAGTGTGTGGGAGAGGAGGTAACTCGAACGGCATCAAGGTAAGCTCACTACACCCGTAAGGTATGCATTGTGCGTCGGCTATGTGAGAGGTAGCCATTAGTGCTCGGCTTGGAACGCTTGAATCAATAAGTGGTCCGTGGGTCTTAGCGGTTGAGCAAAAGCTCCCATAATGTCGCTTTACGAGGATAAAAACCAATTGTAGAACTCAAGATTGTACTGGATTGTGGCACACGCATCCAGCACTCGTGGTAGCTTACTCAGTACCAATAGATATTTTGACACATCGAGCAGCATGGAACTTTGTCCGAGTCTACTGGCAACGTGTAGCTCCTCCTCAGTGAGAACCTTATCAATCAAAGGGCTCTCTAGGCTAGTTCCAGCTAAGTCCGTACCCCGAATGTCAGTTAGCACTCGAATGGAAGTTGGTGCCACATAGGTTGGGTCTCTTTGAGACCGCCATTTGGCCAATCGCTCCTCAGAGACTGTCATGAACTGAGCCCCTAGTTCGGCCATTGCAATGCAGTGTTCGCACCAACACTGCTCAAATTGACTCTGGCCTGCTGACAATCACTTTAGTTGCTCTATGTCTACGAGATTCGGTCGGTAGAGCACTTTATTGAACGTGACGGTTAAGCACAGTTCGTCAGCCTCCTCGTCAGAGATGAGTCGCATGCGTTCATGTAAGAGCTTGTTATAGTGCTCGTCAAGATGTTCTTGCTCTTCCCAAGATAAGGGGAATGGCAAGTATTCTTCGAGCTGCTCCTTAGGGAATGCGCCCATGCCCGCAAGGACGTAGACACGTGTGAACACTTTGAGCTTAGCATCCCACTCAGTTAAGCATTCTATGGCACTTCTATGTTCGATGAGGGCTTGCTCGGTTGCTATCTCATGCAAGGATCTAGGAGTTTGCCTAGGCTCTAGCATAGCTGGGGGTTCAGGCCTATATGAGAAAGATTGGTCAACACTAGGATTGCTCATGCTCTTAGGGTTTCCTTGTTTCTCTTGAGGCTTCAATATTGCGTCATGGTTCTTCTTGGGTGTGACTGGTGTGAATTCGTCACCCTGTCGTGACAATGTTGTATCCACTCTTGATTTGTCAATGCGAGTTCTATTGTCAGTGGATAGTGTGTTGCAAGCAGCCATTGATGGTAACGACTGCTTTGATTTGTCAGAGCACACGGATGTGTCTGAGATTTCACCACTATTAGGAGAGGCATCAGTGGGCTCGTTGGTGGATGGACTCGATGCTTTATTCATCATCTCTCCCGCACTCTTTGTCCCGATGTCCTTGGGGTCCGCAACCACCTGCAACTGTTGTTGTTTTCGTTGTTTTCTCCTCTTTTTCTTGGTCAGTGTAGGTGCATCTCTCAACGACTTAGGACCCTGGACTAGGTCAACCGTTGATGTGCTTGGTTGGACCTCAACATTCTCTTTCTCTAGTGTGTCCTTATGGGACATGGCTGTGGCCTGTTGAATAGCCTCGCTAGGTTGTGAGAGCACAACTGCCTCCCTTTTCAGAGAGTCTAGCTCTTTAGCCACCTTGCATATAACTCCTCCAGCCTAGGCTTTAGGCACTTTGAAAGTGCTGGAGTTGTCGAGGAAGTTGGTTGTGACACCTCCTCCACAGGTAAACTTCTAAGGACATATTCCACAAGGGGCATTGTCATGGCCAAGGGCTATGACTGCTGTGATCCCTAATTGGAAGTAGTAGCAACTAGTTTAGTGGGCTGGATACCCTTGGTGGATTGCGGTGTCAAGTCCCTAGGGCGATCAGAAGTGGTTGTGTCTTTTGTTGGCCTTTGAGCACTCATCTGTGTAGATCAAACATGAGTTGATCCAGTCGCATTAGGTGGCTCAGGCATATCCTTGGGTCGAGAGCTACAGATGGCATCATGTCCCACCTCTTTGATGGTTGGAAGCTTAGATGGATATAGAGATTGGAATTGAGCAGTCGCCCTTGACAACTGTTGTAGTGCTTCCTGTGTCTATTTGGGAGAAGAGGGTGTAGGAGATCTAGGACTCCTAGGTGGATGTGGCACTAGCTGAATGATTTTCTCAAGGCTATTAGACAATTGTGCCATTTGCTTTGTTGAGCAAGTAGCCTTGCCATGAGCAATGTTGTGCCTATTATGTTTGTTCTCCCCTTGGGAAATCAAAGGCCCATTGGGCACTAATGGCTTTTGTGCACGCTCAATGGTTACATATGACATCTGCTTATTAAGCATGCTAGGTAGAGGCTCTTTCTTTCGAACACTCATGTCTAGTTTCTTGCCTCGAGACCTAGAGTTTCTCTTAGATTTCCTCATGTGCTTCGTTGCTTTTGATGCACTCTGGCCTTCAGCTAATAGAGGTGGTGTAGCAGGGGATTTTGGCACCCAAATCCATCGGTTTCCTGCGTAATACCCTTGAGCACATACCAACGCTTTGGATATCCATTGCGGCGTTGTGTTGACCCTCCCCATCGATGCCTTCGTCTATAAGGCTTGGGTTTCTTTTGGGGTCTTCTACGATATTTGTAAATCCACAGCCTGTCCTTGGCATTGTCTCTTGACCTTCTTGTTTCCGGCATGGCCTCACTCACTGGTTCTCGTTGTTCGACCTGTGCTTGTATTAACTCTTCCAACAAGTCCTTGCTCTCCTCCCCGCAGGCTTGATTGTTATGTCAGCACCTTGCTTGCCTTTCCCTCGAGGTTCGATGAGGTCACCCTTGCTAAAGGTCGTGACTATCCTCACACTCGATAGTGTCAGGTGTATCCTCTATGCTACATAGTCAGCCTCACATTTGGTCGCCCTTTTGAAGGGTCTTCCCAGGAGGGTTTCCTTACAATATTTAGCACTATTTGGAGGAATATGAAATATGATAGGCAAGCTTTCCGTTTCAATTGTCGCAAGGATTTTGCACTTCCCTCTGAGTGCTTGTGGGTGTCCCCCATAAGGGCTAAGAGTTGCACTAGTCGATGTGAGCTCTGGTTGGCCTAGTAGGGTCCATGATTCATAGGTCAAGATATTAAAATCTGCTCCTTCATCAATTAGAGCATCAATAGTATGCTCTCTTTTCGCGGTGAGTTTGACCCTAAGATAAGCCGGTGGTACTATGTCTTCCTCTCCCGGATCCTTGCTTGTAAATTTAAGCCTTATGACAGATGCCCTTGAGTCCCCACTTGCATGACCAGACGTGGATTCTCCATCAATGTCTTGGGTTGTCTGTGTAGTGTTGCTCAAGGTACATCTCTCGTCAAGAGTGTCATGTCTAGTCATCTTGGCATTTGTATCTTGCTGATGTTGCATTTCGCTCTGACTAGACATGGTATGAACACAATGTCTTTGTGTTCTCGTGGTGTGGCCTTTTTGCCCTTGATGGCTAGATTGGCCCATTGACATTCTAGGGTCTCTGTTTCTCTCTGTTCGGGTATGGGCTTTTGGTTGCTCTTTTGCAAGTGAGAATCCATGCTTGTGTAGAGCCATTACTACATTAGGGTCCAATTTGGAGGACCTGTCACTGCGCGAGTTTTCTCTCCAACCTACTTGGGGGAGGTGCAGAGGGGGCAGAGCCCCCTCTACGGGGGTCCGGGGGGGCAGTCCCCCCCAGCCCGCAGGGCCGTTACGGTAAAAGCCATGCACAATTTGGAGGACTGTTTATAGCCAAATTTTGAACTGCATGCTCTAAATTTTAGCCCAGTGATGGATCTGTGATGTGCCTTTAGTTCTACGTAGCCCTTGGGGTCAATTTTGGGATTTAGATGCGTCAAATTTTGCGTTCTAGATACTTGTCCGATATTGACAGTTTTTTTTCCGATTCTCATATGTCCGATTTTCAGGAGTCTGATTATCAGAATCGGACATTCAATTTTGGGTGGGCGGATCGACCCAATGGTCTGATTTTGGTCACGTCCGATTCTGGGAGTCGAATCGAAAAAGTGGTCCAATTTTCAAAGTGGTCCAATTTTGGGAATCGGATCGGACAGGGTGGTCATTCTGACTGGTCCTATTCTGACTGGTCCGATTTTGGTTCAATTCTGGGAATCGGATCGGACAGGGTGGTCCAATTGCCTCAATGATCGGACAGGTCTTATTCTGACTGGTCCGATTCTGGTTCGATTCTGGGAATCGGGTCGGACAGGGTGGTCCAATTGCCTCGATGATCGGACAGGATGGTCCGAGTGGTCCGAGTGGTCCGAGTCCGAGTGGTCCGATTTCCAAAATCGGACGGGTTGGTCCGAGTGGTCCGATCGACGAACAATTCTGGGTGGTCCGATTATGGGTGGTCCGATTCTGGGACTCAGATGGCCTAGTTCGACTACGCAACCGACGGCCCACAAGTTGCACGTGATGCCTCTAGACTGACGTCTACTACACTAAATCGGCCAGCGCCTTCCAAATAGGTACAAAACACTACCAGGAAGTCCCACACATGCCTGGAATCACTATGGTGCTCGAATCAAATGGCACTCCAAGGATCTGTGCCCCTATTTCCCTGTTTTAGCCTGTTATACAGCAACAGAAAACCCTACTGTTTGCTTCTTTTTCTTTGTTTTTTCCTATCCTAAATGCATCCAAATCATAAAGTAAATACCTACACTACTCCATCTCACAACATAAATCTCAAAAAATCAAAAAACCTACTTGCCAAGGAGATCGAATACCACTTTCAACCCCCTCACTTCCTACTTATCTCAAGCACCGGTTCAGGGAAAACCCTACTCCAATGCTCTATTCGAAGCGTGCAAGCGCTCGAGGCTTGAATCCGTTTGTCCTGACAACGGAACCAAAATGTGGGAGCTTTCACTCAACCGCCAAGACCCACGAACCGCTTATTGTTTCAAGCGTTCCAAGCCGAGCACTAATGGCTACCTCTCACATAACCGACGTGCCATCCATATCTACGGGTGTAGTGAGCTTACCTCTGTGCCATTCGAGTTACCTCCTCTCCCGCGCACTCCGGTAGCTCCACAATCCAAGTGCAAGCTTCAAGCAAGCTTGATCCTCCCACTCCAAGCTCCAAGCTCCATTGCCGCGAGCAAGACAAGAGAAGAGAAGAAGAGAGGAGAAGATGGAGAGCTTCTCCACCCCACGGTCCCTCACCCTCACACACTTACTCCCTCACACTCTCACACTCCCTCTCTCAAGCACAATCTTCAAGGAAGCAAGAACAAGAAGAAGAAGAAGAAGAGGAGAGCTACTTTTAGCCACACACAAGAATGAGCTTCTCATTCACTTTTCAACTTTATATACAAAACCCTAAATCCCTTTTGGGTGGTCATCCCCTTTTTCCTTTTTTACATGGCTGGCCGTAGCCTAGGCCCTTTTTCCCATTGTGCTTCTATCTTCCTAGCTTTCTTTCCACCGCACATCTACATTTACAAATTGCACGGGTGAGAGCCCGGCGCTCCTTGAATCAAACCATGATGCGCTTGCCCTCTTTTACAAAAGTTTTGACTTGCACTTTTCCTTGTGCGCCTTTCTTCCTTATTTAGGACTCTTCTCCTTGTGCGTCTTTGTCTTCCGTTTCTCTTTTCCTTGGCCTTTGTCTTTGTCTTCTGCTTTAGCTTTTCTAGATTTTCTACCTTCGTTCGTTTGAGGGTTAACACACATACATTCCCAAAAAATGGGGCGTCAATCAAAAAACGCCCCTCCCTACATCACGACATATTTTTGCATATTTTTTTCATTTAGAGTTTCATTTCATTTCATTTATAAAATGTCCACTTCAAAAAAAATCACTTTCATACTACTATTGAAGGGTTTTCAGCCTGGTTGGGGGTGCAAACGGACTCCGATTCGTGATCTGATTGGACGGCTGGCTTCGTGGCATCAAAATCTACAAATCTCTTCTCGACTTCCAAATCTAGTAGCTACTTCATAATCCCGAACCTTGTGAGGATTAAATGGGGGATCAAACGACCTCGAAATGGAGATCTGAGACTTGCATTGGATTCTTGACGTCGTTTTGCATCTAGTAAAACTCTAGCTTTGGCCATCCACCATTGGTTGATTTCCATGAAAATTAGCACTAGCACTTTAGGGACTTGCCGCTTAAAATCGTCCTAATTGCCACCGCCGCCTTTGACGAAGTCTATTTTTTCCCTAATATTCGTAATTTTTGGCTATTTTAAGCACTTCTCGGCATCAAAACTCATATGTCATTGACGACCACGGGATAGGGTGACTCAACCCGTCGAATCCCACGAATAGATCTGCATATAAACAACAAAAAGAAGCATCAAGCTGATACAAAAAATACACAACACAATACATCACAACTCATTCCCTATCCCTTGACAAAACCAAGGCATGAAATCCAAAGGAGTAGGCCTAGCAAAATCTGATAGAAGGCCCGAAGCCAATCACTAACCAACTGCTGCAACACGACCAAACTAAAAAGAACTATCAAAGAGGTCACCCTAAGTGGTGGTCTGAACTACCTACCTAACTAAGGACAACTCAACTAGGAGCTCCTCATAGGCGAGGACTCCTATAGCCTAATCAAGAAATATTTTCTTTTAGCACATTTCTTCTTGTAGGCTTTTATTTTTTCATACTTAGGCATGTAAAAATGAGGGAGCTGAGCGTAGTGACCCAAGGAGAACAGGGCATCGGCCTCAGGTCCTGTATCGGTACCCAAAAACCTACCAAGCCCTCACAAGGCGATACTTAATCCTTTTCTAACGCTCACTTTTATTTTCGCTCCAACCTTTTTCCATTTTCTTTATTTTCTAGCTAGTTGCCACCCCTAGGAAGGGCAAGGCATCGGCCCCAGATCTTGTCTCATCCCCAGGAACCAACCAGGCCTTCGCAAGCCGATAAACAACAACTCAAGGATTTTTCTTTCTTTCCTTTTTTATTTTTATAAGGGTTAGAATCCCTTTTTACACACCTTCGTATATTCATATATTGTCTTTCAGATCTTTAGGGTTTTGTCTCTTTTCATCATTATTTTAGTAGGCTTCTCTAAATGCCTCACAACTAACAGGAACTCCTAGAACGGCCGCCTAGCAGGTCAGTAGAACAGGGTCACTAGAACTCCCATCTAAAACAAGTCTTTCAATGCTTGACAATGCCTTGCAGGAAGCAAGGACTACTCATACCTCCCTCAAACATACCTAACCTAAACCTAGGACTTCATACCTTGATTGCCGATCCCCAACAAGAAAAAAAACCCCCTTTAAGTACACAAATACATATAATGTGAAAGAACAGGCACTCGTAAAGGAGAGATATCACCTGGATACGGCCACGAGAAGCTTCCACATGACAAAGGCTCCTTCCAAGCACTTCTTTGAACTTGTCTAGCACAAAACTAAAACAAGAAACCATTAACTGCACCCGTACTAAACAGATAATAGGCCCTTTGGCCTAATGAAATAAAGCATTGCACTGCAAACTAACTAGCCCTCTTGGTCTAAAGAGATAGATTATTAAAACCTGAAAACAAAGGGCCCTCTTGGCCTAAAGAAATCAGACATTAACTACTTAAAGCAACTGGCCCTCTTGGCCTAAAATGGATAGTTCATTCTAATCCATGCAATATATGATCTCCTCGGCATATACATCACATCCTATCAAACTAATCAGGATACCAAGGATAGCATAAAATAGGAGGACTAGCCTCATGCTCCTCATGCGAATCAGCTAAAAGCTTGATCTACGCTCTTTGTAGGTCCACTAGCCCAAGCCTTTCTACTGATATCTCAATAATAATGGCCATATCTTCTTGGGTACTATGAACTGAATAAATGACATCATTAGGCTGATATATCTCATCCCGTTGATCACTATACTCCTCCTACAGGGAGAATCATGGATTTATGATCATTCAACTCTTCTCTAATTGGACCATTACATATGGCAATGATACGATCCAAACTAGACAGAGCTTCAAGCCTAGACCCATCACATAGATGCATCTCAGGGCAGCGGTCCCTATTGTCAGATGTTGCATTATGGCCTTTGGTCGCATCCTCTTGGGAATCCATCAAAGCATGTCCACATGCAATTCCTGGTTGACACACCAACAGTATTTTTAGGGGTTTTGGGCCTCCAAACCCATCTCATATTCCTTTTCATATTCTTAGACTGCCTCATCTGCTCGCATTGGTCCAATGGACTCACTGTGGATTTATCACCATTACCAGATGGCCTCACAGCCTTATGGCTTCTATTTAGTACAAGTGGACCTTTGGCATGCTGCATCTTCTTAATATGAGATGTCTTTACTTGCCTTTGTCCACTCCACAACAACTGCTTAGCCATAGGAACCATGCTTTTACTAAAAGGAATAGCATCTACTCGAAAGCATAATTCATCTATAAATTGAAAAGGTCTCTCAAGAGCCTTACTAGGAGCACAACTAGAACTACTCATAGAATGCTCATCTAAGCTTGTAGACCTAATGGTTCTATCAATTCCACCATCACAACTACCTCTCATGGAAGTATTGCAAGCCTTGATGGGACTTATTGGGCTTGGAATCTTTTTATCCCCATGGGGGTATATTATCCCTACTATTGCCATTTTCTGCTTGGAGATTTTGGCTACCAAGGTTCCTCTCATAGGCTGCCTTGGTAACAACAAGTGAGCTATCTCCTTGTAGAAATGGTTGGAAGCTAGGATGCACTTGTACTGAGCAGGGAAAACTCCAAAAGTTTTCCCAATATCTCTGAATATGTCCCTCATAATCAATGGCATACATCTTTGCTTCCCTTAACGACTTAGGAGTCCACAGTCCCACTTGGATTTGCATGTTAATCTCTAAGCCACTCAAAAAGAGCTCACATAGCACATCACTTGGCAATGCAGTAGCTCTTCTTGGCCAAAGCCTCATAATATCATCAAAGGTGTTGAGATGACAAGCTCAACACATGTGGACATTGATGATGGACCGCCTGGTTAGATGGGTCCACACGTCTACACTTAGCACATGGGTGGTCATTATGACTCTCACATGGCCACTGACTCACTACTTATTATATTCAGGTTGTTACACCTATTTACAGCTGGCATAGTTATAGCGCCAGTCGACTAGTGTAGTCGGTTATGCATTGTTTGACTTAGTAGGCCACTTTCCTTTTATCTTGTATCTTATCTATACTTTGTGTACATTGTGAAGTGTGTAAAAGAAGAAGAAGAAATCAGCAAGAAAACGTTTTGGCCTCCATCTCTCTTCTTGTCTCTTGAGTGAGCTTCTCCTTGTGCATTCTGTGTGTGTTCGGCGCAGCATCTTGAGCAATCCCCTCCACCACGCGATTCTTGACATGGTATCAGAGCCGCACCACTAAGAGAGGCTGATTTTGAAGGTTGAAGCAAAGGGGAAGAAGCAAGGTTCGAGCAAGCAAGCCAGGGGTAAGAAGCTCTCCCATCCTTCCACTCTTTATCTTGGATAGTGCCTGTGGAGGCACCGGAAGCAGGGCAGAGCAAAAATCTCAGATTGCAGTGAGATTTTGTGTGCGCGAAGAGCACTGTATATTCTGCAGACAAGCCCTTTAGGGCTTACCCGCAGTTATTTTGGGCATTTGAGGCCGTTTTAGGGCCCGTTTTAGAGCCGCAAGTTGCGGACAGCAGTTTCAGGGTACGCTGTGACTTCAGCTGTATCGATCGACAGTGGGTGCGCAGGTTACAGATTTCAGATCTGTAAGATTAAAGGTATTTACCAGTGAGTAAACACGAGGTTTATCTGCAAACAGGTTGCAGATTGCATGTATTGTTGAGCAGACAGTGAAAAAGGCTGTCTAGTGTATTGTTGTGCACTACAGGTCGAGGATTGCAGAAGATTTGCTTGCTGTTTGGTATTATTCTTGTGATAATGGCAGAGAACAGTGGAAGCCCCATCATTGAGAAGCTTGACAAGAACAACTACCCTTCATGGAAGTTCCGTGTCACGAACTTTCTTATTGGAAAAGGCCTCTACGAGTTCGTTTCAGGTGAAGAAAAGGAGCCGGAGGTGAGTGATCCTCCAACTGCAGAAGAGATAAAGGCACGAAAGGAATGGAATGCAAAAGACAAGAAGGTCATGTATTGGTTGTCTGCAGTAATTGACAATAATATGTTGGGACACATTAGAAATGCAGAGAATGCATATGCAGCTTGGACCATACTTGAAAGTATGTTTTCTGTAAATACAAAGGCACAAAAGATTCAACTCAAGCAAGAGTTGAATACATTGAAGAAAGGAAAGATGTCTATCAATGAGTATGCATTGAAGGTAAGGAGCATTGCAGATGCATTGGCAGCGATTGATGCAATGCCCGATGATGATGATTTGGTGTCGTCTACCTTGGGTGGACTTAACAATGAAAAGGCTTGGAAGTCTTTTGTAACTTCCGTATATGTCAGAAAGCCATTTCCAGATTTTGATGAGTTGGTCTCTCTAATGATCACTGAAGAAATCAACATGCAGAGTGAGACATCTGAAAGAAGTGGTGAACAGGTCCAGGCTTTCTACTCCAGTTCAGGAAGGGGACGTGGTAGGTTCTCTTCAAGAGGCCGTGGTACAGGACGTGGTAGTGATAACCAGCAAAATAGATTGAATCAGCAATTTGGCGATATGCAGGTTTCAGGAGGTCGTGGTAACTTTAGAGGCAGGGGGAGCTTTAGAGGAAGAGGTGGATGGCAGAACAGAGGTTCTAACAACTCTGGTATTGTGTGCCACTACTGTGGCAAAACAGGTCATATTGCAGCCCAATGTTATGCCAAGAAAGATGATATTCGGAGTGGTAAGTTGCAACAAGGAAACTATGCATCGTCTTCACGACAAAATGAAGACAAAAATGAACGTTTGTTTGTTATGCAGCATATGCTGAATGCTGTTACAGGAAAGGGAACACATGAAGATGTTTGGTATGTCGATTCAGGTGCATCCAATCATATGACCAGCCATGCAGAATGGTTTGGAGAGATGCAGGATTTGCAGAATGCAGGTTATGTGCAGACGGGTGATGACTCATGCCACCCAATTTCACACATTGGAAAAGTTCCCTTGTCCTTGCATGATGGTAAGACAAAGAGTCTTTCAGATGTATTACATGTGCCATCTATTACAAAGAATTTGGTGTCAGTTGGTCAAATGGTAGAGCAAGGGCTGCAAGTCAGATTTAATGCAAAAGGCTGCTTTGTAGAAGACTTCAATGACAAGTGCAAGTTGGTAGCAAAGGGAAGTAGAGTTGGACGTATGTTCACTCTAGATGCCGGAATTCCTACTATGAATGCTGCTATGTATGCCAAAGGAAAAGGTGTTGTTGCAGACATTGAAATTTGGCACAAACGCATTGGACATGCAAATGTACAAAGGCTGAAACTAATGCAGTCCAAAGGGTTGGTTACAGGTTTGCCTACATTTAGAGTTGCAGAATTTCAGAAGGTATGTGAAGCATGTCAGTTTGGTAAGCAGGCAAGGCAACCTTTTTCACATGATAGAGATGTAAGTAGAAATATTCTTGATGTTGTACATACAGACATTTGGGGGCCTACACAAAATGTATCTCTTGGAGGCAGTTCATACTTTGTCACATTCATTGATGATTGTTCTAGAAAGCTGTGGGTATATTTTATGAAGGAAAAGAGTGAAGCGTTTGAGCACTTTAGAACTTTCAAGGCTGCAATTGAAAGAGAAACAGGCTTGAAAGTAAAGTGCCTGAGGTCAGATGGAGGGGGAGAGTACCTCTCAAATGAGTTCAGTGATTTTCTAAAATCTCATGGGATAAAGAGACAGTTCGCATGCAGGTATACCCCACAGCAAAATGGGGTTGCAGAAAGGAAAAACAGGCATATTGCAGAAGTTGCACGCGCCTTGATGGCTGAAAAGAATATGCCTAAGCATTTTTTGTCTGAGGCTGTTCATACTGCTGTTTATATTATGAACAGAACTCCCACAGCTGCAGTTCATGGTATGACCCCCAAAGAATGTTTTACAGGTAAGAAGCCTGATGTTTCACACTTGAAAGTATTTGGCTGCATTGCGTATGTTCATGTGCCAGATGAATTGCGGAAGAAACTGGATCCAAAGGCTGAAAAGTGTGTCTTTATTGGATACTCTTTAGAGCAAAAAGGGTATCGCTGTTACAACCCTGTCACATGTAAGTTCAGAGTGAGCAGGGATGTCATCTTTGATGAAATGAGCAGCTGGTATGCATCTAGTGGTGATGCATTGGATGTTGATGATGATCATGACACTCATGTGAAGGCTGAAAAGCAAGAATCACAGACTCTTAGTGGACTAGAGACATCATCTAGTAGTCCTTGGTCTGGGAGACTAAGGAGTACCTCTACATCTTCAGGTGCATCTAGTAGCACTACAGGTAAAGACAAAGGAAAGAATAAAGTGTCAGAAGGCATTGATGCAGTTCTTGATGGAGACTCCAGTGGCTCAGAGAGCTTAGATGATGAGCTTGGCATTCCTTCAATGAGAACTCCAGGTGTGCAGAGAGCACGGGCTAATGCAAAGACTCCATTGAGTGATCCAGTGGTACGCAGGTCTAGCAGGGTGAGATACCCTGTTAAAAGATTTGGTTTTGAAGGTTATGCAGCTCACCATTATGCTTATATGGTGAAACTAGTTGAGGATGTTGAGCCTACATGTTTTGAGGAGGCTGTTGGTCATGCTCATTGGGATGCAGCAATGGATGAAGAGATGGCTGCATTAGAGGCTAATAAGACTTGGGATCTAGTATCATTGCCGAAGGGAAAGAAAGCTATTGGATGTAAGTGGGTTTATAAGATTAAGCACAATGCAGATGGTTCTATTAGCAGGTACAAAGCTAGGTTGGTTGCAAAAGGCTATGCCCAGACATATGGCATAGATTATGATGAAACCTTCAGTCCAGTTGCTAGGATGGCGACTGTCAGATGTGTGATTTCTTTGGCAGCAGCCAAAGGTTGGAGGTTGCAGCAAATGGATGTAAAGAATGCCTTCTTGCATGGTGATTTGCAGGAAGAAGTGTATATGGATCAGCCAGCAGGTTATGAAGATTTAGAGCATCCCACGTATGTGTGCAGATTGAAGAAGGCACTCTATGGGCTCAAGCAAGCACCTAGAGCATGGTCTGACAAGATTAGAGAGTATCTTGTCAATATTGGTTTTTATGTTTTTGATGCTGATCACTCACTTTATGTGAGAAAAGGAGATGCAGGTTTGGTCATCATAGTCATCTATGTGGATGACTTGATTATTACAGGTGATAGTGATAGTGGGATTGCTGAAGTCAAGGGTTGTTTGAAGATGAAGTTTGAGATGAAGGATCTAGGTGAGCTAAGGTACTTCCTTGGCATTGAGGTGGTCAGATGTGATGATGGTATATGGCTGTCCCAAAGACAGTATGGCTTGGATATGTTGTCCAAGTATGGTATGACAGCATGCAAACCACTTTCAGTCCCGTTGGAGCAGAATGTAAAGCTGAGTGCTGATGTTGGGAATGAGATAGAAGACCCTACTATGTTCAGGAGGATAGTGGGGAGTTTGATTTACATGACTATTACAAGGCCAGACTTGAGCTACGTTGTTGGTCTTGTGAGTCAATTTATGCAAGTACCTAGAAAACCACACTTGGATGCAGTGAGACGCATATTGAGATATATCAAGTCCACATTACATTATGGACTTTTCTATGAGGCAGGTACAGACGTACATGTGTTTGGATACACAGATGCAGATTGGGCTGGTAGTGTGTCGGATAGAAGATCTACCAGCGGATACATGTTCTCTCTTGGTAGTGCAGCAGTTGCTTGGAGCAGCAAAAAGCAATCTACAGTTGCTTTGTCGAGTACAGAGGCTGAGTATAGAGGTGCTGCTGTTGCAGCATGTGAGGTAGTATGGTTGCAAAAGTTATTGGCTGATTTGGATGTGCAGGTGGAAGGTCCAATTGTCATTTATTGTGACAACATGAGCAGTATACAGTTGGCTAGGAACCCTGTGTTCCATGCTAGGACAAAACATATTGAGGTACATTACCACTTTGTGAGAGAGAAGGTACTAGCAGGTGAGATTGACTTGGTGTATGTCAGCACACAAGATCAGATAGCTGACATCTTCACAAAGGCATTGGGTACAGAGAAGCTTCAAAAGTTTTGAAGCTTACTTGGAGTTGCAGAGATGCAGTTGAGCTTGAGGGGGAGTGTTGAGATGACAAGCTCAACACATGTGGACATTGATGATGGACTGCCTGGTTAGATGGGTCCACACGTCTACACTTAGCACGTCGGTGGTCATTATGACTCTCACATGGCCACTGACTCACTACTTATTATATTCAGGTTATTACACCTATTTACAGCTGGCATAGTTATAGCGCCAGTCGACTAGTGTAGTCGGTTATGCATTGTTTGACTTAGTAGGCCACTTTCCTTTTATCTTGTATCTTATCTATACTTTTATGTACATTGTGAAGTGTGTAAAAGAAGAAGAAGAAATCAGCAAGAAAACGTTTTGGCCTCCATCTCTCTTCTTGTCTCTTGAGTGAGCTTCTCCTTGTGCATTCTGTGTATGTTCGGCGCAGCATCTTGAGCAATCCCCTCCACCACGCGATTCTTGACAAAAGGCTCTAGAGTATTCTTTAACAGAAGGATAGGACTCTTGCCTAATCTGCATCAGCTGCCCTAAAACTTGGGTCATAGGCACATTCTTCTCATATTCATCTAAAAATCGATCACTCAAGTCTTCAAAGGATTTAATAGACCCCCTTGGGAGGCTCCAGTACCATTTTCTAACCTCTCCCTTTAGGGTACTTGAGAATATGAGCATCCGATGAATATCATTAAACCCACTTGCAAGGCAAGTTAGGTTGTATTCTTGTAAATGCACCATCGGATCCTCATTAACCAGCCCATGAAACACTGGGAGATCCCTATAAGGAGGAGGGCATTTAGCCCTTTCCTTCGGGATCAGCACTGGGGCATTAAAAATCCTCGTAATCATAACCCGACTCTAGTGTCTTAGGGTCTCCAACCTCTTCCATTTCCACCTTTACTGGTATAGGGAGGTTAATATTATCCTTAATGTCCCTTTCTGCCAACTCATAAAGTGGTTTAGGGAGACCTATAGCTCTTAGCATGTCATTCTGATCCTTTCTTAGAGGATCTTCCATATCTTGCCCCTTCCTAGGCAGTTCCATGATGGCTTTATCTAGGAGCTTCTACCCCTCATCAAAAGAAAACTTATCCTTAGCACTTACGACCTAGGGACCGTGTCTTTTAAGCAATGGTTTTCCCTTTACATCTAGGGCTTCTAACATCCTTATGATACTTAAAATTTTGGCACGATGCCCCACCACATGGGATGTTTCAGCCATAACTGCACTCCACTCTGTGTCGAATTTTTCCCATGGCACTACGACTTTAGCATAATCACTTGTTGATGCCATGACCGCCATAGCTTCCAACATACTTGTTCCATGCCCTCTAGGTTGATGGATGGTTATACATGATTTCTCTTGGGTAGAGACCACACCAAGGCAAACCTCAGCCCATGCCATCTCATTAGAGGATGGGGCAACCATTAACTGGTTACTCTTCTCATCATCACCTAAATTATCTTCTGTAGAGGACTCATGCTCCGTATAACTCACTAAGTCCATCAGTAAGTTTTGTATAGGGAAAGCCAAGGTTTTCCATCCTTGAAAAAACCCCATTTTATGGTTAGCTTCACATACTCCTAATGGAAACTATAAACTTAGGTCCCTTTACAACCTAGATTCGGAGACCGCCACTTAGAGGCAGCTCCCGGCAGACGCACCACTGATGGGACCTAAAATGGGCCGACACTGGCTATGGGTCTATCCGGACCTCATGCATACGACAGACAACCCCACCACACGGCCTCGCGGGCCAGGAGCATCTAAAACTCACTTTGCACTAAATGCTTATAAAGATTTTGCGTTTGTATCCAATATGTAGTCATACATTCATCTTCCCATCTCCTCAGAGGGAGATCCCATAACATATAGGCATAATGCCTCGTAATACACACATAGGGAAGCACCTCTCGGCTGATTGTTGCAGCTCCACTGCGACTCTCCTACACCTCGAGGATTGGCCCCAAGATACGTCACTAACACATATAACATTCGAACAAACTCCACTCTTTCATAATTCAGCATTCCAATAGATTTTGATTTGCCTCACAAAACTTTCCCCAATGGAAGCACCTGTCTAACCTACGACTTAGGTTCCCTATCCTCTCAGTGTTGGTCAAAGTTTATCAAACAAGTGCAATGCATTCCAGGAGATACCACATGGCATGCTTGATGCAAGGTGTATGACTATTGTGCACAACCATTTTATGATTAAAAAACCAGCCATGTGAGGTGCGAAAAACTTATATTTAATTATGGAACGATCCCTAAATTCTATGCACAAAGAAGAAAATCAAAATTTGTATCTTTTCAGTCATTAGATTGTCGCACAAACTTCATTTCCCCCTCACCGTTTAGGTGTTGCTACGGTGCATAGGTGTGAATGGTTGTTTTGTATCATTTTTGCATGTAAAAAGCAATAAACACAGACTATAACATAAAGGACAAGGCCAAAATGAGGCTTGACCTCATGCTTCAACCTCGCCAAACATTCACATACATAAATCTTTATTTTTTCACATTTTTTAAGCGCAAAAATCCCAATTTTTGCTATTTTTCTCTATTTATTATTCATAAAAATAGATATTTTCTAATTTATTTGTATTGTTTTATTTTTTTGATTAAAACTTAATATTTTCTCTGATTTTATCCCATTTTCACCCCTTTTTTCCAACTCAAAATCGAAAAAAACCACTAATTTCCACTAAAAATGACATTTTGCGGGTTTTAAAGAATTAATAACGGCTCTAAATCATTACCGGTTCTGCATTTCTCTAGTTACAACCCTCAATCATGATGTAAACAAGGTTGAAACAAAAATTCATTGCATTTGAACAACATTTGGACCATGAAACAACAAAAACAATCAAATATCTTTGTAAAATTGAAGCATACCGTGTGTCTTGTGTGTTGCGGATTTTTTTAATAATTATTATGAGCAGCCCACAGACCAACCAACAACCATTCTTCAATGTTGAACCTCTTTCCTCAACATCCTCTTCATCTTGAAGCAATCCGATCACAGTCGGACAAGCATTCTTCAGCCCCTCTTCTTCATCTTAAAGCAATCCCCGATCACAGTCGGACAAGCATTCTTTAGCCCCTCTTCTTCTTGATTTCTTGCACATGAAATGCCTCTATGCAGGAGAAAGGGAGGAGAGAGAAAGAATAAAAATCAAAATTTCATTCCCTTCATCATATTGCACGTGGTTACCATCAAAATCTTGCCCTCTCTACATGGATCAGGGATCTTCCCTTCTCTCTCTACATGATTGAGTATCCAAGAGACACATACATCCCCAAAAAATGGGGCATCAATCAAAAAACGCCCCTCCCTGTATCAGGACATGTTTTTACATGTTTTCTTCATTTAGAGTTTCATTTCATTTCATTTATAAAATGTCCACTTCAAAAAAAACCACTTTCACACTACTATGGAAGGGTTTTCAGCCTGTTTGGGGGTGCAAACGGACTCCGATTCGCGATCCGATTGGATAGCTGGCTCCATGGCATCGAAATTTACAAAGCTGGGATCCATCACGCTCTTCTTGAATTCCAGATTTAGTAGCTGCTTCACAACCCTGAACCTTGCAGGGATTAAATGGGGGATCAAACGACCTCGGAATAGAAGGGTTTTCAGCCTGTTTGGGGTGCAAACGAACTCCGATTCGCGATCCGATTGGACAGCTGGCTCCATGGCATCGAAATCTACAAAACTGGGCTCATCACGCTCTTTTTGACTTCCAGATTAAGTAGCTCCTTCACAACCCCAAACCTTGCGGGGATTAAATGGGGGATCAAATGACCTCGGAATGGAGGTCCAAGACTTGCATTAGATTCTTGACATCGTTTTGCATCTGGGAAAATTCCAACTTGGCCATCCGCCAGCATTTGATTTTCATGAAAATTAGCACTAGCGCTTTAGGGACTTGCCACTTAAAATCATCCTAATTGCCACCACCGCCTTTGACGAAGTCTATTTTTTCCCTGATATTCGTAATTTTTGGCTATTTTTAAGCACTTCTCAGCATCAAAAATCATCTGTCACAACCTTTTTCACTAATTGGTCAATAGTACATGTAATATGCAACCTGTTTGCAGATAAACCTTATGTTTGCTTCCTGCAAACACCTCAAAAATTACAGATTCGCAATCTGTAACCTGCGCACCCACTTTCGGTCAATACAATCGAAATCACAGTGTATCCTAAAACTGTTGTCTGCAACCTTGCGACTCTAAAACGGGGCCTGAAACGGCCTCAGACACCAAATCTCACAGCAATCTGAGATTTTTGCTCGACCCTGCTTCCGGTGCCTCCACAAGCACTATCCAAGAGAGAGAGTGGCAGAATGGGAGAGCTTCTTACCCGTTGCTTGCTTACTCAAACCTTGCTTCTTCTCCTTCACTTCAGCCTTCAAAATCAGCCTCTCTCAATGGTGGCACGGCTCTAATACCATGTCAAGAATCATGTGATGGGGAGATTTGCTTGAGCTGCTGTGCAAAACACATACTGTATACACAAGAGGAAGCTCACTCAAAAACACAAGAAGAGAGATGGAGGCCAAAACGTTTTCTTGCTGATTTTTCTTCTTCTTCCACACACTATACAATGTACACAAAGTATAGATAAGATACAACATAAAGGAAAGTGGCCTTCTAAGTTAAACAATACATAACCAACTACACTAATCGACTGGCGTTATATCTTTGCTAGCTGTAGATAGGTGTAACAAACTAAATATAATAAGTGATAAGTCAGTGGCCATATGAGTATTATAATGACCACCAACGTGCTAAGTATAGACGTGCAGACTCGTCTAGCCAGGCGGTCCATCATCAATGTCCGTAGGTGTTGAGCTTGCCATCTCAACATCCGAGAGTCCCAATGCTATGTTGATGACCTTACCAAGTACA
The DNA here is from genome assembly GCF_053477565.2 of Lygodium microphyllum. Taxonomy (NCBI): domain Eukaryota; kingdom Viridiplantae; phylum Streptophyta; class Polypodiopsida; order Schizaeales; family Lygodiaceae; genus Lygodium; species Lygodium microphyllum. Next base: position 30,664,279 of record NC_141150.1, read on the forward strand.
ATACTATAATTGATCATGCATACCTTAACCTCAGTTGTAGTTGTGAGCTTATCATTTGGAGTGTTGGGAAGAGCCCTATGTGCCTTGGTATGAGACTTGTAGACTTGCTCCAACCAAAAATCATTTAGATCCTCTTTTGATAGCCTATCAGATAGTAAATATTCCATGAAGTCCTTGGGTATGCTTCCTATATGAGCACTGGGTTTGTTGTAGTTAAACAAGAATGGAAGACTTGTATAGTGGCCCTAAGATCCTACTCCTAAATGGTTGAGACCAATAATCCATTCATTGTGTGACATTTGTCCTATCTCCCCATTGTTGATTAAATAAGGGGATCTTGAATAATTTTTTTAACTTACTTGATCCTTGTAAAAGACCTAAAGCTTCTTCCATGAGTTTAGGTGTGAGAGTAAAGTTGTTTTAGTCTTAGGGTCATAGTTTTTGACACTTGGCAAGGTGAGTAGGCCCATTGATTGCTCTAAAATAGTCATTTAGACCCACATTTAACCACCAATTCTTTAATTGTAGGACACTTATAGATAATGTTTTCCAAGTTGCTAGGTTGGTGAAACTTGAGGGCTCCAAAACTCCACAAGCTAGTCTCCAAGCCAAACACCTTGCATTACTCCATGGTGAACATATACTTGTCATCATGATGATCCTTGTGATAGCCACTAATGTAGATATTTCAAACTATGAGCTTGCCATTTTCTCAACCAAAAATATGACCACATCTTGAGAAATTTCTAGGCATCTATCACAAAAATATAATAAAAGTCAAACCATATCATAAATGCCAAAATTGATTAGCCCTATGAAGATGAGCAAACTTCCTAGCTTGTAGGGGTAGCAAGTAAAGGGCTAGAAAAAATGTTAGCTCAACACAACAAAATAATAGAAGAAAACAAGAATAAATTATGTACAAGGAAAATCCTAAAGCAACTAGGAGGAGGGTGAAAAAGAGGGGATGAGGGACGTCCACCCATGTAAAAGTTGGGGTTATATTCCAACTCAACAAATACATCAAGGACAAATGGGCACATAGATAAGTTCCACAATTAAGTGGTGATATCTATGAGTAGACATGGATTGAAAAACCAACTAGCCACATGTATTCCCTCCTCCATAAGAATCTTATAAAACAATGGATGGTCTTGCAAATTGGATGGCACTTCTAGTTCAAGAGCCAAAAATAATGGCATGGAGTGAAACATTAGAATGATATGTAGGATTAACCCGTGGATGTGAGGCATTTTGCCATGTGCCTAGGGACAAGAGAAGTAAGCTGGATCCCAAGAGTGTCAAATGCATTTTCCTTGGTTATGGGGATGCAGGCGAGATGGGTTACCATCTCTAGGATCCGCATGCGCAGAAAGTCATCCGCAGTCATGATGTAGTTTTCAATGAAGACAAAATGCACAGGCAGCCTGAGAGAGTTGTTGAGATCCGCAAGGTCATATTTCAGGAGGAGCTAAGAGCTCCCGCATAGCCAGTTGGACAGCCTACAGCTGTAGCAGATGCTCATGATCAAGGTGTTGGATAGGTAGTTGGGCAGGCAGCAGAGCCTGCCATGAGACAGTCTACTAGAGACAGACGTCCACCTGATAGATTTCAGCCCTCGATGCATTATGTCTTGGTTACAGATGAAGGAGATCCTTTCACCTATAATGAGGCTATGCGCAGGGGTGACAGTCACTCCTGGGAGAGGGCTATGCAGTCTGAGATAGACTCCATGCATAAGAATGACACTTGGGATTTGGTTTCCTTGCCTACGGGTAAGAAGGCTTTGCCATGCAAGTGGGTGTACAAGCTAAAAAGTACCCTTGGACACCCCAAGCCAGCATACAAGGCTAGATTGGTAGCAAAGGGTTTTAAGCAGGAGCATGGTGTGTACTTTGACGAGGTCTTTTCTCCAGTGGTTAAGATGGCCACCCTGCGCTTAGTCTTGGCTTTGGTTGCTCAGCTTGACTTGGATTTATACCAGATGGATGTCAAGATGACTTTCTTATATGGGGACTTGCATGATGAGATTTATATGGAGCAATCTAAGGGCTTTGTAGAACCTGGGAGGCAGCACCTAGTGTGCAAATTGAAGAAAAGTCTTTATGGCTTGAAACAGGCACCTAGGGAGTGGTATCATAAGTTTGATGCCTTTATGCAGTCACAGGGCTACAATCGGAGTGTTATGGATCCATGTCTTTACAGAAGAAAGCTCGTGATGGTTCTTTATTGATTTTGGTACTCTATGTGGATGATATGCTGATATCAGGGAAAGCTCATGATGCGCTAGATGCTCTTAAGGCTCAGCTCAAGAAGAGCTTTGAGATGAAAGATTTGGGACAAGCCACTCACATACTTGGTATGCGCATTAGACGCGACAGGCATCAGGGACTCCTCTACTTGTCATAAAGGGAGTACATTCATAAAGTCCTTGAGCGCTTCCACATGCAGGACATAAAGCCTATTGGTTGTCCATTGCCTTCTTATGTGAAGGTATCACAGGCTGATTGTCCGCAGACATATGAGCAAAGGGCCGAGATGGCCAAGATTCCCTATGCATCTGCAGTGGGTAGTCTTATGTATGCCATGATAGCCACTCGTCGAGATATTGCCTTTGCAGTTGGTGTTGTGGCATGCTATATGGCTACACCTGGTAAGAAGCATTGGGATGCCATAAAGGGTATCATGAGGTACCTGAAGGGCACTGTAGATATGTGCATATGCTATGGCAGCCAGGATACAGGAGTCGTGGGGTACACTGACTCTGATTATGTAGGACATGCAGATAGTAGGAAGGCCACTTCCGGCTATGTATTCACCTATGCTGGAGGTGCTGCTTCTTGGATGTCCAGGGTGCAGAAATGCACGGCCCTTTCTACTACAGAGGCCGGGTATGTTGCAACCACTGCGGCTTGCAAGGAGGCCATTTGGTTGGATCGTTTAGTTGATGACCTTGGTATTGATGCTATCCCTACACTGCATTCAGATTCTATGAGTGCTATTCAGTTAGCTAAGAATTCGGTCTTCCATGTGAAAACGAAACACATTGAGGTGAGGTATCACTTCATACGTGGGATCATTGAGGACAAGTCTGTTGATCTTTTCAAGATCTCGACTAACCAGAATCCTGCAGATCTGCTCACGAAAAGCCTCTCTACAGAGCGCTTTGCCTTCCCCAGGAGGTTGATGGGTGTGGGATGAGATGATGTCTTTCCTCATCCTGTTGTACATATGTACATGTTGTACTGTCTTTTTTCTTTTTCTTTTCACTCCTCACTGGGGCAGATTCACCTTTAAGTGGGAGGTTGTTGGCGGTAAATGCGCCTCTGCCTAGCCGCCCGTGTATTACTACACTGACAGTCACCACCACTGCACGCTGCAGGTGGCGAGCGCCCGTCACCGTCACTTTATTCTTTATTCTTTTAGTGACAGTTTGAATAAAGGAAGGCCCGGTCACACATTGTGACTGTTGGAGTTCCCATTTCTAGTCTCTCCCTTTCTTGCTCTTGCTCTCCTGCCATAGCTCTCGAGACCAATCGTCGCTCCCTTTCACTTAAGTTTTCCCAAGAGCGAGTAGGGTTGGCCCACCATAGGGATTGAGTTTGATGTAAGTGGTGGTCAAAGTGGGTTGTCCCATGTATATGGAAGTGTTATAGTCGGAACCCTCATACATGAGGGAATTAGTATGTAGTGACTTGCTTTGTAGCAATTAGTTGGATTCAAAGAAATTTCAAAGGAATGATAGTGTCATTCTTAGGATCCCTTAAAGAAATCGTGATAGCTCAAACATTAAAGAATGAATGGGAGTTCTATGTAGGGCTTGGTCGAAGTAGCTTATGAGCATCAACCTTCTGCTTAAGTTGCTGGTACCCTCGGGGAAGTTACTATATGTATATCCTCTACATCAAGTGCGTTCAAGGCCTATTTATAAATATCCTTATTTGTGATTTTCTCCTAATTAAATCATAACCCTTTTCTATTCAATCTGTAAACAATCCCTTTATATTACACCCTTCTGTATGTACAAAATGTATAAATATAGTAGTTTAAAAATATAGAATTTTGAACCCACGTGATGCACACATATTCATGATGAGTAACTTACCCGAGCTGGTACCATGTTTGTTTAGCTACCATGATCATGGGGATAGAAACATCATAAGGGTGCATGGTGTGTTCATGTAAGTAATGCCCTAGGGGATAATACTTCTTAATATAGCATCCACTAAAGTACCCAATGCCTTCCCCCTCTAGGGCCTCACATTCAACATTGAATGTCTTGTTGATTTGATAAATGTGATATGGTCCTAGGCTTCAAAGCTTCAATTTCTATTGATTCCCCTTAAGAGAGTACAAGAGCACCAAGTCACCTTTATCAAAAGATCATTCTTACATGGCTATCAAACCAGGCTTTATGTTAGGCCTTTTCAACAAGGAGGGCATGGTTGGAGATGGGTTTCCATGAGGCATTCTAACTCACAAGGTAGTTGGTCCAAGCACTAGTGCCTTCCCAATTCTCTTGCACATCAAGGGTATGGGAAACTCTCCTGGCATAATGGCACCAATGCCTAAGTAAGTTGGAATGGAGTTTGGCCAGTTGCGGTCTTAAAAGTTGTGTGATAAGCCCATTCAATTTCCATAAGCCTATTATCCCAATCTGAATGTGAGGTAGAGACAATCTTGGTACAAATATCCTTAAGGAAAATCTTTTTGGTAGACTTAGCTTGGCCCATTGGTTTGAGGATAATAAGGAGATGGGTTGTGGTTGGATAATAAAAAAGGTAGAGAGCAAACACTCAATACTCTTGTTTAGAAAGTGAGTTGCTTGGTCACTAACCAACTCAATTGGGCAACCAAAGTGATAAATTACTTGCTCCCACAAAAACTTAGCCATGGTGTGTGCATTGTTCTTGTGTGTGGTTTGTGCCTCAACTCATTTAGTCATATAATGAGTTGCCACAATGATTAATGTGCTTGGGAGTATTGGGTAGCTAGAATGATAGGTCCTACAAAGTCAAATTTTCACTTTTCAAAGGATTGTCTAGCAAATACTAGTAAGAGCTTCATCTTGTCCTTGCAAATTGGAAGTTTAGTGCATTGGCACTCATTGCAATGCTTAATAAAATGGGCCCCATCCTTGAACAAGGTGGGCCACCATAACTAGAACTACAAGATCTTGTGAATTGTAGCTCAGTCATCAAAATGTCTACCAACAATGTCACCATGGGCTTCTTGAAGCACACACTCAATCTTGTGTTACACATGCATAATCAAATATGATTGGTCTTGCTTGAGGTGATAAACTTGATTAGTAACCATTTGGTATGGTCACATCTTAATCAACAGGTGAGAGAGACAAGCCCTCTCAATGGTTATTTAGGAATTCCATTTTTGAAGATAGCAACAATATCATCTACCCAATGGGGTGTAAGATCAACCTTGAATAATTGGGCCTTGAGTTGAGTTGAAATAATTGGGCATTAGATAATTTTTCATCTACACCAATGCATTTTCTCCACTTGTCAATCAAGACATGTGATTAGCCATGTAATGCTACTTTCTTGTGCACATGACCACAGAGAAATGAAACTCAAATAAAAGCAATAGCCATCTGGCAATTTGTCCTATATCACATGGCTTTTTTGCATGATAAAGTAGAGCTTGATGATCAAAAGAAAACATAAAGGGAGTGGTAAGTAAATAATGTTAAAATTTCTTAATAGCATAAACAATTGCTAAATATTCCTATTGAGTGGCAAGATAATTCATCTCAATCTTAGTGAGTTGCGTACTGGCAAAGCTCACTAGAAAGTCTAGGCTGTGTTCGCGAGGTTGGCACAAATTTAGCTTCAATGGCAGTTTTGGATGCATCAATATGAACATGGAACATGATCAACAATCCATGCCCATACAATCAAGAGCTTATAAAGTGGCCTAGCAATAGTAACACAGTTTAGAACAAAGCGGCAATAATAGCTAGTATGCTCAAGAAAGAATTGAATGCCTTTTGGATTGGTGGGAGATGGAAGCTCCATAATAACCTTAATCTTGACCGTATCAGTGGCAATGCCATTCTTGGACACAAGTGTCCTAGAATAATGGTGTCTTTACCCAAAATTGACATTTCAACATATCTAGGGATAAATGATATTACTGACATGTCTCAAAGACAAGGTGAAGCTTGGCTAGGTGCTCATCTGAACTGGTATGAGCTCACAAGTCATCGATGAAAGCTTCTAGCCACTTACGTAGCATGTCCTTAAAGATGGTGCACATCAATTGTTGAAGGGTGATACATGCATTGATCAGCCCAAATGGCATGACAATGTAAGCAAAGACACCCCACTTAGTGGCAAATGCAGTCTTATGCTAGTCATACGGGTGAACTTAAACTTGATTATATTTGAAGAATCTATCCAAGAAGCTATAAGCCTCCTTTTCAACCACTCTCTCAATCATGAATTTTATGTATGTAGCAGAGAGTGATATCATTTGGTAGCTGTATTGAGTTTCTTATAATTGACACATACTTTGATTTTTACCATTTTTCTTGAGTACCATGACACAATGGGGGATACCTAGTCAGTATGCTCAATCTCATAAATGAATTCTACCTTTTGCAATTTGTCTAGTTGCTCCTTCATATGTTGATCATATTGAGGATCCATGGGATATGGCCTTTGCTTGACAAGTTTAACATCTGGATGCAAGGGAATGGTGCAAGTAAGTAGGTGAGTGGGCACTCCTTTTAACATACCTAGGGGATGCACCTTAGAACCATAAACAACAATACTATTAAAATGGATAGGCTCAATTGAGAGGTTGCCCCATGTTTTGAGCATTACTTGATTAAAATGGATGGTGAGATTAAAATGGATAGGCTTGATTGGGGGGTTTCCCCATGTTGCTTGATTCACGATATTGACACCAGCTCTCATGTATCTATGATACCTTGTCAATTGGAGTCACCATGGGTATCTGCATGAAGAATTTCATGTTGTTCAATGCCCTCCTAGAATGTGGCAACTTCGAGGGCGTCAAGGATGGGGGTAGGTAGGGAACTAGGTATTGGGTTGTATGTAATCTCCTCAATAGGCCGAGTCTCATCATGTCCCTCAATCCAAGTCTTGAAAGTTGTTGAAATGGTAAGATTGTTCTTGAATACTAGACCCAATAGTATTGAGACACTCATAATAGAGGCTAACACAGCAAAAAACCCAGGGTTCAGCAGGATGAGTCTCATCATGTCCCTAACTTCAAGTCTTGAAAGTTGTTGAAATGGTGAGATTGTTCTTGAAGAGTAGACCCAACAATATGTAATCACCTCAATAGGTTGAGTCTCATCATGTCCCTCAATCCAAGTCTTGAAAGTTGTTGAAACATTGAGATTGTTCTTGAAGAGTAGATCCAATGGTATTGAGACACTCATAGTAGAGGCTAGCACAGCAAAAAATTGAGGGTTCACTTCTTGAGACTACCATTTCCTTGGTAGAGAGTGAGCATGAAGTTGTGCTCTTAGGTTAGTAGCGGGTCTACCAAAAGTGTTAGGAGCAATCATCAAGGTCAAAGGTAGTGTGCTATTTATATCATTGGTTGCAAATTTTCTTGGGCTTCTTCACCACCCTCACTCTTGATTTTGAGAGCAACATGCTTACCTTTCTTGTTTGCATTCTTCTTTCTAATGATAATGCTAGTTGCAAGAGATGGGCTAGGGATAATGAGTCCACCATGCTTAGCGTATGCTCTAGTAGTAGCATCAATCGAAATGGGAACTAAATCCTCATCTTTCAACATTTCAACCGCAAAGAGCAACAAGGGTACAATGGGTATGATAGCTTTTCTACAACTATCTTTCCTCTTTGGAAAATCGAGATACATGTGAGTAATTCCATATTTGGAACTTTAGTCAACTTTACTGTCCTTGGATGGTTCCTTTTTTTTAGGGAGTTAGTTGAAGGATTGGAGTCCAACATGCAAAAGTCTCTCATGGAGGTAGCAAGCCATGCTCTCTTCCTCTTTCTAATATCATAAGTGGAACTAATCTATAGTGCATGAGCACTACATTTCCTTCCACATCATAAGAACATATGGATTGGTATAATCTTTATCCTTGGTGGTCTCTTCAATATAGTGAACTAGGGAATCATTAGGGGGTGAGTTATGACTAGGCTTGAAGGCTATGGGATGCCAGATAGGTTGATGACAACTCTAAGAGCTATTGATCTCTGATTTGGGGGAGTAGCCAGAGTCATCTCCTATACTATCTTGGATAGAGGAGCCCTTGATTTCCATATGCTATAGCACAGCAAAGCCTCTTATGACCTCTTCACCATAACTTTCTTGCTTGCCAATTGGTTGGTTTGGCTCGCCTTTTGTAATATTCCCATTTGAAAAAGATATTACTAAATCGACCTCCTGCGCACCGTAAACTCGTGCAAAGATTATCCTCAGTGCCGGCAGGTAATCTATAACCGCACGCGAGAAATGGAGAACTCCGCATTGGACGCCGGTCCCCAACAAGAAACGAAAAACCCCCCTTAACAAGTACATAAACACATATAGCATGAAAACCACAGTACTCATAAAGGATAGATAGCACCTGGATAGGGCCACGAGAAGCGTCGATGCCGCGACAAAGGCTCCCTCCAAGCTTTTCTTCAAACCTGTCTAGCACAAAACTCAAACAAGAAACCATTAACCGCACCTGCACTAAACAGACAACTGGCCGTCTTGGCCTAATGAAATAAAACACTTAACTACAAAACTGAATCGGCCCTCTTGGCCTAACGAAATTAAACATTCAAAACCTCGCAACATTGGCCCTCTTCGCCTAACGAAATAAAACAAAGTAACACCTACACATCCTTCCTCGGAATAGCACAAATACACAATCATAAGCTCCTTTCCAAGGAGGAAAAACAGGCTCGTAGCCCTAAACTAATGACTATCATTACAAAGTCGAAATTATTGTAGTACACCTTTGCTTATGCATGGAAAGATTAAATCGCATGTCACATTTTTAGACAAATCTTCTTCGTAATGATTCATTAAGGAAGTCATTATCAGTCGTAGGAAATAGCAAAGCATGGAAAAGATTTTATGTGTTGCATGAAATAGGTTAACTCTAACTTCAGTTGGCATGAATCTCATTTAACTACGTGGTAGTTAGGAAAAGGTTGCATGTTGCACATTCGACGTACGCAAGAATTTCATTCATCAAGGGTACACTTAGGGAAAGGCTGCATGGTTCATTTAAGCGTAAAATCTTAAAAGTTTAGTGGCATGATTCGTGAATGCAAGTCCTAGTAGGATCAATGGAAATTATGCCGTAATTTAACATGTGCTTTGGTCTTAACAAGAAAAGTTAGGGATTGTGAATCTAGTCGTACGTAGAGGCAAAGAATCACGTGCTTACGTGAATTGCGACATAATGCGACTAGTTTTCCCCTTTTCGATCAAATTAACATCCCTAGGATTGGTTCATCCTTGTCGTAAGGCAAGTAAACTGGATTAACTAAAACACCTAAACTGCAAAGGATTTGCATAGGATGGTTAAATAGATACAATAAATACTCCAAGTGCTAACTAGGGTTTAGCACGTGAGGACTTGACCTAGTTTTGCACTTGTTACCAAGTCGAAACCCTCATACCCAAAGGTCCTACCCACATTCACGGAATATAGGGACAATTGGACGTGCTTGCAAGAAACGATCTAGGGTTTCTACCCTAAGGATCACTCGATCAAATGTTGAAACTCGGATTGAGTTGAAACCCCTAGGACCGAACGTTGTCGTCATCCTAATGCAATTTGGTAATGGGTTGGATAAGAAGATACCCTAAACCCTTCCTCTTATCTAATCATGATTCCGTGACTAGAAGACGTTGTTCAATGGGTGAAATGATCCCATGGAATAGATGCGACACTTGTGCAACAAGTTGCAATGTCGCATGGTCTTGTGGTTTGGTCACAAGGGAGAGTTGCCATTCCTTGGAATGAGATTGGCAGATTCTTGCGCAAGTTTAACTTGCAAGAGGATGAGTAGTCATCCTGTTCTATCACCTTTCTTGGGAAAATTTGCCAAGTTAAGAGAAATTAGGTATTTGGAAGCAAAGGACCAATCAACAATTTGGAGTGACATGGTCGCCATGATTTACTGTTAATAAAACCTAAGGTATTGGTTAAGTTGGGTTAATAGGGTACGGCCCTGGCCCAAGGACAAAAGGGAGAACAGAAAAACCCTTCGGGATCTTGCCAAGTTGCTATTGATCCCGAATTAAATGTTGAATGCATTCAGAGAGAAGGATTCACTCCTTAGCAATTGGCCAAATAAACGATCACTGAAAAATGATTGTGCTTGTAACAGTTTAGAAGCACTGTTTGCATTGTTTGCTCAAGAAACTAAAAGATGGAAAGATATTTAATGCTTCAGGTTGAAGGCCTAAAGGGAGAGGTAGCTTCAGTTACCCTCGACTGTCTGCCTGACCCTAACCAAGGGGGTTGTTAGCCGCGCCGGGAACGTGGACCGAACCCGCCGTGTGAGGTCTCTCCGTTGGGCACTACTTGGAGCAGGAGGACGCTTGGGTGCCAGGGGGCTCTGGCCGTAAATCCCTTGCCTTTCGAGCCCTGCACAAGAGGCCAACGTGACTCTGGATTGGATCTCGAGGCCCACATACTAGTCTACGGGCAGAATCTTGGATCTTCGTTGGGCACTACTTGGAGCAGGAGGACGCTTGGGTGCCAGGGGGGGCTCTGGCCGTAAATCCCTTGCCTTTCGTACCCTGCACAAGAAGCCAACATGACTCGGGATTGGATCTCGAGGCCTGCATACTAGTCTACAGGTGGAATCTTGGATTAGTAATCCCTGTGGATTGCTGGATAGTCTTCGGGTGGATTATGGATAGCCTTCGGGCGGATTATGGTTGAGCTTGCGGGCTAGACTTTATAGATGTATTCCAAAGATAAATAAGATAACTTGTTGAAAAGGAACTTGTTTGACATTATTTTTCTATGTCAAGTGCTAAGATTACATGAAGGAACCAGTGTCTAACGGGCTAATTAAGGAATCTGCTTGATGCATGTCTAACTAAATGTGGTAGGTAATTAGACAACTAAAGCAATCTTGAGGAAAGTGCGGTGGGTGTGGCCATGAGTCCGTCCTACGAATGGGTGGTCCTGGTTGGTAGGGAACTTTTCTCAATCGTAATGGACAACTAGGAGATCTTCTCAAAGGAAATGAATAGCAAGGGCGTTGACCTAGAGGCGAGGTTACAAAAATCCCAATTTATGCTGTTTTAGGGGGACGGAATGGGACTATGCCTTATGGCAGAGAGGTCGAGCCTTGCATCCCTCTCATTTCCCATTCTCCTTGAACCAAGTGCAACGTGAATCCGCTTCGGCCCTAGCATTTCTGCATAAAGTAGTTCGCTTGGGGTTCAACGCTAGTTGCCATTTAGGAAATGACCATTAGGGGAAACCTTGATTCAGGTCAGTCCTAAGTGGGAACGGCCAGAATACTTCTACTACGTGGCAGACGCGGAAAGTCCTAGATCGCAAACCCCATAACATTCCATGGGAGTGCCGAGTAGAGCTTTCTAGACTTCCTTTTCGATGGACTGCTAAGACGTGTCCTGAAGGGTGTCAGGTGGTCACGTTACACCTTTTCACACAAAAGGTAGGGTCTTGGTGCATGGCACCTCTTTACCACTTCTTAACCTCATTTGAAGTTGAAGCTCTTTGGGGGGGTATGGACTAAGTCATCACACTTAGACCGGATTTGGGGTCAAAGAAGCAGAGGTATCATTGAATTACTTAGAGTAACATCCATGTTTGCATGGATCCATATTATTGAGATGACTACTCCTTTCATTGCTCGTGGCCTAAATGTTGAGATCTCAATCTTTTACTAGTAATGAGTATGGTCCCAACATGTTCCATAATCCAAAGACATTCACCTCAAGAGTGAGTTGGAGGGTTCTCCAAGGCTCAACAAGCAAGATTCCCTTCCATGGCACTAATTTACCTTGGTCAAAACCATATTGTGAGCAGTCCCTCATGCTCTCCCTTCTTTGGGGCTTTATCCTTTGACTCATTCTATCCAAGCTCATAAGGGTTCGCCTCTTCAGCTCAAAGGCATAGCCTGTGACTCCATTTTTTAAGTACACTTTGTTCCTACTTTGATCCAATTTGGTTGGGATGGGATGTGGCCTTGGACTAAAATTAGGGGTTGCTTCATCCTTAGTCACACAAGTTTGGTTTAGGGGGGTTGGGAGGTATTTTCATTCTCTTGTCTCATCTTGGATCTAGTGGTCTACCGTCGTTTCTTGGCATTGATTTTTCTTTCATCTTCTTCTCGTTCTCTTTGTCTTCTTCCTTTATCTTTCCTTTTTCTTTTTGGCCATCTTTGCCTAGATCTATCTTTTTCTCCTCTTCTTCTTTCTCTTTCTTGTGTAAGTCCAACTCATCTTCTATCTTTTCTTCTTTGTCCTTGATCCCTAGATCTATCTTGTCTTGCGTAGCTTCTAACTCAACTTCTTCTTTTGGCTTTCTCGCTCTCCACACTCTTTCTTCTAGAGTTGGCTCCTCCACCTCTTTCTACGTGCTCATTCTTCTTCCTAACTTTCTTCTTCTTATTTCTTTTCTTCTCTTTGCATGTCTCATATTTTCTTCAATATCCTCTATGGCTCCATCTAACAAGTCTTTTTCTTCTTTCCTATCATCCTCTTCTACCTCTTTCCATATTCTCATGATTCTCTCCAACTTTGTTTCTAACCTTTCATCATTGAATTGCTTGGGGTTGGTTTATTGTTGGGGTTCAGGTTGTTGGGGTAGAGGTGTTCTAAGATCTGGGCTAAGCTCATCCTCACCCTTCTTTTTTCCTTCTTCTTATTGGGAATAAGGTGTTCCAAGATCTCGAGTCTGAGATCGTCCTCTCCCTTTTCTTCTTCTTTTCATTCTTCTCCTTTTGCTAATTCTTCTCTCTTTTTCTTCTTCTTTGTATAACTCCTTTTCTAAGGTCGAAGTGTTGGCTCATGTAGTAGATGCCCCCGAGGGGTTCACTAGGGTTTACCGTATGGCACCACGTCAGTGTAAGGGAGGAGGGTTATTTAAGGGAAGGAAGGTACATTTTATAAGGTAAGACCCCATAAATAAGGGGTAGATAAGGGGTATTTTCATATATTTCTTGCACGTAGGTGATGTCTCCTTATTACTACTAGTGAATCCCCTGTGTAGATGCCCTATCCAAGGTACTTTCACCCTTCCATTATCATCTTATATCCCCCTAGTCTACATCATCATCTTCTTCAAAAGCATCCCATGCTTCAAAGGAGGCCAGCAACCTAGCCTCACCCTCAATCTCAATGGGTGGAGATATTTATTGATTAGTATCTGGCTTCTCCTCCCCCTTCTCAAACTCTATTTCTTCTAAGATTGGTTCATCCTCCTCATATGTCCACCTATCTTCATCTTCTTTTCTATAGCCTAACTGCTTCATAGTGTTTCTATCTTTGAACTCACATCTATTTTCCATCCTTCTCCTTTCACATAGTACTCAATCTTTTCCACTTCTTCTTGACCTCCTTTGGGTTGGCATACTTCAGGGTAGGGGTCATACTCTTCTCCTTATGGGGGGGTGGTTGGTGTAGAGGAAATCTCGTTTTGGGTGGTATTCAATGGAAAAGCATTCTTTAGGGTCGGGGCAGTACTCTTCTCCTTGTGTGTGTGTGTGTGTGTGTGTGTGGGGGGGGGGGGGGGGGGTTAAGTCGATGTAGAGGAACTCTCCTTCCCGGTGATAGTTGATGGGAAAGTCTTCAATATAGTAGTATCCTCCTTCATGAGGTTATTTGTTGCATAGATATTCTAGGTGGTAATCAATGGGGTAATCTTCAAGGTAGCCTTCTTCTTCATGGTGGCCTTTGGGGTAGTAGCATTCAGCTCATGGTTGCCTATATTCTTCTTCTTCTTCGTCATTTGACTAGAAATCTTCTTCTTCTTTTCTTGGATCTCCTTTGGCTTCTCTTGGTTCTCATACTCTTCTTTGGCTAGCTTCAATCCATTCTTCAACTCTTGGACCCTTTCGACCCTCATCTACTTCAAGTATGGTTCGATGTACTCTTTGTCTTCTTTAGATCCAAATGTAGTCTGATAGTCCCACCTGAGCATGATTTCTCCTTACAGCTCCATGTTGAGGACTCAAGCCATCTTTACTTGCCACAATCTGGCTCTTTCTTGCACCATGATTAGCTAGTAATCAACCTCCTCCAAGTCTTCATCTAGCTCTTTAGCCTTCTCTTCCAAGTGCAACACATATGTTCCTTTGTGAGTCTTCTCTAGCACTTTGATTGTCTTCTTGTTTGCTTAGTCAGTTGTATCTACTTTTTCTTGTATGTAATCCTAACCCAATGACATAGCTCATCCTCCTCTTCAAAAAAGTGTCGCTTTGTAGCTTCAAATCTCTCCAATACATTTTGAATGGTATATCACATGTCCTTATCATTCCACGACTTCCTCTCAACTTTGTTTTTGACACATCAAGTTCTCTTTCAATTTTCAACAACTATTACACATGGGGGGGCATTGCACCATGTTGTGTCATGGTAGGATCTTCTTTGCATCCATGAGCCTGCTTCCCTGTCGAGCTAATATGCCCCACACTAGAGTTGTTCTAATAACAAGTGTTTGGACCTTCACAGGACTTCAAGTCATAACCTATCATGAGGCATAGAAATGGCGCAATAGAAAGGAATGTAAGATATATCAATAATAAATCTTTGTATTCAAGATATCCAAAGATACAATGTTGAGGCACATTTCATGACTGCACTTTTATGATGTTGCACATGTGAGGGTTCACCACTAAGCTGAGGGAATCACATGGAAGCATATCCCAAGTAGAGCTTGAGTGATTACTACTCCCTATATAGGTACATTTGTAGGCAACACCTTAGTATACCTATAAAGCCCTTACCCTTTTGGGGGGAAGGGGGAGGAGGTGGTATAGCAACTGTATTTTGTGGGGGGGGGGGGGGGGGGGGGGGGACCCATATTAATTGCATAAGGGGGAGGGGGGTGCAAAGGTTGGTGGCTGCAAGAAGGCATCTACCTTTTATCCCTTTAACCCTTTAACCCTTAGCCTTACAAGGCTTAGACCCAAGTCACTTTTTTGTTTTTTTTTAATTACTTTTTTTTTCTATACACACATATGTATATGTGTGTGTAATACACATTTTTTAATTTAAGAAATTATTTTTATGATGTTAAATTTTATAAAAATTTTAAGATGATATCTAGATTATTTAAAAGAAATATGGTGATGAAAATATTTAAAAGAAATATGGTTATGATTATTTAAAAGAAATATCTCATTGGATCTAAAGTTTTCAATGGAGGAGTTGAGAATATAATGTTGGTAGAGAAAGAAGAAGTCATAAGGGTTTTTTGGCTATATGCAAGGTTACAGTGGATCTATTCTTGAGAGTCCTTAGCTCCTATTTACTCTCCCATGTGGGAGATGTAAAATATTTGAAGCTTCTCCTAGGCTATAGAAAGCAAGGGTTTTTGAATGTAGAGGTCTTATTGAGTGTGATGAATCCAAGGATTCCTATACAAGAGAAACATATTGAAAGATCCTAAAGAAACAAGGGTTTCTTGAAACCTATCTTTTGTCTTCTCTTTGTTTAGTTTATAACCATTCTGAAAACCTCTGCTTTGCACAAGAGTTTCAATATCCCTCTTTCCTTTTCTATGTAAGAACATTGAATTCTATATAAGACCATTGAAAGATCTCTAATAATGTATTTGCTTTGACTCTTCCTTCTCTATGTCTTGTGTAGCTAAAGTATTTTTTTCTTGCCTAATAATGTGATTCTTCCATGCCTTGGGTTGACAAGATAGATAAACTTTCATAATGTTTGATATAATATGGAGCATGATTGTATACAATATATTGCATAATTTAAAAACAAAGAGAGTTAGTTAAAAATTTTATATGAGTTAGACAATGAAGAAACATATCAACTTCTTACCATACAAACATAGGAACTTCTTACCATATAGTGAGTCAAGTATTAAATACTCCAAGCTTCTTTCATTACCTTTTTGAAAAGGTTCAATTGGTCTTTGAGATCATCATCTTTCTAATCAATTTAATCACAATAAAAGAATATTTTATCTAGTGTTTTTTAAACTTTGGTTTTCCTATTTCAATCTTATTCATTATCAGCATGATCCTTAACTGCATTATGTAGGGATATCCATTGATTATATTTAATGGTTAAACCCCATTTCTAGAGTTAATCTTACCCAACTTTCCATAAAAACCTAGGAATATTCTAGTCTTTACTCCGCCAATAGATGGCTTTTTGGGGATACAATTTCCATCCTTGGACTTTTGAAGTTTTGGTTCAACAACATTACCTCCATGCAAACCAATTGCAAATAAAACTTGCTTGATCTTTGTTATAGCATCTTGTCTAGTTGTTTAGCTTCCAAGTAAACCCTATATAAAGATGAATGAGCTTTTCAATTATTCTACAGAGTGCATAAAGTGTATATATATAAGCATTGGCTAAAGGAATATCTAAAATTGGCGTGAATTGTGGGTCTTTGATGTGCTTGGAGGAGGGGGATCTATTCCAATTTCTTGAGCTCGACTGTGCAGTTGGGGACATGCAATGTAGGGAGGGGCATCTCCTTTAGACGCATTGTACATGTATTTGAGTGTCTTTCCACCAGCTAATACCATTTGACCTTGTAGTTCCCAAATCCCTCGATAAATAGCTCTTCTCATGCTTGTTGGCTCTTAAGCACATCAGATATTGAAATTTGAAGGAAAACCCAATACAATATATCAAAATCCTTTATGTCTACTTTAAAAGCTCCTAACTAGCAAACATTGTGTTTAGATTGAATCGTAAATGATGTTGAATCATTGCAATGACTTGATGAAAGTGCTCTATTCATCAAAGAAATAGAGACCCTTTCTAATTTTTTACACTTTAAAATCTCACTTTCATTAAGTTTAATCATGAAATTGGCTACTCCTTGTACCTCTTCTAAATACAAATCATAGAATTTTACCATCAAAGATTGCAGGGTAGGTAGGTTGAGGAAAATGCTATTAAATTCACTGTAAGCAATATATTTCTTCTTGCTGTTGAAGTTGGCCTTGATATGGAAAGGCTCACCTAAAACTTCCATCACCTTGCCATTGACACTTTATCTAATATTCTTCACAATAAATGGCCTTAGAAGTAAATAATTTCATATCATGCCCTGTTTCATATTTGATTGCATTAGCTAAAAAAATTTGTGTATATACATTCTGATGAATACGAATACTATCCAAAGTCTTCTACACTAGTTCAAAATCTAAAGAATGATATCTAATAAAAGAATACAAGCACTATCTCTTTACTTTTGTAAACTTCTTCTTCTCTCTCAAGAATATCCTTTGGCATCATTGAGGCAAGAGATGATAATAAAACTAAGATGCCTTTGAAGCATCTCTCTCACTTACATGTGGTTGAAGAAGATATCTAAAAAAGATCAATATCATAACTTAGATACTATTAGAAGTAAACTAATATTAAACATTTCTTAAGTAAAATTATATATCTTGTTGCTTGGATTCTTTTACTGCAACCACCTCCTCCTCATTTAAGAAACTCAATTTTCTTGGGAGATCTCTATTGATTTCAAAGACCTCAACTAGTTTGTTTGGTTTGGTATGCTTTGATGTGCTTCTCTAATGAATGATTCTTCTATTGATAATCTTGTATTTTTTGTAATAGCTCATCTCTATGTTTTGTTAATAAGTGATTCTCCAATTTAGGAACATCCTTCTTTGCACAATAAGATTAATTGTGTATAGCCCAAAAATCCATTATAACAATCATTAATAAACCAAATTAGTGAAGAGCTATTATAAAAATGAGTACTATTTTCTATAGGATCTTTGGGTATAAACTTCCATCTAACCAAAGATCAAGATTTTTTTCCCTTCAAGTCGAAACACATGTTTCATGGACTTTGAAATAGTGTTTTATTTTATTATTTTTCTGATTGGTTCATACTTACATTTGCTCAACATAAAGATGATAGAGAGTTATTTTACTAGTATTACAAGGGTCATTGGATAATAGATCCATAGCTAAAGATGTGATTTGCAACTCTGAATAAGAATGTTGTGTGAATTCAAAAAAGTCAAAGAATAAGTAAGTAACCAACAAGGAGTTGAAGAAGGAAAAGAGAGAATGAGGATGGAGGGAGGTAATGAGATATCAAAAAAATTCAAACTAAATATTCTCTTTCACTATTATTAAGACAAGGTAGGATGCTTATTAAATTAGTCATCATCATCTTTACAACGGCGTACATTTTTAGGTTTGATGCAAGCCACGAGACTCATTATGATAATGACCTTTTGAAAATTTCAGATACGTTTATTTATTAAAATATAAAACTTTCAAAAACTCAAAAATATTTTTTATTTATTAAAATATTTTTTCTCCCTAGGATCTCTTATAGGGCATTTTCAAGATCTCAAATCTCCACTAATGTTGTCTATATGAACAAATTTCCATTGTTTGCCGTCCTTATGAGCATAATTCCATGTGCGATCTATTGCAAGGTATACATATAAATATATATATGTTGGGCACTCAATACATGGATTGCAAATGTCTAAAACTCACTGAGAAACCCATACATAAACCTAAAGTACCACACATATAACCCTTTTCTAATATGTTTTTTGCAAGAACCCATTGTCCATTGTCAACTTCTTCAAGTGGAATAGAGAGAGTATGGATGGGAAAAAGGGAAATGTACCTACAACTAAAAGTGAGTATTGGGCTTCGAGACTTTAGGTGTGTGCAAAGTTCCTCCTCAAGCTGAGTTGTGCATCCCTTTAGGGTTGTTAGTGGTCAAGGAAGGATCAGCTCATTCTTGTCTTGCCATCTCACTTGGCATCGACCTTCTTTCTTAGCTAGAATAGACATTGTAGTAGCATATTATGATAATCAAAAAACATGCAATACAAGTCTAATAAAAAAATCTTTTTCATTTTGATGACATGCAAGAGAAATAGTGAAATGGACTGAGGAAGGAGTTACATCAATATCTCAGTGACTCACTAGAAGCTGCTAGCTTACCCCTTTTACCATTTTCTTTTCAGATTTACTTAAGGGAAGCAATCAAATCAAAGACCTACAAGCCATGAAAAAAAATTATTTGAGGAGAAAGATTATCCCACTCATTGACCATTGATGCATGACATAAATGATTGAATGGGGATGATGCTTTCAATTGATCCATTTTATAATGAAAATGATTAAGTGAAAAGGAGGGCTGAATGCCTAAAATCTCTCAATCAATTGGCATAGTCTTAGCAAATGGATAAAGAGAGATATTAGGATTGATTAGACATACCTCTTCCATGCTTGGAGAGAAATTTGATGAAGATTCCATGATCAAGGGACTTGAATCCTCAACCAATTTAGCCCTTGGGAGCAAGATGTTTTTGATGTGTTGTACTCTTCAACTGATAGAAGCATACAATAATGTAGGGGACTCTCATTAGCTTTGCCCGGCTCCACTCATTGACCATTGACGCATGACATGAATGATTGAATGGGATTGATGCTCTCAATAGATCCATTTCATATAATGAAAATGATCAAGTGAAAGGGAGGGTTGAATATCTAAAATCTCTCAAATAATTAGCATAGCCTCATCAAATGGATAAGGAGAGATTGGGACTGATCAGGCATACCTCTTCCATTCTTGGAGAGCAAATGGATGAAGCTTTCTTGATCAAGCAACCCACATCCCCCACCATTTTAGCCCTTGGGATCAAGATGTCTTCAATGTGTTGTACTCTTCAAGCGATAGAATCATACACTAATTTAGGGGAATCTTGTGAGCTTTGTCTAGCTTCCACTTCAAGAGATTCAAGGCCTAGGTGAAGCTTGCATGAGTGCCCATGAAGAATCCTTCCACTTTGAGCTCCACACCATCTTTAATATTTAGCAACTTGACCTAGAGTTGTTGTATGTAGGCCTTGGGGGTGATAATTTAATGTCTCTTGAAGCATTGGGAGCTCGAGGCTATGTGAATATGCTTGCCCTTTACTATACGTTGTCACAGCGTGTAGGGTTTAAGGTCACCACAGGGGTTTGGCAAGAGAAGAATGCATGGGGGTTCAAGAGCTTAGACTCCAGAGATGGTAGAGATAAGAGAAGGGTTGAAGGTTTTAAGCTAAGTTCTTGAAGATAAGTGACAGTAGGGTGAAGATAGATTCAAGGAGAGGAGTAGATGGAAGAGAAGGGGTTCGAAGAGATTGAAGATGTAGAAGAATACTTCCAAAAAATAATTAGAAAATATAGAAGAATACTAACAGAGATGAAGCCTATCAGTTTCTTTCAGCATTATGAGAAAATATAACTCTAATAGACAAAAACGTGTACAAAATAATACCTTCCGCTATGTTGCTCAGATCTCCAATCTGATGCTTCCAATGGCTCTGAAAGGTGGGTTAAATACTAGGCTGCTAGATCACTCCTTCTTCATCTCCCACTTTCTGAGTGCTATTCACTGCCTAAAAACAGCGATCGCATGTCGCGCGATTTCGCTAATCTCTTTTTTTACATAAAATCCTCTCAATTTTTCTGAAAGCTACATGCTTTCTTTTACATGTCCTCCTAATCTAGAAGTTATCTATAGTTTTATGGATTTTTACAAGAGATAATATCTAGAATATCAAAATTTGACTAAAAACTTGTCCAAAAAAATCTAATATTTTGAACCATGGACACTAATACTAATGCCTAAAGTGGCATTGGCTCTCTAAATCTAAAAGGAAGCCACACTCTAGATTTTTTTACACAGTGTGCACATAGCGGCATGACATCCACCCCCTCCTAACCTGCACATCCTCTGGCATGTGCCAAAGTCTTACGGATTTGCAGTGTCAGAAGAAATATCTTCTACCATGTCAATGTCTTCATCTTCTGCCTCTTCTTCTTCCTCTATGTCTTCATGCTCTTAAATTATATTCAAGTCTTCTAGCTCATATGTTGAACTTTCTCTTCGTTTGAAGAGCTTGATTCTTTTTCCAGCTATGGATATCTTCATGCTTGTTCCATCCAATTCAGCCAATGAATATGTGGCATTGTCATGAACAACCTTAACCACATATGGGCCAAACCAACGCTTTACCATCTTCCTAGCAGCACTGTATTGATTGTCTAGGCTACTGTCATAGACAAGCACCCAGTCATTTTTTTGAATTTCTCTTGGCTGAAGTCGATGTCGCTTATCAAATCTTCGTTTGTTCTTTAGTCTTGTTGTCTTTAGCTTCTCAATAGCTGCTTGAACATCTTCAGACCTTCTTTCTAGCTACCATATGTGCAAAGTCAACAACTCTTCTCTATTGATGCCTTCCTCCCAAGGTAGAAGACTCCATGTGAGAATAGATTCTTCAATTAGAATAATTGGTTGTTGTCCATGCATAAGTTTAGCTGGCATATAGCCAAGAAGTTGTGTGCCTCATCAACATCCAACTCTTCTCTATCTGCAGTTACTTTACCCACACAACCATATCTACAAAACACTTCTTCAAGCAAAAAATGACAAACTTCTTGAGTGGATTTGGTTGTTAAGGCTTTGCCTTGAACTTGATTGGTTAGATCCTCTCTTGCAAGCACTAAATACCACATATTCCATATTCTTGTAGGCATGGTTACAAGATCAATAACCCATCTATAATGTATAGACAAAGGATAAGTTGGTTGTAACCCATCTCGATGCTTGACCATAGAATACATTTGACACACATAACAGGTTTCAACAAAATGTGCTATGTCACGATACATGTTTTGCCACCAATATTTTTCTTTGACTTTACTAAAGATTCCCCATATGCCTCTATGGCCAACCCACATGCTTTCATGAAATTCCTTCATTACCTGTTGTTGCAATCTTTTGTTACCTAAAACTCGGACAGGCGCTCCTTTCTTCTTCTTTGCGTGCTTCCATAAATGTCCTTCTTTAAGAAAAAAGCCATAAGCTTTCCTCTTGATATGCTCCAACTCCTCATCAGTCCCCAAGTCTCCTTCTTCTTCATTGTGCTCAAATATTGGCCGATCTTTAGCCAATAATCTTCATAATCTTCTTCAAGGAAATGAACTAGAACTTGAGCAATGCAATGAGCATGCTGGCTTCTAGTTGACCATCCTGTTTTTTTCAGCTTTGGACCAGTAATGTAGTAACTGAAAATGTATTTTCAGTAGCCATGGAATGAAATTCAGCAAGTATAGATTCTTCAGCTTCATCTTCTTCCATCAGCTCTTCTTCATTGTCATATCTTGCACGTTGCATGTCAGCAACTGGATTCGCCTTTCCTGCAATATGCTTTAATCCGGGGTTGATAAACTTAATATATGCAATCCATCTTAGAATAGGAATGTCAGTTGTAGAGTAGTTGGCAATCATGCCGAAGAGTGGAAGACAATCAGTTTCTACCACTACGAAAGCACCTATAAAGTATTCACGATCACACTTTAATGTTGTTACAACTCCCTACAGTTCCCTTTTTACTTGTGCATACCTTCTTTGAGGTTCATTTGAGAACTTTTGCTCCAAAACAAATTGCATACATGTTACCTTCAAGATCCTCTTGGCCAACAGCCCATCCTATCCCAATGGGACTTGTATCCACAGTAAGGATGATGGGTTGACAATTTGAATAGTCATCCCTTTTGAGAGTGGGGGCTGAAATTAATAGCTTCTTTAATTTATGCATAGTGAGAGTATGCTCTTTATTCCAAGAGAATCCTTGGCCTTTTCTTAATAATTGATCAAGATTTTCGGCTACATGAGCAAAATGCAGTATCCCTATGAGATAAAATACACATGCGCCAAGAACTCTTCTCGTTTCTGAAAACATTTGTGCATTTTTCTTGCATTCTGCTGATGGCATCTATCTTGATTGGAGAAGGTTTGCGTCCATAGGGGCCACATAGATGACTGACCCCACTAGAACTTCTTCTACTCCAAAAATTGACTTAGCTCAAGAAAGGGTAAGATGTACCTCTCCTAGCCTTGTCAAAATCTTGTCACAATCATGAATATGGTTAACTACAAATGTCCTGCAACCATCTTCGTCAATCTCCTTATTCTTTTCATTGACTTCACATCCCTTGATAGGTACATCATCAAGAAATGAAAGAGTAAGTTGTGGAATAAAGTCCCTTAAGACTTTGTGCATGGCATTCATCATATAGGCTACGGAGTTTGTTGCACCTTGTGGTAGAGTACACATGCGGACCAATCTAAGAGGTTTCTTCATTGTGGTAATGTCTCAGCTTTCTAATGAAAGCTAAAATTGGTCATATCCTAAATATAGGTTGCCCATAGAATAAATTGCTCTACCTGCAAAAGCTTCAGCAAACTCATCAACAATTGGACCCGAACCAACATTTCGGATTGTGACACGATTAACAGGCTGTAGATCTTGAATGAATTGTAAATATCCATTTTTCTTAGGCACAGTAAACCATCGGTTTGAGTAAGGTGCTGAAGAAGGTTCTAAAATCTTCATTCTCATCTTCTCATTTAGAAGTTCCAATAATTTGGGCAGTTGTGCCCTTGGAATGGGAATGGGCTTGAGGTTCCAAGGCACATGTGGGACCGTAAAAATGACCATAGGAGCCACAATATTTGGATCCACATAGCCTATTTCACTTGGTTGAAATGCAAAAGCTTTTCCATGTTTCATTAGCATTTGCATAAAAGAGTGTTTTTCAATCAGCAAAAGGAAAGAATTTTCACTTATTTTGAGCTCTTTTATACTTTCAGATGTGAACTTGTGACCAATGTTGGAAGGATCACGAAGACTTGGCTAATTTGCTGCCCTATCAACGAGCCTTTCACTTTCAGGAGGCTGTGGGACTGCTACAGGTTTGACTTTCTTATCCACTGCCTTGTATTTTGTCTCCACTTGTACTTCAGCCTTGTTAAGTAAACCATTGTCTTCCTATTCAACAAATTCTTGAATTGTTTGATAAAAATCCAATGTACATACTTCTATGGATTGATTTTTAGCTTGATTTTTTGCATGAGCAGCTGCATATATTTCAGCCAATGTGTTAGTAGTAATCAGTCCAAAAAAAATGCCCAAAATATCTTCATTTTCAGCCATCATGTCATAAGTTTTCAACTCCCTTTTTCCATGACATAAATATTTTCTTTCAGCCTTAGTCATGGCCGGAAGAGACTTATAATAGCCCATATTATTGGCTGTGCATACATACAAATTTGCTAGAGACACAGTTTCTATAGCATAAGGAGGTTCAATCTTTTTACATGACACACTACCATAGCCTCCCTTTATAGTAGTGCAGCCCGAAAACCCTTGAATTCTCGGGCATTAGGAGGCACAGGATAATCATGCAGTTGATCTCTGTTTCGATGATGGTTAACACACACAGTAAGAAATTGGACAGCTCGTTCATTATCCTTGCTTCGAATTCGAGCATAGGAAGAACCATCATCAAGAGCTTTTGTTTCCAAGCAGGGTTCAGAAATGTAAGGTTGCCCAAGAATGATAGGGTGACTACAAGAGTCTTGAACAAAAAAGTGAAAATTGTCTTTTATGTCCAATAGTTACTTGCACATTAGGACATGCAGCATATAACTCTCCAAAAGAGTTGTTTGCATCTCTCATTCACCAACCTGGATCAACATCTATGGGTCATCTACTACTTTCATAGAGACTCCTTGCCATGATGTTTATCTCCGAGCCATGGTCTAAGAGTGCAATACGTGGTGTTTCTTTTTCTCCAATTTTGACGATTGTCTTCGTTGTTGCTCTTGCCCAATGCATACAGGAGTAGTGACTGCTTGGAATGAACCGAGCCTTTTCTTCCTCATGCATGTGCTGTAGGCAGTCTTCTTTTTGAGAGGTGTGGGCTGCCCAACTGGTTTGGACCAGCCGACCATTACAATTTCAGCTTTCACTTCTTTAATTTTTACATTCATGTTTTCTTTATCTTTAGCTTCAATTGCTGCAATTAATTCTTTAACTGCTTCAAGTTGTCAACTTCTCTTCATCTTGCACAAAAACTCGAAAAACTTGCAAAAAAGCATGCACTGTTTCTTCAACTTCATCACCAACATATTGTCTTTTCCTTTTGATTACATTAATAATTACATCATGGAATTCACGTTTGGCAATTCCAAGATTTTTTCCTAAGATGAATTTAATTTTGCTTCCTAGAATTCGTTCTTCTAGGACTCGTTTGAGATCGGTTGCTGATTCTATGTCAGACTCCAATTTGTAGCCTGGCTGCTTGCTTTTCTTCTTTCCTTCAGTCTTCTTTGTTTGTGGCACATCTTCCATCTCTTGATCTGGGGTTATATTTTCAGTAAGCTTTGGTTGTTCAGGCATTCTTCTAGTTACCCGTTTCGGAGGGCCAGAAGAGGAAGGCCCTGGTTCATCTTCTCTTCTTCTCTGTTCTTCAATCAAGACTTCTTTATGATTGACGTTAGCCAAATGTGCAAAGGCAGAAAAAGAATCTACCGGTTCTTTCCAACCAGTTATTCCTCGAATATACTGATTGGCATTAGTCAAATCTTCTTTGGCCGTTTTACCATGTTCCATTTGATCTAGTGCCTGCATCCATACTTTAGATCGCACATTAGCTTTATATGCTTTCAAACTTGATTTAGTTGGCTCAATTTTTAGCCCATAGGTAGCTGCATCAATTGCTACATAGGCATTCTTTACAACTAAATCTTCTAATCTTTTCTTCATTCCACCATTGCCAAAATTTGGCTCCAGTGGAAGACCAGTTTCAGCCACATGGATTTTTCCATCTTTCCAAAAGACGAGCTTTTGTGCTTCAGCCTCACGGAAGGCAAGACACTCCCTCTTGTCATGTTGTTGCCTGTCACACCAAATACAACGCCTCTTAAAGCCTTCTCTCATGGGTCTTTGAGTTGATGATCATCCTTGTTCTTCAACTTTGGCATCCAGCTTCTCTACTTTGGAACTAATTTCTATAAGATTCAAATGAAGGTCACACATGCTTTTAATAAGTTCATCCATGACATCATTTTTAGAAGGAACAGAAGAAGAAAGAGTTGGTTTATTAGTCAAAGGAATAGGGGATTTTGAAGGTGGAACAAGCTCCATCAATGGAGTTTTTGAAGTTGAATTAGAGCCCAATCTTAGTCGCATCTGCTCTCTTCGAGCAATAATATTAACTGCATCAATAACATATGTCCATGAAGTCTTGACTCCTGATTTGGAGGTAGCATCTTCTAGGCGATCAGTAAGCTTCTCTTGTAGAATGGGATCTGCAGCCTTAAGGAATAATTCAATCTTCTAACCTTCCATACTTTGTTGGTCTTCAACATCAACTTGTCCAAATTTACTTTCAAACTCATGGTATAGAGCTGTTGCAGCTAAACCTTTGTTGGGTTTTTCAACCCATTCAGTGAAACTTTTCTTCGACGTCATGCCGGAGTCTTCCAAGAAGAATTCTTCATGTAGGGCTTTTTTGAATGCAGCCCAATCCACATCTTGTTGAAAAAGACTATGGATTCTTTCTTAAAGACCATGCTTGGCTAGTCTGGCAAAATAACGGCTCCATGCATGTTGTGGTACACCAAAGAAGAGAATTTTTTCAACATATAAGCGAATAAAAATAGAGACATTTTGACCATTAAATTGTTTTAATTCATGCCCAACTTCCTCTAGGGCCTTGATAGCTGTGGAATCAATCTTCTCTTTGTCTTGCATTTGTTGTTGTTGTTTTAACATTTGGATTTGTTGTTGCTAAGTCTATTGCAGTATGCACACCAATTGTTGTAGAGTATCTCCTAAAGAATCCCCCATCTTGGAGTTCTCTTACACCACCCTTTACGTCAGGTTCACCAATGTCACAGCACGTAGGGTTGAAGGTCACCACAGGGGTTTGGCAAGAGAAGAATATATGGGGGTTCAAGAGCTTAGACTCCAAAGATAGTAGAGATAAGAGAAGGGTTGAAGGTTTCAAGCTAAGTTCTTGAAGATAAGTGACAGCAGGGTGAAGGTAGATTCAACGAGAGGAGTAGACGGAAGAGAAGGGGTTTGAAGAGATTGAATATGTAGAAGAATACTTTCTGGATGTCCTAATTGAGTCCTTCTACACCTTTTATACCCTATTAGTATGACTAGGTTTTTTCCCATGGTTTCCGTGGGATCTCACTCTTTATAGCCATGGATTTTCTAATTGAAAAATAGGAGAAATATGGTTGAAATTTGATTGAAAATGAACCAATGACCTATGGCTCTAATATCACTTATCAATAAGGGAACTAAGAGGAGAGAGAAGACTACAAGAGAGAGAAAGAGTAGTGAGAAAGTATGGATGAGTATAGAGAAATACTAGAAATAGAGAGAGAAAGAGAGAGAAGCCATGAAAGTTGCAAACAGATGAAAGAGACCATCTTTGTTATTATTCAATAATGGAAAATGAAAGTCTTATATCTTATATCTAGCAAATGTAGTTGGTATTCCATTTTTCCCTAATTATTAATATCTTCTTAGTCTTTTACAGTAAGTATAGGAATAAATCAATGGTTTAAATAGTTTGATTCATGTTCAATCTATATGTCATAAAAGCATTCAAGATACATAATTCCAACATACATATTGAATATGCAAACTATATTTCATGGTCCAGACACATATAAACCAAATTTCATCATGCTCAAGGGCATATAACCTCTCGTATCCTTATACATCAATAAGTTTGTATGTATACAACAAACAATGCCTTTCTACATCAAGATCAATGGTTTTATGCTTTAAAATGTAACCTTTGCGCAATACTGTAGAAGGACAATCCATATACTTTTAAACTACCTATTCTGGAGTAAAATCAGCTCGTAAAATCCCTTTAATTCCCTACATAAACCTTTATGACAGTATATATACATGTAGACATATATACATAAGTAGTGATTTTATCTCATTGTCTTCTTTTCCTTCATATGTACTTCAAATTGGGAATCATTTCCAACCATCACATCTGCTTCCTTAGTTAAATCCTTTGTTTCATCTATCCCTTAGTCAATACATTATCTACATGTACTATCATTATATCATCAATATTCAAAAGTAATGCATTATCTTTATCTTTTGTTGATGAATTAGTTGTGTTCATTGTCATAGCATTGGTGGGTGTAATGAGTGGGATGCATCGGAAATAGGGGTTAGATACCCAGTCACACCAACTAAGGTATAAAAGGTGTAAGAGACCTCGTTTAGGTCATCTAGACATAATCAAGAACTAACTCTTCACCTTCTTCTTTAGCTTCTATGGCTTCCTTCCTCCTTCTCCCTTCCTTCGTATCTTTCTCTTTCCTCTTCCAGTTTTTCTCTCTTTTCTTCTTCCTATCTTTCTCTCAGTTTTGCTCATTCTCCTCTCTTCCCTCAACCTCATTCATTACAAGTGGTATCAAAGCTTCAAGACTTGGTCCTTTTCTTCTTTCTCTTTCTCTATCTAGTTCCCTTTTCAAATCTAAAAACCCTAGTTACCCAAGTAGTAGGTACAAGTACAATGAGAGGACTATAGTTAGTGACAACTTTCTTGAAGCAAGCATGAGCTATGGTGGGAGCCTTTGACATATCTAGAAGTAAAATGGTTAACTTTTCACGTTGTCACTCTTTTCTATGCAACTTTTAGGGGTTCCTATACAAAGTTGGAGGCTCGAAACTTAGAGAAGGGAAAAAACATCAATCACTTTTTGCTCCAATTCCTTTCTCTTTCTTCCCTTGCAAGCTACCATAGCTGCTAGGCCCAAGAACCCTCAAGATCTTCACTCCTACTTCCCTATGACATCAACAACCATCAGAGCTTGACTCCTTGCATCCCCACATCAGGTAGAGTACCATATTGGTGAAGATCCTCCCAAGAAATAGAAGCTAGGAAGTAGCCCAAAAATTGAGGTGCATTTTGTGCTGTTGATTCTGGATTCCTTGCTCCATTTCAAGCCCTGACCATCATCTCTAGTGCTCCTATTGAGCTCAGCAACCTCTCTTCACCATCATGATCAAGGTTTGACCCTCTTTCTTTAGCCTTGGAGCTCCCACAAGGTGGAAACCCCTGTGTATTGTAGTGAACTCTTTTGGGCAGCCACCATTGAAGCTCAGGTGTTGAGCTCTCAAATCAGTCCATACCCTCTTGAACCTTAGCCCCCAGGATCCCCTTCAGCCATTCTTGGCCTCACTGACTCAGATTGAAGGCATGGCAAGAATTCTTATGAATTGCCATGAGAGCTCCACTTGAAGCTTTCAATTCTTGAAGATCAAAATTGAGATGAAGTAAGAGAGCCCCTCCATCAAAGGAAGCACCAAACTCTTGAAGATTATACCCTTTGGAGTGCTTGTCTTCCCTAGGCTAACTTAATGAAGGACTAGGATCATTGTGGGATTATGCTTTGTCCATGTCAATTCAACCTTAATCTCTCATTTTAATACACTTGTTGAGCTTAGTCCCTTATTTGGAGAGATTAAGGATGCACATTGCCTTATTAGTAGAGTCCTTCATTGCATCCATGCTACCCACATGGAATTAGTAGTCTACTTGCTTTCCATTCTCTTTCCAATGCATCATGTTAACTATTCCTTATTGATTATTACTAGCTTTAACACTTATCTGATCATGTGTGTATTGAATTGATACCAAGTGGATAATAAGTCATGTAAAAGGGTAAGTGGTAGCCAATGAGTCATTAGACTACCACGGTAAGTCCTAGCCAAGCTCTTGTTCAATCCTTGCATCTCATGAAAAGGCCCCATGTTTATTTTCCAATGCATCCATGCTAGTTGAATAATTAAAAATGTATGCCATGTATACTCCAGCTAAGGAAAAAGGTGTTGAAAACCAGAGTTGCAGCATTGGAATGTGTGCACAAGAGGGAGAAGAGACCTCAAAGTACAAGAACAAAATCTTGCTTACTAAGCTGCTTAGAGTACAACTTGGGTACACTCTCCCACACTTGATAGTGACCCATAGGCTA
Organism: Lygodium microphyllum; assembly: GCF_053477565.2. Classification (NCBI taxonomy): domain Eukaryota; kingdom Viridiplantae; phylum Streptophyta; class Polypodiopsida; order Schizaeales; family Lygodiaceae; genus Lygodium; species Lygodium microphyllum. The sequence continues at coordinate 30,694,349 of NC_141150.1, forward strand.
TTTATATAGCCTCTGCCAAGCTAGGGTTAGGGTTTCCCCTGCCCCTAGGGCTATTCACACTCATCTGCCCTTATACTCCCTTGCTTATAGTGGGTTCATATGCCTGTCTTCTAACAAAAGGCTGATGCTAGGTGAGCTGGTAAGCCAAAAGAGAGGTGACCCTCCCTTACTAGTTGAGATGTTGAAGGGGTGCACAACCTATCCTGGGGAAAACTTTTCCCATCTTCCTGTGATGTGGATTTTGATACTTGTATACAAGTGCAAGTACACTCCATGATCACCCTATCCTTGATGGCATACCCTTGATACTAGGCCCTTTCAGTGATCAAGACACCCATGTATGGCACTTGACATGTATGTAGTCAATGTAAGATGTATGGCATAGAGGCTTCCTTATGCAATGATGGCAGTGCAAACTGATGCTTAAATGTACTTGCAATCATGCTCAATATGCTAAGGATATTGCTTACTATGATGTTTAATATGTACTTGTAATCATGCTCAATATGCTAAGGATATTGCTTAGGCTCCTTAACCCATGAGCCGCTCATACAATGCATGTTTGAACTGGGACATGTAGCGTTTTACTTGCAAGTACGCAAGAACAGTCACAATAAGCTTGCTATAGTAAATTCTATATTGCATTTGGGAATAAACCCTATAGTTCACCTCAAATAGGGCCTTTTTTCCTTTATTTGAATAAAAAATCTCCCAATCGAAGATATGGTCTAAAAGATATGGTCATTTTTATGCATAGAGTTCATTGTGGACAAGGTACATATCACTTTAGGAAAAGCATAGATATCCAATTTCAGAATTCTTTGATCATTTTTTGTCACAAATATTTATAGCTAATCTCTAAGAGGGATTTGTCTCATTGGATTTGAATAAAAAATCTCCTCAATTGGAGTTTTCTACCAAAAGTTACACCCATTTTACTAACAATGGGTCCTATGGAATGTACTCAAATTGCAAGACACAAACGCAAAGGCAAGGTCCATGAGGAGGTCCAGAGGGAGATTAGGGACTCTAGAGTCTCAATGAATGGAGAACCTAGCTTAGGACAATATTATAATGGTGAGATGAAAGATGAAGTACTCAACATGGATCTTTATATCTTAGGACAATATTATAATGGTGAGATGAAAGATGAAGTACTCCATATGGATCTTTATAGCATTCTCAATCACACCCTTTATTAGAATAGATCTGTCACATGGAAAGGCACAATGACATGGTTTCCAATCATCGTCAAATGATCTCAAAAATAGATCTTGCAATCAAAGAAATGGCCCTTTTTAACTCTTAGACTCAAGAGACCCTAGAACATCTCACCACTCTTGTATCCTAGTTAGCCATGACCAAGACAAGGCCAACAAGTCCAAGTGAAAATCACAATGGCCTCCATTGGACTTGCTTCATGGTCCACAGGGTATTCTTGGCACTAAGGCTATTCCCCCTCCTTGCACCTCTAAGATTGGTGATCCCTACCATAGATAGTAGGATGAGCGTCTCTTTAGCTCTCCCATCATCTATGTAGCCAATTCCCTCATAAGACCCTAGCCCCACACTGGCGAAACCTCACCCACTCTCCCTAGGAGCCCCAATGGGACTTATTCAACTCAACCCCATAATGGACATCATGGTATTAATGACCAACATCACAACAATGGGCAACATGGGTTCAATGCACAAGATAGTATGTACGGACAACATGGTATGTATGGGTACCATGGTATGCATGGAAAACAAGGCTATCATAGGTGGCAAGTCCCCAATTAGCTCCTTGAAAAGATCATTCTTACCAAGTACAATTAGCTCCTTGAAAAGATCATTCTTACCAAGTACAATTAGCTCCTTGAAAAGATCATTCTTACCAAGTATAATGGGCACTCATCATCCCCATTGGACTTGGAAGAATGGACCTCCAAACTAGATTCCTACTACAATATTTACCTATTCACTAATGATCAAAAAATTATCTTCGTTTTTCTCCATCTAGAGGGATTTTAGGCCCATACATGGTGGTGCAACATCAGTCGTGAGAATAACTAATTCATTGGTTGGGAAGAATTTAAGATGCACATGATTCAAGTCTTTATATCCGCACTGGAAAAAGGGTGATTAACAAGATGATGGTATTAGGTTGACCAACGTAATCTCATTGTATGGGAGTATACGAATTGATTCATGAACTCGACCATGTACGTTGAGATTGTTAGTGATGATGCAAAATCACACAAGTATGTCTATGGCCTAGAGCCTAGCTTGTTGGCTAATATATTGGCTCAAAAGCATTCACTTTATTTGATACAATTGAATTGGTCAAAAGATATGTAAAAAAGTACCATAAAAATGAGAATTTTCAACAAGATTATGGATAGTCTTGTACCCCATTAACATTAGCCCCATATGGGGGTGTTTTTAGAGGCAATAGAAGCCCCAAAATACCTACTTACCTCCCCTTCCATACTGAAAGAAAATAGGGCACTTTTGGAATAGCACTTAGCTATAAAATGATGAGGGTAAATATGTTGAAAATAGTCCCCAAACTACATAGTCTAAGTGGTCAAAAGTTTATCTTCGTAGATGTTATGAATGAGTGGAAAGAAAAAGGCCTATGTTTTAAATGTGGTGATAAGTACATGGTAAATCATGCTTCAAAATGCCCTAGAAGACAACAATGGTCAAAGTTCATAGCATGTATATAATGGAAGTTTAAAACAATGATGAGGAGGAATTACATGTTGAAAATGAGGAGTATCCTAATTTGGAGGATCGAACCTTGGTGGTTGCCCATCTCATGCTTTTGATTTGATCACCCCTACTACACCCCACCTGGCTACAATTCCCTTTGCTTCATCTCCATGAATGCATGGACTTGCTCTAGGAGCCCCAACACTCCGTGCATTCAAGGTAGTATTAATGAAAAGCATGTATTTATCATTGTGGATAGTGATAATACACATAGTTTTATTAATAAATCAACCATTGATCAGTTGAAATGCACCACTATGGAATTACAACATGCCCTAAAGGTTCAAGTAGTAAATGCTAAAGAAGAAGTTAGTACACATGTATGCTCCAAATTTTCCCTATGCTTGGTTGAAAATTATGTGGCATTAGTTAATCTAATTGCATTACACATGGGTCCCATTGATGTTGACTTGGGTTGTGACTAGTTGAAACATTTGGGTAAAATTGCTATGGACTTCTCTCAACTCTGCATTGACTTTATGATGCACGGAAGACTCATCCACTTAGAAGGAGTTCATGATAAGGCTGATTTTCAGCTATTACAACAAGGCATTTGGAATTCTAAGAGGAAGAGATGGTCCCTTTGAAAGTGTCAAAGTAATGTTACTCCACTTTCAAGGAGGGTAGTAGTAAACAAGTTGGCCCACCATTTCTATGGCCCCTCTATTGGATCCTCAAGAGATTTGAAAAATGGCTTACCAATTAAAGCTCCCCTCCATCACCAAGATTCATATTGTGTTTCATGCTAGCTAGCTAAAGCCTTTTGTTCTCACCTCAGTGGATTATGTGGAAGAGATACCTCCCATATAGACGAAGAAGCATCATTCAATATATCCCTAAGGCAATTATTAGGCAGTGAGATAAACACTTGATATCTCAATCCATCAAGGGATACCTCATCAAATGGCAAGGCCTACCCATGGAAGAAGCCTCTTGGCACCCAACTACCATCATGGAAGAGTTTCCTCACCTCCAAGAGGGATATGCCCCATTTTGACCCCACACTACATATAGACTATACATTGTTTTAGAATAGTTTTGTACCTCTATTAATTGCAACCATGTGCTTCCTACATGGGCTGAAAATACTCGTCATAAGCTCTATTCCAATATGCGGCACACCCCATTTGGAGGAGCTCATCAAAAGTTATGATATATTTATCTCAATAGGCATGTGTGGGCATCATGTTGTCTAAATCTTCTCATTGTAACATGAATCAAATTAGTACTCTATATCCCCATTTCCAAGCCCCTCTGTCAAATCCTTCTAATTGTCTTCTATTTTTGAGGGAAAAAACTTTAAAGATCGGGATGGAATGGAATGAGCGGGATACATAAGAACCAAGGGTTAGATACCCAGTCACACAAAACATGGTATAAAATGTGTAAGAGACCCAATTTAGGGTATCTAGACATAATCAAGAACTAACTCTTCACCTTCTCCTTCAACTTCCATGGCTTCCTCCCTCTTCTCTCTTCCTTCCTATCTTTCTCCTTCCTCCTTTCCTTCCTTCTAGTTTAGGATTGAGATGAAATTTAATGACAAGCAATATACATTGGAGCTAGGGATTAGATATCCAATCATACTAATGGGGGTATAAAATGTGTAAGAGACCCAGTTTAGGGCATCTAGACATAATCAAGAACTAACTCTTCACCTTCTCCTTCAGCTTCCATGGCTTCCTTCCTCCTCCTTTCCTTCTTGTCTTTCTCTTTCCTCTTCTAGTATTTCTCTCTTCTTCTTCCTCTCTTTCTCTCTCTTCTACTCATTCTCCTCTCTCCTCTTAGTCTTCATTCATTACACTGGACAACATATTTGTAGCATGAGATAAGTCATCGATATCTTCAGTATCCAAAAATTCATCAAAACGAGCAACTAACAAATCCCCAAATTCATATTCCCAAAATATTACTCCATTATCATTATCTTTATAAATCACCCTCTTCATTGTTATTCACTCTTTCTCTTTAAGTCCTATAATCTTCAATTGTAGCTCATGCATTTCTTGCAATAGTTCTATTAACATTGATTATTGAGACCTTGTAGTAGTGATTTGCTCTAGATCATTATTATAAGCCATACATGTATCCATTTTGAATTCCATATCCAAATCCTTGTAGCTGTCCAATTTTTACTCTAGTGCTTTGGTGTCAAATGAACCAAAGATGTCGTAGGACAAAGAGTGTATGGGCAAAAGACATAGGGTTTTAGAAAGCCCAAATGTAGGAGAAATAAACTTCAAGGTAGAAAGAAAAGAAGTGTAGGAATAAATCAATGATTCAAATAGTTTGCTTCAAGGTCAATCTTTGTCACATAAAAACTTTCATGATACATAATCCCAACATTATATTGAATGTCCAGACCATATTTCATCATGGTCAAGGGCATACAACATCCCATATCCTTATATATCAACAAGTGCATGTGTAGACAACAAAAAACACTTTTATGCACATCAATGCTTATCCCTTCATGAAGAATGGACAAATATTATCAAGTATGGAGTTATTTGTGTTAATGGTCTTTCCTATGGTTTTCCTTACAAGACCCATAGTGACATGATATCACCCTTCCATGCATTTTCCCACACATGGCAATGTCAAGAATCGCGTGGTGGGGAGACTTGCTCAAGATGCTGAGCCGAACACACACAGAATGCACAAGGAGAAGCTCACTCAAGAGACAAGAAGAGAGATGGAGGCCAAAACATTTTCTTGCTGGTTTCTTCTTCTTCTTCCACACACTTTACAATGTACACAAATTATAGATAAGATACAACATAAAGGAAAGTGGCCTACTAAGTCAAACAATACATAATTGACTACACTAGTCGACTGGCGCTATAACTATGCCAGTTGTAAATAGGTGTAACAACCTGAATATAATAATTAATGAGTTAGTGGCCATGTGAGAGTCATAATGACCACTGACATGCTAAGTGTAGATATGTGGACCCATCTAACCAGGCGGTCCATCATCAATGTTCGCATGTGTTGAGCTTGTCATCTCAACACTCCCCCTCAAGCTCAACTACATCTCTGCAACTCCAAGTAAGCTTCGAAACTTTTGAAGCTTCTCTATACCCAATGCCTCCGTGAAGATGTCAGCTATCTGATCCTGTGTGCTGACATACACCAAGTCAATCTCACCTTCTAGTACCTTCTCTCTCACAAAGTGGTAGTGTACCTCAATATGTTTTGTCCTAGCATGGAACACAGGGTTCCTAGCCAACTGTATACTACTCATGTTGTCACAATAAATGACAACTGGACCTTCCACCTGCACATCCAAATCATCCATTAACTTTTGTAGCCATACTACCTCACATGCTGCAAAAGCAGCATCTCTATACTCAGCCTCTGTACTCGACAAAGCAACTGTAGATTGCTTTTTGCTGCTCTAAGCAACTGCTGCACTACCAAGAGAGAACATGTATCCGCTGGTAGATCTTCTATCAGACATACTACCAGCCCAATCTGCATCTGTGTATCCAAACACCTATACATCTGTACCTGCCTTATAGAAAAGTCCATAATGTAATGTGGACTTCACATATCTCAATATGCGTCTGACTGCATCCAAATGTGGCTTTCTAGGTACTTGCATAAACTGACTCACAAGACCAAGAGCGTAGCTCAACTCTGGCCTTGTAATGGTCATGTAGATCAAACTCCCCACTATCCTCCTGAACAGAGTAGGGTCTTCTATCTCATCCCCAATATCATCACTTAACTTTACATTTTGCTCCAAAGCGACTGAAAGTGGTTTGCATGCTGTCATACCATACTTGGACAACATATCCAAGCCATATTGTCTTTGGGATAGCCATATACCATTATCACATCTGATCACCTCAATGCCAAGGAAGTACCTTAGCTCACCTAAATCCTTCATCTCAAACTTCTTCTTCAAAAAATCCTTGACTTCAGCAATCCCACTATCACTATCACCTATAATAATCAAGTCATCCACATAGATGACTATGATGACCAAACCTGCATCTCCCTTTCTCACATAAAGTGAGTGATCAGCATCAGAAACATAAAAGCCAATATTGACAAGATACTCTCTGATCTTGTCAGACCATGCTCTAGGTGCTTGCTTGAGCCCATAGAGCGCCTTCTTCAACCTGCACACATACGTGGGATGCTCTAAATCTTCATAACCCATTGGTTGATCCATATACACTTCTTCTTGTAAATCACCATGCAAGAAGGCATTCTTCACATCCATTTACTACAACCTCCAACCTTTGGCTACTGCCAAAGCAATCACACATCTGATAATTTCCATCCTAGCAACTGGACTGAAGGTTTCATCATAATCTATGCCTTATGTCTGGGCATAGCCTTTTGCAACCAGCCTAGCTTTGTACCTACTAATAGAACCATCTGTATTGTGCTTAATCTTATAAACCCACTTACATCCAATAGCTTTCTTGCCCTTCGACAATGATACTAGATCCCAAGTCTTATTGGCCTCTAATGCAGCCATCTCCTCATCCATTTCTCTATCCCAATGAGCATGACCAACAGCCTCCTCAGAACATGTGGGCTCAACATCCTCAACTATTTTCACCATATAAGCATAATGGTGAGCTGCATAACCTCCAAAACCAAATCTTTTAATAGGGTATCTGATCCTGCTAGATCTGCGTACCATCGGATCACTCAATGGAGCCTTTACATTACTATGAGCTCTCTGTACACCTGGTGTCCTGACAGAAGGAATACCGAGCTCATCATCCAAGCTCCTTGAGCCACTGGAGTCTCCATCAAGAACTGCATCAATGCCATCTGACACTTTATTCTTTCCTTTGTCTTTACCTGTAGTGCTACTAGATGCACTTGAAGATGTAGAGGTACTCCTTAGTCTCCCAGACCAAGGACTACCAGATGATGTCTCTGGTCCACTAAGAGTCCGTGATTCTTGCTTTTCAGCCTACACATGAGTGTCATGATCATCATCATCATCCAATGTGTCACCACTAGATGCATACCAACTGCTCATTTCATCAAAGATGACATCCCTGCTCACTCTGAACTTACATGTGACAGGGTTATAACAGCGATACCCTTTCTGCTCTAAAGAGTATCCGATAAAAACACATTTTTCTGCCTTTGGATCAAGCTTCTTCCGTAGCTCATCTGGCACATGAACGTATGCAACACAGCCAAATACCTTCAAGTGCGATACATCAGGCTTCTTGCCAGTAAAGCATTCTTCAGGAGTCATCCCATGAACTGCAGCTGTGGAAGTTCTGTTCATAATATAAACAGCAGTATGAACAACCTCAGACCATAAATGCTTAGGCATATTCTTTTCAACCATCAAGGCACATGCAACTTCTGCAATATGCCTGTTTTTCCTTTTTGCAACCCCATTATGTGAATTGTCTCTTTATTCCATGACACCTCAGAAAATCACTGAACTCATTCGAGAGGTACTCTCCCCCTCCATCCGACCTCAAGCACTTTACTTTCAAGTATGTTTCTCTTTCAACTGCAGCCTTGAAAGTTCTAAAGTGCTCAAACGCTTCACTCTTTTCCTTCATAAAATATACCCCCAGCTTTCTAGAATAATCATCAATGAATGTGACAAAGTATGAACTGCCTCCAAGAGATACATTTTGTGTAGGCCCCCAAATGTCTGTATGCACAACATCAAGGATATTTCTGCTTACATCTCTGTCATGTGAAAAGGATTGTCTTGCCTGCTTACCAAACTGACATGCTTCGCATACCTTATGAAATTTTGCAACTCTAAATGTAGGAAAACCTGTAACCAACCCTTTGGATTGCATTAATTTCAGCCTTTGTACATTTGCATGTCCAATGCGTTTGTGCCAAATTTCAATATCTACAACAACACCTTTTCCTCTAGCATACATAGCAGCATTCATAGTAGGAATTCTAGCATCTAGAGTAAACATACATCCAACTCTACTTCCCTTTGCTACCAACCTGCACTTGTCATTGAAGTCTTCTACAAAGCATCCCTTTGCATTAAATCTGACTTGCAGCCCTTGCTCTACCATTTGATCGACTGACACCAAGTTCTTTGTAATAGATGGCACATGTAATACATCTGAAAGACTCTTTGTCTTACCATCATGCAAGGACAAGGGAACTTTTTCAATGTGTGAAATTGGGTGGCATGAATCATCACCCATCTGCACATAACCTGCATTTTGCAAATCCTGCATCTCTCCAAACCATTCTGCATGGCTGGTCATATGACTAGATGCACTTGAATCAACATACCAAACATCATCATGTGTTCCCTTTCCTGTAACAGCATTCAGCATATGCTGCATAACAAATAGACATTCATTTTTGTCTTCATTCTGTCGTGAAGACGATGCATAGTTTCCTTGCTGCAACTTACCACTGTGAATACCATCTTTCTTAGCATAACATTGGGCTGCAATATGACCTGTTTTGCCACATTAGTGACACACAATAACAGAGTTGTTAGAGCCTCTGTTCTGCCATCCACCTCTTCCTCTAAAGCTCCCCCTGCCTCTAAAGTTACCACGACCTCCTGAAACCTGCATATCGCCAAATTGCTGATTCAATCTGTTTTGTTGGTTGTCACTACCACATCCTGTACCACGGCCTCTTGAAGAGAGCGTGCCACATCCTCTTCCTAAACTGCAATAGAAAGCTTGAACCTGTTCACCACTTCTTTCAGATGTCTCACTCTGCATGTTGATCTCTTCAGTGATGATCATAAGGGAGACCAACTCATCAAAATCTGGAAATGGCTTTCTGACATATACGGAAGTTATAAAAGACTTCCAAGCCTTTTCATTGTTAAGTCCACCCAAGGTAGACGACACCAAATCATCATCATCGGGCATTGCATCAATCGCTGCCAATGCATCTGCAATGCTCCTTACCTTCAGTGCATACTCATTAATAGACATCTTCCCTTTCTTTAATGTATTCAACTCTTGCTTGAGTTGAATCTTTCGTGCCTTTGCATTTATGAAAAACATACTTTCAAGTATGGTCCAAGCTGCATATGAATTCTCTACATTTCTAATATGTCCCAGCATAGTATTGTCAATTACTGTAGACAGCCAATACATGACCTTCTTGTCTTTTGCATTCCATTCCTTCCGTGCCTTTGTCTCTTCTGCAGTTGGAGGATCACTCACCTCCAGCTCCTTTTCTTCCCCTGAAACAAACTCGTAGAGGCCTTTTCCAATAAGGAAGTTCGTGACACGGAACTTCCATGAAGGGTAGTTGTTCTTGTCGAGCTTCTCAATGATGGGGCTTCCACTATTCTCTACCATTATCACAAAGCTAATACCAAACAGCAAGCAAATCTTTTGCAACCCTCGACCTGTAGTGCACAACAATACACCAGACAGCCTTTTTCACTGTCTGCTCAACAATACATGCAATCTGCAATCTGTTTGCATATAAACCTTATGTTTTCTTCCTGCAAACACCTCAAGAATTACAGATTTGTAATCTATAACATGCACACCCACTTTCGGTCAAAACATCCGAAATCACAGTGTACCCTGAAACTACTGTCCGCAACCTTGCAGCTCTAAAATGAGGCCTGAAATGGCCTCAGATGCCCAAAATAACTGCGGCTAAGCCATAATGGGCTTATTTGCAAAATACACAGCGCTGTTCGCGTACACCAAATCTCACTGCAATCTGAGATTTTTGCTCTGCCCTACTTCCGGTGCCTCCACAGGCACTATCCAAGAGAAAGAGTGGAAGGATGGGAGAGCTTATTACCTGTGGCTTGCTTTCTCGAACCTTGCTTCTTCTCCTTCGCTTTAGCCTTTAAAATCAGCCTCTCTCAGTGGCGCGGCTCTGATACTATGTAAAGAATCGCGTGGTGGGGAGACTTGCTCAAGATGCTGAGCCGAACACACACAGAATGCACAAGGAGAAGCTCACTCAAGAGACAAGAAGAGAGATGGAGGCCAAAACGTTTTCTTGCTGGTTTCTTCTTCTTCTTCCACACACTTTACAATGTACACAAATTATAGATAAGATACAACATAAAGGAAAGTGGCCTACTAAGTCAAACAATGCATAATTGACTACACTAGTCGACTGGCGCTATAACTATGCCAACTGTAAATAGGTGTAACAACCTGAATATAATAATTAATGAGTCATGGCCATGTGAGAGTCATAATGACCACTGACGTGCTAAGTGTAGATGTGTGGACCCATCTAACCAGGCGGTCCATCATCAATGTCCGCATGTGTTGAGCTTGTCATCTCAACAAGCAATCCTCTCTCCACCCACACATTTAGTAGCCCATCTCTCTCTCTCTCTCTCTCTCTCTCTCTCTCTCTCTCTCTCTCTCTCTCTCTCTCTCTCTCTCTCTCTCTCTCTCTCTCTCTCTCTCTCTCTCTCTCTCTCTCTCATGTCCACATCGAGACACTCCTTGCTACTACACAAGTCAATATAAGTAAATATAAAATTATATTTTATACATAAATATCTATAGAATATAAGTTATAAGTATTATATAATAAGTATAAGATATATATATAAATAGCTATATGTAAATATGATTACTTATATATATGAATATATATAAGTTACATATGTTATGCATACAATGTGTTACTTATGTTATATTTAAAAATTATTATATATATAAAAAAGTATAAGTAATATAATCACACACACACAAAATAAACATATACATATAATCATACATATATACACTGTGTGTGCATGTGCATGTGTGTGCGTCTGCGCGCGCGCATGCGCGCATGTGTGTGTGTGTGTGTGTGTGTGTGTGTGTGTGTGTGTGTGTGTGTGTGTGTGTGTGTGTGTGTGTGTGTGTGTGTGTGTGTGTGTGTGTGTGTGTGTGTGTGTGTGTGTGTGTGTGTGTGTGTGTGTGTGTGTGTGTGTGTGTGTGTGTGTGTGTGTGTGTGTGTGTGTGTGTGTGTGTGTGTGTGTGTGTGTGTGTGTGGAAATACATATATGTTTTATGTATATACTTAGTTTTATGTAAATTAACTATATATTTAATTATATGTATATTTCATAACTAAATGCATTAATTATATATTTATATACTATTATATATGTAGTTTCTATTAATATGTATAATTACACATAAATATATTTATACATACATGTATATTATTTATCAATAATTAAGTTTTTGAACATTATGATGAGAGAAACATAAGAGGGAAAGAGAGAGAGAGAGAGAGAGAGAGAGAGAGAGCAAAAAAAGAAGAGAGAGAACCAAAATACAATACCTTTGTATGTTGCCTCTTGCCACATGAAGCATGCCTTAGGATGTGAGCTACCCTAATTGTTGCTAACACTAGTGCAAAGCATTGGCCTAAAAGTAGTGTGAAGCACCAACCATACTCCCATTGCAAATCTAGGCGTAGAGTGCCTAGTTTCAGTGATTGGATATCTTTAGGCCATGTTGCAAATTGAAAACATTTGGGTGCACACTTTCATGATGAGCTACCAAAACCTTTAAAATTTTAATATTTTCAAGCTCACTTGAGAGATATTCGTGTGGATATGCTTTCTTTTAGCTTTATGCATCTTTTGCATGTGACTTAAAATACTAATGAAAAATCTTTTGGTCCCTTTCTAGAAGTTTGCCAAACAATGAAGAGAATATTTATGTATCTCAATAAACAATCATTTTTCCTTAATAACTATATAGTAAATAACTTTCTAAACTCATAATTAAGGTCTCTATAAGGAATATGTTCCTACAGTCGATAGCTACAAATTTTACTCTCTCAATACTTGTAAAGAAGATCATGCTCTTGCAATAAATTTTTATTAACATTGAGCAAACATGAAAAATATAACTTAACTTTAAGATTTTTCATTCCATATTCACATTTCACCATTAGTTTGTTCAAAAAGTATTTATTAGAGTACCACCAACCCAATAGTAAAATATGAAACTCTAGTTTACTTGTATAAGTTGTACTTAGCTTGGAAAAGGGAAAGGTGCAAATGTCTTAGCACATAGGATGGACTTTTGGTGTTTGGATTTTAAATCATTGTTAGGGATATCTATCATTGCATAATGACATTTGTCTTTAGAATCTTAATCTCCTACACAAGAAAGAAGACTATATAATATGCATATTAGGGATTGCCACATGAAAATAAAAATACATTTCTTTCCCTCTCACTTATTTATTTTGGGCCATAGACAATATAGAATATATATGAAAATGGGATTGTGCAAGTTTACATTTAGAGAGGGAAATTGATGGATTTTTTCACTAAAAGATCTATTTCCAGTTAGCTCCACGTGAACTATCCTCTTAAAATTTTAGGACATAGTGCTCAAAACACAAGTATAGCTTGCCATCATTCCACACCAAACATCATCCACCTTGATGATTACATGTAGTGCAAGAAATTAAAAGCTAGTTAAATGAAATCTATAGAGATACAATAAATATTTCTTTATTCTTCTCTTGTAAGTATTCATTGAGGAATGTAAGAAAGAATAAAGATTTAGGGATATTTCTAACTTTGGAGCTACATGTAACTACAAATAGTAAGAAAAATAATAACGTCACTCTAGCTAACAGAATGAAAGTAAGGCCATTCAAAATCCTGAAGAATTGGCCAGTGAAAATCGCAGGTTTCCACTTCTCCGTGGACTTCATTGTCATGAAGGGAGTGGACTACGACATTCTGCTAGGCCGACCCTAGATGAGGAACGCTTGAGTTGTCAAAGACTGGGGCAACGGTCTAATCTTTCTAGGAAATCAAACGAAAGCAATGAGGGTCGAGATGGACACTTGGATGATGACTCGCGTTGACCTAGATGCCATCTCTGCCATGCTCAAGGGTGATGTGCCAGTAAAGAAATCGTATGTTCCATTAACTAAGTACATCCCTTGCCCTGAGGATGAGTGAGATTGGATGCACGTTCTAACGACCGTCGATCTCCCATTCTCAAACGAAGAGGAGACGTAAAAGAGCAGACTACAAAAGTTGCGAGCATGTCAAAGGAGCCCACATTGCCACTCTACATGATGGCCAGGAGCTCAAGCAGCCCACCAAGGCCTATCTCTTTCTATATCCCTAGCAATAGACTGGAACTTCACAAGATCCTAGAATACCTAACATGCAGATTGGCCGACAACCCCGCTGCTAATCTCAAACCCCTCAGAGACCTATTAGACGAACCTAAGTGGAAGTGGACTAAGGTGCATGATCTCAACTTACAGCAAAATTGGGCCTTAGTTACCAATGAGGGAGAAGCTAGAGATGAGAGTCTAGGAGATGATGAGTAGTCAAAAGGTGCACGATCTCAACTTACAGCATAATTGATGAGTAGTCAAAAGGTGATGGTTCCGATAATGATTATGAGGACTGCCTCTCTGTTAGTGAGAGGAGAGTGAAGAAGAGATAGACACCATAGAGCACAACACTGAAGGAATGTGATAGAGTAAGTTAGAGCAGACTCCAAGCCCCAAAGAGGGAATGCCTACATGATTGAGAAAGAAGACATGCGGATGGCGTGCAATCACTCCTGGTTGGAGCACATGGGAGCAATAGATTACGAACACATGGGGATAGCCCAACCACCGACAACACCTTTTCTTAGGACGAATGCACCCACTGAGATACGACTACCAGGGGAAACTAATTCCTCTAGTGAGGATAGCGAGTTTAATTCTGAATCGGAGGTCAGTATGGAAAGTGGCCCACCCTGAGCTCCTAGGACCAAACGCACCAAGGGGGGGACCTGGCAGTCCACCTAAGGCGTAGATGATTGAAGGAGGAAGAAAGGAAAGGACAGACAAAGAAGTCGGAGACAAAACAGCAGAAGAGACCACAGGACCTATCGACACACTTTACGAAGTTTAAGAAAGGTAACAAGGTAGTGATCCTACTAGGGGCAAAAAAGAAAAGGGCAGATAAGTGAGCCAATCGAGGGACTTGCCAAGGTCAAGGAAATCAACTTGGCAGGGGAAGGCGAGAAGCCTTGACCTTTGTTTATAGCTGACGAGCTAATCGAGGGGGAAGAGGCCAATCTCATTGTACTCTTGTAGGAGTACATGGACATGTTCACCTGGTCCTTAGATGAGCTCAAATGAGTGGATCCTAGAGTGGTGACACATACATACCAATGACCCCTGATGCGATACCTATAAAACAACAACCATATCTTATGGATCCAAAGCATGCCCAAGCCGTGAAGGAGGAAATCGATAAGATAATGAGGGCAAGATTCATCTACAAAAAAGAGCACACGGGCTGGGTATCATTGATCGTGATAGTCATGAAGAATAATGGGAAACTTCGAGTGTGTGTGAACTATAAAAAGGTTAATGCTGCAAAAAAAAGGGATAATTACCCATTACCATACATGGAGCACATGCTCAAAAGGGTAGCAGGTAAAGAGGCTTACAGATTTTTTGATGGCTTCTCAGGATACAACCAAGTGCAAGTACATCCCGATGATAGGCACAGGACCGCATTTGCCACTGAGTGGGGTATCTTCGCTTATATCGTAATGCCCTTTGGGTTTATGAATGCACCCGCAACCTTTCAACATCTAATGTGTGCCATCTTCAAAGATATACTTAGATGAGAGCTAGAGGTGTTTGTAGACAACCTATGTGTGCTAGCTGGGCAAAACACTTGGAGAAGCTACGAGTAGTCTTTGAACGATGCAGGCTTTACAACCTATCTTTGAACCCCTTGAAGTGCCAGTTCTAGGTCAAGCATGGATGCATCCTAGGGCACGTGGTATCCAAGAATGGCATAGCCACTAACTTTTCAAAAGTCAAGGTCATTGTCGACTTGCCACCACCCAAGGACTATAAGGGAGTTCAGTGTTTCTTAGGTCACACTGAATACTATTGGCACTTCGTGTTGAACTATGCTTGAATTACGCATTGAGTGCAAGATCATTGTATAAGTTGTTGATCGTATTCAAGTGGACTAATGAGTGCCAAGGAGCATATGAGGAGTTGAAGAAGGTTCTTACAACTGCACCAATCTTGCGAGCCCCAGACTGGGACATCACCTTCCATGTGCATATAGATGTGTCTAAATTTGCTATTGGAGCTATCTTGTGCCAGCTCGGTGTTGGATTACCCCGTGAGTTTTGCTAGTGGGCAGCTCACTCACAGAAAGATGAATTACTCCACCATAGAAAGGGAGGGGTTGGCCATCGTATTCGTCGTAAAGAAGTTTTGACACTACCTCTTGGCCATGCCTTTCACCTTTCTTATAGGCCATCAAGCCTTGCTATATCTTGTAAATAAACCTTGCACTATTGGACGCATTGCTAGATGGTTGCTTCTTCTTCTAGAATTTGACTTCTCTGTGATGGTACGCAAGGGCAAACAACACTACATGGCTGATTACATGTATTGAATACCCACATGGAAGAAGCCACTAGACAAGGCATCGCCGCTAACAATTTGCTGACGAACACTCATCTTTTCATCTTGTCTAGCAAGAAGGACTTATTTAGAGCTGATCTAACGCCATACTGGGCGGATGACATAGTCCAAGTGCTAGAGCATGGTCTACCCGAGAGACCTATCGCGAAGGTCAGGCTTAGGAGACTTATTCTGAAAATCCAACCTTACCAATTGATAGCCAGTCAACTTTATAGGTTAGTACAAGACGGTTTGCTACAGACATGCATATGCAAGCACGAGATGTGCGACATGTTGAAAGAAGCGCATGTTGGGATTGCTAGAGGGCACATTAGCAGGGATACAATGGTGCATAAGGTATTGCAGTCTCATGTGATGCTACTAAGTTCATAAAGCATTGCGATGAGTGCCATATGACTAAAGTCCCCACACGAAAGAATAGGATAAATTTGACTCCTATCATTGCATGAAAACCCTTTGAAAAAAGGGAAATCCACTTCATTGGACCCATTAGTCTTGCAGCACAATACACACAGGCTAGATACATCATCGTAGCAACTAACTATCTTACAAAATGTTCTGAGGCACGAGCCATCAAAAAAATGAAGCTAGGGCCACATTGAAGTTCTTGTGGGAGCAAGTTATCTCATGATTCGGTTGCCCTATCAAATTAGTAAGCAACCAAGGCACTCACTTCATCAATGAGGTGATTGCCCACTTGCTCTTAATGTTTTTAATCACCACAAGAAATCCTCAACCTACTATCCTCAAGCTAATGGCCAAGTGAAATCCACGAACAAGATCTTAATCAATGAACTTACGAAGGTAGACATCCTTTAGGCTGACCTATGGGACTGAGGCAATCTTGCCATTAGAATTCTTTGTCCGTAAGTGAGGATACCAGTACATGAGAGATGACAAGGGAATGAAGCTTGGACCGACCATCTCATGGAATTGGAATGACTCACTGAGACCCAGCTCCTAGCCACCCAGCCCTAATTTGTGAGAAAGCACGACAGAAGATGTGGTTTGACAAGCACATCAAACAACGCAACTTTGAGCAAGGAGACCTTGTTTTGTTCTACTCAGTAAAGGGCCACAAGTAGAATATTTACTATAGAGGGAATGAAGCGAAAAACGAGGCATCAAGAGGAAAAGCGCAAGGCGGAAAAAAGGAAAATGTACCCTACAAGAGAGTGGGCCCACTAGGAGTACAAGATGCAACCATGGAAGTCACAAGCAAGAAGCCGCACCTTTAAATATAAAGGCACAACCAAAACCTCTGTAAAAGAGTGTCAAGATTGTGGGAGAGAAAGAATGAGTCTCACTTGAATCTTTCTTGCTTGCACAATGGGGGAATACACATAAGGGTGGAGGCTGAAAACAGTTTTCCTCTTCTTAGTTGTGTAAGCCAAAAGAACTCTCTTACAAAGAAATAGAAGAACCCTATATATGGGTCTCAAACCAAACTCAACTAGCTAAGGTGGCATACTAACTAAGCCACGAACTAGAGTAGATAAGGATAGCTATCATGTAGCTATTATTCATGGGTGGTGTACCAACCGCGTCTGCAACTGACAAGTCAGTGACATAAATACACAACAGTCACCCTGGCGTATCATGAGTGGAGCTCGATATCTCAACACTCCCCCTCGAGCTCGATCCCAATTCCTGCACACCAAGCATGTCTCTGAACTTGCGCAGCTTCTCTGTGCCCAATGCCTTCGTGAATATGTCAGCTACCTGATCCTCTGTGCTGACATAAACTAGATCAATAAGACCTAGTAAAACCCTCTCCCGCACATAGTGATAATGCACCTCAATGTGCTTTGTTCTAGCATGATAGACTGGGTTATTTGCCAAATGTATACTACTCATGTTGTCACAATAAATGACAACTGGCCCATCTGTAGGCTGATGCATATCATAAAGTAGCTTATGCAACCAAGCTACCTCACATGCAGCCATTGCTGCACCCGTGTACTCAGCCTCTGTGCTCGACAAGGCAATTGTAGGCTGTTTCTTGCTGCTCCAAGTGACTGCAGCACTCCCAAAAGAGAACACATATCCACTGGTAGATCGTCTATCAGAAATACTACCAGCCCAATCAGCATCAGTGTATCCATGCAACTGTATCTGAACCCCAGTCTCATAAAATAGTCCATACTGCAATGTGGACTTCACATACCTGAGTATGCGTCTAGCCACATCCAAATGTGGTTTCCTTGGAGCCTGCATAAACTGACTTACCAATCCAACAGCATAGCTCAAGTCTGGCCTGGTAATAGTCATATAAATCAAACTTCCTACTATGCGTCTGTACATAGTAGGGTCTTCGAGAATCTCACCTGCATCTGCGCTCAGCTTCACATTCTACTCCAAAGGAATTGAAATAGGCTTACAGCCTGTCATCCCATATTTGGACAGCATGTCCAATCCATATTGCCTCTGCAAGAGCTGTATCCCACTTGGTGATCTAATCACCTCAATGCCCAAGAAACAACGCAGCTCTCCCAAATCCTTCATCTCAAACTTCTGCTTCAAAAGCATTTTCACATGAAGGATATATTCATCACTGTCACCTGTCATGATCAAATCATCAACATAAATGACAAGTAGCATAATACCTTTCTCTGTTTTTCTCACATAAAGTGAGAAATCTGCCTTGGAAATCTAAAAGCCAATAGTGACAAGATACTGTCCTATCTTGTCAGACCATGCTCTAGGTGCTTGCTTCAAGCCATACAAGGCTTTCTTCAACCTGCAAACAAACTCAGGATAAACAGCATGCACATAACCTGGTGGCTGCTCCATATAGACCTCTTCTTGCAAATCACCATGCAAGAAGGCATTCTTTACATCCATCTGATGTAAAGACCATCCCTTTGATGCAGCCATAGCAATGACTGCTCTTACGGTTGCCATCCTTGCAACCGGACTGAATGTTTCTTCATAGTCAATGCCATATGTTTGTGCATACCCCTTGACTACTAATCTTGCCTTGTATCTGTTCACAGAACCATCTGCATTGTGCTTCACCTTATAAATCCACTTACAGCCAATTGCATTTTTACCTTTAGGCAAAGGTACCAATTCCCATGTAGCATTTGCTTCCAAGGCATCCATTTCTTCATCCATGGCTTTCTCCCATTTTTCTTTTCCCATGGCTTGCTCAAAAGAAGTGGGTTTTGGTTCCTGTATCACTTTGACCATATATGCATAGTGAATGGCTGTAAATCCATCATATTTCAGCCTATCCACAGGATACCTAGCTCTCGTAGACCTGCGCAAAGTAGGTTCACTCCTAGGTGCTCTCAAAACATCCCTAGTCTTCCTTACTCCAGGTGTAACAATAGAAGGAATACCCAACTCATCATCAATGCTCTGTTCTGAGCCACTAGATTCACCATCCACATAAGAGTGACCTGCATTCACATCAAGCATGGGCTGATCAACCTTCTCTTTTCCTTTTCGTGATACCTGCATACCACTATCTACATTACTTTGAGAAGATTCTCCTAATCTCAATCTGCCTGTCCATGGCGAAGAATGTGAACCACTGCTAGAGGATACTCCAGGTCCACTAATATTTTGTGACTGCTGCTGTGAATTCTGTGCAGCATTACCATTTTGTGCATCTACATCATCAATCACATTTACTGGTTTATACCAGCTACTCATCTCATCAAAAACAACATCTCTGCTCACTGTAAACTTACGAGTAGAAGGGTTATAGCATCTATACCCTTTTTGTTGCAAAGAGTAACCAATAAAGATACACTTCTCAGCTTTTGGATCCAACTTGGATCTCAACTCATCTGGCACATGTACATAGGCAATGCAACCAAAAATTTTCAAATGAGAAATATCTGGTTTCCTACCAGTATACCTCTCCTCTGGAGTCATTCCATGTATTGCTGCAGTGGGAGTCATGTTCATTATGTAGACTGCTATAGCAACTGCTTCAGCCCAATAAAAATCTGGCAAGTCTTTTTCATTGAGCATGGCACGAGATACCTCTCCAATATGCCTGTTTTTCCTTTCTGCAATTCCATTTTGTTGTGGGGTATGACTGCATGAATATTGCTGCTTTATGCCATGCTCCTGCAGGAACCTTGCAAACTCATTTGAGAGGTACTCTCCCCCTCCATCTGACCTTAGGCATTTTATCTGCATGCCTGTTTCTTTTTCAACCATAGCTTTAAGAGTTTTGAAGTGCCCAAAAACTTCACTTTTCTTTTTCATAAAATACACCCAAACTTTTCTGCTATAGTCATCGTCTACCAGAAGATGCATAATTCCGTTGTTGCAGTTTTCCATTCATGATGTCATTCTGCTTTTTATAGCAGTCTTTAGCCATATGACCCATTTTACCACAGTAGTAGCATTCAATATTACTATTTGCATTTTGGCCTCTTTGCCATCCACCACGACCTCTTTGGCTCCCCCTGCCTCTAGAGTTACCACGTCCTCCTCCATAGGACTGGTTTTCTTGAGTTTGCTGCATATTCTGATTTCTACCACGGCCTCCAAATCGGCCTCCTCTACCTCTGCCTCTACCTCTTCCAGCATTTGAGTAGAAGACAGCTTCTTTTGAAGTTCCTCTTGAAGAAGATGCACCACCATTTCTCTGCTCCTCAGAAATTAGAAGAGCAATCAACTCCTCAAAGTCAGGAAATCTTTCACGAACTGAAATGGATGTCCGAAACTATGTGTAATCCTTTCCTAGACCATTCAAGGTCACAAAAACTAAATCATCATCTTCCACGGGCGACCCAATGGAAGCAAGTGCATCTGCAATCTTCTTCACCTTCATGTGGTAGTCATTGATGCTCATATTTTCTCTCTGCACATTATGCAACTCATGCTTGAGCTGCATTTTCCTGGCTTGCGTATTTGTGCTATACATTTTTGACAAAGTATCCCATGCCTCCTTTGGCGTACTTGCATCTTGAATATGCACAATCATAGAGTCTGAAATGCTGATAGACAGCCAGTACATAACTTTCCTGGCTCTCTCATGCCATGCTTTAAATGCTTGCATTTGCTGTTGATTGGGAACATCAGGAAGAACTGGTTCTTCTTCATTTCCTGCAACAAATTCCCAATATCCTTTTCCCATAAGGAAATTCGTCATTCTAAACTTCCATGCTTGGAAGTTGTTCTTGTCAAGCTTTTCAGTGACAATCTGTGAAAGAGAATCAGATGCCATTACAGAACACTGCAAAAAATTCTGTCACTGCAAAAAACACAGCTTCACCCTCACAAGGGAAAATCTGCAAAACTGGCGAAAGTGGTATTTGACCACACAGCCACTTCCTAGTGACGATTTTGCATCAACAGGTAACAGAGATGATTCTGTAACTCCCAATGTCTCTGCGCACAAGCATACGATGCAATTTCTACATAAACTTTTCACCGACCTGTAGAACAGTGGCTGCGCAGCATAAAACTGGGCCTTTTCCTGAGTGCGTGCAGAAAACTTTCGCCTCCAAAACAAGCCCCGAAATGGCCTCAAATCAAAAAAACAAGGTCGCCAAGGGCTAAAGCCCTTACCCGCAGCATATACTGCCCTCTTGCTTCACCGCGAAGGGTGTCTCAACCAGAGACAATGCACTCTTGCAATTTCCGGATGTGCTACCTGCAGAGATCTGCTCCCAAAACAAAAAATGAAAGCAACACTACTCCTCTTACCAGAACACCGTGAGCTTGGCTTGCTTTCTTGAGCTCCTTACCACGAACAAGGCTCTGACACCATGTCAAGATTGTGGGAGAGAAAGAAGGAGTCTCACTTGAAGCTTTCTTGCTTGCACAATGGGGGAATACACACAAGGGTGGAGGCTGAAAACAGTTTTTCTCTTCTTAGTTGTGTAAGCCAAAAGAACTCTAGTACATAGAAATAGAAGAACCCTATATATGGGTCTCAAACCAAACTCAACTAACTAAGGTGGCATACTAACTGAGCTAGGAACTAGAGTAGATAAGGATAGCTATCATGTAGCTATTATTCATGGGCGGTGTACCAACCGCATCTGCAACTGACAAGTCGGTGACATAAATACACAACGGTCACCCTGGCGTATCACGAGTGGAGCTCGATATCTCAACAAAGAGTGCCAGGCTCCCTCCTGTGTAATTTGTAACAATGAACAGGCGGTAGGACTAAGCTAGAAAGAAAGGAGGACAATGGGAAAAAGGACCTAGGCCATGGCCGGTAATGTAAGAAAAAGGGGATAAGGGGATGATTACCCAAAAGGGATTTAGGGTTTTGTATATAAAGTTCAAATAGTGAATGAGAGCTCATTCTTTGGTTTGTCCCATTTAGACTAGGATAGAAAGGAGAAATTAGAGTGGGAAGCTTACAGTTCACTACTGTAAAACAGTCCTGCACAGGGCAAAATGGGAAAAAGAGAGGGCTCGTATGTCTCAGAGTCACAAGTGCAATGATTGGGAAGGGTAAGGTGCTGTCCAGCAAGGGTTTAAGGTCCTCGGTGACCAAGGAAAACTTCATTTGCAGTCCTGGCTTTGTGAGAGAGAGAGAGAGAGAGCTTAGGGCACAAGACTACATCAAATCGATTGGAGTGTGTCAGAGCTTTTAGTGAGATTCAAGTATAGAATGCCCTTGGCCTACACTCCTCCTTGATTCCTAGAAGTCATGGTAGCTACTATCAACATTGTGAAGGTTTTTGGCAAAAACGTGATCAACATGTACTTTGGCTGGCGGAATTGGACACTTTCCACAGTGTCCGATTCCCAAAATTGAACCCAGTGATGAGTCCGATTCCCAAAATCGGACTCGGTCATTCATTCGATCGGACTTACCCATCGACCAACTCTAAAATTGAACACACAACCCCATCCAATTGGATGCTTGACCTGTCCGATCGCGACAATCAAACACACAACTTCCATCCAATTCCAAGAATCAGACAACAGAGAATTGGACACGCTACCCCATCCTATCACTAAAATTAGACCATAGAATCGGAGCTAGTATCCTGTCCAATCAGACATACATTAAATCAGATCAAGCACCCCTATCTGATTCCAAGAATTGGACGTGTCCTTGTCAGACCAACTTGAGATGTCCGGATCGCACACACCTTGTCTGATTGTGACAATCTAACCCAACCCTATCCGATTCTTAGAATTGGACAATGGTAAATCGGACATCGAATTTTCAAGACCTGATACACCTTGTCCGATTATGACAATTGAACCCAACCTTGTCTGATTCTTAGAATCGAAACCTGCTAAATCGAACACTGGTAAATCGGACACAGCCTAACGAAGAAAAAAACAGAAACTTGACAAACCCCAGCTAACAAGAAGCGTAACCCACTCCAGAAGAACCCACCGAATGCCTCATAGGTAGTTACAAACCTAAAAAACGTGGCCAAACAGTCTAGAATCATGTCTAGTGTTGTGGACTGACTGCAAGACCCCAACTCGACCCAAATGGGATAGCGCATCAAACAAAACCCGAGAAGCTGATGAGAACAGCTAGGAACCAAACACATGACTCCATCAAGCCAACCCATAGACAAGAGAGCCAGAGCAGCAGACACTTTGTTTTCTCACTCACTCTGGTTTCCATCACTCAAAGCACACTTGAAAAGAGCTAAAAACCTGATTTTGCACAGTGCACAGATAGGAACACACACACACACACACTCTTAGAGTGAGGGTAAGTTGAGAAGTTAGAACTAGTTGCAATTAACAAGGAACTCACTCAAATATAAAACTTTGAAGGAACCCACCAGTAAGAGAAGACCCAAAGACATAGAAGGGTGATTGAATCCCCAAAGGTAGGCCCAAGCAAAGAGCACAGCCAAAAAGCCAAATGCAACAAGGACAGGCACTATCATGGAAGTGGATCTACCTAGCCTTATCAACTTGATCGAAAACTTGGCAAAGCAAGAAGCTTTGGACATGGAAGAAGGCAACTCAAAGGCCATAGAAGCAACGAGAGCTGGACCTAGGCAATTTTCTTGAGGCCATCCAACAGTTAGTGCACAAATACGACGTTCAAACCCGACTAGAACACTGTGGTAGACCTATAGAGGATGTCATAGTAGACCTTGAGGAAGAGAGGAAGCTAGGTCACAGGGCTCTGCAAGGCCTAGCTATGTACAACTGGGACCAGCAAACTAGGAGCTTGTGCCAGAGTTTGAAATGCAAGAGATCCAAAGAGTGCTAGCCCTAGCAGGTAGATATCAATCGAATAGTGAGAGACTGCTAGAGGGAAATCTTACACTGAGCGAGCTTCTAATGAAACGATTGCTAGATAACATGGCAGCAGAGCAAAGCACTACAGCATTAGCAACATCACTGCTAACAGAGTTAGAGGTTAACCAAGGCTCTAAGAGCCAATCAAAAATCCTTGTGGTGGAGAAGTAGCTAGGACAAATACCAAGCAAACAACAATCCGTATATCTTTGTGGAATAGTTTGAGCAAGTCTGCGAGGCCAACGATCTTACCAATCCTACTCAATGCTCCCAAGTTTTTGGACTGTGCTTAGATGACAAAGGTCAGACTTGGTACACGAGTTTGGATACTGCAGAGCGTGTCGATTTCAATAGCTTGAAAAATCTCTTCATCAAGAGATTTTCCAAATGTGGGTACTCTGACAACCTGCTAGTGCAACTCATGAACATCAAGCAAAGAGAGAAAGAGGATATTTGAGATTACGTGACTCAGGTGAGGAGCCTCTTCACGAGAGTCCCAATGGGCAAGAGACCAACCAAAAGAGTGGTATCCATGGTATTCGTCAACAAAATACAAAGTGAAGAGCTCTACAAAACCTTGGCCAGCAACTCGACCTTGTAGCGAGACACACTGGCAAGGGTCTTTGAGGAAGCTATTAGAGTGGATAACCAACTCAAGGAAAGAAGCTCCAACTGCTCGAATCGACAAGAGTCTAGTACTAAGAGTTCTGAGAGGGCCTCAATGTTGAGTGAGAGAGCAGGTCCAAGTGTGCAGGATAAAGGGAAGGACATTGACTTGGGATAAGAGCTAGCAGATATTAGGATGGACATAACTAAACTATAGGAGATGATGAGACAACCAATGCACCCACTTGTCCAATGTGTGCATTGTGGCGGGAACCACTTGCTAGCTGAGTGGCATGACCCTAGGTCACAACCTTGCGCTAATTGTGGTAGGTTTAGCCATGATGCCATGCGGTGTAGACTACCTCGGAGACTGCTGTACCCGCAGCCTTATGGTCAACCCTACCTTGATAACAAGCCACCAAATTTCCTTGGAAGGGGAGCCCCATTGGCTCTCTCGGCACCTAATGATGCTAAGCCACCTATCCCTAGGATGAAAATAAATCCTACAGGTATCCCTAGACCACCTGGACCCTAAGTGACCCACCCATCAAGTGATACTCCAGTCCACTATGTGGACGAGCCTTATATCAACCCATACGTGTCATATGATGAGGAAGGCAATGCAATCCTTATGGACTACTGACCAGTAACTATGATTAGGTAGGGGGAGAGGCAGAGGCCTAGGGGCACAGACCCAAGAGCCAATCATGTGTTGGACTTGCGGTCACCCCAACCAGGACACATTTCTTTGCACTGCCCCAAGAGGGAGCAAATAAATAGAGATAAGGTTGACCTGAGATGCACTAAGTGTGGAATCACTCACTTCTTTGTCGATTGCCCTAGATAGAGGCCATCCTCTGAAAAAAGAGTCATCAGATCCATTGGGGTTGTTTGATGGTGAGACACTCGATGGGGAGGCCATACCTATCCCATTGCACGTCATGACCCAAAGCAGGCCGGTGTTGCCAGGGCCCAGCAACCTTGACGCAACCTCAGTTGGAAAGAAGAGCCAGAGATGAAGGAAGAAAAGACCAAACACTAAGGTCACCCTCAAAACCAAAAGTGCCACAACACTGCATATTGGAGGGAAAGTCAGTGACGCAAAGGAAGAAACATTGGCCCCACAGACGACTGAAAAGAAAAGTGCTAAGGTCAGGTAGTACCCCAACCCAAAGCACCAACTTGAAGCCATCAAGAAGGTAAAAGAGTGGGTGAAGGAGGCCCAAGAGCACTTAAAGGACACTGAGCCCATACTAGAAGATGAGATTGATGATCTCTCGATCATAAGCATGCCAATCTCTCTCCCAAGACCAAGTTTAGGGGAGGCAATGGCACCATAAGTCGTGCCACCTAAACAAAGGCTAAATGCTTTGGGCCAGCAAAATAGTCAAGGCCATTGGCCAAGAACCGCAAACTTAGAAGAGAGGCAAGTGACTAGCAGCCTCCTCGATACACTGGTGACCTCCCCTATAACTCCAAGCTTAGGCAACCTGCTTAGGCAGCATCCAATGCTATAGCTAGAGCTGAAATAGTGGATTGAAGACCCAAATGAGCTAATTACCACAAAGTTGCCTGAGCACGATGCAGAAACTCAAATACCAAGTCTGACACTACACTCCATGCCTAAATCCTTGCACATCAATGCTTTTTGGAAAGGCACGAAAATGCATCCAATCCTACCAGTCCTAGCTCTCGAGGATATTACAAGAAAGGGAATTGTAGACACAGAGGCAGGAGTGAGTGTGCTAAGTCATGCAGTACTCCAAACTTGGGGTAATCCACCAATTGAGACTACTAAGTTCAATGTCACACTGGCTAATGGAATGAAGCTAAAATCATGTGGAGTGTTAAAAAATTGGCCAATGAAGATTGCAAGAATCCAATTCTCAGTTGACTTTATAGTCATGAAGGGAGTGACTACAACATCCTACTAAACCGACCCTAGATATGCAATGCGAGAGTCATAAAAGACTAGGGCAACGGTCTTATCTTCTTAGGCAATTGAATAGAGGCTATAAGAGTAGAGACAGACACTAGGTGCCAGTCGACCCAGATGCCATCTCCACCATGATAAAGGGTGACCGACGGGACTAGGGGATCCTATAAGGCCCTTATCAAGTATATCTCGTGCCCTGAGGACAAGCGAGACTGGACCCAACCCTATTGCATTCCAAGTCCCAAACAATAGAGAGAGCTCTTGGAGATCCTAGGGTACTTGACCAACAAGTTGGCTGGCAATCCAGCAACGAATCTTAAGCCACTCCAAGACCTCTTGGATGAGCCCGAATGGTGATGGTCCAAACCAAACAAGGAAAATTCTGATGACAAATATGAGGACTGTTGTTCCTCTAGTGATGAGAGCAACAGGGAAATCGATACCCTGGAATACGACACTGGGGGATGTATGATCAAACAGATATAAGTAGACTTCAGACCACGCAAGCAGAGTGCCCTTATAATAGCGAAAGGAGTGCGACACAAGGATTGCAATCGAACTTGGTTGGAGTAGTATACATGTGCAATCAACTACGAACAGGCAGGCCTAACCCAACCAAGTGATGCACCACTGATCCGAACGAACTCACCTTCTAAGCTACAACTACCAGGAGAGAGCCCCTCTTTTAGTGAAGACGGCGAGTTTGATTCTGAATCAGAAGTCAACTCAGATAGTGATCCTGAAATTCGTTGACCTCATCAAGACTAGACGCACCAAGGGGGACCTACCCATCCACCTAAGATGCCGACGATTAAGGGAAGAACAACGGAAGCTACCTAAAGAAACACAGACAAAAGAACAACAAAATCTGCAAGACATATCGAAACGATTCACGAAGTTCAAGATTCTATGAGGCCCAAATTGGACACTCACGTTTCATGTGCACATTGACACTTTGAAATTCGCCGTAGGAGTTGTATTGTGCCAATGTGGTGAACACAACCTGGATTACCCAGTGAGCTTTGCTAGCAAACAACTCATTGAGACTGAAATGAATTGCTTGACAATGGAGAGAGAGGGCTTGGCCATGGTATTTTTTGTAAAGAAATTTCGACATTATCTTTTGGCTACACCTTTTACTTTCTTTGTTGACCATCAAGCTTTGTTGTATCTTGTTAACAAACCATGTGCTATAGGACGCATTGCTATATGGCTTTTTTTGCTTTTGGATTTTGATTTCTTGGTGGTGGTGCGTAAAGGGAAGTAGCATTACATGGCTAACCATCTATCACATATCCCCACAGGAGAAGCGACTAGACAAGGCATTGTGGATGAGCTACCAGACGCGCATCTATTCCGCTTATCCAGCAAAAAATATTTGTTTAGGGCTAACATGATGCCATATTGGGCAGATGACATAGTTCAAGTGCTTGAACACGGGCTACTAGAACGACCGATAGAAAAAGCCTGACTCGGGCAACTCATCATGAAGATCCAACCCTATCAGTTGATGGCCAGCCAACTTTACAGGCTAGGGCAAGGGCAACTGCACAGATGTGTGTGTGAGCATGAGATGCATGACGCGTTGACAGAGGCACACAACAAAATCCCAAGGGGACATTTCAGCAGAGATGTGACAACTCACAAAGTGCTACATTCCTAGTTGTGGTGGCCTACCCTCTTCCGAGATGCGACACGATTTTTGAAGCATTATGATGAGTGTCAAAGAACTAAAGTTCCAATTCGTAAGAATCACATGGAGCTAACCCCAATTATTGCACGATAACCCTTCAAGAAATGGGGGATTGACTTCGTTTGAGCCATTAGTCTTGCGGCACAGTATTCACAAGCCAAATACATCATTGTCGCTACCAATTATCTGACAAAATGGACAGAAGCACGAGCTACGAGAAAGAACGATGCTCGAACGATTCAGCTACTCCATCGAACTAGTTAGTGACCAAGGCACACACTTCATCAATGAAGTGATAGCTCGTCTCCTATCCTCCTTTCTAATCATTCATCGAAAATCCTCGCCTTATTACCTCCAAGCAAACGGTCAAGCCAAATCTACAAATAAAATCTTAGTAAATGTCCTGACCAAAGTCATCTCTGCTTCACGTAGTGATTAGGATAACAAGATTATGGTGGCCTTGTGGGCCTACTGTATGGCTTGCAAGATGACTGTGGGGCAAACCCCCTTTAGATTGGCATATGGTACGGAGGCAATCCTTCCCTTGGAATTCTTTGTACCAAGTCTCAGGATAGCCCTTTAAGAAATATGAGATGGAAAGGAGGCATGGACAAAATGCTTGATTGAACTCAAATGCTTATCAAAAACCCGGCTTCCATCCACCCATGCACTAATATGCAAGAAGGCAAGACGCAAATGCTGGTTTGAGAACCATGTCAAGCAGCACAACTTTGAACATGGTGACTTAGTATTGCTATACTCAGTCAAGGGACGCAAGCAAAAGTTAAAGTTTCGAGGGCTAGGGCCTTTTAAGGTTCAAACCATCTGCCAAACTAGCAATGTAGAGCTCAAAACTCTAGAGGGTGAGGGCATAGGCTTCTTCAATGGCAATCGCATAAAGAAGTACTTTCCTCCCACACACCCATTGCATGAGCCCCCAATGCTAGCACCCCCTATCCACGTACGAGTAGCCACTATCACTGAGGTGGATGGTGAGAATGAGGAAGTGGTACCACCAGCTTACCTACACATGACGGTCAATGCTAAACACACATGCACCATCAACGCCTTGATTGATGAAGGAGCTGATTTTAATATCTTAACCCATGACCATTGGACCCAAATTGGCAAATCGCAGTTGCAGCCCACTAATGCTAATCTCACCCCTTATGGAGGCCAATCCTACACACTTTTGGAAAAGTACAAGGTTGTAGTTTCTATCAAGTCTGAAAACGTGTCGATAATCTTCTATGTATTGCCTAACACTAAGAATGTAGGCACGGAATTGCTATTAGGATGAACTTTCAAGAAGCAAGTTCGTTGCAATGTCGACTATGAGTCACAGCGTATCCACCTAGCCGTGGGCAACGTTCATGTTGTTACAGCTTTTAGCAAGGGCGGCGCAACTTTTTTCAAGTTTGCAAAGCCACCAGTCGAGAAACCCACCATCAAGTCTAAGGAGGGGGGTTGTGACTCGTCACAACATACCAAGCCTCAATGCCAGCAACCCACTAGAACCAATGCTGAAGCTCATGAACCCCAGTTAAAATGGGTACCTAAACAGAGAGTGCCACCTAGGAATAGAAATCCACGGCCTCGCAAGGCTAATGATCCACACCCAAAACCTAGAAAGCCAAGACAAAACTATGAATATCGATGTACGGTCAAAGTCCACAATGGGTCCCCAAGCCTTATTGCAAGCGCAAGGCTACTATGCGGGTAACACCTGGATTTGGCTGCCTAAAGTCAAAACAACCACAAACCCTGCTCAAACACCACCCTCAAGCTTGACCACACAAGTCCGCGATGGGTCCCCAAGCCTTATTGCAAGCGCAAGGCTACTATGCAAGTAACACTTGGATTTGGCTGCCTAAAGTCAAAACAACCACAAACCCTGCTCAAACACCACCCTCAAGCTTGACCACACAAAACATCATGCCAAAGACACTCAAACCACAAGAAAATCAAGCCGCTAAATCCATAGAACATTCAAGCCTAGCTCTACAGGGCCAGAACCAGTTTATCACCCAAAACCGCAACCTGCTACTACTGATAGACCATCCAAATCTAGCCCCAGTTGTCCCCCTCAAACCTCCAACTCATCTACTAGCACGACACCCGCAACTACAACCAAAGCCATCAAGCTTGAGGCCCAGCTACAACCTAAGGAGCAAACCAAGATGTGACCAGTAGTACTGAACTTTCTAGTTCTGTCAAACCTCAACCACTTGCCAGGCTTAGACCCTCTTATGAGCGGCAATCAATTCTAACCTTGGTTGTGGATTTAGCTGAAAATACTGGGGACAACTTGGTTACTTGCCTCTGACGCTTGGACGCTACTTTCATGACATTGGCGAAAAGCTACGATCGACTAGACTTAGGCCTCTTGGAAGAACCTATAGTGACTGAAGTACAAACACCCCCTGCTCTTGGGAGGAGTCAGAATTCATATTCGTTAAAGCTTCTGAAGCAGCTAAGGAGTTAATTGCAACTGAGATATCCAAGGAACAAGCAATCAAACAGCGTCTCATTACGTCATATAGCAAGAACACAATCATGGCCACAAACCAGGAAATCGAGAAGTTGCAACAGCTTGCTGACAACACTCCTTCTTGCGGAAATGGTATGCTCTATGATTGCAATGGGAGCTCGATAGATGCCAAATAAAGACCAACGCTCAAAAGCGATGCGCAATCAAGGCATCTGAATATGACCCAACCTATGTCACTCCAACTTCCTATAGGGTGTTGACTACCCTCCATAATCGACCCCTCGAAGAACACAGTAAGGGACATCCTTATTTAGATTGCATCCTCATTGAGGAGGAGTTGCATGTTGCTAGCCGAGTGGACTGGTGACTTTTTTCTTTATGTCCTCACTTACATTATGCATGTAGGCATCCGCCCTTTCAATATGGATAGCTATCCTAAGTTAGAATATAATCCAAATTTTTGCGCCTGGCTCATGCGAAAGTAAAACACTAAGATTGTGCACTAAAAGCCCTTCATCCTCTAACCCTTTAATCCTAGGAAGGATTCTTCTTATTTCAGAAGGGAGAGGGGGTAAGATAGGGGTAAGGTGAATCAAACCAAACACATAAACAAAACAATAAAGAAAAAACACACATTGCAAGGGTAGAATGCAACAACTTGTGATTGAGAAAAAGGTCAATAAAATTTGAAATCAATAGACTACTCGGAGGAAAAAGTTTACTTCTGCACTCAAGCATTTCACTTCAACAAGTATGTAGTCATTTCTTATTGCTTGTAATTATTTTGAAAAGCACTAATGGTGAATATGGCTTTATGATAGGCACCCATCATGGCAGGCCAAAAAAAGGCTGGAAAATTGCCTTTTTCAGAGCAACAATAAGCAAAATATGGACTTTCGGTGGAAACACGAACCTTCAACCAATTTAAGTTACGACATATCTTCAACTTAGAAGATGTGGTCATTGAAGAGCAAGCCGTGAGACAGATCATTAAGCAATGAAATCTAGAGAAATACGTGGAAGCAATAAGCCAAGGGTGGACTACTTCCACTATGCAAAGTTCCTGAGGACTTTCCACAGGAACCGCTGCACCATAATTGTGCATGAGGGAGAGGAAACTCATCAGGTGCATATTGAACTAACCCCGGAATTGGTGGAAAGGGCATTGAGCCTAGTAAATAGAGTAGAGAGGAAGACAAAAAGAGATATATATGCATTGCTAGGAATGGACAAGGTAAAGGTCCACACAAACGACGACATCAACTTGGCGAATATTCCTGACCCCAAAATCCAACTCCAAGCCAAGATGGTGCACACGTTGTTTTCTAGCCAAAGATACAGCACCATCATAAGTCGCATCAACGTCCCCCTGCTAGAGACCATCATAGCAAGGTCACTGGATGAGGGTGAACCTCAACAGTTTTGTCAAGAAGACCATTGAAACCTCAGCAAAGGCTTTGGCAATGGGAGGACAGCCAGTCAGAGGAGAATCTCCTACCACCAAGGCTAAAAGGAAAGCTTTGTCTTCAAAGGCTGCAACCATCAGATTCAGTGGGGTCCTCATTGTGATCATCAGGGAAGCCTTGGGACAAGGGCGGGAAGAAGTAGGAGAAGGGGTAGATGAAACACCAAGCAGGTCACCACCTCACTAGGAATAGGATGCACAGTCTAGTGAAAGGACACTGAGTAAGGAAGAAGAAGACACGGAACAACAAGAGCAACCTAGCCGAGGAAAGGCTACGAAGATAAATAAGAAAATTGCACAAGAATAGCAAGAAGAGGAGAGGAGGAAACAAGAAAAGTCAAACTTGCAAAAGGCTCGCAAAGAGTCCAAAAAGGCTAAGGAGAAAAGAAGGAGAAAGCGAGAAGAGGAGGAGGAGGAAGACATGGCCCTCGCCATGCACAGGTCCATTGAGTAGCAATCCAAGCACGATGAGCTAGAACCTACGAACCCAAAAGGGCTGAGCTCAAGTGCCTAGGTGCCAGAATTTGTGCCACCTGTAGTGCAAGAAGGCAAGGGCAAGGCCCCAATCACCCCCATTCCTGCTCTCCGGACACCCGCGGCCACCACCACCATCTCCACTCCCAGTTCTATGACCCAGGTGGACATCAACAACCTAATGTATTGGGTCCAATACTTTGTGAATAAAGAAATGGGCCAAGGAGTAGGAGAAGGAACCCCCCTAGTAGGAACTAAAAGGTTGCGGCTGCGGCGAACGCCAAGTCGAGGCAAGACCCAAAGAGGCAGAAGGTGGCAGGCTCCATGACCTCCATCCCCCCAACAGAGAGACCGCTTGAAGATTACGACGAGTATGTCAAGGAGATCCTCTCTCAATTAGAGCTAGAAGCCGAAAAAGAGGCCATGGATGCATCCCAATTGGAGAAAACATGCCAAATAGGCATGGCCCAAAGGGAAGTTCACAAGTTGAAGGAGCAGCTACAAGCTAAAGAAAATATAAAAGCAGAATGGCAGGCGCAAGTGAATGCAGAAATCGAAGCCATGCAATGCCTACAACGACATAATGGAGAGATTGTGGCACACTACAAATATCTACAAGCTGAAATGGAGAAAATCACTAAAGCCACGGAAGAGCTGGAGGAGCTGAGGGAGGAGAGAGCTTGCAAGTACGAAAGACAAGTGGAGAAACTAACCCAGGAGGTTGCCTTAACACAGGAGGAGCAGCAAAAGCTAAGGGAAGAAATGGAAGACCAAGAACGAAGGCTGACAATGCTAGCCCAGAGAGGCAAGGGGAAAGCCTCGAAGATATGAACAAGAGGGCAAAAGAATGGGCCAATCAGAATGAAAAAAGGGTCAAAGCCTTAGCACGCCATCTCGCTCAAGTCAAAAAGGAAAAGATACTTGCTAAAAGCAGAGCAAAAGCCGCCAAAGTGAGCTTCCACACCCAACAATGTGCCTTCTTGGATACCCTATTGGACGTCACCCACATAGAGGAGGGAGAGTCCATAAAGGCAATGAAAAAGAAACTAGGAATGGCTCGTAGGGCACTGAAGGTAGGATTGTAGATGCCGCCACAACCTAGTGGAGTTGGCCCAAGCCTAGAAAAGCAATGCCATTGTCTCCTATTGGTAGGTCTAACCTCGCAAAAAGTGGACACAATCGGGTTCCTCGAAGAGGAGCAGCAAGAGCCAAGACAAGAAAGGGAGGTGGATCTGAACCTTGAAGTGGGATCACACGAAGAAGAGCTTGTCCCACTGCCTCCTTCCCTACAGGCTGAAGACCAACAACACACAGACACCTTTGTAGAAACAAAGGTGGCACTGAGAAAAAGAAGAAACCAAATGGTGGAGGACACAAGGAAAAAAAGGAATGCCAAGGGAGTGAGGGGACCCCGAGCACCTATCCCACCATGTGAGGATGATGCCCCACTGATCTTCCACACCAATCTTGTAATCTAGGAAAGGCAAGAAATGTCCAGGAGCCCCTTTGATTTTAACTTCCAGTTCCCCACCACCTTGTGTAGGGTCTTGCACGTCAAGGTGGTGGAGGAGGTAATTAACATCGAAAGCAAGCTTGGATAGAAATGGCTGGAGGAGAGAAAGCAAAGCCCCACCTTATGGGCCACTAAAGATGTCGACTTTTGGCAGGATAAGGTTTTTGAAGTACCAAGGTCTATGGCCGGCTACAAATGTCAACCTAAATGGAGAAGAAGGGCCTACGACTCCAACCTAGACACCTGGATGGCCTTTTGCAACACTCAATCCTTCGAGCAGAATGACCTAACCTTTATGCCTTGCCCTCAAAGGGTGGGGGTGGATTTTGACTCCAGTGTCCATGGCCGCTACAACTTCCCTATAATCTATAATCCTCATTGTACTACATATGAAGAGGCCCTCATCTTCACATCAGAGAACTTGTATGATACTCTAATCCAATTCACTAACGAATTTAAAATAATTATATATCCCCTTTTGTCCAACATAAGTACCCCTTCTGCCCTACTGAAGTAGCTAGTCCAAATCACATGGCACCATAAATTCTATCCAGTATCTAGAATAGGATCTTCCAATGCCCTAGACATTGGGCTCATGGTAGTCTACAATTCCATCCCGGACACTCGGCAAGGGGTGTCCAGAGCTCCACTGATCCCAAACGATCTAGGAGTGAGACTCAATTTCCGTGGTTGGCCTTTTCATCACTTGACTTTCGGCCTGTGAATCGAGCAGTGCCCTCTCGAGTTGAAACACGGCGTGACCTTGGAGATAATCCACCCACGCAAAATATTATTCCTTAATTAATCCAATTAAGAACCAAGAACAATCAAGGCAATCAGCCTAATATCATCTTCTAGGAAAAAATTCCTTTATTCCCATGGCAACTTGTCATCACAGACCCCTGCCATGCATTTACCATCAAGCACAAGCACTTGGAATAATAATCCAAATCACATTGTAACAATCAGTTTAATGCGAAAAACATTTAAGACGATGTTAGATCAATCAACAAAAAAATGATATCCTTTTTCAACACTACAGGAATGGTCACGATAACTTCCATTGCATATTTGCTCTCCTTCTTGGGATCAAGAGCAGTTCTCTGTAAGATTCACTTAACACACCCTTCTTTCGGCTAAGGCATATGTTAAAGTTTCAACATTGTAAAAGGCTTAAGTTCTATTAATCTCTTACATTGATTGATAACCCAACCTTCTTCAACAAGTACAAAAGCATCGGTCTTTCCTTTGACTTAGGGTTCCTAATACTTGAGCTCATCGCTTGCCCTAGAGTTGTTGTTGCATCTAGCCCAACCCCAAACATGATTAATAAACATAGTTGCTATCGGACGGATCTCAAGCCACCTAAGTCCTAACCCTTACGGTTGTTGTTTGTGTTAACTATGTACAAGAGTTCCAAGATTGATTTTCCTCTAGGATAGATTACTTACCATGTGATCTGTCAAACGTGCAAGCTCAATGTACTTCCAGTGTGGTAAGATACTTTACCTATTAATTTCTAGGAAAGGAGAGTCGACAATACCTTGGAACCTTGTATGACATTCATGCCACATATGGATTTGTCGCATAGCATCTAGGTGTAGCTAACTTCCCTAGATACATGTGCTTCGTAAACTCCATCTTCGATTGTTGCGATAATCCCTTCCCGTGTGGCTTAATGCAAGTCTAATGCATCTCATGCGTGAATCAAAGCAAGTATTCATTAGCTTGGAAATACATTACTTACATCCAGTACCCAAGTTGGATGGGCAGTGATGTCCTTGCCCGAGGCTTCATTGCTTGTTGTGGGGTTTCCATCGACGCGCGTCATTTTCCGCTTGGGGGGGCCATCCTTGATCGCACAAGGCTCTTGCACCTTGTGCTCGATTAGTGGGCCAATTGGGGAGAGAATTAGGCTTCGGGGTGGATAACAATTTTGTAGGAAGGGTATGAGGAATATATAAATGTGTGTGGCCACCCTCTTAGGAAGGGAAAGGGAGGAGACCCTTCTGGGGGGGGTCACTCTTTCTTCCCTTTGTCTCTCTCTCTTCTCACCTCTCCCTTTCTCTCCCTCTCTCTCCCTCTCTCTCTCTCTTTCCTTTTGGGCAACAAGGCCTCCAAGCCTCTCCCTCTTCTTCTTCTTCTTCTTCTTCTTCTTCTTCTTCTTCTTCTTCTTCTTCTTCTTCTTCTTCTTCTTCTTCTTCTTCTTCTTCTTCTTCTTCTTCTTCTTCTTCTTCTTCTTCTTCTTCTTCTTCTTCTTCTTCTTCTTCTTCTTCTTCTTCTTCTTCTTCTTCTTCTTCTTCTTCTTCTTCTTCTTCTTCTTCTTCTTCTTCTTCTTCTTCTTCTTCTTCTTCTTCTTCTTCTTCTTCTTCTTCTTCTTCTTCTTCTTCTTCTTCTTCTTCTTCTTCTTCTTCTTCTTCTTCTTCTTCTTCTTCTTCTTCTTCTTCTTCTTCTTCTTCTTCTTCTTCTTCTTCTTCTTCTTCTTTTGCTTCTTCTTCTTCTTCTTCTTCTTCTCTCTCTCTCCCTTTCTCTTCTTCTCCTCTCTCTCTCCTTCTCCCTCTCTCTCTCTCCCTCTTTTTCTTCTTCTCTTCTTCTTCTCTCCCTCTCTCTTCTTCTCCTCTCTCCCTCCCTCCCTCCCTCTTCTTCTCCTCTCTCTCCCCCTCTCTCTTCCTCTCTCTCTCTCCTTCTCCTTCTTTGCAACGTCTTGGGTTGTCCTCTAAGACTTCCTATCCCTTTTTCATTACGATTGTGGGGGGGGGGGGGCGGGGGGGGGGGGGGGGGATTTTATAAGGTGTTTGGGGGGGTGTGACAGAGGCCCTCCCTTCCACGTGGGAGACTAAGGTGGAGTTGCTGCCATGCAGTCCACTCCATCGTCATCATTTTTGGTGGCTTCCTCCATGTTAATGAGCTCTGGTCGTCGTCTTCTACTCCATCTCCCCATCGACATCATCGCCACTCCCTCTTCCTGTCGGCGAGGACAAGGGAGGGTGATTTAAAAAAAATTCAATGGTTTTTAATTATTAAGGGAGGGGGGTTTTATGCCATGCGGCGATAGGGGATATTACACTTGTGGCTCTCGTGCTCGACCACTAGGTCTTGTGTCTCATTTTCCAGCCTTTGTCTTAAGCAATCTTCATTTTCTTGTTCCTCCTTTTCTTTGGCATTGAGTTGCTCCTTCAGGTTTCGGATTTCCTTCTGATATTCTGTAGCTTGCCATGTCATCTCTAGCCTTAGCACCGTAGACACTTCTCTTTCGGCCTCTCCAATTTTGTAGCCACGGCCTTCTTCTCTTCCTTAGCCTTCTCTAGTTGGGCTAGGATTTCAACTACATAGGCATCATAGTCTGTAGAGTCAGTTGTTGGTGGTGTTGTGGTGGTGGACACTTCCATTCTTTGCCTTTTTGGATCTTGCCTAGGCTCAGCGTCAACCGCAGCTAGCCTTTTGACTCCTACTTCTGGCGCTTTTTCCTATACTTTCATGACCAAGAACTGCATCATGGACATAAGCTTAGTAGTGTCCGTGGTAGACTCTAGCTCTTGTGTTGTGGTGGCAATGGTGGTTTGAGGCGCAAAAGTCAAAGGGGGGGATGTAGTGGGGTCTTGACCTTGCCTTCAACAATAGGGGCCACTCCCATGCTACCATTGGGCTCGCCTTCCTGTCGTGGGCTCAGGGGGTTCATCTCTCCAGCACCATGGGTCTCCTCGATAGTACATGGCCTCCCCCATGTCTTCATCCTCCTTTCTCCTTAGCTCCTTAGCCTCTTCTTCTGCTCCTCGTTTTCTCTTCTCCTTGGCTTCCTGTGATTCCTCTCTTGCCTTCTTCATTTCCTTCTCCTCTTTTCTCCTTTGTTCTCCTTCCACCCTTTTAGATTCTTTTTGGACTCTTTTTAGTTTTGCCCATTCTTCCTTTGTCATCTCCTCTCTCCTTTGTTGCTGGGGTTTTGTGGCCTTCCTCTTCTCTTGTGCCCTGACATGCTCCCCTCGGTCACTAATGGTTTGCTTGCTTGATTGCTCTATGTCAAGGTGAGGTGACTGATGGGGTGTCTCTCCCACTTCTTCCTCAACTCCTTCTGCCTCCCTCACCACTTCCTAAATGATTGCTATCAAGACCCCACCAAATTTTATTGTGGAGGCCTTGGAGGTAGGCTTCTTGCATGCTGACCTAGCCGCTGAGGTTGGGGACTCCCCTCCTGCTGGTTCTATGCTTGGAGCTAGGACGGCGGCCGAGTTCTTGATGGTTTTCAGGTGGGCCAAGATCTAGTCATCCAGGTATTTGTTTCGGGTGATGACCAAGACCCTGAAAGAGGTTGGTGCTACATAACTTGGGTCATACTCGGTTGTTTTAATCACACGTCACTGCTCAGCATTAGCCATTACATGGCAACCCCGTTTCTCCCATTGGAGATGTAGATTGCACCATTTTTGTAAGAACGATGAGTTAGACTAGCGAGGCGAGTAAGTTCCTCAAGCTCAATGGGTAATGCAGGCCTTTGGGGCTTGCAATATGATGTTATTAGATGTTTGATCAGTGCATGCTCTTTTGAGATCTCACCATTATCGATGAACTCCTTTGTGACCTTGGGGGATTTCACGATCATGAACTCGTATTCTTCCCAAGTGCATGATAGAGAACAAAGTCTTTCATAGCTCCTAGCGAATGTGGTGAAAGTGTTGTCCAAGAGCTTGATACAAGTCACCAAGTCATCTCCCATATTCTCAGCTAGCTCCTTGGCAACTGATAGGAATGAACATTGCTCATAGGAAGGCCTAAGACGTGCCTATGGTTGTGGTGGAATTGGACTAGATAGCGATGGCTCTACGGGCAGCAGACTAGACAAAGGTGTTTCTAAGGGGAGCTTTGTAATCTAATCTGTGTGTCCAGTGCTGCTTTGGGGTACTAAAGGTGGCTCTAGTGGCATAGACGATGCATTTCTTTCCTCTTGTGCGCAGCCATTGAGGTGCCAAGCTCTCTTGACTTAGATGATTTTGGGGTATCAAGCTGTTGTTTCAATCAATATATTGGTTGGGGTTTTTTGACTGCAATCATCATAGATTCTGTAGGCTTCGCAGCTCAGGTTTCCTGGGCATTCATTGCCTTAGCGGGAGTGGGGATTCCTGGAGATGATGTGGCAAGTGATGGTCGTGGTTGGGGTATGCTTCTAGGATTTCCCTTTTTGGGCACCCATATCTAGGTTTTGCCTTCATAGTATCCTTGGGCTCACAACAAATCTTTGGGAATCCATCGCATCTTGATTGTGCACCTACGTCGATAGCGTCGGGTCGATCTCTTAGGTTTCACATTGTTAACAAACATGGATCTTGAACTCAGTTTAGCTATGGAGGCTTGAACTCGTAAGCAAGAGACATGAAGAAGACTAATGATTAGATACAAACTTTTACTCAAGTAAATTAGGTTCCAAGATAGATTAGCTTGGACTCATAAACACAATCTTGAGTGGATAGAGTTACAGACTCTAAGTACAAGGTACAATAGCATTCATAAAAAAAGGTGAACCAAGTACATGCTTTTATAGATTTCCAACTTCTCCACTGTCCTCACTGTGCATATGGGATTCAGGATAGCTCTTCTTGAAGCATACATCATTTGTCTATTTCTCAACACCCCCCCTCAAATGATGAGTCCCTACACTTGCTGGCTTTTGCCCCCCCTACATGATAACATGGCCCGGAAGACTAGCTCATAGGCAGCCTAGTCAAGTTAAAGCTTGGGACTTTACATCTTGGCAAGGGTTTTACAAATCAAATCCACTAAGGGAACAAATTCCTTAAAACAGTTTGTCGTAGTTGTTGATGGTAGCGGAAGTATCTTTTTCTTCTTCTTCATTCATGAATTGATTTTGGTGGTGGTTATTCTGCATCTACTGTGCTCTTTTCTTGTGGAAGCATTCACTGGCAATATGGCCAGTTTTACCACAATAATGACATGTCATTCGATTCCTGTTGTTGGTGTTGAATCCTCGACCTCTTCCTTTGGGTCCAGTAGCT
This sequence comes from Lygodium microphyllum, assembly GCF_053477565.2. Lineage (NCBI taxonomy): Eukaryota > Viridiplantae > Streptophyta > Polypodiopsida > Schizaeales > Lygodiaceae > Lygodium > Lygodium microphyllum. Next base: position 30,734,907 of record NC_141150.1, read on the forward strand.
CCTCTAGTGTATAAGAGGTTTTCCCTTGGGCTAGTTTCTTTTACATCTTTGCTTTTAAACTTTCTTTCTTCATCAAGCAGTGAGTGCTCAATATCTTTAAGTGAGAGACTCGGAACATTACTTAGAGTGGACACAAGGTTCTCATATGGTTCCTTGTTTACATTTGCAAGCAGTACGGCTATTGCTTCATCTTCATCAATATTCTTTTTAAGAGATGCAAGCTGAGTTTTTAAACTCTTGAACTTATTAATGTGTATGGTCATAGAAGCACTATCTTTGATATCCAGTTTATAAAACTGCATGAAAAGTTTTACCTTTGAGTTCTTTGCTTGAGTGCCAAACATTCTATCAAGTTCCTCCCAGGTGGTTCTAGCATTTCTAATGCCAGATACATGATGTAGCACATCATCACTTAATCCCCAGGCAATGATGCCTAGTGCCTTATTATTCATCTTCTTCCATTCTTTGGATTTGAACTAGTCTTCTTCAACAAACCCGTCTTCATCATCTTCCTTCTTGTTATCTGCATCATCTTCAAACAAGTCCCACAAGTCTTTCCGCATAAGATAGTACATGGTCTTCTCCTTCCAGGCATGGAAGCCTTCACCATTAAACTTTGCTATATGTTCTAATTTAGTCATCTTAGTAGGAGGTCTTACCACGAGAATTATTGGGCAGTGTCTATCCCTTTACAAGAAGATTGAGATTTACAAGTGATTTGATAATTTTAAAAACATTACATGACTTGAGAATGTTCTTCGAAATTGGAATCGAAAGATGAGTTACTCTTGAGTAACTGAAATATTCAAGTGCCAAGAAGCACTATTTGAGTATCAATAGATACTATATCTTTGAATATCTTGATATTTTGCTCGATGTTGCTAGGTAATCTTTGAACTTCCTTGGATCCTTCTAGATTTGTAGTAGGCTTCAGAGATAATTTCAGAGTGATTAAGGTCACTATTGATGATGCCAATAAGAAAAGATAAGGTTGCTTGTCTTGCACTGTTCCAAATGAGCTTCTTCATTTACTTTTTGATTGGTTGCCTTAGTGTGCCCCTGCTTTGTTTCACTTGCATGGTGACATTGTTGCATAAGATGGGAAGTGCATTATATGGATGATGGGGTCTCCGGAGCTGGTGGTTGGGGCCTTTATTTGTACTTGAAAAGAAAAGAAGGCACACTATGGGGGGGTGTGCTCCGTTGTCGTGTGGTGCATTGTGCTCATGATAGTGGGATTGGGAGCAAGCCTGGGCATTGTCCCTCACTTGAGGTCTTAGTTTGTGCATAAGGAAGGTGCGGTGTGTGTAGCTTAGGGTGACAAGTCTAACCATAGGCAAGTGTTACCTCCCTAGGTGTGTCCTGTCCTTGATGTGCCCTAAGCAAAGCACAAGTCAATGAAGATCTATCAAAAAGGCTCACAAAAGCTCACCAGCAGCCCTCACTGGCTAATCAGGGTAGAAGAATAGCTAAAGAGGAGCTAAACTGTTAGGATAAAGAGAAGACCCAAATGGGGACCCAAATGATGGAAGTGTAAAATGAGCAGCAACAAGTGGTAATGATTTTGTCAGGAGATGGAAAGGGGTGAGAAAGATTTGGAAGAGAAGGCACAACAGGGGAGAGGTGCAATTTTGAAAGAGTGCAAGGATTGATAGAGCACCTAGCAGTGGCGGAGTGCAAGAGGGTGCTCGCAGAATCCAAAGCTGAGGCCACTAAAGTGTGCTCCGACATGCAGAGAAGCCTTCTTAAGCACAATGATTCATGTCACACAAGTTGAAGGCGAGGATTCTTGGAGAGAATGAAAAGGAAACTAGATTTGACAACCAAAGCCTTGAGGTATGGCCTGCAAGAACACACACTCCCAACCAGCACAAGCTTAACCAAGGAGCAACAATGCAACTACTTACAACAAGGTGACCTCTCCACTGATGAGCTCAAGGAACTTGGATTCGAGGAGCAAGAGTAGCCCCATTGACCCCCAATCCAATCCATAATGGAACAAGACACCGAGGAAGGGCCGGACTTTGAGCAGTAATTCGAAAAAGAACTGCAAATTAGAGAGTCTAGTCGGGATCTAGCCCTAGAAGAGCTAGAGGGTGCCTAAGTCCCCGAGCGCATTATAACTACAAGAAAAAGAAGACTGGAACTCATGGAGCAAGCCCAACAAAGAGCGTGAGTATGACCATAGCAACTTCCTTGACAAACCCATGCCACTACGCGAGAATCACTATCCTATCAACAATGGCCGCATGAGCTGACTATCTAGCAATAGCAGGAGCTTCAATCCCGATCCTTCGAGTTCTCCTTCCTCTACCCATGAGCCTTAGACTGAGTCTTACCCTTGGAGGTAGTGGAAAGGATCATTCATTTGGGCAATACTTTAGCAAACCGATGGGTCGAGGAGCAAAGCATCATAATCACACAATGGAGGCAGGAACTCGTGGACTACTGGCAGGATAAGGTCTATTAGGTTACCAAAACCGTTTGAGGTTACGAGGCGCAGCCAAAGTGGAGGAGGAGGATTTGGAACACCAATTTTGATGCATAGATGGCCTTCTGTGGTGCGCTACCAGAGGAAAGGAATGATCCTCTCTACATGACCTACCCTTGCAAACATGGAGTGGATTACGATAGGGGGATGCATGGCAAGTACGACTTCCTAAAGATCTACAACGTCAATGCATGTAATGAAAGAGACCTAACTAATCTAACTAAGAGAGAGAAGAGAGAGAAATACTACAAAAGAAGAGGGAGAGGAGAGAGAAAGACCCTGGGAGAAGAGAGAGAAAGATAGGAAAGAGAGGAAAGAGAGAAAGAAGAAGAAGAAGTCATGAAAGCTTGTGAAGGTGAAAAGAGAGATTCTTGATAATTCCCTGATACCTCAAAATACCCTCTTACACCTTATATACCATCAGTGTGACTGGTATGTTCCCATGCCATGTTCTCGTGTCCCCCGCTCGTTACAATTTAGCAGCTCTCGAGGAATGCATAACCTTTAAAGCAAGGGACTTGTACCCATCCATCAACTGCTTACTCGAGGAATTCTCTTCCTGCCCAGACCCAACCTTCATAACTACTTGTAATTACCTTTGAACCATTAGGTTTTTACTTAAGCAAAAACCAATAGCCAGGGAAGCCCACCTTCCCCCACTCTTTTTGACATTAACTTAGGAATAGATAGTCGCGCTATGGCTAGTAGGCTCATGATGAGGGCAACCCTACTTCCCTCTTTTTATATGAAGATCCTTAATAAGGATATGAGTGATAGCCACTTTATGTGATGCAACCATCCTTTCTTGTCAACCACACCTCTTAATGCAAAGGCTAGTATCAAGGAATACCTATAGAGCTATACCTTTTTGGCCAAGTCCTTAAGACCACCTCGCAAATCATCCAAGAAAGATCGGGGCGCAGCCTGAGCACACCCCTGTGTGAGAATGTCGGCTATTATATATATATATATATATATATATATATGTATATATATATATATATATATATATATGTATATATATATGTATATGTATATGTATATGTATATATATATATATTAAAACAAACTGGATCCTCCAAAAGCATCTTGACTGCTGCAATCACTGCACCTAAGGTTTCTGTACTGAGCCCCATCCCCCACTGTACATGCTTAGGGCACATCAAGGGCAGGACATTCCCAAGACTTGCCTCCCTAAGCAATGCACTGCATTTACAATCATGCACAAATTGGGTCCTCAAGTGTGGGACACCACCATGGGCTAGACCCATCTCCCATTTCCACAAGCACATGCACCACACACTACACGGTAAGGTAGACACATCCTGTAGGAAGTGCATAACTCTGTCTTGCAGGTTAAGATCATGTCGCATCAAGGAGAGGGCACAAGGAGGGAATCTAGAAATAGGACCACATCCCTAGGCTAGGGCCAATCGGGACACACTCCCAAACATCCCTAGAAAGCCGACCCGGCTCATCAAAGCCAAAAACCAGAGAAAATCGCAATTGTACAATTTAGAAGCGATCTCTGGCAACCTGGCCAAGAGACCGACTTGACTTAGAGCCAAAAATTGACCTTTATATGGTAACCCAACCTTGATAGAGAGGGAGCAGCATAGACCCCGAATAATCCTTAGGAGCGACCAGAGACCGCGCTTAGAGCCATATTAGGTCGTAGAAAAGAAAGTGGGATAGCTAGAATTGCATAATCATTTTGCAAGTGCACCTCACAATGATTTCTTTCACATGAGTGCACTGGAAAAGGACAGAAAGCCTAATTTTGCACCATGCACAACAGAGCACCTAGCACTGAGTACACATAGGTTGAGGACTATTTTCAAATAACAAGGACACTCAAACGTAATAACTCAAAAGGAACCCACCAAAAGGAGGAGACCCCAAAACATAGTCGGGTGCCTCAAAGCCCCAATGATAGGACCTTCGGAGAAGGCAGCAGGATTGAAAGGACAGCAAGATTGAGGATAAAGCCCTACCATAGCTACTCGGACTGATCGACAACCTTGTGGAGTAGGAAGCAAGAACAATGTCAGGAGCAGATGCAAACCTAGGGAATTGTCAGCAAAGCATCACACAAAATCAGCAAAGCAAGAAGAAGATGAAGCATCAACATCTGACATTGAGCTCCAAGATAGTATCTTTTTAATACTCATGCAATGTTGTTAAACACTAATCATCTTGTGTCTCCTGACACATTGAAGTACAACTCTTTTGCTGGCTAATTTGCTACTGATCAAAAATGGTAGAGCTTAAACAAATAGCAATTCAAAAAGTGGGATCCTTGCAATAGCTCCACAAGAACCAAAGAATGGAAGAAGATGAATAACAAGGCACTAGGCATCATTGCTCGGGGACTAAGTGATGATGTGCTACATCATATCTCTTGCATCAAAGATGCTAGAACTACTTGGGAGGAACTTGACAGGATCTTTGGTACCCAAGCAAAGAATTCAAAGGTAAAATTACTCATGCAGTTTTATAAACTGGATATTAAAGATAGTACTTCCATGTCCATACACATTAACAAGTTCAAGAGCCTAAAAACCTAGCTTGCAACTCTTAAGAAGAATATTGATGAAGATGAAGCAACAGCCATACTGCTTTCAAGTGTAAATAAGGATCCATATGAGAATCTTATATCCACCCTAAGGAATGTTCCAAGTCTCTCACTTAAAGATAATGAGCACTCACTACTTCATGGAGAAAGCAAATTGAAAAACAAGGATGCAAAGGAACACACCACCAACAACAATCTCTTGTACACCAAGGGCAATTATGGACCAAGAGGCCGTGGTCGAGGACTCAGTACCAACAACAAGGATCGGATTACATGTCATTACTATGGCAAGAATGGCCATACAACTAGTGAATGTTTCCACAAGAAAAGAGCACAGCAGATATAGAATGATCACCACCAAAACCAATTCATGAATGAAGAAGAAGAAGAAGAAGAAGAAGAAGAAGATGCTTCCACTACCATCAACAACTCTAACAATTGTTCTAAAGAATTTTCATTGTATCTTTCATATGTTTTTCCCATAGTGGATCTCTATTTTTCCCTTAGTAGTTTTTCTTTGTAAAAACCCTTGCCAAAGATATAAAGTTTCAAGCTTTAACTTGACTAGGCTACCTATGAGCTAGTCTCCCATGCCATGTCACTATGTAGGGAGGCAAAAGCCGGCAAGTGTAGGAACTCATCATTTGAGGGAGGGGTGTTGAGAAATGACAAATGATGTATGCTCTAAGAAGAGATGTCATGAATCCCATATGCATAGTGAGGAGAGTGGAACAACCCAACTTCTATAAAGCATTGTACTTGACTATCACTTTCATGATGATGAATACAATATCATGATGCTTTTCTCTTTCAGTTAGTGTCATTGTTAGTCCAATACACAAGATTATCTTTATGAGTCCAAGCTTCCAATTCACTTGTGTAATAGTTGTCTACTTATTGTCTATGTTAATATGGATTTAGTCTTTATCTTCCAACCTCCATAGCTCCTGCCATGCTCTAGATCCGACATTGTAACAAATAGTGCCAAAGTGCTAAGCTATCCAAGACTCAAGGAAGAGGAATGTCCAAGATGCAAGCACTATGAGAGATGCTCAACAATGAGAATGAAGGTATAGAATCAAAATCCCCCAATTTGTAGTTCCTAATAGCCTTTTGATATTATAGAAGAGTGACAAAATGGAGATGTGGGTGAATCTTCTTTTTATAGCTATGATAGAAGATTTGCAAACCCAGCTCTTGGAATAGATCCACTAAAGAGAGATTCGTACCTTTCACCTGAGATTTCAAAAAATCATTTGTAATGGACTTCAAGTAGTTCTATGAGTTGTTGAAGTGGAAGCAAGATATGCAAATGCGAGCTCTTGATCTTTTCTGATTTACTGTGCAACTTAACTACTGAAAATTGCTATTCAATGGAGGGCTTGAGTTAGCTAAGGAAGGGCTTGTTTTAAGCTCCATGGCTTCTTGAAAAGGGCCCAATGTTGATCCATACTATTATGCAGTTGTTACAACTCCCTGAGAAGAACTTGTGCCTATCACTAAGATCTTCCATGATCTTCGAGTGACTTCTTTTCTACCCTTCTCAAGAACACAGTCGTTGCTCACATTCTTCAATAACCTTCTTCAGTATGAATTCAACAAGCATAGGAACTTCTTCAAGTGTTCTATCATTCATCAAGTACTACCATCACTTGCTTTAGAAGAGACTCACATGGAAAACTTGTATCATAATAGTTATTATTTCTATAAAAAAAGGACATCTATAAATTTTGGCACACATATTGTACCCATGCTACAACCTTGCCATCAAATTTAGACCATGCATTTTCAGTTTCTTCAAGCAAATTATTGAGGCAATGACCCATCCATAGCCCATTCCATTGGTCAAGCTTTTTCCCATGGCGATTAGATGCCCATAGCTCATCAAGCCTATTCAGCTTTGATGAAGATAAAGCTGAAGGTTTAGTGAATTTGTGAGAAACATTCAATGCCTTCATTAATGATTTGGTGGGCCACGGGTATTTGATATCATTGTCTTTCAGAAGCCAATGACAAATTCCTGCTATGAGACCCAAGAAAAGAATTTCCTTCCTATATGCGATCCAAATAATAAAGCCGATGATGCATGGTATGTAACAATGATTGCTTGCATCTACAAGCTACCCTCTAATGAGAATGTGTGTAGTACTAAATGGCCCCTAGAGTGACCCAAGTGGCTCAAGATAGCTCCAACGTGGTTGAAAGGTCAGAAGGGAGTATATGGCAAAGTAGTGTGTTGTCTAGAAGTCCTACATTATAGGATTGAGCATCGATTGGAAGAAGATTAGGAACGTGATGCAAGTCTTTCAGCTCCTATCCTAGAACTATGATCTCCTTCATGCTGATCACTTGTTCAGTAGGCTAAAAAGAGGTGCAACATCATTGTTGTTGTGGTGGAGATGTAATGTCTGTTGAGCCCAGAGGGTGGGTGATAAATTTGTAACTTGTTGTCTTATCTGCTAGCTATTTCTGGAGCTTCTTTGCCAACTATTTCAAGAGCTCCTTTTATAGCTATTGAGCCTCTTCAGCGGCCACCTACAATCATTCGACCTATTCAAACACCCCAGCAGCCAATGGTGATACAGAGATCTATCCCAACCACACAAGAGCAACAGTTAACTATGATAAACACTTTAGGAGGGTTCGGTACTACTGATAGTTCCACCGCATTTTCATTGGGACCGCTTATCAATGGAATTGCTAATGGGTTTTCTAGGAGCATTTTTATATACTAGTTTAATGCCATCATCGCATGTAGCTCAAATTCTTCAGCTTGGTCAAAATCATCAGCCTATTTCATTAGGGCCATCTGAACCAAATGTTTCTCAATCGGTGCAGGTCCAACCACCATTACCAAGTGGGTCACCCCCTCTTTTGTATTCCTCTGGAGGGGAAAATGTGGCACCACTTCCACCTATTGCACAATCTCAATTAGTTAACTCTAGTTCGATTTCTGGGACTTTGCCTTCGTCTGCTTCATAACCCTTCATGGCTACAAAGGTTTTGCGGCCTCCCCTTCCACCAGATCCACCACTTATGGCTTCACAAGTTGGAAGTTCAACATCTCAGCCCTCTATTGGGCCAGCACCCAAATCAAACATCAGCCTTGTTAACATTCAATAGCTCTTGGGCATCTAAATCACCAATGATTGGACCATAGATCTTGCTGCCAATCTATCTTTACTTCTCGTCCTATTGAGTGCCCCATTTGCTTGAGCTTGAAGCCTTGTGTGAAGCTCTTAGGTAAACCTTGTGAAGCAAAATGAATTGATCCCGTGGCCCAAATCCTTGTTTGAAAATGGCAAATATACCATCTATGTCCTTAGCAAGGTCTGTTGGATGCTTGCCCCAAGGTTGTGTAGTTAAATCTTGAGCACAAAGAGCAAGAAAGAAGTTGGAAGGTTGTCTTCCATGGTTGTTTGAGAAAAATCTTGGCAAGAACAGAGAGAGAATACCTCCTTTCAAAAAGTAACAGAGTTTTTAGGTTGTCACTAAATCTAGGAGTCCTTCTTGGCAAGTTTACCTCTAAAATTATACTAGCGGTTGAAAACGAGCTACCATTTTTATCCCCTTTAATGTTTTTCCACATGGTTTTCAATTTACACAAAAAATCCTTGACAATGTAAAGTGAAGTGGTAGAATTGTAGAGCTCATCACCACAATTGTAAGAATCAAACATATTCAAAATTTGAGTTTTGGATAAAAAGTTATGGCCATTTTGATTTTTGTCTAGTGTGTTAGAATTTTTACAAGCAAGTGCAAAAAGGCAATGTTTACCAAAAATAATTTAAAGCTATGTTTGCAATTCACATCTCCATAGTTTGGTTGAACATGGCTTAGATACCTTAGAACAAAGGCACCAATGAAATGTATATCTAGATCTTAACAATATTATAGTTGCAATATGAATATCCATTGTGGGTAGAGTATGTGGCATGGAGCAAAATCCTCCATTTTGGGGATTAAATATGGGAGCCTTATTGTAATATGCACAAGTCTTATTCCCAAACACATGTGCATGCCCCATATAATTGTCCCAACATATTATGTATCTAAACTCACCATCTTTAACCTAAGCATGATAAACTTAGTATATATTTTAAAGAAAATTCATTAACTATAGTTGACCCATCACATATCGATGTTGACATCATCATCATCATCCATGTGATGGTGGATGACATCCACCATTTAGAAATGAGGAGGAGGAGGTACGACCCAAAAAGAATGTGGAGGATGTCATCATTATCCATGAGATGGTGGAATACATTCGCTATTTAGAAATGAGGGGGTATGATTTGAAAGGCATGTGGGAAAATATCCATGCTAATGATGATGCCAAATCAAGACCCTCTCCCTCCCCCCATGCTCCCCATTATCATTGATGGCGACCTTCATCGCTTATTTCTCTCATATTCAAAATCTTGTAAATGATAATAACCCACTTTCACTTCATGAAAAAACATTGCTACTCTCATGTAAAAGCTCACCCCATCCCCTTCTCTTAAAACTATATAAGCATCCCCTACCCCTCTCTTATCTAACCATCCTTCTATCCATTCATACTGGTACTAATACTATTACTCTAGTCAAGGAAAGATAGGGGAAATCTAGTGGTGAGAGGGGGGAGGAAATTTGGGAAATATAGGAAAATAGAGGGGTATTGGAAAGGGATTTTTTAAGGGAGAGAGAGAGAGAGAGAAAGAGAGACAATAGCCTCATCATGAGACTCCCTTCTATCCTCTTCATAGATCATCCATTGGCTATAATAAAGGGCATTGCATAGCAAAGTTTGTAAACTTCATGGCTCCTAAGAGACAAAGAGTTGTGGAGAATTTATGCACATGTGGTGGAGATATCATTGGTATTAACAAGGGTTGCAATCATCTCTTCTTCAAGAATTGACCACAAAAGAGAGTAATTAACCTTCCATAATCAAGATGAAAAGTCAAAGTTCTTCATAGCATTGTTCATGCATTGGTTTGTGGTTATTGCTAGTTAAGATGTTTGGGAACTATTGTTTATCATGTGTTGGTATGTCTACTGTACGATTTCACATGTGAGGACCAACAAAGCCATTAAGAGTTAGACTGGCCCTAAGGTCCAAGAGGAGTGCTGAAGTAACTCAAACAATTCAAAAGGCACTGCTTGGTACCCAATGCCAAGAGCTAAGTGCTGATAAAGGCCAAGCACATTCTTGTTCCATCACCTTAGATGGAGGAGCTTAGAGGATCCATGAGCTAATAAATCCCTTGATGGCCTATGATAATGATGCTAGGAGGTATATTCCATGGTGGATTCCATAAAACTATATTTATTTCCCGGGGCTCGTACACAAGGTGGATTCCTTGTGCAAGAAGTTGATGGGGATGCCTATCCTTTTTGGGAGTCATGTTAATTTAATGTACACGTGGGTGATTTCACATCGGGTGATTCCACAAAACACATATTTAAATTCATGGTCGTTTATGAGTTTAGAGTGCACTCGTATTTAATTAAGGTTAGGACAGAATTCCAACCTATTTTATTATTTTGTAGCTGAAGACTGCTATGTATTCAATTTTGTGGGTTTTATCTTATTATTTTCTAACAATCGCGAGTGCTTCCGTTTATGTGTAGAGCAGGCAGCAGTAGTGGCGTTGGGAAGCACCAAGCGATAGCGTGTATTTAGATTACCTAGAAGAAATTATCATTTTTTATGGACGCGCGCCTTATCATTAAAGGTGAGGTGCTAATATTTATTTAGACACACTTATTTATTAAAGCACTTGACAAACATTTATTATTTTGTATGCACATATACGCTCGATTTAAATATTATGAAGTCCCGAGCTTTAGGTTCAGTATGTTTGAGGGAGGTCTGAGTGGCCGTTGCCTCCTGTAAAGACATTGTCAGGCATCAAAAGACCTGTTTTAGAAGGGGGTCCTAGTGACCCTGTTCTGCTAGCGTGCTAGGCAGCCGTTCCAGGAGTTCCTGTTAGTTGTGAGGCTGTTAGAGAAGCCTGCCGAAAAAGAAAAAATGATGATAAAAGGGGGAAAAAAAAAACCTGAATATCTGACAAGATAATAAATATATACGAAGGTGTGTAAAAAGGGATTCTAACCCCTATCAAAAAAAGAAAGAAAGAAAAATTTATAAGCAGTTAATCATCGCCTTGCGAAGGCTTGGTAGGTTCTTGGGGACGATTCAGACCCGGGGCCGATACCTTGTCTTCCTAGGGGTGGTTTCTTGCTGGAAAAAAAAGAGAAATTAATTAAGGAAGGTTGGAGCGAAAATAAAAGTGAGTGTTAGAAAAGGATTAAGTGTCGCCTTGCGAGTGCTTGGTAGGTTCTTAAGTACCGAGACACGTCCTGAGGCCGATGCCCTGTTCTCCTTGGGTCACTACGCTCAGCTCCCTCCTTTTTACATACCCGAGTATGTCACTCAAATAAAGCCCTAAAGGAAAAGGTGCTGCAAGAAAATACTTCTTGAGCAGGCTATAGGAGTCCTCACCTAGTAGGGGCTCCTAGTTGTGTTGTCCTTAGTTGGTAGGTAGTTCAGACCACCACTTAGGGCAACCTCTTTGATAGTTCTTTTTAGTTTGGCTGTGTTGGAGCAGTTGGTTAGTGACTCGCTTCGGATCTTCTCTTAGATGATGCTAGGCCTACTCCTTGTGGATGTCATGCCTTGGTTTGTCAGGGGGTAGGGGGAGCATTGTGCTGAGTTTTATCGCCTATTTGTTTTGTATCAGCTTGATGCTTCTTTGGTTGCTTATGTGCAGATATATTCGTGGATTCGACGGGCTGAGTCACCCTATCTCGTGGTCGCCAATGAAAGTGGAATTTTGGTGCTGAGAAGCGCTTAAAAATAGCTAAAAATTATGAATATCAAGGGAAAAATATTCAACGTCAAAGGCGGCGGCTCGATCTAGGATGATTTTAAGCGCCAAAGTGCTTTAAAGGCGCCCAAGCGACACTTGTTGATTTTTCATAATTTTTCAGACAGTCGTGCGGGTTGACAAGAGTTACCGGCCAATGCGGGATGCCGAGCCGGATGCCTAGGATTTTTCAAAGCTCAATTCCGAGTCCAGACGGGGAAATGGCCAAGAATTGGTCAAGATTTGAAGAGGTGGACATGAGTTGGGCCAAATGGTAAGTGACCCTTGGGGTCTTGGGAGGCATTTTATGCCACACAAAATCGTGGCATGAAGAAGGAGGCAAAAAATGTGAAGAAGAGGAAGAGAAGATGCACCCAAAAAATGCGCCATGTGGGAGGATGAGGGAGATGGGGGGCTGCAAGCAACCCGCCCAACTAATCATTGGCCTTGTCTTCCTTCTCCCTGCTGGTCACATGGCCGCCTCTCACCCGTCAAATGGTGGCCTGAATGCTGAGATAGAAATCTAGTCTTTCTCTCTCCTCCCTCTCTCTCCCCTAAAGGCAGATTCATGTGGTGAAGAGGAAGAAGAAGAATGGATGATGGATGCTTGTCTAATGAAGACCGGATTGCTCCATAGTGCAAGAAGATTGAAGATTGCTGATTGTGGACTGTCATGAGCATTAATGGTGGCTAGAAATTAGTCCCGAGATATGGCAAATAAAAACCCGCAACCCGCAAAGAACGGTAATCTCATTTTTACAAAGGAAAATGGTGTTTTTATGCAATTTGCTTCATGTATTCTTGTTCCCATGAGATGATTATGCATTATAATGTTGTTTGCAATGTCTTTCAACTGTTTATGCTCAGAAAATCATAAGTGTTGTGGATGAAATTAGTAGTGAAAAACCCGTAAATATGCAAAATATGGGAAAATTGGGTGTTTTTGAGATATCAATGGAAAATATCATAAGACACACCAACTAAACTTGTCTTTTTGCTGCAAATGAACCTAAGGGCCATAGCCCACAACTCATTTTGTATTTTTAATCATTAAATATTGAAAAAATAGGAAAAATAAGAGGAAAATAGAGGAAAAGTGGATTTTGAGTGCCGAAAATTAAGGAAAAATAAGATTCATGTTTGTGGATGTATGGGGGGTCTGAAGTATCAGGTTTAGCCTGAGTTCAGCCCTACCTCTATGGTTTAGTGGGTTTTTATGGCTTTTATGCAATAAAAATGTGGAAAATGAACCCTAAACCTATGCAATATGCACAACCTAAACGGGTGAGGGGTTGGAGTGTATAAAAAGCGTGTAAATGTTGAATGAAATGATGAAAAGATTGCTAGTTTTTTATGCATACCATATAGATTGGACGATATTTAAAGATTAAGAACCTAGTAGCACGAGGGTTTCTCGGTGCTAGGTTCATGCAATGCCGCATACGAGTGATAGAGAAATCCATTGAAGGGAATGTTTTTCACATATACACCAATGCGGATTTTCTTAATTGTTTGAGCACATGGACATTCACAATTTGTATGAAGCATGAAATTTAAAAGGTGTCGGACAATACCTCCCGGATGCATAGCAATTGCTTTTTAGAGGAATGTGACCAACGTGGAGTGAGTAAGGTTGTCCAAGCTGTAGGCTAGGCGTTGGGTCTAAGGGAAAGTAAAGTGAGGAAGCATGGTATATCTCCTGGAAATACGCGAATCATAAAAGAGAGAAGTTTGTATGCGTATGTTATATATGTTTAGCGACGCATTGAGGGGCCAATCCCCAAGGTGTAGGAGAGTCGCAGTGAGGTAGCAGCAGTCAGCTGTGGGAGGACCTCCTATGTTTGTGCTTCGTGCTATTTGGCAATGTGCTGGGAATCCCTCTGAGGAGTGTTAATTGGGTTAGAGTTGGACTACAAGACGTGATACAAACACAAGATGTTTAGGAAGGCAATATATGATGTACGTGTCATCCACGCTCCTCACCGCGAGGCCGTGGGGTTGTTGAGCGCATGATAGAGGTCCGGCTAGTGCATGAGCCAGTGCCGGCCCATTTTAGATCCCATCAGTGGTGTGTCTGCCAGGAGCCACTTAGAATTGGACTACAAGACGTGATACAAACGCAAGATGTTTAGGAAGGCAATGTATGATGTATGTGTCATCCACGCTCCTGGCCGCGAGGCCGTGGGGTTGTTGAGCGCATGATAGAGGTCCGGCTAGTGCATGAGCCAGTGCTGGCCCATTTTAGGTCCCATCAGTGGTGCGTCTACCGGGAGCCACTTAGAGTTGGACTACAAGACGTGATACAAACACAAGATGTTTAGGAAGGCAATGTATGATGTATGTGTCATCCACGCTCCTAGCCGCGAGGCCGTAGGGTTGTTGAGCGCATGGTAGAGGTCCGGCTAGTGCATGAGCCAGTGCCGGCCCGTTTTAGGTCCCATCAGTGGTGCGTCTATCGGGAGCCGCTTAGAAGTAGCGGTCTTGGAATCCTGGTTGTCTATGGACCAATTAGCAGTTTATGCCAAAGGATACTGAGATTGATCCGTTATTTATCAATAAGCATCGTCTAGCAGAAATTACTCTCAAAGGAAGAGCTACCATATGGTATCATGGTTTAGAAGCCGGAACCATATTGAATATTGATTCATTTTATGGAGCTTTTTGAAGGGAGTTTACCCCTGAATGGGGTGGGCAATATTGGTTGCGTGTACTCAACGTAACCCACCAAGAACCACACGAGGATATTCGTGCTTATGCGAAGAAAATAAAAGAGGTTTTCCGTAAGTTGGACACCTCTATTCCTATCCCCGCAGCTGCCCAATTGCAATATTTCCTACATGGTTTGGACTTTAATATTCAATTGCAATTGAGTAGTGTCCCTTTGGGGGATATAGATACTGCCATTACATGAGCACAAGAAGTGGAATCCCGACTACAAGCAGCATATGCCTCTCGAGGCAATTCGAATATGGGTCTAGCATTGGGAAATAATATGGCGACGGCCAATGGCAGTGGTAGCCAAGGGATAGCGATAGCTAATCCTAATGTGAGAGGGAATATGATGCAGAATGTGCCTTTATTACCAGCTCCCCCTAGCATGTCGATGCCTATGGGCAGTCAAATGGCTCCAAATGGTGGAGGCCATGCAGTTAATTCTAATACCGTGCCTGTGGCTCAACAACCAGTGCCTAATCGAATTGTTAGGCCGATGGAACGATAGGGTAATGATCAAGGCTACGAGTCGAGCGCTTCCAATGTTCTTGGCGAGGTTAAGGACACGATGAAGCATTATACCGACATGATTACGGAGTAGTATCGACAAATAGCCGTTGATGTCAACTTTCTTAAAAAACAACAAAATTTGATAGAAAGTAGATACCCAGATGAGGGTGCACCTTCGAGGTTTAGCTGCAAATGGTGTGGTGGGCAACATTATCCAAGAAATTGCCCAAATGTCAAGTGCGACATCTGTGGAAAATCCGGCCATTTAGCAGCCACTTGCAAGAGTAAGATTAGTTCCCTCCAGTGAGGTAGTCAGCAACCAGGGCCTGTTAATCATCGTGCGCAAGGAAATGATTCCCAGCGAGAAGACGGGCCTAAACAAATACTCCAACGACCAAAGACTATAGTAGAGGAGCTGCCTAGTGGTAGTGGGGTTAGTTTGATTGAGGCTGTGCGCGTTAATGACGCTAAAACCTCTAATCTGCGAGCTGTCCTTACAAGAGGTCAAAAGGGTAGAGAAGCCGACAAGGATAAGCCTGTCGACGAAAACCCTAAACAAGGCGACAAAGGAACACAAGTTTTGGATCCTGCCATGGAAGGGGGACCTTTGAAGCCTGTGGAGAGTAAAGCCGATGTTAAGAAGGATAAGGAACCACCAAAGAAGAAGGTGAAAGTTAAAAGAGAGGCAATAAAGCCGGTTCAGCGACCTAAAGAGCGGATGGTCTGGCGTGAAAAGCGAACTCTATCGAACTATCATGAATTCGATTTGGCGAGCTCTCTTTGCGAAGTCAAGCCGCATGTGAATCTTTTGCAGCTTATTAAGCTTTCCCCAGGAGTATGCAAGGAATTTAGAAAGTTCCTGCGTACCGGGTATATCGTAGAACCTTTGGGTATTGCGCGAGTTGGTGATGATTGGTTCGAGCATGCTGAGAAGTATTGCCCAAGGGTTGCAGCCTATGTCGATGGGATATTAGTAGATTATGCCATTGTCAACACGGGATCATCTGTTAACATTATGAGTTCTGAATTGATGGAAAGGTTGGGTCTTGCGATCCAGAAAGATACCTCCATAATTCTCAGAATGGCAGATGATAGTTTGAGGCAGCCGGAAGGCTGCATTACTAAGGTCCATGTCACTATTGCAAATGTAGAATGCATGTTGGACTTTAGGGTGATTCGTTTTGCAGGGCGTCCAAGTTACCAAGTATTACTTGGATGACCTTGGATCTTGCAAGCGGGCTGCCAAGTGGATATACCCGCCGGTCGGCTGATATTCGGCAGAGGTGCCCAGCGTGTGGTGGTTGATGCCTACCCTGAGTCTCCGCAGAGTGAGAGAGCTCCTCTATCTTCTACAAAATTGGAGACATTGGAGAATTTATCCGCTAGTGAGGCATCATCGAGTGATGAGTCCAAAGAGGGATCCACCACGGAAGACATCTATCAGATCACTTTGAATGAGCCGATAGAGACCCAAGATTGCATAAGAGATGCAGATGTTATCGAGCTAGACCTTGGTACGCCTGATGAGTCGCGACCAATCAAATTAGGTTCTATGCTCAGCACAACAAAAAGGGAGGACTATGTGTCCTTGATTCAAGAATTCCGTGATATCTTTGCCTGGAGTTATGATGAGCTGAGAGGCATTTCTCCCAGCCTGGCCATTCATACAATTCCGTTGAAAGAGGGCAGTCGTCCTGTACGGCAGAAAGTAAGGCGTATGCCTTTCGAACTAAGGGATGGGCTATTTGAAGAGTTACAGAAGCTTCGGAAAGCGGGTTTGATTTTTCCTGTGCAACACATGGAATGGTGTTCGCCAGTTGTGATCAGAAAGAAGAAAAATAATCAAATCTGATTATGTGTAGATTTTAGAGAGCTGAATAAGCAGACAGTTAAGGACTACTACCCATTGCCATTTATTGACCAGATTTTGGATCAATTAGCGGGTAGGGAGATATATTCGTTTATGGATTGATATGCAAGATACAACCAAATGGCAATTGCAGAAGAGGACAAGTTGAAAATAACTTTTATTACTGTCTTTGGTACTTTTGCATACCATGTGATGGCCTTTGGTTTATGCAATGCGCCTAGTTCGTGCCAACAAACAGCAGATAAGACATTCGGTGACATATCCCCTGAAGAGTTGAAGGTGTTTATTGATGACTTAGGGGCCGCCACCGTGAGAGAAAGGCAGTTGATCATTTTAAGAAAATGCTTTGAGCGCTGCAGACAATTTTGTATCGCTCTAAACCCACGAAAGTGTGTTTTTGGTGTACCTTATGGGCTCTTGCTGGGCCATGTGGTCAGTTCGGTAGGAATTGCGACAGATCTCGAGAATGTCAAATTCATAGTTGCCATGGGTCCACCACACACTTCGAAAGAAGTTCATAGCTTTCTGTCTTCGGTTGGTTATTACCGTAGATTTATAAATGCCTTGGCGGAAAGAATGTTGCCGCTTACAAATCTATTGTCCTTTAGCTGTTTGTTTGTATGGAGTGACCCTTGTAAGGTAGCTTTCGAGGATGTGAAGCAGGAGCTAGTAAAAGCTTCCATTTTAAAAGCACCTAAAAGAGGTGAGGTGTTCTATATATTTTCAGCAGCCACCATGCATAGTATCAGCTGCTGTTTAGCCCAAATTTGGGAAGAAAAATGGTACCACCCGATTGCTTTTGCTAGCTGGAAGCTGGGGGTATGCGAAATCAATTATACCTACATGGAGAAGTTGTGTCTGGTGATGGTCTTTGGGACCAAGAAATTCAGGCATTATATTCTCTATGAGAAAGTCGTGCTTTATACGAAGGCGGAGGGGCTTTGATTATTGATGAATAAGCTGCAACCGCCTGATCGTCTAGCGAAGTGGTTAATCACTTTGCAGGAGTTTGATTATGAAATCAGGAGTAAGCCACCAAGGTTGCAAGGCATCGTGGAATGTATTGTGGACTTTGGGGAGCCGAAAGAATCTGTGGCTGAAGGTAGTGACGTGGAGTTGTTATTTAAAATAGATGGCGTCTATTCCCTCCTGGTACGCTACAATAACGCATTATTTATCGATGGGAGAGGTAGGATCCGAATTATCTAAAGCTAAGAGAAGGAAAATTAAGCAGCAAGCGTTAAAGTTTGCCTTGATCGCAGGTACATTATATCGGCAAGGGGTTGATGACATCTATCGCCGATGTGTGATGCCTGACGAGGTGCCATTCATTTTGGAAGAGTGCCATGATTCTGCTTGCAGAGGCCATTTTGCTGGACGGCTTACAGCACAAAAGGCTTTAAGAGCAGGTTATTGGTGGCCTGCCATCTTCCAGGATGCGTTTGCATATGTTAAGAGATGCGATATTTGTCAACGACATGATAGTCGAGAGAATAGGAAAAGACCACTCACCCCTTTATGGCGATACTTCCATTTGAGAAGTGGGGAATAGACTTTGTGGGTCCTATTACTTTGTCTTCGACTGCACAAAAGAGGTATATCATTGTAGCACAACTGACTACTTCACAAAGTGGTCAGAAGCACGTGCAACAAGGAAAGATGATGCTAAAGAAACTGTTAGTTTCCTTTTAGAGCAGATAATATGCCGTTTTGGTCCGCCGAAAGAATTAGTGTCGGACCGCGGAACCGATTTCCTGAATAAGCTTATCAAAAGCTTGACAGAGGCTTGGTAGATCAAGCACAACAAAATGACTCCTCATAATCCACAGACGAATGGGCAGGTTGAAAGCACCAACAAGCAGCTTGTGGGTATCCTATCGAAAGTCGTATCTGAAAAGAAATGCGACTGGGATAAGAAGCTGTATGTGGCAGTATGGGCATATAATACCACGTTCAAGCGAGCCACTGGCCACACGCTGTTCAAACTAGTTTATGGTGAAGAGTGTGTTTTACCCTTAGAAATTGAGTTACCGACTATTAGATTCGCAATAAACCATTCTTTGGGTAATGAGGACGCCCTATTAGAGCGATTTACGACCTTAGCACACCTGGATGAAATTAAGTTGCAAAGTCTGTTACACCAAGAGGTGGCTAAACGTTGCATGAAACTGTTGCATGATCTAAAAGCAAAGAAGTACACCTTTAAGAAGGGACAACTGGCTTTATATTATGATGCGCGTAGGGAGCTTTTCCCAGGAAAATTGGAGCCTAAATGGGATGGACCCTACAAAATCGTTAGGTTAGGGAAGAATAAATCTACAGCCCTATTAGTTGATTTACAGGGAGTGGAGTTTAAGAATAAAGTTAATCTTAATAAGATTAAACCTTACTATTTCTAAGTCTGCTAATACAAAGGAAATGCATTGCAGGTCCATGCTAGGAATGATTTGAGACCTGCGGAAAAGAGCTTCAAAGACGGTTGATGGATCGGTTAATCCCTTATTTGGAGCACCCATATCTGGAGCAAAGATACCATCAGGGGAGACTCATCTGGTGGAGCAAAGGATATACGGTGATTGAGCAAGAAGACGGAACCTTTGTGTGGGAGATCAAAGTCTTCTTCCATCACTGTTTACGACTGTTGACGAGTATCCCTGTTGACTTCAATGAAGAAGGTGGGATGGAGCCGTTAGTTCATCCTCTCAATATGCTAAACTTTGACTATCATAGCTACAAATAGAGGAGTTCGTGATGGCCGGCTGTGTAAACCCATTGTGGACGTATACATTATATTTTGATGGAGCGTCCAGGGGCCCTAATAGAAAAGGAAGTGTGGGAGTAGTAATCCGAGACCCCCGACGAAGAGTTATGATGAAGTTAGTTGCTTATCTCGGGGTAGGATTCACTAACAATATGGCAGAATATAAAGCCTTGATTATGGGACTGCATATTGCCTAACAAGGTGGTATTCGTCGATTGTTAGTAAAAGGGGATTCACAGTTGATCCTGAATCAGCTAGATGGAACATACACAGTGCGGAATCCCATTCTTTGTATGTATCATAGGACTGCGATGACCCTACTTGAGGAGTTTGAGAGTGTGTCTTTTCAGAGCTGATCCCACGTTACTGGAATCAATTTGCGGATTCATTAGCAAATCTTGCTTATGAAGAAGACCTCTTCTTTAATTGTGGCCCTAGTTTGGATATTGTTATCACTGATGAAACCGGACCCGATCGCTTGTGGGGGATGTTATCAGAACATGCAATATATGGCAGACGATGGTTGATATGGGTGATGCAAAGAGTAGCCGAGACCAACCTACCGTTATTATCTGGGACCCATAGGTTGATTAGACATCATATTATGCAGACGCCTCTTGCTATCTATGCAGGAGGGATGGGTCATAACCTCATGCATTTAGTTTAGGGCTACGAGCATATTTTTCCTCCTTGGAAAGGAGCTTATGATTGTGTATTTGTGCTATTCCGAGGAAGGATGTGTAGGTGTTACTTTGTTTTATTTCGTTAGGCCAAGAGGCCAGTGTTGCAAGGTTTTGAATGTTTAATTTTGCTAGGCCAAGAGGGCCGATTCAGTTTTGTAGTAAAGTGTTTTATTTCATTAGGTCAAGAGGGCGAGTTGTTTGTTTAGTGTAGGTGCGGTTAATGGTTTCTTGTTTGAGTTTTGTGCTAGACAGGTTTGAAGAAGAGCTTAGAGGGAGCCTTTGTTGCAGCATCGACGCTTCTCGTGGCCCTATCCAGGTGCTATCTATCCTTTATGAGTACTGTGGTTTTCATGCTATATGTGTTTATGTACTTGTTAAGGGGGGTTTTTCGTTTCTTGTTGGGGACCGGCGTCTAAGGCATGAAGTCCCAAGGTTTAGGTTCAGTATGTTTGAGGGAGGTCTGAGTAGTCGTTGCCTCCTGTAAAGACATTGTCAGGCATCGAAAGACCTATTTTAGAAGGGGGTCCTAGTGACCCTGTTCTGCTAGCGTGATAGGCAGCCGTTCCAGGAGTTCCTGTTAGTTGTGAGGCTGTTAGAGAAGCCTGCCAAAAAAGGAAAAATGATGATAAAAGGGGGGGGGAACCTGAATATCTAACAAGATAATAAATATATACGAAGGTGTGTAAAAAGGGGTTCTAACCCCTATCAAAGAAAAAGAAAGAAAGAAAAATTTATAAGCAGTTGATCATCGCCTTGCGAAGGCTTGGTAGGTTCCAAGGGATGAGTCAGACTCGGGGCCGATACCTTATCTTCCTAGGGGTGGTTTCTTGCTGGAAAAAAAAGAGAAATTAATTAAGGAAGGTTGGAGCGAAAATAAAAGTGAGCGTTAGAAAAGGATTAAGTGTCGCCTTGCGAGTGCTTGGTAGGTTCTTAGGTACCGAGACAGGTCCTGAGGCCGATGCCCTGTTCTCCTTGGGTCACTACACTCAGCTCCCTCCTTTTTACATACCCGAGTATGTCACTCAAATAAAGCCCTAAAGGAAAAGGTGCTGCAAGACAATACTTCTTGATCAGGCTATAGGAGTCCTCGCCTAGTACGGGCTCCTAGTTGTGTTGTCCTTAGTTGGTAGGTAGTTCAGACCACCACTTAGGGCAACCTCTTTGATAGTTCTTTTTAGTTTGGCTGTGTTGGAGCAGTTGGTTAGTGACTCGCTTCGGATCTTCTCTTAGATGATGCTAGGCCTACTCCTTGTGGATGTCATGCCTTGGTTTGTCAGGGGGTAGGGGGAGCATTGTGCTGAGTTTTATCGCCTATTTGTTTTGTATCAGCTTGATGCTTCTTTGGTTGCTTATGTGCAGATATATTCGTGGATTCGACGGGCTGAGTCACCCTATCTCGTGGTCGCCAATGAGAGTGGAATTATGGTGCTGAGAAGCGCTTAAAAATAGCTAAAAATTATGAATATCAAGGGAAAAATATTCAACGTCAAATGCGGCGGCTCGATCTAGGATGATTTTAAGCGCCAAAGTGCTTTAAAGGCGCCCAAGCGACACTTGTTGATTTTTCATAATTTTTCAGACAGTCGTGCGGGTTGACAAGAGTTACCGGCCAATGCGGGATGCCGAGCCGGATGCCTAGGATTTTTCAAAGCTCAATTCCGAGTCCAGACGGGGAAATGGCCAAGAATTGGTCAAGATTTGAAGAGGTGGACATGAGTTGGGCCAAATGGTAAGTGACCCTTGGGGTCTTGGGAGGCATTTTATGCCACACAAAATCATGGCATGAAGAAGGAGGCAAAAAATGTGAAGAAGAGGAAGAGAAGATGCACCCGAAAAATGCGCCATGTGGGAGGATGAGGGAGATGGGGGGCTGCAAGCAACCCGCCCAACTAATCATTGGCCTTGTCTTCCTTCTCCCTGCTGGTCACATGGCCGCCTCTCACCCGTCAAATGGTGGCCTGAATGCTGAGATAGAAATCTAGTCTTTCTCTCTCCTCCCTCTCTCTCCCCTAAAGGCAGATTCATGTGGTGAAGAGGAAGAAGAAGAATGGATGATGGATGCTTGTCCAATGAAGACCGGATTGCTCCATAGTGCAAGAAGATTGAAGATTGCTGATTGTGGACTGTCATGAGCATTAATGGTGGCTGGAAATCAGTCCCGAGAAATGGCAAATAAAAACCCGCAACCCGCAAAGAACGGTAATGTCATTTTTACAAAGAAAAATGGTGTTTTTATACAATTTGCTTCATGAATTCTTGTTCCCATGAGATGATTATGCATTATAATGTTGTTTGCAATGTCTTTCAATTGTTTATGCTCAGAAAATCAGAAAATCATAAGTGTTGTGGATGAAATTAGTAGTGAAAAACCCGTAAATATGCAAAATATGGGAAAATTGGGTGTTTTTGACATATCAATGGAAAATATCATAAGACACACCAACTAAACTTGTCTTTTTGCTGCAAATGAACCTAAAGGCCACAGCCCACAACTCATTTTGTATTTTTAGTCATTAAATATTGAAAAAAATAGGAAAAATAAGAGGAAAATAGAGGAAAAATGGATTTTGAGTGCCGAAAATTAAGGAAAAATAAGATTCATGTTTGTGGATGTATGGGGGGTCTGAAGTATCAGGTTTAGCCTGAGTTCAGCCCTACCTCTATGGTTTAGTGGGTTTTTATGGCTTTTATGCAATAAAAATGTGGAAAATGAACCCTAAACCTATGCAATATGCACAACCTAAACGGGTGAGGGGTTGGAGTGTATAAAAAGCGTGTAAATGTTGAATGAAATGATGAAAAGATTGCTAGTTTTTTATGCATACCATATAGATTGGACGATATTTAAAGATTAAGAACCTAGTAGCACGAGGGTTTCTCGGTGCTAGGTTCATGCAATGCCGCATACGAGTGATAGAGAAATCCATTGAAGGGAATGTTTTTCACATGTACACCAATGCGGATTTTCTTAATTGTTTGAGCACATGGACATTCACAATTTGTATGAAGCATGAAATTTAAAAGGTGTCGGACAATACCTCCCGGATGCATAGCAATTGCTTTTTAGAGGAATGTGACCAACGTGGAGTGAGTAAGGTTGTCCAAGTTGTAGGCTAGGCGTTGGGTCTAAGGGAAAGTAAAGTGAGGAAGCATGGTATATCTCCTGGAAATACGCGAATCATAAAATAGAGAAGTTTGTATGCTTAGGTTATATATGTTTAGCGACGCATCGAGGGGCCAATCCCCAAGGTGTAGGAGAGTCGCAGTGAGGTAGCGGCAGTCAGCCGTGGGTGGACCTCCTATGTTTGTGCTTCGTGCTATTTGTCAATGTGCTGGGACTCCCTCTGAGGAGTGTTAATTGAGTTAGAGTTGGACTACAAGACATGATACAAACGCAAGATGTTTAGGAAGGCAATGTATGATGTATGTGTCATCCGCGCTGCTCGCCATGAGGCTGTGGGGTTATTGAGCGCATGATAGAGGTCCGGCTAGTGCATGAGCCAGTGCCGGCCCGTTTTAGGTCCCATCAATAGACAAGTCCACTATTGACAGAGAATTCATGATACTTAGCCTGTAGCTTTTGGTCCGGGTCCTTGATAGGGATCTCCCTTAGCATCTTTTGATAGGCTGGATCATGGCATGCTTCTTCTCTAGCTAGCTCAAGTATTGGGTTGTTTGGCATGGATACCTTTGTGGCTAGAGATCTAGCTGTTGATGGATTTTGCAAGATCAGAGAATTAAGGAATGCCTTGCGACTGAGTGCATCGGCAACTACATTCTCCTTTCCAAGTTGGTATTTGATTTCAAAATCATACTCCTCCAGCACTTCAATCCACCGACGTTGCCTCATGTTGAGCTTGTTTTGGGTAAAGATCCACTTGAGACTTTTATGATCCGTTACTAGAGTAAACTTGTTACCCAACAGGTAGTGTCTCCAAAGCTTTAGAGCATGGATGGCAGCTAATAGTTCTAGATCATGGGTAACATAATTCTTCTCATGGCTCTTCAGTTTCCTTGAAGAGTACGCAGTAGAATGGCCTTCTTGCATGAGCACACATCCTAAGGCAAGCGTGCTAGCATCAATTACTACTTTGAACTCCTTATTGAGGTTCGGAAGTTTCAGGATAGGTGCTAATACCAAAATTTTATTTAATATATCAAAGCTAGATTGTTTAGCAGAGCTGACCATGCAATGGATGTTTGCTTCTTCAGTAGATCCGTTAGAGGTGCTGCAATCAAAGAATAGTTTTTGATAAAGACCCTATACCATCCTGTCAATTCAAGAAAACTGTGTATTTCTTTGACAGTTGTTGGTATTGGCCATTCTAGAACATCTCTAACTTTGGCCGGATCCACTGAGATTCCTTCCGCTGATACGATGAATCCCAGATATTCAATCTGACGTTTGAAGAATGCACACTTCTTCATCTTAGCATAGAGCTTGTGTGCCCTCATTGTCTCAAGGACAATCCGAAGTTGGGGTTCATGATCTTCTTCCTGTTTAGAATAGACTAAGGTGTCGTCGAAGAAGACGAGTACGAAGTCATCAAGATATGACCTAAATATATCATGCATTAACCTATTGAAGGTGGCAGGTGCATTCGTGAGCCCGAATGACATAACTAGGAACTCAAAGTGTCCATATCTTGTGTTGAAGGCCGTCTTTGGGATATCTTCTTCCTTGATCCTTATCTGATAGTAACCAGACCTGAGATCAATCTTGGAGAAAATCTTCGCACCCTGAAGATGGTCAAGAAGCTCATCTATTCTAGGAATAGGGTACTTGTTCTTAACAATTGATTGATTCAACCCTCTGTAATTAATACACAGTCGAAGCGTTCCATCTTTCTTTTTCTAGAACAACACTGGAGCTCCCCATGGTGAGTTGCTAGGATAGATGTAACCCTGATCTAACAGCTTCTTGAGTTGCTCCTTCAGCTTAATTGCTTCCGGGATGGACATCCTATAAGGCCTCTTTGCAATTGGTGCAGCTCCTGGCACTAGTTTGATCTCATGATCCACTTCTCTTTGAGGCGGGAGTTCTGTCAGCTCTTCAGGAAATACGTCCGCGTACTCCTTCAGCCATGAATGTTCTTCACTAGACTCCTACTTCTGATCTAGCTTATTAAGCTTAATCAAGTAGACAGGTAGTCCCTTTCTAACCCCCTTTATGATCTGAGATGCTTTACCCAATTGAATTTTCGATTTTCCAGCCTCTCCTTGAGTTGTGACCAATTCCCCTTCAGAGTTTCCAAAGGAAACTTGGCCCTTTCCACAATGAATGTGGGTATCCTTAGGTTTAAGCCAATCCATTCCGAGTAAACACTCATGGATGCCTAGGTTCATGACCCTGAATTTGAGCGAAGTTGTCTTTCCTCCCAGAAAGAATTCCACCTTAGCAGTTTGCTTGGTACAAGTGACCTCATGACCATTTGCTAATTCCACAAGCAAGGTAGGTGCTTCTACTGTGGCTATTCCTAATCTTCTTGCACAAGATGGTGAGATAAAGGAATGTGTACTACCACAATCAATCAAGGTTTTGAAACCTTTACCTTGATAGTCTGATGGTGTTTGAATCACCGAAAATTGGCCATTCGGGCCTTTCTTTTGAAGGGCGGTATGGACTATTGCCCTCTGCTTCTATGGTTGGGTCTTCTTCTTCGCACATTTCCCTATTGGCAACATAGGTGGTTCTTCCTCTACCTCGGGTGGCGGATCCTTGGCCATGGGCGGTTCCTTGGAAAGGAGCTTGACGATGTCCTCCGCCAAGCTTGGGACATTGACTTTTGAAATGAATGGGCTTGTTGCAATGGAAACAACGGAGGTTTCGGCCATTGCTTTGGGTAGAGACAAAGTTGTTGACATTATTGGTCCTTGCTTTCTTTCTTTGTCCCCGATTTCGACCTTGAACTCTCTTCACTTGGGACCTATATGCTCCTCTGTTCTGGTCATTATAAGACCAAGTTTTGTTACTTCTTGGCCTAGCCTACACCTCCTAAATTATGGGCGCAGCTCGAATGAGTGCATCCTGTAGATCTGTTGGGCACATAGATTCGAGGTGGGTATTCACTAGTGGGTTTAAACTAGCACAAAATTTTGACACCTGCTGTGTCATGTCCATCTATGGCTCATACTTTAGAAGTGAAACGAATTTTGAGTAGTATGCGTCAAGAGTGAGACCCAGCTGTTTTAGCTCATAGAACTCATTCATTTTCTGTGTGCGATACGCAGGTGGTAAGTATCTTCCTTGCACAACTTTCTTCAGCTTTTCCCAAGCAACGGATCCTTCCGAAATCCCTTGATCTCTGCACCATTGTTTCCACCAAAGCCTGGCTTTGCCGGTAAGCTTCAGCTTGGCGAGCATAGCCTGGTTGGCGAGTGCAATACCTGCCGCTTCAAAGTAATCCTCCATGGACTCTATCCAAATCTCAGCATCAGCTTGGACAGTCCTTCCTTTCCCGTCAAATTCTGGTGGCTTGATCTGCTTGAGAAGAAACTTCTTCTCCTGGATCACGGCCATACTTGGTGTAGGGGACGGACTGGGAACCTGTACCTAGGGTTTTGCCTGGATAGATATTTTTTTTCGTTACAGCTCGCTAATCGTTATGATTATATTTCATACCCAATTCAGCCATCAACCAAGAAACCTAGCCACTTAACTTTTTATCAATTCCCATAGACAAGACAGATATTGATAAAAAGAAGTTTTATTTTATTTATATGGGCATAGCCCTTTCGGAGTACACTATTTCCTGCGATGATAGAGCAACTGTTATATCAGTTCGAGGAGAATAATGTTGTGTTACATTTAGCCACGAGAACTGGATAATAGTATGGTTTCGGGTCATGGATCTTCAGGAATCGATAAGTCATCGGAAGATTAGGATATCCTTTCCTTTGGTACCCATTCTTCTCGTAGCGTCCCAACACCTTGATTCTGTTGGCGGGGATTATGCGGGTCACTTCCTTGTATACATATGAGTTCAACTCAACCCTTCAACCTTCGATATGTAAAGTTGAGTTTACGTGAGCCTCCACAAAAATGAACAGCTTCACGATCTTCAGGTCCTCCAACCACTTGATCCTCTTTAGGTTGGTTCGAAGGTACGCAAACCGGTGGGCAGCTATGTAGTAGATTCCTGAGTTACCTGTCCACCTCCGTTCCACGTACGAAGGTGATGGATTATAAATATGGTCTAGGATGTTCATCATATCGATCCTTTGTCGATAATCCGAGCAATGCATCGCAGTCATAAACACGACTCAGAACACTAAGAACCTGTTCCATGCTTCATAATTCTGCAAGACAGCATCAAAAGTAAGAAAATATTCTTAACAACAACATTTGCTTTACTTCTTCTTATTAAGATTTCTTATAAAAACAAATCCTTTGTTGGTTCGCTCTGATACCAACTGTAGCGTGACCACCTATTCCCTTCAGGACACGTCTTAGTAGTCCATCAGAAAGGAAGTCTAGAAAGCTCCGCCCGCCGGCACTCCCATGGAATGTTACAGGGTTTGCGATCTAGGACTTTCCGCGTGCCACGTAGCGGAAGTATTCTGGCCGTTTCCACTTAGGACCGACCCGAATCAGGGTTTTCCCTAATGGTCATTTCCTAAACGGCAACTAGCGTCAAACCCCAAGCGAACTACTTTACGCAAAAATGCTAGGGCCGAAGCGGATTCACGCTGCACTTGGTATAAGGAGAATGGAAAACGAGAGGGATGCAAGGCTCGACCTCTCTGCCATAAGGCATAGTCCCATTCTGTCCCCCCTAAAATAGCATAAACTGGGATTTTTGTAACCTCGACTCTAGGTCAGCGCCCTTGCTATTCATTTCCTTTGAGAAGATCTCCTAGCTATCCATTACGATTAAGAAAAGTTCTCGGCCAACTGGGACCACCCATCCGTAGGATGGACCCATGGCCACATCCACCGCACTTTCCTCAAGGTTGCTTTAGTTGTCTAATTACCTACCACATTTAGTTGGACATGCATCAAGCAGCTTCCTAATTAGCCGGTTAGACACTGGTTCCTTCACGTAATCTTAGCACTTGACATAGAAAAAAAATGTCAAACAAGTTCCTTTTCAATAGGTTATCTTATTTATCTTTGGAATATATCCATAAAGTCCAGCCCGCAGACTCATCCATAATCCGCCCGAAGGCTATCCATAATCCGCCCGAAGGCTATCCATAATCCGCCCGAAGGCTATCCATAATCCGCCCGAAGGCTATCCAGCAATCCACATGGATTACTAATCCAAGATTCTGCCCATAGACTAGTATGTGGGCCTTGAGATCCAATCCAAAGTCACATTGGCCTCTTGTGCAGGGCTCGAAAGGCGAGGGATTTACGGCCAGAGCCCCCATGGCACCCAAGCATCCTCCTGCTCCAAGTAGTGCCCAATGGAGAGACCTCACACAGCGGGTTCGGTCCACATTCCTGACGCGGCTAAGAACCCCCTTGGTTAGGGTCAGGCAGACAGTCGGGGGTAGCTGAAGCTACCTCTCTCTTCAGGCCTTCAACCTGAAGCATTATCCATCTTTTAGTTCCTTGAGCAAACAATGCAAATAGTGCTCCTAAACTGTTACAAGCACAATCATTTTTCAGTGATTGTTTATTTGGCCAACTGCTAAGGAGTGAATCCTTCTCTCCGAATGCATTCAACATTCGATCCAGGATCAATTGTGACTTGGCAAGATCCCCAAGGGTTTTTCTGTTCTCCCTTTTGTCCTTGGGTCAAGGCCGTACCCTATTAACCAAACTTAACCAATACCTTAGGTTCTATTAATAGTAAATCATGGCGACCATGTCGCTCCAAATTATTGATTGGTCCTTTGCTTCGAAATACCTAATTTCTCTTAACTTGAAAAATTTTCCCAAGAAAGGTGATATAACAGGATGACTACTCATCCTCTTGCAAGTTAAACTTGCGCAAGAATCTGCCAATCTCATTCCAAGGAATGGCAACTCTCCCTTGTGACCAAACCACAAGACCATGCGACATTGCAACTTGTTGCACACGTGTCGCATCTATTCCATGGGATCATTTCGCCCATCGAACAATGTCTTCTAGTCACGAAATCATGATTAGATAAGAGGAAGGGTTTAGGGTGTCTTCTTATCCAACCCATTACCAAATTGCACTAGGACGACGACAACGTTCAGTCCTAGGGGTTCCAACTCAATCCGAGTTTCAACATTTGATCGAGTGATCCTTAGGGTAGAAACCCTAGATCATTTCTTGCAAGCGCATCCAATTGTTCCTATATTCCGTGAATGTGGGTAGGACCTTTGGGTATGAGGGTTTTGACTTGGCAACAAGTGCAAAACTAGGTCAAGTCCTCATGTGTTAAACCCTAGTTAGCACTTGGAGTATTTATTATATCTATTTAACCATCCTATGTGAATCCTTTGCGGTTTAGGTGTTTTAGGTAATCCAGTTTACTTGTCTTACGACAAGGATGTGTTGAGATATCGAGCTCCACTCGTGATACGCCAGGGTGACCGTTGTATATTTATGTCACCGACTTGTCAGTTGCAGACGCGATTGGTACACTGCCCATGAATAATAGCTAGATGACAGCTATCCTTATCTACTCTAGTTCGTGGCTCAGTTAGTATGCCACCTTAGTTAGTTGAGTTTGGTTTGAGACCCATATATAGGGTTCTTCTATTTCCTTGTACTTGAGTTCTTTTGGCTTACACAACCAAGAAGAGGAAAACTATTTTCAGCCTCCACCTCTGTGTGTATTCCCCCATTGTGCAAGCAAGAAAGCTACAAGTGAGACTCCTTCCTTCTCTCCCACAATCTTGACATGGTATCAGAGCCTTGTTCGTGGTAAGGAGCTTAAGAAAGCAAGCCAAGCTCGCGGTGATTTGGTAAGAGGAGCAGTGTTGCTTTCATTTTCTATTTTGGGAGCAGATCTCTGCAAAGGTAGCACAGCCGGAAAGTGCAGGAGTGCATTGTCTCAGGTTGAGACGCCCTTCGCGATGAAGCAAGAGGGCAGTATATGCTGCGGAAAAGGGCTATAGCCCTTGGCGACCTTGTTTTTTTTATTTGAGGCCATTTCGGGGCCTGTTTTGGAGGCGGAAGTTTTCTACACGCACTCAGGAAAAGGCCTAGTTTTATGATGTGCAGCCACTGTTCTACAAGTCGGTGAAAAGTTACTATAGAAATTGCATCGTATGCTTGTGCACAGAGACATTGGGAGTTACAGAATCATCCATGTTGCCTGTTGATGCAAAATCGTCACTAGGAAGTGACTGTGTGGTCAAATACCACTTTCCTCAGTTTTGCAGATTTGCCTTTGTGAGGCTGAAGCTGTGTTCTTTGTAGTGACATAATTTTTTGCAGTGTTCTGTAATGGCGTCTGATTCTCTCTCACAGATTGTCACTGAAAAGCTTGACAAGAACAACTTCCAAGCATGGAAGTTTAGAATGACGAATTTCCTTATGGGAAAAGGATATGGGAATTTGTTGCAGGAAATGAAGAAGAACCAGTTCTTCCTGATGTTCCCAATCAACAGCAAATGCAGGCATTTAAAGCATGGCATGAGAGAGCCAGGAAAGTTATGTACTGGCTGTCTATCAGCATTTCAGACTCTATGATTGTGCATATTTAAGATGCAAGTACGCCAAAGGAGGCATGGGATACTTTGTCAAAAATGTATAGCACAAATACGCAAGCCAGGAAAATGCAGCTCAAGCAAGAGTTGCATAATGTGCAAAGAGAAAATATGAGCATCAATGACTACCACATGAAGGTGAAGAAGATTGCAGATGCACTTGCTTCCATTGGGTCGCCAGTGGAAGATGATGATTTAGTTTCTGTGACCTTGAATGGTCTAGGAAAGGATTATGCACAGTTCCGAACATCCATTTCCGTCCGTGAAAGATTTCCTGATTTTGAGGAGTTGATTGCTCTTCTAATTTCTGAGGAGCAGAGAAATGGTGGTGCATCTTCTTCAGGAGGAACTTCAAAAGAAGCTGTCTTCTACTCAAATGCTGGAAGAGGTAGAGGCAGAGGTAGAGGAGGCCGATTTGGAGGCCGTGGCAGAAATCAAAATATGCAGCAAATTCAAGAAAACCAGTCCTATGGAGGAGGACGTGGTAACTCTAGAGGCAGGGGGAGCCAAAGAGGTCGTGGTGGATGGCAAAGAGGCCAAAATGCAAACAATAATGTTGAATGCTACTACTGTGGTAAAATGGGTCATATGGCTAAAGACTGCTATAAAAAGTAGAATGACATCATGAATGGAAAACTGCAACAAGGGAATTATGCATCTTCTAGTAGACAGGGTGATGACAGAAATGAGCACTTGTTTATGGTGCAGCACATGAACAATTCTGTGACAAGTGCAGAAGAAAGCAATGATGTATGGTATGTTGACTCAGGTATATCAAACCACATGACAGGTAATGCAGAATGGATGGAGGATGCAAGAAAAATGGAAAAACCAGGATTTGTGGAGACTGGTGATGATACTGCACATCCTATTATGCAGATTGGAAAAATTCCTTTCTCTATGCAGGATGGGAAAAAGAAATACCTGTCCGATGTATTTCATGTCCCGAATATCACCAAGAATCTGGTTTCTGTTGGTCAAATGGTTGAGCAGGGCTTGCATATCAGATTTAATCCTCATGGATGCTTTGTTGAGGATATGAAAAATAAAGGTCGCTTGATAGCAAAAGGAAAGAAGAAGGGCAGAATGTTTACATTGAATGCAGACATGTCTGAATTGAGTGCAGCAATGTTTGCACATGGGACCGGTGTAGTTGCAGATATTGATATCTGGTATAAACGCATTGGTCATGTTAATGTACAGCGACTTAAATCAATGCAGGCCCAAAATATTATTGCAAGATTGCCCAAATT
Organism: Lygodium microphyllum; assembly: GCF_053477565.2. Taxonomy (NCBI): domain Eukaryota; kingdom Viridiplantae; phylum Streptophyta; class Polypodiopsida; order Schizaeales; family Lygodiaceae; genus Lygodium; species Lygodium microphyllum. The sequence continues at coordinate 30,767,252 of NC_141150.1, forward strand.
CAAGGTTGCAGAAATGCATAAGGTATTTGAAGCCTGTTAGTTTGGAAAACAGGCAAGGAAACCATTTCCTAGACATGTTCAAGAGAGTGAGAAGCCATTGGAATTAATCCACTCTGATGTGTGGACTACTAAAGCTGCATCTCTTGGAGGCTGTCATTATTTTGTCACTTTTATTGATGACTACAGCAGAAAAGTTTGGGTGTATTTTATGAAAAAGAAAAGTGAAGTTTTTGGGCATTTCAAAACTCTTAAAACTATGGTTGAAAAAGAAACAGGCCTGCAGATAAAATGCCTAAGGTCAGATGGAGGGGGAGAGTACCTCTCAAATGAGTTTGCAAAGTTCTTGCAGGAGCATGGCATAAAGCAGCAATATTCATGCAGTCATACCCCACAACAAAATGGAATTGCAGAAAGGAAAAACAGGCATATTGGAGAGGTATCTCGTGCCATGCTCAATGAAAAAGACCTGCCAGATTTTTATTGGGCTGAAGCAGTTGCTACAGCAGTCTATATAATGAACAGGACTCCCACTGCAGCAATACATGGGATGACTCCAGAGGAGAGGTATACTGGTAGGAAACCATATATTTCTCATTTGAAAATTTTTTGTTGCATTGCCTATGTACATGTGCCAAATGAGCTAAGATCCAAGTTGGATCCAAAAGCTGAGAAGTGCATCTTTATTGGTTACTCTCTGCAACAAAAAGGGTATAGATGCTATAACCCTTCTACTCGTAAGTTTACAGTGAGCAGAGATGTTGTTTTTGATGAGATGAGTAGCTGGTATAAACCAGTAAATGTGATTGATGATGTACATGCACAAAATGGTAATGCTGCACAGAATTCACAGCAGCAGTCACAAAATATTGGTGGACTTGGAGCATCCTCTAGCAGTGGTTCACATTCTTCGCCATGGACAGGCAGATTTAGATCAGGAGAATATTCTCAAAGCAATGCAGATAGTGGTATGCATGTATCACGAAAAGGGAAAGAGAATGTTGATCAGCCCATGTTTGATGTGAATGCAGGTCACTCTTATGTGGATGGTGAATCCAGTGGCTCAGAACAGAGCATTGATGATAAGTTGGGTATTCCTTCTATTGTTACACCTGGAGTAAGGAAGACCAGGGATGTTTTGAGAGCACCTGGGAGTGAACCTACTTTGCGCATGTCTACCAGAGCTAGGTATCCTGTGGATAGGCTGAAATATGATGGATTTACAGCCATTCACTATGCATATATGGTCAAAGTGATACAGGAACCAGAACCCACTTCTTTTGAGCAAGCCATGGGAAAAGAAAAATGGGAGAAAGCCATGGATGAAGAAATGGATGCCTTGGAAGCAAATGCTACATGGGAATTGGTACCTTTGCCTAAAGGTAAAAATGCAATTGGTTGTAAGTGGGTTTATAAGGTGAAGCACAATGCAGATGGTTCTGTGAACAGATACAAGGCAAGATTAGTAGTCAAGGGGTATGCACAAACATATGGCATTGACTATGAAGAAACATTCAGTCCGGTTGCAAGGATGGCAACCGTAAGAGCAGTCATTGCTATGGCTGCATCAAAGGGATGGTCTTTACATCAGATGGATGTAAAGAATGCCTTCTTGCATGGTGATTTGCAAGAAGAGGTCTATATGGAGCAGCCACCAGGTTATGTGCATGATGTTCATCCTGAGTTTGTTTGCAGGTTGAAGAAAGCCTTGTATGGCTTGAAACAAGCACCTAGAGCATGGTCTGACAAGATAGGACAGTATCTTGTCACTATTGGCTTTCAGATTTCCAAGGCAGATTTCTCACTTTATGTGAGAAAAACAGAGAAAGGTATTATGCTACTTGTCATTTATGTTGATGATTTGATTATGACAGGTGACAGTGATGAAGATATCATTCATGTGAAAATGCTATTGAATCAAAAGTTTGAGATGAAGGATTTGGGAGAGCTGCGTTATTTCTTGGGCATTGAGGTGATTAGATCACCAAGTGGGATACGGCTCTTGCAAAGGCAGTATGGATTTGGACATTGTGTTGGGCGTGCCAGACTTTATGGGCACCGTCCATTAGCTTTATTCATATTTTTGTAAAAGCAAACTCTAAAGCTAAAAGCTTGTCATATTTTTGTAAATTGGGCTATTATTGAGCATGAAGATGGAAATATACATAAAATACATGCTTTGTGAAGCACTCACACAAGGCATGGGGGGAGATTGAACCCAATTGGTCTCTTGCTCTTGTCGTTCATGCTTTTTTTACATGGTAATTTGTGCAAAAAGGTAGAGTTCATTGTTCTTGGGGACCTTCCGGGATTCACTACGTGAGCATACATTGACCGATCTGCGTACCAGTGGTATCAGAGCGGAGCTGAGATCAAGAGCTTCCAACCGCTACCCATCTCGTGCGAAGGTGGAGCTCTTGGAACGATCGGGCTCTACAGGCAATCTCGTCGTGAACCGTCGATACAGGCAGACTTCTGGCGATCAAGAACCCCTATTTCTGTCATCAGACCACGAAGGACCAGGCAATACAGGTGGAGGACCACTCCCTCATCTCCATCATCAAGTCGTCAAAGAGAGAGATAAGTAACAAATCCCAAAATTCAAATATCTCAAATCTTCAAACACTAAAGCTTCAGAAACTTAGTTTAAGCTTTAAGGAAGTTCAAAGCTTCAATTTTTTTCAACGAGGTATCAGAGGGGCTGCCGAATTTTTCGCCGCCTAGAAAAAACGCCCCCTCCCCCCAACGAAATCTGTCGATTAAGCTTTTTAAGCTTAATCCATTAAGCTAAATCAATCAAGCAACACAAGTCATCTCCCAACTCTGCAAGTCAACAACTCCAGGTCGTGCACCTCAGAGATCAAGTTCTGCAAGTCATTTGTGATCAAGTTTTGCAAGTTCACTAAGTCACCTAAGTCTGAAACTCTGCAAGTCACCTAAGTCTGCAACTCTGCAAGTCAGACTAGTTAACTAGGGTCAGAACTGACTTGTGCTCAAAACTCCTAGAAGGCCTGTTCTTGCGCAGAAACTCCGAACTACAAAGTTGTTCGTTGGAAGGTATTCTACCCATACGCAGGTTTGCTGAAGCATTTTCAGTATACGAAGAAGGAAAAATTATAGATTTTTTGAAGATTGAGAAAGAAATACCCAAAAACACATAAGGCTTGTAACCCCGAATTTGAGCTACTCTCATCCCGCTAACCTGATTTTGAGTGAGAAAGATCTTTTGAGTTTTACAGGATGACGAACCCACATATGGATGATCTTATCGGGCTGAAGACGACCTACCTAAGCCTACGATGGAGCAAAAGCTGGACTTAATCATGATGCAATTGGAAGAAGAATGAAAGGCTAGGCAAGCATTGCAAGCGCAATTGGCAAAATTACAAAGAGCATCTATCGACAAAGAAGAACCTCAAGCTGAAGATTTGATTCAACGTACCATCGACGCCACTCTTGAAGCTCAAACCATTCGCAAGGAATCAAAGATAAGTAAACGAAGTTTCAAATTTCGCACTTTCAATGGCATACGAGAAGGAAAGACTGTTCTAGCATTCATTAGTCAGTTTGATGACTATTTCCATGAGGAAACTTATCCAAAAAAAGATAAAATCAAGTGTGTTACTAATCATTTGGTAGACAGAGCATCACTTTGGTGGACTGTAGTACGCAAGAGCATAGAATGGCCTGCTACTTGGGAAGATTTCAAGAAGAAGTTCATGCAGAATTTCCTTCCACCGCAATTTCATGAGAAAGCTATCAAGCAATGGGATCTACTCCAACAACGGGATCGTGAGCCTATACCTCAGTATACAGAGCGTTTTTGGAATGCACTCCTCTAGCTACGCATGCTTGAAGACGTACCAGAGACGACACATAAGCGGAAGTATATGTCTGGACTTCTTGGACATTACTACGCTGAAGTTAACATGTTCAAGCCTGCTACCCTTGAAGACGCCATTTCACTAGCTCACGACACTGAAGATAAGCTACGTGGTAGAGACAAACGACCACAGCAATTCCAAGCCAATGGTAATTATGGATCTAAACAATTCAATTCCAATTTTAGAAGATTTAATCCAGGTCGTTTCTCTTCATCATCTTTCCGCAAGAATTGGGCTAAACCACCTGCATTACCATCCAATGTCAATCCAAATCCTAAGCCTATTCCACAGCCAAATCCAAATGTACCTAGACTTTTCGCCATTGCAAATAATGTAACCAAAGCCAAGCCAATAGTATGCTATAAATGCCACCAGCCTGGACATCTAGCAGCAAATTGTCATTCAAAGAAGCCACCAGCTCATATCAACTATCTTGGAGCCATGGACGAAGATGAACATGAGGATATGCCTGATTTCACTGAAGATGAGGACGACACTACTACTATTTCCGATACTTTACCAGGTATGCCTACTCCACATTCTTTATTGACTATGAAATATTTGGTGCATGGAAAGGAAAAGACTATTTTGCATGATGACGATAGTACTCATGATTTTATTTCAGCAAAATTGGTAAAGGAATTGAAATTACAGACTGTACCTACGCATTATCGCATAGAAGCTACATTTTTAGGCACTAGGTATAATGGTACACAAGAAGTGTAAGACTTAGATATTCAAATTTGTTCATACACTGAAAGAAGAAATTTCTTAGTTGTTCCATTACAGTCGAGTGACATTATTTTAGGAATGCCTTGGCAACACCAGCATAACCTAGATATAGATTATTCCACACACACAATGAACATTAATTTTCAAGGAAAATCTATTACATTATATGGTATGCATGCATCTAATGTTTTTCCACTGCTTTTGCATACTCAAGCTAAACGAGCATTACGCAAGAGTAGTAAATCCTATCTCATTTGGGTGAATGATTTGCAAGTAAAGGAAAATCATATGCACCCTAGGCATAAGGAATTTCTTGCATATTTTAAGGACTGTTTTGCAGAAGACCTACCACCAGGTTTACCTCCTTCACGTCCAGAAGACCATAAGATAGATTTGATCCTTGGCACACAACCACCTTGCAAAGCACCATATAGACACAACCAGATAGAGCAAAAAGAAATCCAGAGTCAAGTTGAGGAATTACTAAATAGAGGTTTGATTCGACCTAGCAGTTCTCCATTCGGTGCACCTGTATTGTTAGTCAAGAAAAAGAATAATACCTATCGTATGTGTATTGACTACCGAGCTTTAAATAAGATCACTGTAAAGAATAGGTATCCTATTCCTAGAGTTGATGACCTTATGGACAAATTGTAAGGATCTTCTATATTTGGTAAAATTGACCTTAAGTCTGGTTATCATCAGGTGAGGCTAGATAAATCTGACATATTTAAGACTGCATTCAGAACACAGTTTGGTCATTACGAATTTTTAGTCATGCCATTCGGATTGACTAATGCACCTGCTACCTTTAGTAGAATGATGAACCGTATCTTTTTGAAATATCATTATTGTGTAATTGTTTTCTTTGATGATATTTTGGTGTTTAGTCAAAATGAGAAAGAACATTATGAGCATTTGTCATTAGTTTTTCAATTATTGAAAGAAAATCAATTGTATGCAAATCTTGAAAAGAGTGAATTCTTTAAGGCAGAAATTGAGTATTTAGGTCATATTGTATCATCTGATGGAATTAAAGTTGATCCTAAAAAAATTGATGCAATATTGAATTGGCATGTTCCTAAAAACGTGCATGAGTTACGCTCATTCCTTGGTCTTGCTAGTTTCTATAGAAAGTTTGTACGTAATTTTTCATTACTTGCTTTACCATTAACCAAACTTCTAAAAAAATGAATTGTTTATCAATGGACCGAAAATCAGCAGAAATCCTTTGACTTACTAAAACATGCATTAACCAATGCCCCTGTTTTACAGTTGCCTGACTTTAATAGACCATTCTTTCTAGTAGTGACCGATGCTAGTGGATCAGGAATAGGAGCCGTACTTATGTAAGACAATCATCATATAGCATATTCTAGTTGTAAGCTGAAACCCTCTGAGCTGAAATATTCCACATATGACAAAGAACTATTAGCAGTTGTACAAGCATTAAGACAGTGGAAACACTACTTAATGGGTTCAGAATTTATGATAAAGACCGATCAGCAAAGTATTAGACATTTACTTAGCCAACCTCAAATCTCTGACCGTCATATCAAATGGGCTTCCTTCATTCAAAGTTTTCATCCTATCATTCAATACCAACCTGGAAAAGAAAATGTAGTGGCTGATGCATTGAGTAGAAGACCTGCCATTCATAATATTTCTGTCATATCTTTTGATTCTTTGATTGCTATGAAAGATACATATCACCAGGATATTACTTTTCATTCTGATTGGAATAAATTAGTTCAAAATAATTTCATTCATGTTGATTCATTGTCATATAATGATGGATTTATGTTTTATGAAAAGAGACTGTGTGTTACCATTCCATTCCGATCTTTTGTTTTGAATGAAATTCATTGTCCCCCATATCAAGGTCATAGAGGTATCATATCTACATTACGTATGTTAACTGAAGATTTTTATTGGCCGCATATGGATGCAGATATATCTAACTTTGTTTCTAACTGTTTGATTTGTCAAAGAGTTAAGAGACATCATGGTAAACAGTATGGATTACTTATGCCTTTGTCTATTCCATCTAAACCTTGGGAACAAATTTCTATGGATTTCATTACTGGTTTACCAAATACTAAATCTAACCATGATATGATTTGGACAGTTGTAGATAGATTTAGTAAACAAGCATATTTCATTCCATGTAAGAAAACTTTGACAGCATCACAAGCAGCACAATTGTTTTTTAAAACTGTTTTTACTAACCATGGATTGCCAAAAGTTATCATTTCAGATCGTGATTCTAGATTTTGTAACAATTTTTGGATTACACTATTTGCTAATCTAGGCACAAAGATTGATTTCTCATCTGCATTTCATCCAGAAACTAATGGACAAACAGAAGCCACAAACAGCACCATTCTAGATCTTTTACATGCATATACTATCTCTAAACCTCAGACATGGGACACTCATTTGCATTTATTACAGTTTGCATATAACAATACACCGCACACATCTACAAAGAAAGCACCGTTTGAAGTCATTTATGGATATAGATTATCTACACCTGTTGCATCTTTGTCTAATAGAATTCAAAGTGCTGATGATATTGCTAGTATGCATAATAGTATATTTGATGAAGTTAAAGATATGATTGCTAAAGCCCAGCAACCATATACCAAACAAGCCAATAAGAAAAGACAAGCCATGAATTTCAAAGTTGATGATTATGTTTGGCCGAGAATAGAAAAACGTAGACTGCAAAGTGTAGATAGACATCCAGTTGTCAAATTAGCTCCCAGATTCTATGGACCATTTAGAATCATTCATAAAATTAATGATAATGCATTCAAGTTAGAATTACCATCTCATTGGAAAATTCACAATACATTTCACATTAGTTTATTGAGACCATTTAGAGGCCAATTACCAATCCACCCTATTTATGAAAACCCACCTTTATTAGAGGAAGAGACGGAAATACTTGAACCAGAAGCCATCATAAACACTAACTTTATGACCACTAGAACTGGCCGAAGGTATTCTAGATATCTAGTTAAATTTAAGAACCATCCTATAGAGGAAGCACAATGGATGCACGCTAGAGACTTAAATGCTTTCCCCACTCTATTAGCTCCACATTGAGCTAATAGCAATTGAGGTTAATTGTTATCCCACCCGGGGGTATGATGCCAGGAGGCATATTTCACGGTGGATTCCGTGCCACGGTGGATTCCATGAGGTTTTACGGTGGATTCCGTAAACTTTGATGACCGGGGCTCATACACAAAGAGGATTCTTTGTGCGAGAAGTTAATGGGGACGCCTATCCTTTTCGGGCGTTTCATTAATTTAGTGTGTACATGGGTGATTCCACAAAATGCATATTAAATTAATAAACGTTTATGAGTTTAGAGTGCGCACTCATAATAAATTAAGGTTAGGATTTATTTCTAATAACCAGTTGATTTATTTATGTAGCTGAAGACTGCTAGGTATTCACTTTTGTCGGTTTAATTGTATTATTTTACTAACGATTGTGAATGCTTCAGTTGATGTGTAGAGATAGCAGTAGTGGCGGAGGAAAGCATTGGAGTCTAGCGAGGATTCGACCTATGGATTATATTTTGATAGGCGCCATGCCTATATTTTGTCATGTCTATTGAGGCATCGATTATTTATCATTATTTTGTATGCGCCTATGCGCACGGATATGTTATTTCTATTTGGACATTGTGTTGGGCGTGCCAGACTTTATGGGCACCGTCCATTAGCTTTATTCCTATTTTTGTAAAAGCAAACTCAAAAGCTAAAAGCTTGTCATATTTTTGTAAATTGGGCTATTATTGAGCATGAAGATGGAAATATACATAAAATACATGCTTTGTAAAGCGCTCACACAAGGCATGGGGGGAGATTGAACCCAATTGGTCTCTTGCTCTTGTCGTTCATGCTTTTTTTACATGGTAATTTGTGCAAAAAGGTAGAGTTCATTGTTCTCGGGGACCTTCCGGGATTCACTACGTGAGCATACAGCGCTGATCTGCACACCAGAACCTCCAATCTCTTCCATAATAGGAGTTCGTCCCCAATTAATCCCAAACTGATTTTGCAATTCCTACAAGCCCCTATTCACACCTGCACCTTGACAAATTCAATTTCCAGCAAGCAAACTGACATACACAAACTATTTCTCGTTTAGAAGAAGACCATCATCAATTACTGTACCCGCGAAAAAAGCAAAATCGCAAAAGTTATTTTTTTAATTTAAAAAAGCAAGTCTTGTAAACCCAAAATTTGAGCTATGCTCATCCCTCTAACGAGATTTCAAGTGTGTGAGGTTGTTTGAAATAAGCAGGATGTCCGATCAAAACATGGAAGATTTTATGGCCGAAGGTGATTTGTCGAAACTAACTATAGAGCAAAAATTGGATCTAATTATGATGCAACTTCAAGAGAAGCGAAGAGCACATCAAATTTTGCAAGCACAACTGGCTAAACTTCAACGATCTAGTGTTGATCAAGATGGAGCGCAACCCGAAGATGTTATTTGATGTACAATTGACATGACACTTGATGCACAATCTCTCAAAAAAGAAGCTAAGATAAATAAAATAAATTTCAAATTTCAAATTCTGTAATTTTAATGGGCAACATGACGAAAAAATTGTTCTCGCTTTCATCAGTCAGTTTGATGATTATTTCCATGAAGAGAAGTATGCTGAAAAATATAAACTCAAATGTGTCACTAACCATTTAGCAAACAAAGCATCGTTATGGTGGACTATTATCCGCAAGAGTATTTATTGTCCTACTACTTGGGAGGCCTTTCAAAAGAAATTTTTGTAGAATTTTCTTCCACCTCAATTCCATAAAAAAAGCAATCAAACAATGGGATCTTCTATGAGAAAGAGATCATGAATCCATACCGCAATACGATGAGCGTTTCTAGAGTGCCTTACTTCAACTTTGAATGCTTGAAGATGTTCCTGAGGCGATCCACTAGCGCAAGTATATGTTCGATTTGCTTAGTCACTTCTATGTGAAAGCGAACATGTTCAAGCCAAAGACTTTGGAAGATGTGATTTCTTTAGCGCATGATACTGAAGACAAAATTCGTGAACAAGAAAAGCGACCGCAACAATTTCCAACTAATGGTAACTTTGGTATAAAGAAATTCAATTCTAACTTTCAAAGATTCAATCAAAATCGCTTTGTTCCTTCTTCTTTCCGTAAACCCTAGAATCAACCCCCTGCTTTATCATCAAACACAAATTCAAATCCTAAGCCATCTCTCCAGCCAAATCCAAACATACCCAAATTTCCAACCATTACCAATAATGTTTCTAAAGCAAAGTCTATAGTTTGCTACAAGTGTCAACAACCTAGACACTTAGCAGTGAATTGTCAATCCAAGAAGCCAACTGTTCGAATCAATTACTTGGGAGCAACTGAAGACCAAGACCATGAAGTTATGCTAGACTTCACTGAACATGATGATGATATCGGCGATGCTTCACTTATTTTACCAGGTATGCCAAATCCTCATTCATTATTAATGATAAAATGTATTGTGCATGGTCATGAAAAGATTGTTTTGCATGATGATGGGAGCACACATGATTTTATTTTCGCAAAGTTGGTAAAATAATTGAATTTACATATTGTTCCAACTCATTATCGTATAAAGACTGCATTCTTAGGCACTAGATACAATGATACACAAGAAGCTCATGATTTAGAAATTAAAATTAGTGATTATGTTTAGCACATAAATTTCTTGGTTGTGCCTTAGCAAGCTAGTTACATTATTTTAGAAATGCCTTGGTGTCACAAATATAATCCTGACATAGATTATTCCACACATTCCATGAAATTTTATTCTAACGAAAAATAAATCACATTACATGGAACACACACCTTTGATAATTTTCCCTTGCTTAGTCACACACAAGCTAAACGTGCATTGAGAAAAGGTAGCAAATTATACTGAGTATGGGTGAATGAAATTGAAGCTAAGAAAAATCATATGCATCCTAGGCATTCACAATTTCTTTCACAATTTAAATATTATTTTGCTACTGACTTACCACTTAGTTTACCACCTACACGTCTTGAAGATCATAAAATAGACTTAATCCCTGGTTCACAACCACCATGTAAAGCACCTTATAGACACAATCAAATTGAATAGAAAGAAATCCAAGCCCAAGTTGAAGAATTGTTAACCCAAGGACTCATTAGGCCTAGTAGTTCTCCTTTTGGTGCACCTGTCCTATTAGTGAAGAAGAAAAATAATTCCTACATGATGTGCATTGATTATCGTGTTCTAAACAATATCACTGTCAAAAATAGATATCCGATCCCTAGGGTAGATGACCTCATGGATAAACTACAATGAGCCACTATTTTTAGCAAGACAGATCTCAAATCAAGATATCATCAAGTACGATTGGATACACGTGACATTTTCAAGACTGCATTTAGAACTCAGTTTGGTCATTATAAATTCCTTGTTATGCCTTTCGGTATGACTAATGCACAAGCTACATTCAGTCGTATGATGAATCGAATATTTTTGAAGTATCAGAATTATGTAATTGTTTTCTTTGATGACATATTGGTTTTCAGTAAGAATGAGAACGCGCATTGTGAACATCTATATTTAGTTTTCAAATTGTTGAAAGAGAATCAATTATATACTAACCCTAACAAGAGTGAATTTTTCCAAACCCAAATTGAATACTTAGGTCTTGTTTCTTCTGATGGTATTCAAGTTGATCCTAAAAAGATAGAGGCAATTTCGCATTGGCTAATTTCAAAAAATGTGCATGAGTTACGTTCTTTCTTAAGTCTTGTTAGCTTTTATCGAAAATTTGTGAGAAAATTTTCATTACTTACATTTCCTTTAATGAAATTATTAAAGAAATGTATTGTATATCATTGGTCTGATAATTGGCAAAAGTCTTTTGATTTATTGAAACATGCTTTAACACATGCACTTGTTTTGCAATTACCTGATTTTAATCAACCATCCTTTCTAGTAGTCATTGATGCTAGCGGATCATGAATAGGAGTTGTCCTCATGTAAGATTCATATCCCATAGCATATTCTAGTTGCAAACTTAAACCCTCTAAACTAAAGTATTCTACCTACGATAAAGAATTGTTAGTTGTAGTTCAAGTCTTATGTCAATGAAAACACTATCTAATGGGATCCGAATTTATAATCAAAACTGACCAACAAAGTATCAAACATCTTCTTAGTCAGCCACAAATTTCTGACCGTCATATCAAATGGACTGCTTTCATTTAAATTTTTCATCCACTTATCCAATATCAACCCGGAAGAGAAAATATTATTGCCGATGCATTGAGTAGAAGACCAAGTATCCATAATATTTTTATTATATCTTTTGATTCCCTTATTCCTATGAAGGATACCTATGACCATGACCCCAGTTTTCAAGCTGATTGGAATAAATTAGTTGCTAATAACTGGATTCCAATTGATTCTTTGTCTTATTCTAATGGATCTATGTTTAATGAGAAAAGATTGTGTGTCACTGTTCCATTTAGATAATTTATGTTGCACAATATTCATTGTCCCCCATATCAAGGCCATACAAGTATTATTTTCACTTTAAGAACATTGGTTGAAGATTTTTTATGGCCACAAATGGAATCTGATGTTTCTAACTTTGTTTTTGAGTGTTTAATTTGTCAAAGAGTCAAACAGCACCATGGTAAGCAATATGGTTTGTTAATGCCTTTACCAATTCCTGAACGGCCATAGGAACATATTTCAATGGATTTTATAACTGGTTTGCCTAACACACAAGCTAATCATGATATGATTTGGACTATAGTAGATCGATTTAGCAGATAAGCATATTTTCTACCATGCAAGAAAACATTAATTGCATCTCAAGCTGCACAATTGTTTTTTAAGACTGTTTTCACTAACCATGGTTTGCCAAAAGTTATTATTTATATCGCGATTCTAGATTTTGCAATAATTTTTGGACTACTTTGTTTGCTAATTTAGGTACTAAGTTTAATTTTTCATTTGCATTCCATCCTAAAACCAATGGGCAAGCATAAGCTACTAACAGTACAATTCTAAATCTTTTGCATGCATACACAATTTCAAAACCACAGACGTGGGATACACATTTGCATCTACTTCAATTTGCATACAATAATACACCATATACAGCTACACATAAAGCACCTTTTGAAATCATTTATGAACATAGATTGCCTACACCTGTTACATCATTGTCAAATAAAGTTAAAGCTGTCGATGATATTGCCAATATGCATGCTACTATTTTTACTGAAGTTAAAGAATGTGAAAGCCCAACAATCATACACTAAACAAGCTAATAAGAAAAGAAAAGCCATGAGTTTCGATGTTGATGAATTTGTTTGGTTACGCATTGAAGAGAGAAGATTGCAAAGTATTGAGAAACACCCTGTTGTTAAGTTAGTCCCTAGATTTTATGGACCTTTCAAAATAATTCACAAAATCAATGACAATGCATTTAAACTAGAACCACCCCAACTTTGGAAGATCGATAATACTTTTCATATCAGTTTGTTATGACCTTTTAGAGGCCAATTACCTATCTACCCTATCTATAAAAACCCTCCTTTGTTAGAAGAAGAAACTGAAATACTTGAACGTGAAACTATTCTAGACACTAACTTTATAACTAGTAGAACTGGCCGTAAATATTCTAGATATTTGGTTAAGTTTAAAAACCATCCTATTGAAGAAACCCAATGGATACACTCCCGCAACCTAAGTGGTTACCTCTCACTGCTCGCTCCACATTGAGCTAATAGCAATTGAGGATAATTGCTATTCCACCCTAGGGGTATGATGCCAAGAGGCATATTCCACAGTGGATTCCATGAGACCACGGTGGATTTTGTGAGGTTTTTTTGTGGATTCTGTAAAACTATATTTATTTGTCGGGGCTTCATACACAAGGCGGATTCCTTGTGCAAGAAGTTGACGGAGATACCTATACTTTTCAAGCATCATGTTAATTTAATGTACACATGGGTGATTCCACATCGGGTCATTTTACAAAATACATATTTAAATTAATGATCATTTATGAGTTTAGAGTGCACTCGTATTTAATTAAGATTAGGACAGAGTTCTAACCTATTTCATTATTTTGTAGGTGAAGACTGCTAGGTATTCACTTTTGTGGATTTTATCTTATTATTTTCTAACAATTGTGAATACTTCTGTTGATGTGTAGAGCAGGCAGCGATGGCATTGGGAAGCACCGGGTGATGACATGTATTCAGATTACCTAAAATAAATTATCATTTTTGATGGGTGCGCACCTTATCATTAAAGGCATGCACTAATATTTATTTAGGCACACTTATTTATTAAAACATTTGATAAATATTTATTATTTTGTATGCGCATAGGCGATTGGTTTTAAATATTTCATTATTGGACATTGTATTTGGGCATATCCCGACTTTTCGGACGCCCAAATGCTTTACTCTTTATTTGGGCAAAAGCAAACACAAAAGCCAAAAGCATGCTGCTTGTAAATTGGACTATATTTTAGCTTGGAGATTAATTAATTTATAAATACATGCCTCGTGGAGCTTTCACACAAGGCATGGGGGGAGATTGTACCCAATTTGTCTTTTTGTCTCATGTCGTGCAAATCTTTTTTCTTGCTTTATGAGCTTTTGTACAGTTCTTTGTTCTTGGGAACCTTTCGGAGTTCACTACGTGCGCATACAACATCTGATTTGCACACTAGATAGGGATGTCAAGCTTCATGATTTCCATTGCCCAAATAGGGATGGATGAGCTCAAATACTAGTCAAGAGGTGTAACAATCTTACAAGGTTGAAAGTTCATAAGGGGATTGAAACAACTTTGTGATAGTTAAGATCCTTGCAAGGATCATAATAAAGGGATTGAACCCTAATTAAAAGGGACCATTTTCCAATGTTTTGTTATTTATGTATTGTGCCTAAAGTATATGCTCGTGTAAGTAATAGATTAATAAAAAAGCTACTTTTATATGTTCACACAGTGCGGTAGTATCCCTACTTAATTAGATAACTAAAATAAACCATTGAGGAAAGTAGGAGATCTCAATCTCAACAATTGAGCATCTATGGTTGGGTGGACCTTATAAGTTGGATAGCTTTCCTACATTAGATAGAGGTACTAGAACATGACCCCCGTTGGGTGGGTAAAACCAAGCTTAACACCATTTTAGGGGACCAAAGTGCAATTCAATACTAGTCCTAATAGCCATTGAATTTTAAAAGATAGCTCCTCTTTCTTTGAACCATGTGGTGTCATTCCACTCTCACATTTAATTGGTTACAAGGGTCCTTCTTAGGTCAGCATTAGACTACTATGAGATAGACTTGGAGACTACCCAACTAATTAAGTTTGTGTATCCTATAGGGTCTAAATGGTGATGCTCATGAAGAGGTGTTTGATCAACTACTAAATGTCACTTTCTCTAGCTTAGCTAGGGGCGTGTATGCCATAATTATTACAATGTAATTTATATATCTTTCTCTAGGCTTTGGTCATTTCAATCATTGCCACTAACTGTTAACCATGAATATCCATGGATAATAATAGCTCATTCGGTATTCCTATTTAAAACTTCAATATGTGAGAACACAAGATTCGAGCAATGAAAGGCATCATATCAACCAACTCATCATGTCTTTCTCTTTTGTGTGGAATGTCATGGTGTAGACTAACTTTCACATGAGAATACATATTTTGAACAACAAAATACATCACATTGAACAACCTATCATGTCTCATTAGAGAGACTCCTTTGTTTTGCAGAATGTTGAGAAATGCAGGTTTTGTTTGCATTCGAACCATTTGAGCCCTAAATCTAGTAGTTTATCTCCATTTATACGTGGTAGAGTTTGAGCATACACTTATGAGCACGTAGCACATTATCTTTGCCAGTTTTTTAATATGGCAATCCCATATCTATTGCAATTTAAGATAGTTTGGCATCAAGAGACAAGTATATAATTGAGTAATTTTTATGTATTTCCTATTATGTGAGAAAAGGAAAGCAGTCATGTAATAGCATGGTTGCTTCACTTTGCTCACAAAAACATAAAGCAAGTAAGGCATGCCCTTGCGAGCTTTGCAATGATGCCAACCATTGAAGCATGGTTCATGGGCATGGCCAACATAAATATAAAGACTGCTTAGGGTAACATAGTTGAAGGACTAAAATCAAAACTTATTTTACTTGTCTAGCACTATTGTGCTATATTTAAGTGCATATTTTTTTCCCAAAGTAAAGTAAAAACAGTGATAATGGCAAAGTAGTTACAAAAGCAAAGACTACAACCACTATGGCTAAAATGGAGAAAATAGAAAGTGCAAAAGTGGGAGAGTACAATGAACTAGGCAAGAGTAATTATGCACTACATCAAGGCCAACTAAGACAAATAAAAGACCTATGCATACCCAATGAGATTGATGTTAGGAAGCTGACTCTAACAAATCACAAGAGCTTGAAATGGATATTCACCCAACTTGACCTCAACATGAGGCAAAAGAGGTGGATTGGAGTCTTAAAGGAGTTTGATTTTGAAATAAAATATCATATAGGTAAAGATAAATTGGTTGTAGAATCCTTTGCGAGCCTAATTTTTATACCTAGCAATTCTATTTTGGTTGAAATCTAGAAGGACTTGAGAAGTACTTATAGCTAAAGGAGCTAGTCCTGAGCTTATGGCATAGTCTCGTACTCTTTGTATATTTAGGGGGCCCTTAGGTTCATTCCAATGGGAGATTGTTCTTTGTTGAGCATTTATTGTAGCACTTTCTTGTTTGGACTTCTAGTATATATGCACGAGACTCTTATACAACTATTGAGGTCTCTTAAGAAGTAGGTAATCTATTCAAATCTTCCATTTGTTATATTTGTAATGTGGATGGGCTCATCATGGCAAATAGAAATTTATCACTTTTTTCTTTTTGGTGTGCTCCTACTATCACCATGTAAACTACACACTCATAAGCTCTAGCCCATTTGGTGGAGTCTAAACCTCTCTTAATATAGTAGCTTGCACACTTGCAAATCCATCAATTTGAAAAGAACTATAAAGTGATTCTCTCTACGAGAAGTACATGGTTTTGTAGAATTATATTTAAGATCACACACACACAAACTTGTTATTTTATGCATGTGCAAATTTTGGTTAAGATGCACAAAATTTGGTTAAGATACACAAAAATTTGTTGTTTTTCCTAATAACAATGGCCATGGTTGAGAATATGTACAAATTTCTTGAAGCTCTTAGTTGTTTCCCAATTTCAATGAAATGAATGATTTAGACAAGTGAAAAGCCCCTCTCTTTAAAATTCTCTATTTTAGCCCACTTTCTAGCATCTTGTCCAATGATGAACCCTATAGAGTTTTCCTTCATTCTTGCTTGTTATGCCTAGTTGGGACATCATTCTCGTTGTTCCAAAGCTTATGTGGATTTCTTTTGTTTTTCATCATAGAAGCACTCATAGTTTACAACCAAATAAAATCTAGAGATTCTCCTCTATAGCCCCTTCTTCACTTCCTCTTATATGCCTAAAGAATGGAATGGCATGCATTAAGGCTTGATCTTTATTGATATTATGCATATGTGTCAACAACTTACCAATGGTGAGTACAAGTAGAATTAGTGAAGGATTGTGAACTTGGGAGTTTGATCTTATTAGTTGCATGTCCTACATCTCTTAAACATTTCTATGCATGTTAGAACTTGTTATAGTGTTTCATTCTATACACACTTTGGAAAAATTACTCCACTCATAAAAGAAACAATTTGATGATGTCTAGTGGATGTCTATAAAGCAAGTAAGGAATTTGAGTGTGTGTAGGAGCTAAGAAAAAGGTGGTGTAGTCTAGGACCCATCTTGTTTAGTAGTGAAAGTAAAGCTCAACACATCAACAAAAGAGAGTAGTGTGTCATTAAAAGATGGGGTAGAGTCAATGTAAGCAACTATGTTATGTGAGTGGAGCTTGTTGAGTAATATGTTAACAAGAAGGCCCACATAATGAATAGGAAAAGTATGTTATTGTAGACTTAACACCTAAATTTTTATCTCGTCTAAAGCAATCAATGGAGGCATCTCTTTTGTGTTATTAAATATATTACATGTTTGGGCAACCTTGATTTATAACCTAGGCTTTCTATTGGTAACAACACACGTATTCTCACTATTACGAAGCTCCATTATGTAAATTTACCCAAGCAAGTCGGTGAGGATTCCTTTACTTACACGTCTTGTGCTTATTATCGCATACATGGCCCTTTTGAGGATGTCCATACACCCACTACTTAAGACCAAAGCATGCCTTTTGTCTTGGGAAAGCATGCTAGATTGAGGGGGACATTGGCATTAACTCTCTACAATTTATTGATGGGGTGTGAAACCTCCAAAAGAGCTTACTTTATTGTGAAGAATGGTTCTACTATACTTTTATAGTCAAGTCTCGTCTACAAACATGAGTGCAAAATACAATGTTGTTGGTCCTTTTTTATTGGTTTATTTTGTAGAATATGATTTTGTGTATCACAAAAAAATCAACTTTATTGAATGTTGATTATTTATAGACATCACATGTTGTTCTCCACGTACCCTTATATTCCCTTTTTTGTATTAAGGAATTTGTTCAAAAGAAAGGAAATTGAATGACAATCATGATGCTTTATTGGAGGCCTTCTAGATTAATGTTATTGCTCGAATGGTTATCAACTTGATTTGGTGGTTTGCAATCTTGAGGTCAACAATTGTAGCTTAATGTTACTATTCAAGTAATTATCCATTGGATGTGCTGGTTTGTAGTATCAATGTTAAATAAGTTATGATTTTAAGATTTATTACAAATCTCCCATCGTTAAACAGAAATGTTAAAATGTATAGCTCAATGATGGAGGGTGAACCATGAGATTAATTTATGTTATAGTATACTTTCTCACATGCACAACTCACGCACTTGTATTTAGCTATTTGCTAATTACATCAAAGGGACTCTTTAAGGTCGTGAGGTTATATCACCATGAAGATGAAATGCTCACACTTTCCACATGTCTTTGCTTCATCCATACCATATGCAACATGATTTCTCTCTTATTATGTTTTATCTCTTTCCCTTTGTCTCAGTCGATATGATACTTTAGTTGTGTTCTCATGTCAATGATATGCTTATGCCAACTTGTATTTGTCACCTTTTTTGCACATTTGTTCTTACATAAAGGTACTCAAAATGGTACTTGTTGGACCATGTTGCATAACCGTCAACAAAAAAATGCAACTTGGTTGTTAAAGCTTAAGATTTTGATTGGTTGAGTTGAACTATGCATAGTATATTCATAGACTCCATTTAAGGTCTCAAGCCTATTATACTCTAATATTAGTTTGAGTTAGGATGGTGATTGCCACCACCTATAGTGGCATTGAAATAACTTAGGTCCTTCATGTTATGCATGTCAATTTTATTAGTGTCATCTTTACCCACCGCACACTCAAAACTCCTTTCTCTTGAAAGTTTTGAAAATGGATCACATAACTCTGTAATGGACAACATTTACCATCTCTAATGAGAAAACAATATTCAAATGAATGTTTCCACTTGATTAAAGTGATCTACAGGGCTAGGTATTTAACATGGCACATGAACAAATGCATGTTGCAACTTTCATATATCATAATCTCTAAGATGCTAATTTATATGGTTAAGTCTTGAGATTACTATTGATAAGTTGTGGGGTCAAGTCTACCTGAGTATCATGGGTAAAGGCATCCCCTCATTCCTTGGAATAAATTCACTCATGGCTTTCCTAGTGTTTGTAACGTGTATGATTCTACCCTCTTTTCTAAAGGGGATTCCATTAGCAACCCCTCTAATGTAACTTGCGATGCAAGTTCCCTTGCCCAGGACTTTGTTCCTAGTCCCTTTACCTAGCAATATGGTACTTGCTAGAGAGTTGAATTTAAGTGTCTAGTGTATGTGTAGCAAGGCCAAGCCATTGAAAAGAGAGTGACCTCTTATTGTTCTTGGAATAGAGACAAGACATAGGCAGCACATGCTCCTTCTTTACCAGAGTTATTAAGGCTAAAAGTATTAGTATCTAAAGTCCTTACATGCTAAGCTTGTTTTGACAAGTTGGCACATCCAACATCTTTATGCCTACCTAACAAAAAATATTTATACCTTATTATTGTGGACTAGAATTGTGATAATATAATTGCCATGGTGGTCTAAATTAGGGGATGTATTAAGTTGTTCCTTCAACTTGAAGCATAGCCATGTAAAAAAGTCATTTGTTGATCTTTATCAAAAGTGAGTTTAAGGGTTTATTTTGCTATGGAACTTACTTACTTCTTTCTTTCTTTCTTTCTTTTAATAGACTTGACACTTGTGTGTCAATATTGCCTGAGAAGCGACTAGAAACTAAAAAAGTATTCTCAAGCTCTACTTGGGTCATCCACCCTCGATCATATCATTAAAGTCTTGTCAATGCACGAATGTAGACAAAGCAAAGCAAATTCGATGTGATAATATGACATTTTATCCTAATGTTGAATAAAGCATGGGAAGTTTTTCAAAGATACATTGCCCTTGTTAGCAACTTATTGAGGTTCCCTTATAGTGCCCCATATATGGGAAGAAGAGCAAGGTATCTACTAGTTTGTCTAACTTAGTATGCAACACACCCAAAAGCTTGAAGTAAGGCAAGTTGGACGTGACTAAAATGGGCCTTCTACCCTAGGTTGGAAAACAAACTAGAGGAAAAAGCCTTTAAGCACCAATAATGACCAAACTATATTGTCAAAGGTAGGACATGTGTTGGTCTTGAATGGGCCAGATTATGACTCATGAGAAATATTGGAAGATGCCTCATCTTACTATTATATTATTTTAGCTATAGGTTCGGAAAGCCGCGAACCTCCAAAGGGCTTCCCGAACCTACCCCCTTTTCCGAACCTCCTTCCCCTCCCCCTCCCCTCTTTCTCACTTGTAATATCTCATTTTCTCTTCCCCTCCCTTTTTTCATTAAAGCCTCCCCTTCTCCTCCCCCCCCCTCCCCCTCCCCCTCCCCCTCCCTCACCTTCCTTTTTAAAATTAAACCCCCTCCCCCCCTCTCTCTCTCTCTTGCTTTTCCCCCTCCCCTTTTTAATTAAATTCCTCCCCCCTTTCTCTCTCTCATGTGTAGGGGCTAGGTTCTCTCTCTCTCTCTCTCTCTCTTTCTCTCTCTTAATTAAACAAAAAGTTTACATTTAAAAGTTTAATCTGAGATATATATATATACACACACACACACAAAGAGCAAAAAAGAAAGAAGAGAAGAGGGAAGGAGGGAGAGAGAGAGGGAACAAAGAGAATGAGAATTATAGAGAGAGAAAATATAAAATTTAAGAGAGAGAGAGAGAGAGAGAGGGAACAAAGAGAATGAGAAATATAGAGAGAGAAAATATAAAATTTAAGAGAGAGAGAGAGAGAGAGAGAGAGGAAAATAAAAAAGAAAAAGAGAGGAGAGAGGGGGAGATAAATAGAGAGAAGAAAGAGAGAGAGAGAGAAAGAGAAAATAAGAAGAAGAAAATTTACATATTTTAATAGAGATTGGGGGGAAGAAAGTGAAAGAAGAGGGGGTGGGGCGGGATGGATGGAGCAAGGAGAGAGAGAGAGAGAGAGAGAGAGAGAGAGAGAGAGAGAGAGAGAGAGAGAGAGAGAACATGTAGAGAGAATTATAGAGAGAGAAAATAAAAAATAGAGGAGAAAGAGAGAAGAGAGAGAGAGAGAAGAAAAGTGCAAAGAGAAGAAAAGGAGAGAGAGAGAAAATAAAAAAATAAAAAAGAGGATGAAGAGAGAGAGAGAAGAAGAAGAAAAAAAAGAAAAAAATAGGAGAGAGAGAGAGAGAGAGAGAGAGAGAGAGAGAGAGAGAGAGAGAGAGAGAGAGAACTAGGAGAGGAGAAAAAATAAACTAAAATAGAAGGCAGAGAAAGAGAGAGAGAGAAAATTAGACATAGGGAATTTGGAGGGGGGAGACAGAGAGAGAGAGGAAAAAGAGGAAAGGGAAAGATGAGAAATGGATTGTTGAGCGAAGTTATCGTGCGATAGCATAGCTACTTCGCTCACCGCTTTGAGGCAGCGAAGTGGCCTAGCGCTTCTAGGGCAATGTGAAAACAATTTGTTAAGACATATATGTGTTGTTAGTGCTCACTTTCACGACAAATAAGTTATTTGTCTATTGGTTAAAACTTAAGAGAGTGAGGGGATTGGTGGAGGTTCAAGTCATTTTATGTACACTTCCTTCTTTTCATTGATTGAGTTTTGTTTTCACATGAGTTGGGCATGGATATGAAACTTGGGGAGGGGAGATTTTTACCCAAAATTTGACCACCACCAAAAAATTATGTAACCAGCGAGTAGTAGCATGGCTAGTGGATTGGTGTGTGAGTTGTGGATCGAATCCCACAATTGGGCTGCTTTGTGGTGCTCCACCTTCGAGTAAAAGATGCGTGATCTCGTCAATAATATTCCTTGAAAGGCAAATCGATGCATTTAAAACAAAACACTAACACATAATTTAAGACCCCTTTCCATACGGCACTACCTTGTCCATTTGTACTAGTCTTTTGCAATTGGACTCAAAATCTATGGTTGAGCGGCTCTGAGCCAAGGCACATGATGAGGTTTGTGAGGCTTCTAATGGAGAGCTTGCTTGTGGAAGCCTATTTGAATCTCATGCACATGTTTGCTTGAAGTGCGTTGGATTATCTCATAAGTCTATGAGGGTTTTGGGCACATGTTTCTCATAGCGTATAGAGAGCGTTTCAACTGCAGTAGAGGAGAATATGGAAGTTGGAGATGGGCTACTACTGCTAAGGGTGTCAGTCAGGCACCGCAAGGCATTTTAACAAGGATCCATCATCCATTAAGGAATGAGGTGGGGCCTGCTGCCACGTCGACATTTCTTTGCTGGAAGCGTGCCTGAGGAGGCGCATGTGCCCAAGTATTTGGAAGCCCAATCAAATAATTCAAAACATGTTCGTTCGCATTAAACAGAAACGGGAAGACGCCCCCTACCTCCTCTTTTTCTTTTTGTTCCCGCTTGAAGAAGTGCCATCAGGGGTCTGAAGATTAAGCGTCCATGGGATAATTGCAGAGGGGGCGTCTTAATCATTGGCAGCTACTAGCTTTCCGCACAGTCCCCACTTCTCTCTTTTCTTCTTCTTTCTCGTCAGGTTTCGTCTTCTCCTCTCCCCCTTTTCTCCTGAAGAGTCCTAAGCCCTCAGGTCTTTCTCGGAAGAAGAGAAACCTCGACAAAGGTATTTTGCAGTCTTTTCTGTGTCCCTCTCTCTCTCTCTCTCTCTCGCCCTTTTCCGTAACCCGCAGCCCACCATTTCCCCTATCGAACAGATTATCTGCCGAAGCTTATACGCTCCGCTCCCTGTTTCAATTGTGATAGTCTGCTTCTACCTCCATGGTTCTTAGCTTCACACCACTCTCGCATTCGGCAACATCGTAGAAGCTTCATTCCCTCTGCGCTTCTTTTGTATTGGTTTGTTCTCTTGCCTCCATTGTTGGGAGCTTCACTTCTTCAAGCTCTATACCGGCTATGCTTTTGCTTCATTATTACTAGCTTCGTGTCTTCAAGATCTGCAGCACATATGCCTTTGCTATCTGTTCCTATGCTGCAACGGTGCTTTTTGCAAAGAACCTGTGTCGATCGGGTACCCCTTGCTGCTTTCATCCGCGAAATTGGCTAGAAGGTCGTGTAGTGTACCTTACGCTGTCTGCATGTGCACACTTTAGTCATTGCAGCCATACCTTGTTTTTATTTTATCTAGTTAATACTAGAATGAATTCCTTTTCTTATGGTCCAGGCTTTCGTCATGGAATGTCTCGCTGCGAACATGCAGATCTTCTTACTACGACATTGGAAGATATACAGCAATGTGTCGGCTGTCTCTAAGAAGACCCAAGTCTTTTTGTAAATCTCGATACCTGAGCGCCATAGCAGGATGTGTTTTTTTCCTTCTATTTTACTTTTCTTTAGTTGCAGTGCATTGCATTCAAACTCAGGAGCTGGGTTATTAATAAAGCTTGTTTCAAATCGATGCACTTTAGATTATATATTTTACTATGCGGACATTTTGTACCAATCAGCTGCGTAATTATTCATCGGTCTGCACTGTATGTATTTTAGATCTATGGCTCACATGTTTTAATGTATAAATGTACATGTACATCCGTATCCGTGGCTACCTACATAGTTATGTATGCACATGTGCATGCTGTGTCGAATGTGTGCATGTGAATGCAAGTACTAAAGCAAGTCGACCTACACTTCGGGCTTTTTCAAAATATTTTTGACTCATTCTTGCGTTGCGTTTTGTTGTACAATGGATATCCCTCTCATCTTAATTGCAATAGTCATTTTCTTTGTCAAGTTCACAACCATTAGCATTTTTCTTTGAATGCAGGCCTGTAAGTAGTTAGAGCTTTTGAACCATTTTGTAAGATGGGAAAGTCACCTGCGAAGTGGTTCAAGTCTATGCTTATTGGTAAAAGAGGCTCTAGGTCGGCAGTCGATGACAACATACCAACTTCTGAGGTGAGATGTCTGGTACGTTGTACACCTTTCTCTTCTGCAGTTCTTTACCATAGATGTGATGGTGCTTATTACCTGCATTAGGCATTATCACTGAAATGTAACTCATAGTTTAAATTCATGAAGGCGAGTCAATTTGGAGTTTTTTTCCAAGAAGGCTCAAGATACTATCAAAACTATTTTATATCTTTTAGCTCTAAGGGGAAAAAATTAGTAGAGAGAGAGAGAGAGAGAGAGAGAGAGAGAGAGAGAGAGAGAGAGAGAGAGAGAGAGAGAGAGAGAGAGAGAGAGAGAGAGAGAGAGAGAGAGAGATGCAAGGGCAAACTATGTAGTCTATAGATGATGGATTATGTGCTCAAAGCTCCCTCATTGACAAGAAACATCTAGAATTGCTTTGTATCTGCCCACCCTATTAGTGTCTCCTCAGACCATGCATATCTTGCATTTACAATTATTGGACGCCTCCTTGCCCATCATACCCCCTCTCAAATACCATTCACACTCACTACTATTTTACAATAGACACATTATTTGGTAGCAAAGGTATACCCCATCATGTAGGTAGGTCTAGGTGCACCCTTAGATATCCTTACTACCAAATTTGGCAAGTCTCTTCACCTTGCAATTGGAGATACCTTCCCCTATATGCTTGCTCACTCCAAACTGCCACCTTGCTCAAAATAGTTGGTATGATGATGATTGCCACAAGACTACGATATAATCATATATCTCACCTAAGTGATAGCCCATCGTACCCACACATTATTAGAGGCATTATATTTTTTGAATGACTCATGTTGAAAAAAAGAGTGTATCTCATGCAACTAGAGGAAGAGCTACACCAAGTATTTTAGGTGAAAATTGTAAGGAGGCTTGAAGGATATTGCTTGGATATTGCAACACCCACACCCTTCGACATTCACTCTCTTCTTTGATAAGGCATTTCTATGTATCCCACATATACCAAGTATAGGATCAATCCCCTCTACCCTCACCACCACCACCTCGCTTTACATAATGCTCCTTTTTTTTACCTCTAGTACAATCCATGATGGGATTGACAAGCCCCAAGCTACTAGATCTCAAGATCATGATGGTTTGGTGATCAAGCACTTTGTCCATCCGCAAGACACATTGCAACTCACTTATCAAACATGTTCAATTGCATTGTATGTGAGGGTTGTTTTGCTTGTTGGTCAAGCAATACTATTGTGCCTATCTTGAAGGTCAAGGACCCCATGGGCTTGAGAACTACATGATTGTTGTGATGGGACATGTAAGTATTAAGCTTCATGGTTCTACTTTGGGGCACAAGCTCAACATCTAGGCTAGGAGAGATAGGGAGTGAGAGCAAAGGGAGAAGTGAGTTTTTTTTACAAGGATTCTCTATCCTTGATCATAACTTGATCTCTAAGATGTCGGAATCTCTTGTGAGCATGGCCATCAGAAATGTTTCATCCTATTTCGTATTTTAAGGTTTTGAGGTTTCATTTCACATATGGTTTTGTTAGCTACCTTGATTTCAGGGTTTTGAAAAATATTATTTATAATAATTAAAATTGCTAACATTAATAATATTAGAGGAAAGAAAATGGATTCATATATAGTATTATTAGAGGAAAAAAATAGATTTATAAAATAAAAATATTAATTCCATCTAAATCCTAGAGTCAAAGGTCACAAGCCTAAAATCAAAACATCCATTTTACCTACTGATTTAGAACTTAGCATGTATAACTCACAAATCAAAATGAATAGGCTACAACATACTTATAATACATAATGTAAAGTGAATAGAAATTAATGTTCATGAGTGAAAACCTTATGGGAATTCAAATCAAAATGAATAGGCTACAACATACTTATAATACATAATGTAAAGTGAAAATAGAAATTGATGGTCATGAGTGAAAACCTTATGGAGATTCGGGAGGCATTTTTGCTTGATGTGGAGGCCCAATGTAGAGGGGAAGGTGGAGGAGTGTGTGGAGAAAGAGATGGAGGACGAAGAGGAGAAAGAGATGAGGTGGAGATGGAAGAGTTCGAGTAGGAGGAGGAGGAGAAGACACGCAAGGAGGAGGAGGTGATGGGGTGTGTAAGGAGTATATATAAAAACTGTGGGTTGGAATAGAAAGAGAGTTTGCATTTTTTTAAAATGAAAAAAAACTCTTTAAAAAACTTTTTTTTATATCGCGACCTTTTGCGAAACAAAACAAAGTAGGAAGATATGGAGGAGGTGAATGGGCATGCAAGGAGTGTGGAAAAAATATGAATTGTAAAAGACAAAAGACCCAGATGTTTTTAAGAATAAAAGAAAATTTTTAATTTTTTAATTTTACATTTTTAATTTTCATTTTGTGACCTTATTTCGTGACACAAAATAGAACGCTTTGTGTGTTACGAGATTTTACATTTTACTAGGACAAGACTCATTTTTTTGGTTACTATGTTTATGAGATGTTTTATGGTGTCATATCCAACAAGGAGAGGTGAAGCAAGGTTGAGCTTTAAATGGCTATTTATAGGATATTGCTACTACTATTTGAGTGAATCAAGGATGAACACTTTCATTTACATTGGCTTAATTATAGTAAGAGGTGGAGTTTATTGGGCATAAGGATAGAAGTGGTTTCCTTTTTCCTTTACACAAATGACATTTCAATACATCCTTAATTTGGATCAGCACAATGAGATTATAGTTCTAATTTATTGAGGAGGCAGTGAAGATAGTGAACTCTTATGTCTACATAGGGATTACTTTTGTTGGGCCATAATTCTATATGAGAATGGCAGCTTGAAACCAATCAACATGATGATAATAGATATGTGCCCTTGAGTATCTTGGAGTCTAGATGTGTTCATATACAATTCTAGGAGATGAATATAAAATTGTGTCTATTTGACACTTTGGTGACGATCACATGTATGGCACTCCTATAAGAGATCTAGCTTGATCTACAAGGAGAGAAAATGAGCAAATAGAGCACAAAAGGAGAATCACAACTAATGTTGTAGAGGGAGGGGGAGTGAAATTGATTTTAGGAAACACAAGGTTAGTAATTGTAAATGTAATCTACAAAATACTTAATCTTAATTATGAAATCAACATTAAAATAATCTAACACACTTAAGATATAAAAGTTAAAATGCTCCTACTTAGAGATGCAAAATATAGATTGATCATTGCCCCCCAAAGTTTAGTGCTTATTGTAGTATTTCGTTAAGCTGTAAGATTACTAGAGTTGTTTAACTTGAGTATAAATAACTTGATTTCTACCTTGAAACCTTGCATTGCAACCACTAATTGACTCTAACGAGTATTCTTTTGTTGTACTTGCTCTTCACAAGTTAGTCTAACCTTGCTTGTTCACTAAGTCATAAGTTGCTCTCATTGATTGAGACTAATAAACACTAGAATTGACAATACTTGCCCTAAAAACTTCACTTTTTGTATACTTTGTTTAAAAGTACTTAATGTAGACCAAGACTATTGCCTACAATAAACTTTGTGTTCTCCAGATAGAGAGGGTGATGCACATACCATTTTTGTAACCTTAGATAGGAAGTCTATTGTTAGCAGATATGTCAATTCATGCATGTCTTTGCATGTTCCACTAGGTTGGGCACAGTTAGATATTTTAGGTATTTTATATTTGTCATTTTCATGGTGATTTAGGCATTTATTGTTGGTTGACTAGCGTTTAATGTTGGTTGGCTTGATCATATTGATGGCTAGTTTATAGCCTATTTATTTGGGCACTCCCTCCTTTTGTGTCATTCATTCATTGTATCACTCATGTTGTTTCTATATTGTCTCATGTCTTGGTATATGGATTCCATTTCTCGAGCACCTTCTTCTTTTTGAGTTCTTGTGCAATGTTCTTCTTTCCTTTGTAGCATTTCTTTTTTAGGTTTTAACCTTCTTTTTGTCTATGATTTGATATAGTTAGGTACCCATGTGGTCTTCATCTAAAATGTTATGATCGTTGAGGATACTTCTATAGGTTCTATTCTGTGGACATGTATATAGGAGGGTGGGCTTTACAAGCTCACCATCCTTGCTACACAGAGTTCACACAGCTTTGGGTTGCTTTGGCATGCTCCTTATGGGCACTTGGACTTTGACACCATTAGATAGACTTCTCGAAAGAAGTTGGCGATAGAGGGACTACTGGAATTTTTTCCCATTTACACATTATACCTTGGTTGCTTACGAGGCAAGTGGCATAAATAGTCTCATTCACAACAAGTTGCTTCTTAGAGGGCTATTACTTCGTTAGAGTTGGTGCCTACCGACTTACGTAGGCCTATGAGCACGATATCCATAGGGAAGGCCAAATATCTAAGGCTTATTGTTTATGATTTTAGCAGGAATGTGTGGTTGTATTTTCCGGGGTACAAGAGTGAGATCTACTTCAACTTTTGTGATTGGAAGGTGTTTGTTGAAACGGAAGTGTAATAGGGGTCCCATAAATATCGCTAGTGTGAAGACATGCTAGGGTTTGCATTGAGAAAAAATAGAATGTACGAACATAACTAAAACACAATAACTCAAAGAGTAATGCAATAAATGTAAACCTTGAATACAAAATGCAAACTCAAAACTCAAAACACAAAAAACATAGACACAAATAGAGAGAAAATAAATGTAACATTGTATAGAATGCTCAAGGGCAAAGTGGTGAGTGATGATGTTTACTGAAGATGGATCGGGAGTGCTGGAACTAGTAGTCAGAGCTATAGAAGTGCGGAGAAAGTGCTGGAACCACAAGTTGTAGACAGCTAGGCAACAGCAAAGGAGGTGTCAAATGATGGAGGTGGCTTGCTGGATAGCAAATCACACTTGCAGTAGGTGTTGGGGAGAGGCAGTTACCAATCATTAGCATCAGAAGGTGTAAACACAAGTTGGGAAGGTGCCTGAGAGAGGAAAACAGTTGGCGATGGCAATAGGACCACAAACGCAATTGTAGGGAAGATCTAGGGAGCAAGGTGACAACAGTAGATTGGGCACTAGGGGCTGTAATTGGGAGGGGTTGGCTCCGCAAGGGTTAGTGGACAACAAGAAGATGGTTGATGGATGAAATTTGCATGCTGGAGTGAGAAATCTACACACAAGGATGGAATTAAATGGTGGGTTGCGTTTCTATTTATAGATGTAGAAGGGTCCTTCCAAATTAGGGTTTTGCATGTGGGACATAGAAACTTTAAAACTACCTTCCATTTAATGACATATTTGGTAAAATTTACATGTTTTGGGGTTGTTTTAAAGAGCTAATCAACGTGCAATGAAATTTTAGCTCAATACCCCCTCTTAGGCCAAAAACAGAAACCGGAAAGGGATCGGAAGAAAAGCTCAAGCCGAGTTGTACCCTAAGATATCCCATCCCAAGGTAGCTAAGGCATTGGACAAAGGGTGTATGTTAGTTGTCTAGTGGCCTACCAAGACTATAGAGGTGATGGTTATCTTATCAAGGGAGTCCAAGTGATCACCAAAGAGGTCGATTCATCAGATAAAGAGTGCTTGTTGGTTGCCTAGGGGCCTACTAAGACTTGCAAAGGTAGGTGAAACCACATTGAATCTTTTTTCTTGTTTGAGAAGATATGGTTTGTGGCCTATCAAGTAATTGTGCCTTGTGGAGAGAACGAAAAGGGATGGTTAGATCCAACACATCACAAAGCAAACAAGCTATCCCAACTGCTCAAGGGTGTCGATGATAAGGAAAAGATGAGGAAGTAGTAATGTGGTGAAGGATGGCGAAAGAACTACCAATGAAGACAATTCAGGATCCACCTAGGTGTGCTCTGCACAATGAGATGCATTAATAGTATGCTACATGATGAGAAGTTGCATGTAGTAGGTGCCTCTTGGGTAGTGTATCTTATGGGGAAATTGTTCACTTGTCCAAGGACCCTCGTACAAAGATGATGATTATGCAATGTAAAGGAAAGGTACAATAGGGAAGGATGGTTGATGTCGAAGATAAGTTTTGAAACTTGTAGAATACCAAAAAAGGGTAGGAACTTCCTCTCAACAATAGATGTCGATGTCAAAGGAGGATGAGGAGTTTGATATCCATCCTTGTGTGGTGCCGAGAATCATGATGATAGATGAAGATGAGAATGAAGCACCCCAATTGGAAAAGCAAAGTAGAAGTCACTGCCATGATAGCACGAAAAGAGATGTTGCACAATCCACCTTGGGAGGGAAAGCCTCCATGTTGGTAGAAGCGTAAATCTCCTAAGAAGATGAAACCACAAAAGGAATGGTGTGTATCCCATGTCTCTAGCCTAGGAAGAATTGGTACAAACTTGTACAATAGTCCTACATTGAAATACACAACCTTGCTAGAGAGCATAATTTGCAAAACAAAGGTTAGTGAGATGCTCCAAAGCAAAACAAAACAAAAAGTAAAGCTAAATGAAAGATGTGCAATGAGTGTGTGTGTGTGTGTGTGTGTGTGTGTGTGTGAGTGAATGTAGGGGAAGACTAAAGAAGGAAAACCTAAGGATGTGGCTACCATTGCATTCTTCCATCAGTAAGTCTCTGCCAATGAAACACATGATGAGGTGGGGATGTGTGCCCAGGGTGAGGTGCAAGAGGAGGCCTCGTTGAGGTTGTCCATGTGTCGCATGTCCAATGGTACTTGTGCTAGAAGGAGCAGACGGGGCAATAGAGATTGATGTAGTGTCACTGCACTGTCTAGCAAGAGTGGAGGCAGTCGTAGTGGTTTACTGGAGTTTCTTAGGTGGAAGATATTGGGCCTTGGTATGACATGCCTTGTCCTTATGGCTCGATCTCTGGTAGTGTGCAAAATCTATTATTTTTAGGAAGTTGTTTTCAAATGGTTTAGTTTCTTTGGTGCCGTCACAGAAAGGGATGTTATCCTTGTTTTGAGTTGTCTTTGCATCTAGTGAGTTTTTGCCACTTCTAGTTTTCCCTTGCGAAGAAGAGACGATCAAACTTCTCTCTAAATAAGAATGTGGGAAGGACTTCTTGTGGACTTGATCATGTGGTCTTGCGCAATGTAAGAACTAATATTTGAACTCATAGAAAGATGGCAATCGGGGAAATGAGATGACATGCTAGATAAAGTGGAAATACCTTTTAGGCAACTTATTAAAAAAGAATGTAACTTAATTGTCATTTGACTTTGGTGATCCAGTAGTGGCGAACTCAATGAGTAATTGGTAATATTCGGCTAACTTGACTTTCAAATCATCCCCTTAATGGAATTCTCCTGAAGCTTAAAGTGGAGACTGATACATTGAGTGCGATCTCGTGCCGCATAGTGGTCAATGAGATGACTCCAATGCTTAGATGCGAGGGGAAAATGTTGTAAGTGAGAGTGAAACTCGGAAAGTAATCCTTGCATTAACTCAATATTGGCTATGGCATTGCCGGCTCTCCATTGACTGATGTGATTAGGGTGAACTAGTCGAGGGTTCAACATAGGTTGTAGATCAATGACTAGGTCCCAAAAACCTTGAGATTCAAGAACTTATTGTAGTTTGATCAAGTGATGAAATTTGACACATTAAATGAAGGCATTCTTAGCCATAGCAATAGGAGTGGTAGTGTATAAGGTAGGATGTGAAAGGTGGGTAGGGTGGGGGAGTGGAGTACATTTGGGAATGAATCCTAGAGTGCCCATGCATGTGTGAAGTGTACACAGCGGATCCAAAAGTGAGAATGGATCGACTAGACATGGGTGTGGTGATTGCATGAGTAGCCCATGGATGAGGGATAGGGACACATGGGGCAGAGGATGGAAATCCTTGTGTAGGAGTGACCCATGGAGTGTGTGACAATACATTATATGTGGAGGATGAAAATCCCTGTGTTTGAGAGGTTGGTAGATGAGGTGGTGAGTGTTTGGGGGAAGTGAGGGGGATACTTATCATCATTGTCCCAAGGTAAACAGATGTGCTCGCTTGCAGGTGTGGGTAAGGCACAATGTTAAAGGATGGCATATCCCTTAATGATGTACTAGGGTGCAAAGTAGCATTCACTTTAGGATAGGTGACATGGGGTATAAGGAAAGAGAAGGAACTAGGAGTAGAGACGAAAGATTCAACTCCCAGTATGTTGGACGCAAAAGTGGAGTGTAATTCCAAATTACTAAATGCAAAAGAAAGATATTCGGGAGATGTGGGTGGGACAGGAGGTAAGTGGGATAGAGAAGTGTCAATTCCATGCTTAGAAGAAATAGAAAATACAGTTCCAAGTATACTAGTAGATGTATATTTGAGTTAAGAATCTCGATTAAAATTGACATATTGAAAATTATCTGGATCTTACACACCAAAAGGAGAACCAGGGAGGATTTTGATTCATCTAACTCGTAGGGGTTACATGAATTTGACACTGGGCCTTGTTGAGATGAAGAAGTTGGTACGCTTGTTGTCCAAAATGCTATATGTCCTTGATTGGAGAGGTGGCCAACCTCACCAACTGGTCTGGATGTGGTAGAAAAGTTGGTAGGAGGTAGATAAGTTGGACCATACTTATTGTGCATGAATTCTTCAAACTCCTCATATGTCGTGAAGTTAGGAAAAGGAGAAGGTGAAGGTGAAGTGCCACCTTCCTCATTGAGTTCATAATACCTCCTTAGGGCCTATGGTCTTGGAGAAGTCTAATAAGACATAGTAGGATCCCAATGCGGAGTTTGAGACATCATGGAATGGTTACATGTCTATTTATCTTGCACAAAACCAAGCCTCCACGATACCACGTGATACTCTTTAAAAGAGCATTGGCTTTGATACCAAGTGAAGATATGCGAGGGTTTGCATTGAGAGAACATAGAATGTACGAACATGACTAAAACACAAATATTCAGATAGTAATACAATAAAAATAAACCCTAAATGCAACACACACACACACACAACTCTGAAGTGAATGAATCAATGCAGTAAATGAATGTAAAGAGTGTACAAAATGTCCAAGGGCAGAGTGGTGAGTGATGATGCCCTTTGGAGATGGATTCCAAGTGCTAAAACCACCAATCAAAGCTGTAGGAGTGCAAAGGAAGGCTGAAAATTGGTCATCGCACGTTGTAAACAGCTAGGCGACAATAGAGGAGGTGTCAAATGATGGAGGTGGCCTGCTAGATAGCAAAATGCAGCTGCAGCAGGTGTGGGAGAGGGGCAGCAATCAATCGACCAGCAGCAATAGGTGTAAATGCAAGTTGGGAAGGTGCCAGAAAGAGAAAATAGCTGGCGATGGTAGTAGGTCTACAAATGCAATTGTGGGGAAGACCTAGGCAGCATAGCGACAGCTATAGATTGGGTGCCAACGGCTGTCTTGATGTCAAGCTGTAGTCGGCAGGGGCTGGACAGCAAGAAGATGGTGGCTGATGGCTGAAATCTGCATAGTAGAGTGCAAAATCTGCACACAAGGATGGGGCCGAATGGTGGGCAGCTTGTCTATTTGTAGATGTAGAAGGATCCTCCCAAACAGGGTTTTGCATGTGGGACATAGAAACTCTCTAGAACGGCTTCTTGTTTATTGACACATTTGGTAATTTACATGTTTTGGGGTTGGCACTCAGGGTTTGCGCAATAGTTGCCTCTCTCTCTCTCTCTCTCTCTACACACACACACACACACATTCAACTACTATGTGTTTGTTATGATCTTTAATAATTGAATGAGCTAGGTCACACATCAAGACCATAATTCAACTACTGTGCTGATATTAGTAACACTTATTGTCTATGACATGGATTACGAGGGTATCTAATCCCACTTGCTCCCAAAGCTTTCACACAGAGCAATTAGCTCCTAAGTATTTGTTGGGGTCACTCTTAAGATTGAAATTGCCATGAGAATAGCTCCAAATGCTATAGTCACAAGAGGATTCATAGCCCTTGCTACCCTAGAGACAATGTACATAGAAACAAAGATTGAAATTCCCATCAGAATAGCTCCAAATTCTATAGTCACATGAGGATTCATAGCCCTTGCTACCCTAGAGACAACGTACACAGAAACAAATACAAGAGCCAAGCTATGGTTTTTTGATGCACTTCTCACCCCAAGCTTGACATTTGGAGTTACTTTTCAAGGACCTAATCTTTGCAACGGATGGACAAGATCAAGAGATGGCTGGTTATGATACATGACAAGAAGTTATACAACAAGCCATTAGTATGACATGTGATAAAACAAGCAGAGCTAGCTGCTATCTGCCTGGCAATTGAAGCCCTCTTCTAAAAGATCGCATGCATGCATATGTTAAGGTACAAAAGGTTAAGTCAAACTAGTCATTGATTACTGGCCAATTGTTTGAATCTTTTATATAAAAAGGTAAAACTAAAAAATGTCTCAATGGGAGTTCATACAACTGATCTCAATTTTAAGGGAGCCAAAGGAGGCAACTTTGCATCCCAACATCTAGATTTTCATCACTAATATATCCCTATGTTACCAACTCCATCATTCAACTGCCATTGCCATCATTTCAGCCTACTTTGCTATGCTTGCTGTTTCTATGTATGTGCACATCATCATCCAAAGCTGTGCAAGATATAGATGTTGTCTTGATGTACCATGACTTCAATCATGCCATCGCCATCATTTCAGCCTATATTGCTATCCTTGCTGCTTCCATGCCTATCCGCAACATCATTCAAAGCTGTGCATGGCATAGACATTGTTTTACTGTATTGTGACAACCATATATCATTGTTCAGACTTGCCCTGCTGCAAACACAGCTCTGCACCACTGTCACAACTAATAAATAGCCTTTGCTATGGCGATTTGGAGTTGTCACTCCTATTATCATCATCAAACAGAGCTGCTATATCATTGTTCAACCAGACATAACTTGCATTTTTCTGTTTTACTGGCTGTTGTACTGCTATTTGTCATTGCTCAGGGTGATTTCATACAGTTCAATGGCTAGTTGCTCTATTCTATACTGATACTTTTGAGTACAGCTCTTCTGCTGTTTATGGTGTCATTGACAGAAGAAGAGCCTTAGAGAGATGGATGAAGAAGAGAAATTGTCCAAACGAGACATAATGCTCTTAGAGAGATGAAGGTTTGAACAATTTCTCTACTTGCTCCACTTCAATCCTTTGCCTTGACTATGGCTGTTTTGAAGTTGGCTCCATACTTTGCATTAATTCCTTTTATTGTTCATTTAGTGCAATATTTGTTCTATTGTCTATGCATACATTCATTAATCTTGTTGTCCATACATATTTATGTACTCTTGGTAGTGCTAGTGCTCTAACTTATGATTTTAGAGTTCAAATCCGTACACAGTATCAAATCATGGGTGCTCTTGACACCAAAAACATTTGAGCTTTCAAGAGCACACGATCTAGCATATGATGTCTCAATTGTCTCCATTGTGCTCACTCTCTTGATCTTAGATTGGATCACACAGAAAACCCAAGCAAGGATGGAGTATTGGAAACATGCATTAACAATATCCATCATCCATATGGCTCACGTCTCTCCCCTTCTCTTTGTAATCCTCCATTCTCTTTAGTCCAACTCCACAATGTGATCTTTACCATCAACACATGAGACATGGTTGGACAGAGATATACCTCTAGTTCACACTTCTCTTGGTTACTTGTGATATGCAAGTAGCGACTCTAGGTCACAATGGAAGCCCAAACATGCAAAAATGTAAATTGCATTAGAAAAGGCCCTAAATGCAAAATATCTCAATTAGGTGTACTTGCCAGTTCTCCAAATGCATAGGGTTGGTGCTTCAGATGATCAAATCCAGTACTTGTGCCTACTTCTAGTCCTCATATTGGTTCCTCTATGGGAATCCATCACTGCTACCTATTTCTATTCCTCATATTGGTTCCTCTATCGGAATCTATCACTCCTACCTATTTCTAGTCCTCGTATTGGTTCTTCTATGTCTACTTGGACAACCATGCCCATTTGCTAGTTAATCATAGATACACGTCCTCTGATAACAGCAGATACCCCAAATACATATTAATCCATGTGGCCTTGCCTGACCTAAAAGCTGATGGGCAACCAGAGTGAACCGACTGGTCTATGTGAGTTATGCAGTTGTTTCTGCAGCATGACAGGCTACTCGGGAAAATTGAATTGCTAATAAGAATAACAAGTAGATGCATTCCGTGTTCTGTTTGAACTCGCACTCTGGATTTTACTTCTTATATTCTTACTTCTTCAAGGTCTTATCTTGGACAGAAAAAATCAAAAGAGAAAAGGAGATGGAGTTTTGGAAGATCATCCATTCCAGTGCCAACCTCAAATAATTCTGGTGAATCTTGGAGCACGCCCACTAATGGTTTTTCGTCCTCAGCTGCAGAAGATCAATTATCAGCCATGTATACGAATCATCCTCCTTCAGCTACTGTAATGAGTAACGATATGCGAAATGTAGCACGCAAAGAGTATGACTTGGAGGAGGGGGCAGCTATTGTTATACAGACAGCTTTTCGAGGATACCTGGTGTGTACATCATCCGTGCTCGTCAACTTACCATTTGGCTACGTTTTGCATAAGCACAATAGTTAGAGCGCAAGTTTTTTTATTTTCCGGCTCAATAAGCATAGGCTTGAATTCTCATTAGTTGCCAAAAACAGATGTCGAATATGAGGCGTACCCTGTAAAGAACGGCTTATCTATGGAGTAACGCTTACGATGAGAATGCTGTTACTGAGTCATTGGTTTTGTGTTTGTGTCTTGGTGGTTATTCGTCTCTAGGCCCGGCGGGCTCTCAGAGCGTTGAAGGGCCTGGTAAGACTACAGGCCCTAGTTCGAGGGCACATTGTACGAAGACAAGCAGGGACGACCTTGCGGTGTGTGCAAGCGCTTGTTCGGGTGCAAGCCCGTGTCCGGGCTAGGCGTGTTCGAATGTCTGAAGAAGGGCAGGCTGTGCAACGAAAGCTACGGCAGCTAGATGCTGGCCCAAGCAAATCGCTCGTAAGAGCTGATGGCCCTTGTCCCCATCCAAATTTATTTTTTTACCATTAAGAGGCTGCTAATAATCGCTATGGTTTCAGGAAGTTTGGAATTCAAGCACTGGGACAGTTCAAGAGCTTGAGGCTAAACTGCAAAACAGACAGGAGGCTGCTGCGAAAAGAGAGCGAGCCTTGGCATATGCATTCTCTCGGCAAGTGAGTTTGGGCTTTTCTATATCACTTTATTCTTGTTTTTTGAAACAATCATGGGCGTAACTGACCGTCTTGCATGGGTTATATTCAGCTCTGGCGGACAGCACAGAAGCAGAATTCTCTGGTCTTCAGCGGTGAACACGATCAATCTAATTGGGGCTGGAGCTGGCTAGAACGGTGGATGGCTGCCCGTCCATGGGAAACTGCCTACCTGGACGATGAGGAAACTGCACGTGACCAAAGTAAGCGAAGTGAAGGCATCCTGGAGGTAGTGAATGATGAACAGCTTAGATCAGTTTCACAAATTTTCACTGAAAGCCCATCCTCTATGAGAGAAAATACAACTGCGAAACCTCAAGCTTCAAACTTGCCATTCGAATCAGTTGTAAGGGGTCCTTCAGCCCTGTCACCCTCAAAGCCACAGGTTGAGCGTACTCTGAATACTCATATGAGTAAGAGCGCAGTTGCCATGTCTCCAGTTTCTTCGCCAAAGCAAACTTCTTTAGCCCTAAATCAGACCAAACCGAGGTCCTCACAAAACAATGACAGTCAAGATGGTGCAGCTCTTCTGAAAGTTCAGGAAAGTGGTGTGGCCCCAAACAGAGGATATATGCTGAGAGAACAAAAACATGCAGTGGAGTCTACAGGCAAGGGTACCAATGAGTCACTGGCCTCAAGACTTGGTCCGAATCGGCGCAATTACTCTGGTCCGCTAAAAGTCGGTCTTGACAATTCTCTGTCTGGCTCTCCTTCAATGCCGAGTTACATGGCTGCCACCCAGTCTGCCAAAGCGAAAGTGCGGTCTCAGAGCAACCCCAAGTCGAGGCTAGAAGCAGAAGAGAGTATGGCTCCTGTTATCAAAAAGCGCGCATCTCTACCTAGCGGGAGCAAGCAAAACCCTATACCGTGGAGGAGTTTCAGACAATCAAGCACAAAAGGGTTTTCGACTATCAAAGTGGGCGGAGGTTAAGTTGGCCATTTGGGTAAAAAATGATAAATTTTCAGAAGCTACTGATCCAATCAACATGCTTTGCATTTTGTTATGATTGTGAATAACTGTACAGAATCACAGGTTGTCGCATACAGTTTTGACTTGGGTGAATATGTTGACGAATCTAGGGTGTGCAAGGGTAGGGCAGCAGATTTTTTACAGCCAACATGATTCCATAATCGAAACTTGGAAAAGTTTTACTTGGCCTTCGCGGTATGAGTGACAGATCCTCTGCTCTTCTAGTGAATGCCCAGGGCCATTTTTCACTTCAAAAGTTTCCATCCTTCCATACCCTTGCGGGAACGAGTAATCCTTGAGCCTTTCATTAGCTTATGAATTTTCACTAAATATTGTATTTGTGTGGCGAGACTACTTTACCTTTTATCTGTAAGAAAAAAGACTGAATCAGCTCTCTCCCTGTAAGTATTGTTATGCTAGTAGAAACTTCATGTGTTCTTGTTGAAAGCATTGTCTCGATTGGAAGTTACACCTTTGTTTTGAGAACGATTGCTGGTTGCTTTGGTGGAAATTTGAATTTGAAGCATGAGATTGAAGCTTTAGATGCGGGCGTTTTGGGTTGATAATCAAATTAACAAATGTCATCACACCCTATCACAGACCGTATCTCTCATTAACATCCCTCCGTTGAGGATATTGTCGATATGGAGTTGTGGCGGGAGGGGATGCTGCAACCTGGGGCTATGATTTTGCCCTCGGTGCAGCAATACATGGCGATAGGGCGAGTCAAGGAGGCCTTGCAAGCCTCCACCAAAATTTCTTGAGATGCAGCTATATCTCAGAACTATTTTTTAATTATCCATTTGTGTATGTGCATCTCTCTCTCTCCTCTTTTTCTCGTTATTTTAAAAGCATTACCATAGAAAACAGGATGATGAAGAAGGAAGTAATACGACTGGTACAGTTGCACCGCAGAAAGCAGCGATGGCGAAACTAGGAACAGAAGAGCGAGCAATTCGGGAGGTAGTGGGGAGGGGGAACTGGCGGTGGGTACGAACGAATTTGGGGCTGGAGTGCTCTGGGATGTGCGAGGTCCATGAGCTTCGGAAAAATTGCTTTTACATCGAGTGCAAGATCTAGTCCATGTGTTAACCCAAGGCCTCCGTGTGCACCTCTGTCGTTAAGGCTGACATCAACACGTAGCTCGACATTTCTAGTATCTACCCTCGTAGGTGTGCACCTCTCTCGGTAAGGCTGACATCAGCACTTAGCTCGACGTTTCTACCCTCGTAGATGACACTAAACTGGCCTCCGTCGCCATGTATTGCTGCATTGAGTGCAACATCGGCGTTGTACGACATGCCGTCCTCTC
This sequence comes from Lygodium microphyllum, assembly GCF_053477565.2. Taxonomy (NCBI): domain Eukaryota; kingdom Viridiplantae; phylum Streptophyta; class Polypodiopsida; order Schizaeales; family Lygodiaceae; genus Lygodium; species Lygodium microphyllum. The sequence continues at coordinate 30,806,939 of NC_141150.1, forward strand.
TCGCCGCAACTCCACGTCGGCAATATCGTCCACGGAAGTCCAAGACATATGCCTACCTTTCGATAATGCATCTTATCTAATATCTAACTACTAGTAGTTTATTTAATGAGAATATTGTTTATAACGGAACAGTCAAGTATGTTGGCAGACGAATCTTAGAAGCATTGATAATAATACACTTAAGGAGAAAATCATGGTCATCATCTGCTTTGATTTGTAGTTCTTTGTCTTTCGAATCATAGTTATGAAATTAAGCAAAATACAAAGTGAGGTTAATTTGGGAACCAAGTGAAAAGGTTGTGACGACAGATCAACGTAGAGTTGTGCAAGCACGGTTCCAGTGTTTTATGTGACATTTGCAAGTCTTTGTCATCGTTTTTGCAATTATAGCAATGTGGCTTTATTAAAGGCGTCAATGTTTACATACACAGACACGTTAGGAAGAACCCCTGATAAGGTCTTGGTCTGAATCCCTAATAAAGTTTTGCATGTGATGGGGTCTTGCATGTGGTAGAAGGTTAGGTAAAGTGATGCACAGTCTACTAGCAAAGATGTGGGGAGGCACAATTGAGCCATAAAAGGAAAAAGAAAACATCTTTAGAGGGACGGCTAGACTTTGTATAGGATACTATCCTGTGTACATGGAAGTGCCATGAGAAAGCCTTTGTGCATATGGGGCAAAGATTGCTTGCAAATGGTAAATATATCGAGGTGAGAATATCTTTTCAAACAAAACTCTTATGCATCGAAGCTGAACAATGTCATCTAGAGAAATAGAGAAGACGAATTGTGAGTTTCCATCAGATCAGTAGCAGCCATCAGATCAGAGAGCTTGAGTCTCACTAAAGGTCTCTGGAACATGGAGAGTACTATGGATTTCGGGTTTTTGATGCGTTTCGCCCATCGATGCTTATCTGTGAGGAGAACCCTGTCCTTCTTTCGGGCATGGAGTAGCATGTACCACATGCAGAGAGTGCAGAGTAAGGCAACAACTGCAGCTGATCCCAACACGGCACCTACGATTGTACCAACCTTAGGCCCAGAGAAGCATGATCTGCTCAGATCTGCTCAAAGGAGGGCCACAAAGCCCTGGATTATTCTCAAATGAAGAGGCGGAGAAAGGATACTGTCTGCCAAGGCCTGATCTGTTGACATAGCTGTTAGAGAAAAGTCCACATCGGTGAGTCTTGACAGAAGTCCAATACCCCATGATAGTTCACATGAAAGCTGATCATTCTTGAGTTAGAGAGCATTTAAGTACTTGCAGTCTTCCAGGTTATCAGGAATAAGGCTAGTGAAGTGGTTTTGGGAGAGGTCCAGGCTTGTCAAGAACTGCATTTTGCTTGCAAACATCACCTGGAATGGGACCAGACAACTTGTTCCCAGACAAATCTAAGCTTGTGAGAGACAAACAAAGGCTTAGGCCAGACGGGAACGGCCCAGAGAGACCTGCATTGGGCAGTTTCAAGCTCAGAACTTTGTTCTCTAGGGCATTCCAACAGAGCACCCCTATGAATGTGCGGATGTTCGGAATTGTTGGAGAAGTCCCAATCTGCATGGGAGCCAGCCGGATCATCGATGGACGCCTTGAACTGACGCAGGTATTCACTGTCATCCTCACATAGGACAAGTGAAAACAGGGGCAAAGGCAAAAAGAAGGAAGTGGAGAGGTGAGCAAGTTCCATGGTAGAGCCTAGCGATTCTTGTATCCATGGCAGCGGTTGTCTTCGAGGTTGCGTTTGCAGGGGCAGATGGGCTGCCCAAATTGCATTAGAGAGAGGAGCTAGGTGAAATGTAGTCTTGATTGAGAGCCTTTGATCTTCTTCAGTGGGAAGATAAAGAACAGGGGATAGTACTTGAGGGAAGTACTTTAAGTGGAAGCAGGGGCCTCTTCTCCGTCAGATAGGCTCTTCAAAGACTACATTCTTGTAGCGAAGGAGTAAAGCCTGAGGCACATCAGGGGTCTTGGCTGACATATATATGTATTCTTCAATCCTGATGCTACCAATGCTGCGCAAAATGGTATTGGTTGACATATATGTTTTCTTCAATCCTGATGCTACCAATGCTACACAAAATTGTAGCACTATGTGACATGCTGTACCTTTCCCACGTCCATAGAGATCTGCAAGAACTTAAAGTGGAGTTCCACCTGCCAACCTATGCAAAGCTATGCTAATATGGGTTTGAAGTGGTATGGCTTGTCTCATGGGAGTGTCTTGCCTCCCAAACATAGGAGACAACTTGCCACAAAGATAGTGGAATGCATCCTTACTAATAGGAAGGCGTTTCTTGAACATGTGGGCTGTGTATGATCCCATTAAAGTGGCTTGATAAAAAATTTGGGCACGTGGATAAGCCCAACATCATCGAGTAAGGTGACCTCGACAATGATTTAGGTCTTTGCTGCCTTCATCATGTTGGAGGCAACTTTTGCCTCATAAAGCCATGCCTTATATCATCAACTTCCTCTAAAATACAATCGAGCATGGCCAACATCATAACAGATATCACCCAAGCACAATACAAAGCCATCTCTCTACTGCATGCCATAAATTGTGCATATGCAAAATCTAATCAAAACTTGCTAATCTTTAAAGAGAAATTTGAAGATAAACATGTAAAAACTCAAATTGAGTTGCATTTTTCATACAAAAACACAAATATAAAAATTGAAATTTATGATGTCCATTCAACAAACTCAATAGATACATAACTAATGAGTTGCATTTTACTAAGAACCAAGCTTCAAATTAATAGTACTTCAAAGTTAGTATACTTTCGAAACCAACATATAGATTTTTGAAGATACATAACTCAATATAGACATTTTACAATATTGAGATTGGAATACTAAAATGAGATTAAAATTAATTTTCAAACTCCCATTACAATTCAACATTACTATACTAAGTAGGTTTCTTAGCTAGCTCTAGAAAGGCCACCATGCTACCATGCATGGCTTGAAATATATCAAGTTTGCTGGATTCTATTGCATTCCGTCGCTTAGATGAATCTTTTAGTTGTGAGACAAGCTCTCGTCCAGTGTTAACCATTGTAGATAGGCAGTCATCAATGGTGGGCTTGCGACGTGTGAGATTAGATCCCAATATCTTTTGTGCGTTTTCTATAGATGTACTATGTTCAACATTCCCCGAGGATGCTTCTCCCTCTAAATTCAAGTTTTCTTGGGTGGAAGAAGCATGGTTGATGCATGTGACATGTGCTCGGCCATGCATGTACTCATCCACTACATCATACCACTTACATGTTATCTTCCTATCATTACTCGAGATTGTGTTGTGTGCTTTATCTTGCTTGTATTGTTGATACACACGGGTCCACTTCTTCATGCAAGACTCACTATCCTTATCAAAATCAGAATACAGGGAAGCCAACTATGTGGTGATTTTTCCCCAAAGATCTACACCTTGTTTTTGAGGCTTGTTGAACTGGTCATTCATACTACCACGAGCACGATCTAGTTGCTCAACCCAAAAATCCTTCCACAAGTTTTCTTTTTTTTTTTTCCCTTCTCCATCCTCCTCATTGTCTATGTCATTAGTCATGGCTTTCTTCCTTGTAGTCTTGCTTTTCTTAGGAAGAGGAAGGGTAAGTGACACATTATTGGGTGCCACTACACGCTTCTTTGTTCCTCGAGAGTTTGGAGGTCGTTGAGGTAATTGCACACTTGCCTCGTGATGGTCTAGATATTCTGAGCTTGGGTAGAGAAGGGGTTGAACCCCTTGCATATTGGTAGCTTGAGGTGTTGTGTAATGCAAGTTTTCAGAATAGGAGCCATCATTAAACATAGCACTAAAGCCATGTGGAGGTATTTCAAATTGCATACCCATTTGTGGAAGATACTGCAAAAAATATGGTGCACTTGGGAGCAAACCTAAAGGACTTGAGATTTGGCTATCCAAAGAGATTTGTGGCTATGATTCCATGACAATGTCATCTTGAGAGTTTTGCGTGTATTGGCGGAAAGCCATTGTTGCAAGCCTACAAAATAAAACCATTTGATTACAATTGACAACATGTTTACACACATATAGATTAAAAAAGACAAAATTGTTCCTAACTCCTTTTTCTGTTTTATCCTACTCCACAAAATCTCTATTAAGAGTTTGAAGGTTGTAACAAATGCATGCAATAACAAAAATCAAGTTCTATTTACAGATGACATTCACAAATATATAGAGGAAAGAATAGCAAAATTGTACCTAACTTGGTTTTTCTATTTTATCCTACTCCACACATTTTCTACCACATGTTTGAAGGCTACAACAAATGAAAATTGAGTTCTGATGTGCACCAATGAATGCTGCAAATTAAATAATTGCTATAACATTGAGTTTTGATACCCGTCTACAACCGAGGCTTGGTACCAAAAGTAGTACTTTTTCAATTTCCAAGAAAAAGTAGTGTGACATAGCACTTCATAAATTAGGCATTCCAACATGCAATTTCAACACAAATCCAATTTCTAGACTTGATTTCTTGATCCAATGCATAGAGAGAGAGACATACACACACAGATACACCCAATTTTTGAGTTCAATGCAAATTGCATGCCTCTTGAGAGAGAGAGAGAGAGAGAGAGAGAGAGAGAGAGAGAGAGAGAGAGAGAGAGAGAGAGAGAGAGAGAGAGAGAGAGAGAGAGAGAGAGAGAGAGAGAGAGAGAGAGAGAGAGAGAGAGAGAGAGAGAGAGAGAGAGAGAGAGAGAGAGAGAACTGCAATGGTAGTATTGAAGCTTTTCTTGCATAGGAAAGAAGTAAGGCACCAAAAAGAGAAGATATGGCATGAAGGAGAAGCATCCGTGCCGGGCAGAGGCTGGAAGAGAGGAGCAAAATCTTGGCCATGATGTGTCAAAAAGGGCCCCTAAATTTTTTGGCCTTGCACCATGTGTGTGAACATAGAGTTCTCCATGTTGAAATTTGATTGGCCATCTTAAGTTTGTCTGAGCCCACCCTAAAAATAGTTTATTGGTAGGTATCGGTAACTTAGGAAGAAAGAGCTAGAAACTAGTAGAAAGGTAAGAACTAGGACTATGGACGATCATGTAGCAAATCTCGGTTCAATAAAGATATTGAATGTTTCCATTGTGACAAAATAGGTTATATCAAGGACTTTTACAAATGGATGCAAGAGCAAAAAGATGAGAAGGAGAAGGATGATGAGAGAAAAGAAGGTAAAGGAAAGGGAAATATTGAAGAAATCAATGCCATGATTGTGCACAATGATGAGGATGAAGTGCTATTCACTTTTTACCTTCTTGCACGAGCTAGTTGTAGCAGATAGATAATTGGTTCAAGATTGGATACTTGATTCTAGTACATCTTTTCATGTGACTTCATAAGGAGTGGTTATGTTTATGTGATATAGTTGGTATAGGTGATGTGCAGTTTACTTTTCAAAATGGATCTACCTTTACTCTTCAAAATGTATGCCATGTATATAAGCTTACTAAAATCTTGATATCTATTGGTTAGTTGGGTGACTTGGGATACTCTATAACTTTTGGGAGTCAGTCATGGAAAGTCCACAAGGGATCATTAATTGTTGCTAAAGGAGCATGTGGCACATTGTATCCCCTTCATGTATCTTCTGTTAAAGATAATGTAATTGTAATAACCAAGCATCTAACTATATCTTTTGATATTGTCGTTTGGGATATATGTCTAGAAAAGGAATGGAAATGCAATCTCATTTGGGCTACTTATCTTCTCTTGTTTTTTTTTTTGTTTTTTTAATTTGTGAACATTATATATATAGAAAGCATGTATGTTCAGTCCATAAGAAAAATAAAAATAGGAAAAGGAGTGAGCCACTTGGCTTATTGCAGAACAACATATGTGAGTCTATGCCTACAAAGTCTATAGGGGGGCATTCTTATTTCTTGATGATATAAGTAGGTAATTATGGGCTTTCACTATGGATAAGAAATATGATGCTTTGTCATGTTTTCAAAAATTTCTACCACTTGTACAAAATCATTCTACTAAGAGATGTATGTGTCAAAGAACTGATAGTGGTGGAGAATGTTTCCCAGAGTTTAGAATTTTTTGTGAAGCACATGGAAGTAAAAGGAAAAAAGGGTATTGAAGAGCATATGAACAGGATGATACATGAAAGGATGTTGAGTATACTATCTAATGCTAGTCTTACTCAAAGAGTTTGGATTGAGGTTGTGGCAACTATTGTATGTTTGATAAATAGGTTGGTTAATACTACTTTGGATGCTAGCATTCTAGAAGAGACACAATCGGGTAAGAATCTCTCTTATGATTACTTAAATAGTATTTGGTTGTGAAGCTTATGTGCATACATCGAATGAAAAATACAACAAGTTAGAGCCAAAATCCATTGAATGCATCTTTTTGGGATATCGATAGAGTGACGAGATGGGTTATTGCCTTTGGGATCCAAAAGGTAGAAAGATTGTCTTTGAAATGATGTGATCTTCAGTAGTGAGAAGAGGATGCATAAGCAACCTCTTAAGGAAGTGGAAACAAGACAACTTACTTTCTAAGAGCAAGTTAGAGCCAATTCCTTTTGGAATGTGAATAGAGTGGCAAGATGGGTGATTGGCTTTGGGATCCAGAAGGTAGAAAGATTGTTCGTAGAAATGATGTGACCTCCAATGAGAAGAAGATGCATAAGAAACCTTTTAAGGAACTAAAAACAAGACATGTTACTTTCCAAGATGTAATGCCACCTATTATTTTGCCACATAGGAAAGATGCTAGTATACCATGTAGATAGAGGGTACAAGTGATGCTTCAGCTAGTGAGAAGGAAGCAAGGAGATTTATTGAGCAACATGTTGAGGTTCTTATGGTGCCTCATGAAGAAAGAGTAGAGACTAAAGCTCTCACTCTAAGTCAGCCCATTGTGATATACTGATCTACTTGTATCTCTCATTCCCTTGGAAGATTTTAGCTTGGGTTTGACTATGTGATGTTAACAAATAGTGGAGAGCCATCTTGTTATAAAAAAACCATGACTTGTAACGACGATAAGGTTAAGTGGATCTAGCTATGCAGTCTAAAATGGATTCCATTATGAAGAATTAGACTTGGGGAATTTGTTCCTTTTCTAAAAGGCAAAAATGCTTTGCCATCCAAGTGGATCTATAAGTTGAAGGTTATAGGTGATACTAGACCAAAGTACAAGGCAAGGTTAGTGGCCAAATGTTTTAAGCAAGAAAGAAAGATGAACTTTGATGAGATCTTTTCACCAATGGCGAAATTGACTCTTCATACTATGCTTGCATTAGTGGCTAAAGATGATATGGACCTTGTACAATTGGATGTTAAGACAACATTTCTACATGGTGATATTCATGATGAGATCTACATATAATAGTCAGAAGGTTTTGTGGAACATGGCAAAGAAAAGCTTGTTTACAAGCTAAAAAAGAGTCTCTATGGATTGAAATAGCCCCCATGGCAATGCTATAATATGTTTGGTGCCTATATGAGTGAGATAGCTTGTATACCATAAAGGCTAAGGACAACAGCTTGATAGTGTTGACCCTTTACGTGGATGATATGTTGATAGCTAGAAAAAACAAGTATGAGATTGATGCCCTAAAGAAAAGGTTAATGAAAACCTTTGAAATGAAAAATTTGGGATATATAACTCACATTCTTGGCATGCGTATAATCAGGGATATGACAAAGAGATAGCTCTATTTGTTCCAAAAGGATTATGTTAGTAAAGTGTTGCAAAATTTTAAGTGGAGAGGGAAAGCAATCAATAGTCCATTGCCTCCATATGTGACACTTAGTGTTGATAATAATTGTCCCAAATCAGATGAAAAAAGGTTGAAATGGCCAAGCCTCCATATTCATCACATGTGGACAATCTTAGGTATATTATGATTGCCACTTGCTTGGATAGTGCATTTGCAATGGGAATAGTGAGTATATATGTATCAAATAATGGTAAGAAGGGATGTAGTGAAAGACAACTTAAGGTAGTTGAGTGGTACAAGAGATATGTGCATATGCTTTGGGAGAAGTAGTAGTGGTGTACTTGGGAGAAGCAACAATGGTATACTTGGATATGTAGACATAGACTATGCACGGAATGCATAGTCTATGTCTATATATATGCATGGAATGTTGACAACAGAAAGTTAACCACAGGATATGTTTTTACCATATGTGGTGGTGCAATCTCATAGATGTCTTAATTGTATAAATTCATGGCATTATCTACTAGTGAAGGAGTATATTGTAGTCATAGAGGTATGCAAAGAAGCCAAATGGCTTACTCGTCTAGTGGGAGACTTGGACCTTGGTGAAGACATACCATTATCAAATAGTGATAGTCAGAGTGCCATCATGTTGGCAAAGAATCCTATGTTTCATATGAAAACCAAGCACATAGAAGTGAGGTATCACTTCATTTGTAAGGTGCTTGAGGATAAGAAAGTTGGGTTTATCTAAGTTCATACTGATGATAACCTTGCAGACTTTCTCAATAAGAGTTTGCTCTTTGAAAAGTTTGTACATTGCAGGGAGTTGATGGGCATTGGGTGAGGGTAACTCACATGTATTATACATTACACATTCTCTCATTGTTTTGTCCCCCTTAAAGGCACATTAGCTTTTAAGTAGGGAGTTGTTGGGATAAAGGCAAATATGGCTAGCTGCCTATCTTACTCACTAACCCTAACTGTATATGTGCACACTCATTCTTTAATCTTTGATAGGAAAATAAGGTACTATTCACAAGAGAGCTATTGGAGGCAATACAAACATAGCATTCCCTCCCTTCGTCCCTCCATCCCTCTCTCTCTCTCTCTCTCTCTCTCTCCCAACTTTGTACAATCTCCATGCTCCTTCTAGCTCTAATAACTACTTACTAGTAGTGTGTTAACAATGTAAGGTGAGGCTATTGTGACATTAATGGGGGGGGGGGGAGAGAGAGAGAGAGAGAGAGAGAGAGAGAGAGAGAGAGAGAGAGAGAGAGAGAGAGAGAGAGAGAGAGAGAGAGAGAGAGAGAGAGAGAGAGAGAGAGAGAGAGAGAGAGAGAGAGAGAGAGAGAGAGAGAGAGAGAGAGAGAGAGAGAGAGAGAGAGAGAGAGAGAGAGTGTGTGTGTGTCTTACTTTTCTGGAGCCTTTCTTGATAGAGAGAGAGCGACGAGGATAGTTTTACTTGTGTGGAGCCTTTCTTAATGGTTTTAATTTTATTTGTGTGGAGTCGTTCTTGATGGTGTACATTTGATGTGGAATAACTCTTCATATACCATTGGTTTTAATTTTATTTGTGTGAAATCTTTCTTGATGGTGTACATTTGATGTGCAATAACTCTTCATACATGGAATTCTAGTATATTTAAAACTTAAAACTTTCCAAAAGAACATACTCTTTTGTGTGGTATCTTCATCCCCTTGGATATTTCCCTTGGTTTAACAGTAACTATTGTAGGAAAATGTGACACATGAGCATTGTGTTAATGAAAATGAACCTCTAACTTTCATCATGATGTTTTTGGCCAAGAACCATATATCACCAAAATGAACAAAAGAAAGAGAATTTCTAACTTTTATCTTGATGTATTTGAATGCAAATCATTCTTTCGGTATATTTACTTGTTTGCTAAGTAGCCAAAAATTTCAAAGCGTGATTTAGTTCAAGGTCCGTATGATCCAAACCAATATCATGATAGGCAGTTAAAACTTTACATTTTCTCTCAATCTACAAGTACCCAAAAAGTCAAAAGTTAAAATGGTCCTTCTTAAAAAGAGAATACTTTATAAGCTCTTTTGAATTATGATATGCTTTGAATATAAAGTTTTGAAAGTTCAACTCTTGCTTAAAACAACCTAGTCTTCAAAAGTAAAAGAAAAGCAAAAATTTATTTTTTCACTTATTAGGTAAGAGAAATGCAAGATGTGCTATCATACCAATGTGTGAATACACTCAGAATCACATAGTTTTTTTCCCTCTTTAAGAGGTTTTTTGGCCTTGGACCCCTTGGACCAGTACACACCTTACCCCATTCCATTTTAGGATTCAATATTTATATTTTGTATCTTCTCTTTTATTATCTTGAATAGTAGAGTTATAAGCTCTCTCTTACTCCATTGCTCCTATATCACTCATATTCTTTTTGACTCTCTTTCTATTACTTCCAATAATTCTTATTGAAGCCTCTTTTGCATCCCCTTTACAAGCCTCTCTTGCACAACTCTTAAAGTCATCAAATTCATGTGCCAATCAACATGGGCTTATGTCTTTAGGAGGTGTTAAGCATTCTATCTAGATTCTACTATGTAGACGATTTTATGGCTTCTTTCACTGAACATAAGCATTTTGCGCATTGTAAGTACTTTTTGGGTAATCTCTATAACCCATGAAATCACCAATATGTTTTGTGTTCTGGTCATTTTGCTACATTATGTGATTGATTTCTACACTATGTTTCATTTACCACTTTCAAATTTAGAAAATTTGATGTTATTCCTCTAGATATGGTATTTATTATAGTCTACATACGTTTTAGCCTTATAACTTTCATCTTGTGTTGGAGATTATAAACCGCTTCTATGTATTGCAGATACTTTTTGGAGTTGTGCCTTTTTGATCCGTCTATTAGTGCATTTGATATTAGAATGCTATTGGTTCATGAAAATCTTGATGGGACTAACTATCCCTTGTGGTCTTATATGAAGATGTTGAATCATGTATACTACTACTATGATTTGGGGATGCCTTGTAGTTGTGATTTCAATAGTCTATTGGCGTGTTTGTGCGGCAACAGCCATTAGGTTGCGATACACTATCAAAGTTCTTGGGAGAAATGGTGCATTAAAAAAATTTGCCTCAAATTAATGGAAAGCTTGATGCCCAACTATCCATTGTGGACTTAAATGATACAATAGGTGTTGGTTTCCATGGGGCTATTGAATATTATTTACAAGTATTGAGAAGTAGTATGAGTCTCCTACTATAGCTATCGGTTTTGAAGATACAATGGAGGATGAGGTAGGTCTTAGTAATGTGGTGCTAGATATGGCTTGTATTGAGCATCAATGTAGTTGGAATGTGAAATATGTATATGATAATGCATTAGTGGCATTATATGCAACACAACATTTTATCTCATATTCATTCATGTAAAATTGCAAGTAGGCATAGTATGCACTTTCTAGGCTCTCTCATGTGCATAATGAGACATGCTTTGTCTATCTACATAAAGCCTACATTAGTAGTTGTACTTTGAGTAGATGGATGAGCGTGACACCATGGATGTATTTCTTATGAAAGTCAAGGATCTATAGGAGAAGATTGTTGTTGTGGTTGATGAACTTGTGCATATGATAATCAATCTACCAAGGTACCAAGTGAAAGGTAGAAAGGGTGAGCAAGAATGAGAGCATGAGTGGAAGTAATAAGAAAGAACTATGAAGGTTGGAGTAAGAAGAGAGTAAGACCATATGTGGGAACTCCAACAGTCACAATGTGTGATCAATGACTGTGTCTTCTCTTATTCTATTGTCATACTAAGAAGAAAGAATAAATTGATAGTGATGGGCAACCACCACTTGTAGTGTATAGGTGTAAAGGTAGTAAGTACAATATAAATATAGGTGGCTAGGCACATGTTGCCTTTAATCCCCATAATCTCCCATTTAAAGGTGAATGTGCACAAATGAGGAAAAAAAAAGGAAAAAGTGATTAAGTACAATGTGCACATATAAGTGCAATGTGATGAGGAATATATGCCATCTCATTTTATGCCCATCATCTTCCTAAGGAAGACGTAATGTTCCATCGGGAAACTTTTATGAGTGATCAAAAGGATTCTCGTTTATAGAGATCTTAACAAGCTCTATTTTCTTGTCCTCAACCATTTCTCTGATAAAGTGGTAATGAACCTTAGTATACTTAGTCTTTGCATGAAAGATTGGATTATATGCCAACTAGATGACACTCATATAGTCGAAATGCAATGTAGGAGCCATGTCTATGATACTAAGGTCTACAACCAAGTAGTGTAACCATAGAGTCTTCTTGCAAGCCTTAATGTTGATGCAATGTACTTAGCCTCAATATAGAGAGGCAATGTATTTCTACACCCTAGACATCCAAGAAATAACACCTCCAATAGAGGCAAAGACATAGATAGCGACGGACTTCTTATTATTTGCATATCTTACATAATCCGAGTTTGTGTAACCCATGATTCTAGTGTTTTGATGACTTCCATAGGAAAGGCATAATTCTATAGTGCCCTTAAGGTATCTCATGATACCCTTCATAGCATCCCAATGTTATCTACTAGGTGTTGGCATATAATGAGCCACAACTCCCACTGTGAATGCAATGTCATGTCTAGTGGATATTATGGCATACAGTAAGCTGCTCACAGATGCATATGAGATCTTGGCTATATCAACCCTCTCATCATTATTTGAATGGGAAAAATTTGCATGACTCACCAAAGGATTTTCAATTGGCTTACCATCCTACATATGGAACTACTCAAATACTTTGGGAATGTAATTTTGTGTGACAAGAAGAGGAGTCCCTTAGAGTGATTGTGTGTAATGCACATACCAAGTATGTGAGAGACATGTCCTATGCCTTTCATCTCAAAGCTCTTCTTGCACCGAGTCTTAAAAGTATCTAGGTCATCATGAGCACTCCCAAAAATTAGTATATAATCAACATATAATATCAAAATGATAATGTTACCATCATGGTCCTTCTTTGTATAAAGACACATATCCATATACCTATGTGAATATGACTATAAATGCATGAAAGCATCAAACTTGTAATACCATTCCTTAGGTATCTACTTAAGTATATAAAGATTCTTCCATATACCTACGTGAATATGACTATAAATGCATGAAAACATCAAACTTGTGATACCATTCCTTAGGTATCTACTTAAGTCTATAAAGATTCTTCCATAACTTGCACACAAGATATTCCCTATCCTTATCCACAAAGCCCTTATGTTGCTATACATAGATGTTTCCATGTAGGTCCCTATGTAAGAAAGTCTTTTTCACATCCACCTGATACAAGTCTAGATCCATATGTGCAATCAAGGCCAAAGCCAAGCGAAGGTAGTCATCTTGACCATATGAAAAAATATCTCATCAAAATCAACTCCCTCTTCCTGTTTAAAATCATTACCAATGAAATGGGACTTCTATGCTAGCTTAGGGCAACTAGGGGTGCTCTTTAGCTTATATATCCACTTGCATGGGAATGCATGTTTTCTACTAGGCAATGGAACCAAATTTCACATATGATTCTTCTATAATGAATTAAACATAGACTGCATGGTCCTATCCCAAGAGTGACTATCACCTCTACTCATAGCCTTCTCATAAGTAAGGGACTCACCAAAATTTGTCACCATGACATAATGTATAGAGGGCTCATAACAATCAACACAATGTGTAGATCTAGTAGAGCATCTCAAGATTGGCTAGGGGACTTAAACATATTGTTCTCACCATCCAATGTCATGATCCTAAAGAAGTAGGTGTCTCAAACCACTACATCATCAATAGTTGTAGGCTATCTAATTGGGGTTGGCCGTATAATAACAATAGGATCCTCTTGAAAGATAACCTTCTTGTGCACCTCAAGCACTAGCTTTGATTGCTTATGTATCTTGCCTTGATGAAAGACAACATCATGGCTATGGATAACCTTTCGAGCTTGTGGATTCCAAAGTTGATAGCACATCTCATTTGCATCACTATATCTAAGAAAGATGCATTTCTTGGACTTTGGATGTAGCTTGTTATTGTGCTTTTCCTTAGGAATATTATGCCTCACATCCAAAGACTCTCAAAAGCATATGAGGGAGGTTTTCCAAACTCTATCTCCTTTACACCTCTACGACCTAGAGTAGTACCTGGGGATCTATTAGTCAAGTGAATGGAAGTAATAACTACCTTAGCCCAAGATATATGCATTAAGCCTACCTAACTAAGCATATTGTGGACTCTTTCTTGAATAATCCTATTCATATGCTTTGCAACACTATTCTAGGTTGGGGGTGTAAGGGGTGGTCAATTAATGCTTAATACCCATCTCATCATAAAATTGCTCAAAAGCATGTGAGATGTATTCATTCCCATTTTTAGATCTTAGGCATTTCACTCTATGCTTAGACTGATTCTCAACCATGGCAAGAAAGCACTTAAAAATACACAAAACTTCTGACTTCTTCTTTATGGGATAGGTCTAAACTTTATGCAAATAATCATCAATGAAAGTAACAAAATACTTTGCACCATCCAAGGACTGACAGGACATGGGACCACAAACATCTAAATGAACAAGGGCCAAAGGCTCACTCATGTGCATAGTGCTAGAATTATGCATGTTGCAAGTTTGCATACCATATAACTGTAAAAATGTTAGATCTAGAGCACGATAGGAGCTATGGAGATTGGAAGGTGAAGACTAAATTCATGTTGACATGGACAATGAGTAGACAACTATTACACATGTGAATTAGGTTCCAAGATGGAAGCTTGGACTCATAAAGACAATCTTGCGTATTGGACTGACAATGACAATGACACTAAGACTGAAAGAGGAAAGTATCATGATATTGCATTCTTCATTATGAAAGTGATAGTCAAGTACAATGCTTTATAAAAGTTGGGTTGTTCCACTCTCCTTCATCGTGCATATGGGATTCAGGACATCTCTTCTTGGAGCATACATCATTTATCTATTTCTCAACAGCCCCTCAAAATAACGAGTCTCTATATTTGTTGGCTTTTCCTCCACCTACATGGTGACATGGCCTAGGAGACTAGCTTATAGGTAGCCTAGTCACGTTAAAGCTTGAAACTTTACATCTTTGGCAAGGGTTTTTACAAAGCAAATCCCCTAAGGGAAAGATAGAAATCCACTATGGAAAAAACATATGAAAGATATAATGAAAATTCTTTAGAACAATTTGTTAGAGTTGTTGATAGTAGTAGAAGCATCATCATCATCATCATCATCATCATCATCATCATCATCATCATCATCATCATCATCATTCATGAACTAGTTCTGGTGGTGATCATTCTGCATCTGTTGTGCTCTTTTCTTGTGGAAACATTCATTGGATGTATGGCTAGTCTTGCCACAATAATGACATGTAATCCGATACTTGTTATTTTTGGTACTGAGTCCTTGACCACGGCCTCTTGCTCCATAAGTACCCTTGGTGTATAAAAGACTATTGTTGGTGGTTTGTTCATTTGTTTAAATTTGCTTTCTCCATCAAGTATTGAGTGCTCAATATATTTAAGTGAGAGACTTGGAATATCACTTAGGGTGGACACAAGATTCTCATATGGATCCTTATTTACACTTGCAAGCAGTATGGCTATTGCTTCATCTTCATCAATATTCTTCTTAAGAGTTGCATGGGGTTTTAGGCTCTTGAACTTGTTAATGTGTATGGTCATGAAAGCACTATCTTTTATATCCAATTTATAAAATTGCATGAGTAATTTTACCTTTGAATTCTTTGCTTGGGTACCAAAGATCTTGTCAAGTTCCTCCCAAGAAATTCTAGCATCTCTGATGCTAGAGATATGATGTAGCACATCATCACTTAGTCCCCAGGCAATGATGCCTAGTGCCTTGTTATTCATCTTTTTCATTATTTGGTTTTTGGTGGAGTTGCTGCAAGGATCCCACTTTTTGAATCTTCTCTTCCACCATCTGCATTACCTTCATCATCTTCAAAGAGATTTCGGAGGTCTTTCCTCATCATGAGGCGGTACATAGTCTTTTCCTTCCAGGCATGAAAGCCTTCAACATTGAATTTAGCTATTTGCTCAAGTTCACTCATTGCGAAGGAGGTCTTACCACGAGTGTACTTAGGAAGTGTCTTACCATGAGATTTGATCAATTAGGGCATTACAATAAGCAATTGAGATGGGATAAAAAATGAGTTGTTCTTGAGTGAGCTAATGATCCAAGTGCTAAGAAGCACTAATGGTGTATTAAGAGATACTATGCCTTGAAGACTCGATGTTGAGCTCGATAGTTGATGCTTGATGTTCCAAATCTTCTTCTTGAGAATTTCTCTTGTTGGAAACTAATCAGACCTGAGTGTTTGAGGCTTTGGTGTGTTGGAATGAAGTGGAAAATAAAGTGAAAAAGAGCTTGCCTTATAATGGCCACGATGGACTGTTTAGGGTTTTGATAGATCACATGTTTTTTATTTATTGTAGTGCATTCGGACAGCCATTGGCCGAGATGCTTGATGAGGGAGAAGCTCTTCTAGTGAGCTTTCATTGCCCTGTAGTTGCAGAACAGATCACGACCTGTGCGCGGAGATCCAGACGTACGACGATAGAGACATCACAAATTTTGACTAGCGAGCTGCAATATTCAAAATTCTGGTGCATAGAGTGGCTAACTTCCTGCTATTATGTGCCAGGGTGGAGTGACCTAAGCATGGGAAGAGATGTCTAGAAGGAAGCTTGAGAAGATTCCACATGGATGAAGAGATTTAAGTGCTCAAACGGAGGTGGGTGTAGCCTGGCTATGGCAGCCATGAAAGCTAGAATGAGGGTAGAGATGAAAATGAGGTTATAAGCTAGCATTGAGCTAGATTGAAGTTACGAAAGCTTGAGAGAGCAAAGAAAAGAGCTAGATTAAGCTGGGCCATGCTCAGCTAAGCTCTGATACCATGTAAAAATGTTGGATTTAGAGCATGGCAAGAGCTATGGAGGTTGGAAAGTGAAGACTAAATTCATGTTGACATGGACAATGAGTAGACAACTATTACACATGTGAATTAGGTTCCAAGATGGAAAATTGGACTCATAAAGACAATCTTGTGTATTGGATTGACAATGACAATGTGGAGCCCCAAGAGGAACACCAAGGGAAAGGGGATTCTACTACAAGAAAATCTATCTTGTAACATCAATAAGCTTTTATTTCATTCTTTTGATAACCAAAAAAAAGAAAACAACAATTCTTCACGCGGCATCATAGTAGTTATCTCCCAGGATTTGATAGAATCAACTATAATCTTCAACTTCTTCATAGAATCCTTCAATAGAACAAAGAACATAAAAGAATACAAAATCTTTGAATGAAAATCAATCACATAGTATTCATCTTCAATGTCTTCATAGTTTTCTCTCTCAATCTCTCATATACAATTACACTGTTTTGATAGAATTGACTATATTTGGCTCTCTCTCTCTCTCTCTCTCTCTCTCTATCAATAGTACATCATCTCCTCACTACAATACTCTCATAATGACTCTCAATAATCCTTCTTAGGTCGTGGATGCACCTCCCAAGAGGTATGTCTGATGTGAAGAGGCACCAGAGCCACTACAGTGTCTCTTCACAGCTCACTACTGTCACTGTTACTCCAGTCTTCTCTTCAGTCTTCAGCAGCTGCTTCTTCCATTTGTTTTAGCTCTTTTGAACTTAGATTCATCCTTTCCAAAAGTTAGACAAATTTTCCAAAGTCACACATACTTTCTATAGAACACTTACAGAAGATCTACAGAACAGTATAGTACCGGAACAGAGCAAATACAGAACAATTACAGAGCAGAGACAGAGGCTCTACAGAAGGTCTATAGAGGGTCACAGAAGGTCATCAAAACCTCATAACTCATACTAAAACCATTCCAAAATATCAAAAACTATTCAATAAGCTTCCAAAAGATCTCAACCTTCATCAATCATCAATCCATGCTTCATACAGAATAAAATCAGAACAAAACAAAAGCTATACAGAACCAATCAGAACCTCAACAGAACCTATCAGAACATCACAGAGCTTCATATCTCTACTAAGAATCATCATGAACTTCCAAAACATAATCAATATCATCCAAAACACTCTCAAATACTTCCATTAACAACCATACATCACTCTAAAGCAAAAAAAAATCAATCATTTAGACCTCAAAAACAACAAAAATCAGTCAAAAATTCAGCCTTTTTCCACTCTCAACATATCCCCGTACTTAGAAAGGAAGCGTCCTCGTGACCTAAGGAAAATAAGAATATAAGTTCACTAAAGAGCTCAATTTAATCTTCTGTAGGATCTTCAATAATCTTGCCAAACCACGACCCCAACTTATCACCTGTATTTCTAGAAAAAACTACTAAAGGAAAACTTTGTTATTCATTAACTCATCTGATAATCATTTAAAAGTCATAAAAAATTTGTAAAGGATATAAGAGGTTCTTCTTTAGCTTTCCACCACAAGCTGTCCATCCACCATCAATAGTTTGAAAAGAGCTCTCAAACAAATTATTCTCAATCACCACGAACTCATCACGTACAAATATTACAACACACACACAAACACAACCATCTGAATGACACCTCCAAAAAGAGATATATATATCATTTGTTAACAATCTAAGACAGAGACAAGAGTGAAGAAGCAATAGTCAGAGGAGAGTGCTCTCTCTCTTTCATTATCATTCCACACACTACTTAGTGAATGTACAACCTAAGGTCACAAAGGACCATTCACACCAAAGCAGTTAAGTCCTAAGCACCGACTTGTTTAATGTCCGCATAGTGTGGTACAACTAGACAACTTAAGTGTCGGGTATGGTCATACCAAAGATAGTAGATCGAGCTTGAAGTCTTAACACTCCCCCTCAAGCTCAAGACAGCATCTGCACACCAAGTAGCTGTCTAAAAACACTGAACTTATCTTTACCCAAGGACTTGGTAAAGATATCCGCAACCTGCTCATCAGTCTTTACATGCATGAGATCAACTCGTCCTGTAAGAACCATCTCTCTGATGAAGTGGTAGTATACCTCTATGTGTTTCATTCTGGCATGATATACTAGATTCATGGCCAAGAGTACACTACTCAGATTATCGCATAGTAACTTCACTGGAGCATCTACATGTATGTCCAAATCAGCCATAAGCTTGAGCAACCATGAAATCTCGCATGCTGCCAATGCAGCACCCTTGTACTCTACCTCAGTACTCGACAAAGCAACCGTAGGCTGCTTCTTGCTGCTCTAGCTGATCATGCCACTTCCAAAGCCAAAAGCATAACCACTCGTAGATCTGCGATCATATGAGCATCCTGTCCAATTCACATTTGTGTATCCAACCAGTTTCAAGGGCTTATCTCTCACATAGAACAGCCCATAATCTACAGTGGACTTAACATATCTCATAATCCACCTAACAACATCCAAATGTGGCTTACTGGGCTTCTGCATAAACTGACTTATGAGCCCAACTACATAACTCAAGTCCGGCCTAGTGATGGTCAAGTAGATCAGACTTCCAACCATCTATCTGTACATAGTCAGATCCTCTACTTCAGCTCCAGTGCTCATGTCTAGCTTAACATTCTGATCAAGAGGTGTATCCAATGGTTTGCATTTAGCCATGCCATACTTCTTCAGCATTTCCATGGCATAGTGCTTCTGCATCAGCCATAAACCATTTTTTTAGCTGGAACTACCTCAATGCCCAAGAAATACTTCAGTTCTCCTAGGTCCTTCATGTCAAATTCAGATTTCAGCATCTTCATTACATGCTGTATGCCCAAGTCATTATCACCAGTGATTATCAAATCATCAACATATATGACCAGCACTACCAAGCCACTGTCAGTCTTCTTTGTAAATAGGCTGTGATCAGCCCTACCAATAGCAAATCCCAATCTCTGCAAGTAGTTACTGATCCTAGTATGCCAAGCTCTCGGAGCCTGCTTCAGCCCGTACAATGCTTTTTTCAGCTTATATACATAATGCTGAAAATCAGGGTGAACATACCCTTCAGGCTGAACCATATAAACATCCTCTGCTAAGTCACCATTAAGAAATGCATTCTTATCGTCCATTTGCTGCAATTTCTAGCCTTTAGCAGCAGCCAAAGCAATCACAGTGCGTATGGTTGCCATCTTGGCAACAGGGCTGAATGTTTCCTCATAATCAAGTCCATACTGTTGGGCACACCTCTTAGCAACCAGCCTGGCTTTGTACCTTTCCACACTGCCATCCGACTTGCATTTGATTTTGTAGACCCATTTGCAACCAATGGTCTTTTTCCCTTCAGGCAGTGGCACAAGATCCCATGTCTTATTTTTAGCCAAGGCATTCATTTCTTCATCCATAGCTGCACACCAGTTCTCATCTTTCACTACTTCAGCATATGTACCTGGTTCTTTGATCTCCATCACTTTTGTCATGTAAGCATAATGCTTTGCAGAGTAGCCACTGTAAGTCAACCTGTCAACAGGGTATCTGACCCTCTGTGATGAGTGTCTAGGCTATGGTGCACTGCTCGATTCCCCTCTCTCATGAGGATCTTCCTATTGTAGCCGTCGACAATCAACATAAAATAAGAAGATCCCCCCAAGGCCCATGTAGGCATCTTTCCGCACAAGTTAGCATGCACCAACTCTAGAGAAGCATGTGCTCTATTCTTGCTTTCTTGTGGAAATTCCTTTCTCTATTGCTTGCCCATCATACAAGCTTCACATGGTTCCTTCAATTCAGTCATTGCAGGTAGGTGAGCAACCATACCTTGCTTGTGTATCTCCTTCAACACTGCAAATCCAATGTGTCCAAACCTTTCATGCCAAAGCTTACTTGTGCCCACTCCAACGGTAGTTGTAAGAGCACTTAGCTCATATAGATTGTTCCTTCTTTCTCCTTTGCCAACAACTTTGCCATCATTGTCAAGAATTTTTGCACTTGTCTTCTTGAACCTCACTTAATGACCAAGATCAGTTATGGCAGCAACAACTGATAACAGATTTCTCCTAATTTTGGGAACATACAACACATTTGAAAGCTTTTTGACATCACCATTTGTAGCAACAAATGAAATAGTACATGTGCTTGCAGTAGGGCATTTTGCATCATTTCCAACTATCATAGTGAAGCATTCTTGTAGAGGCTGCATAGAATTGTATAGACCTTTATTGGTCATGTGACGGGAGGCCCCACTATCCAACACCCATGAGTCAGTGGCAGATTCTTCTTGCCCCAAGGAGCACACCTCCTCAATGTTCGCCATGAATAACTCCAACTCTGCTTCAGTCGTATTGGTTGTCTCTTTCCCTTTACTTTTAAGGGTACCATTCTTTTCATCTGCCTTTTTGACACGACAATGTGTGATTGCATGTCATTTCTTCTTGCAGTAGAAGCACTCTCCTTGAAACTTCTTCGTACCGTGCTTCTTCTTTTTGTCACCATCATTTTTGGTGGAGGAACCACCTTTGCCTTTTGCATTGGTAGAGAATGCAACATCTCCATTGTTGCTTCCTTCTCAGGCTTTCAGCCTCAACTCCTCCTCCAACAATAATGCACAAAACTCCTCAAAACTCAAAGCTTGAGGTCGCACTTGAGTATTAAGGACAGTTACTATTCCATCAAAATTTTATGGACAAATTCGAAGACACCTTTGAGCTAGCTCCTCACTAGTCTTTTGTATCCCAACACCAGCCATCTGGTCGCGCAGATTCTTAATTCGAGTGATGAATGCTTCAGCTGTCTCTCCTTCAGCAAACTTCTCCGCTGCTAGTTGATTCTCTAAGTTTTGAATCCTTGTTTGGTTTCGTGTTTCATACTGACTCCTCAGTACATTCCAAGCCTCTTTTGCTTTGGTTGTGTGCTGAATCAAAGTCAGAACACTGTCAGAACAGCTTGTAACTAAGGCACACAATGCATCTGCATTCCTTCATTTTCAAGCTCATAGAAGATCTGCATTCAGAGGAATCATCACACTAGGATTTGATGGGTTGGGGGTAGCTTGTGGTTCTACATCAATCCCCAGCACAGTCTCCAAAAGCTCATAAGAATCAATGATAGTTGTAATTTTGAACTTCCACAAGGTATAGTTTGTACCATCTAACTTTCCTTTGCTGAAGGTTGGTGGACAAATCCACAATGTTTGAATAGCTGGTACAGCAACACCACCTCTTGCACTGCTTCTTGATGCGCCAGAACCGCTTCCGGAAGGCGATATTGTTCCTCTTTACTGTTGAAGCCTTTGCCTCTTGTGCACTCTTCGATCCCTAGAGCCCCCTGGGCTCTGATACCATGTAAAAATTACATGGCGCAGCAAACATAATTTGAGAAAGAGATAGAGATAGAGAGTACACAACATATAAGAGGAGAAGTAGAAAATTTCTTTAGCTCCAAACAACTGATACATAGATGGCTCTATCCACTAGTGCACTTCTAGAGTGAAGCTTAGATGGCGATCTAAACAGAAGATAGGTGAAGAGCTTAAGGCTAGCTGGAAGAACTCTGATTGGGTGAAAGATAGATGATCGATGGCTATGAAGGGGTTTAGCTTTTATAGCCCATGAAGGTGGTTAGGTTAGCATGACGACCGACCTACCATATGAGCCTTCACTAGTCGGCTAAGGAATATTCCATGGAATATTTCCTTTACCGATGTGCCTCTAGTTGCTACTAGCTTAACTACTCAGTCCAACCCAAAGGATAGACCCACAATGGTCACCTTTTTGCCATCTGGTCACATAGACCTCATCTGATTATACAAGTCAGGACTCAACCAATGTCTAGGCTCACATTTGGCTTCTCCTCATAATGGGGGCCTTACAACTTTGAGCACCATGGATCATTGGTTGCACCTTATGAGGGTGGGGCATTAAGCATATCTAACACCCCCTTGGTACATCGGGTCCTAGGTTGTCAAAGTATTTGGGGATCGCTATTAGAGCTCACTCTAACTCAAAATTGCACTTTTCACCCTCACTAGAAGAGGTTGTCTCCCCTGATGCTTGCAATTCTAAAGCTAACTCCACCCCAAATAATGGTGTGATGCAAGGCTGAGCTAATCCCACTTGCTCAAAATCTACCACCTTGAGGCATTCTAGCCAAACTTGATCACAATCTATCTTGGCAACTCCTTTGTTCACTCAAAACATGTTGACCTCTCAGGGTTTAGTGTCTACTCTAATTTGCTCAACCACTCTTCCATCTATGTCATAATATATGGCCCCTACTTCCTCTTCACTCTCCTCACTGATGGAATATCAGCCTTTGTACTCATCATCAGAATCCTCATACTACCTGGAACTATCTATCGCTTTGCAGGGTCCCTAATTTTGAGCTTTGCCACACTGGTCATGGGAGTCTAATAATATGACAAGTTTAGTGCACCTTAGTCCATTGCCACTCTTTGCTTTCCATAAGATCCATGAGGGGCTTTAAATTGGCAGTTGGGTTACTCATGAGCTCCCTTGATAGGTACTCAAGGATTTTGTGGAGCTCCAATTTGTTTGTTGGCACAAAATAGGTGATTGCTATTGGTTGGCTACTAATGAGAATCCCAACCATCATGCAAAAATGCACTGTGGGTAGGTTAGAAGTGATAGCAATGTTAGGATTGCTAAAAGTTGAGTTTACATCGAATGGGAGATCAATCGTTTCCATGTGCATCTAGTCACTTTCATCTTCAAGGCAAGGAATATACCTTGTTAGAGGTCTATAATCACTTCTAGGCCTCGAGTCACCCTTTAATAGAGTAGAGATGGCATCTAAGTCCATGGAAAGGTTTTTCAAGTGTCCATCTCTACTCGGACTACTTTTGATCTATTGCCCAAGAATATTAAGCCATTACCCTAGTCCTTTATCACTCTAGCATTCCTCATCCAAGGCCTACCTAGTAGGATATCATAGTCCACTCCCTTCATAACTATGAACTTCATCAAGAATTGGATTCCCGCTATCTTTAAAGGTCAATCCTTTTAGGACTCTGAAAAGTCTAACCTTCATCCCCTTCACTAGAGTGACGTTAAATTGTGCAACTTCTATTGGTGGTGGGTTTCCCCAAGCTTAAAGGACTGCGTGACTTCACTAACCCATGCTCTTGTGTCCAATATCCCCTTTTGTGTAGTATCTCCTAAGGCAAGCATCTAAGTTCCCTCCCAAAAGGCATTCACCTTTGCAAACTTAGATATTGGATTTAGTGTTAGGCTTGGTATGTGTGTCACGACATCGTGGTTTGGAAAGTCTTGCGGTTTATGTTCATTATTGCATTCTACTACCCATCATTTCAATTCTTGCCAAAGTGTGGAGTTTTGCCTAAGCAATACTCCCAAGGACAATGTCACAGGAGTTATTATTTGTGTGTTAGCAATTTTCCATCCAACTTTTCCTCCTCAACTTCATGGGCCCCCTCCCAATTCTCTTGAGCTCTTCGCATAGTCGTGGCCCCCCCATTTTGCCCATGTAGGTTCTCACGTGGCAGTGTTGTCTCTCTCCTACTCTCAGATATGTGGGAGAGACTAGTGGGCTCAAGGTTAGAGTTTGTTAATTTCATTCACAATGATAGGTTTAGCATCTCAAAGGTGAGCTTGTTCCTCATTTGTCCATTCCTTGATCTTATCTGTAGCCTTTAGTCGTGTTGGTTGGGGTCAGAGTACTCTCCAACCTTAGTGCTTCCATTTTCTCTCATCTTAGGAGTAGATGTTTCTACTTTAGCATTAGTGACATGTTTCCCCTTGGTTAACATAGTCTCATTCTTGGTCTTGAGTGTTATTTTCGCCTTCGTCCTCTTTTTTCTTCATTTTTGACTCTTCTTCCCTATAGAGGATGCATCCAAGTTGCTAGGTCCAAGTAATGAGGTAGCAGCCTACTTTGTTTGAGCTTGTTTCATGACATTTATGGGGATAGGTGTAGCATTGTTTTCTGTTGACGCGATACAAAAGAGTCCAAGTGGCATAGATGGTATGATTGTCAAGCTAGTGGAGGGATTTTGCCTATGGCAATCAACAAGCAAGTGTGTGACTCCGCATTCGAGGCATCTCAAGTTGGCCTTCTCTCTATTTGATTTCTCCTTTTTAGGGTAGTGGGATGAGATATGGCCTCGATGACCACACATCCAACATGCTATATGGGTTCTTGGTTATGAGCTCCTCCTAGGCCTCTACCTCTTCCTCTACATAAGGCCATGACTATACTCCATCAATATTGGATTTCCCTCTTTGTCATAAGAGACATAAGGGTTCAAGTAAGAATCTTCCTCCAGTGGTTCCTCCATGAAGTGCACTAGAGAATCACTTGGTGGATGGGTCATGATAGGTCCTAGTAGTCTAGGGATTCCCGTTGGGTTGATGTTTATCCTTGGGGTGGATGGCTTTGAATCGTTAAGTGTAGGGAGAGAAAAAGGGGCTTCCCTTTCAAAGTATGGAACTCTTGGGTAATGTGGCTGAGTATAAGGCTGCTAGTAAGGCAACCATCTTAGCAACTGGTAGTACATGGTGTTATGCTTGAATCTTTCGTAATTCACACAAGGCCTTGATAAAGGATCCAAACATTCAGAAGGAAAGTGGTTCCCTCCATATTGCACACATTGCATTTGAGGTCATACTAGCCTTCATATTGACTCTTGTAGTTTGGCCAGCTCTAATTTTAGATAGGCTATAGCTTGAGTCTAGTCAACACTCTTTCCTTTTTCTTGTTCACTAGGGATTTCTTGCTTGCTAGTTGATGTGGCTCTCTCAGCATTCCTAAATGCATTGCTACCTCTCTATGTAGCATGAGAGATTCTCTCCCTGAGTAAGTCATCTACCTATATGGCCCCCTCAAAGACTCTTATAAGCACATACCTTTGCATGTTTGAGCCGTATAGAGCTCTTTGTTGCGGATCCTGTCAATGAGTATAGTAGATACCTCTCTCTCATTAGATTGCTTTGCCATAGGTATCCTCTTGTAGAGACTCGTCATACATGTGTGACGTAGTTTCCTATGTCCTCTTTGTTTTTTTGGTTGACATTCATTAGCTTAACAATGAGGTTATCAAAGTATCTTGCCTCTTTGAGAATCTCTTGATGAAGAGATTCTTCAAGCTGAGTAAAGCTATTACATTCACCATCATCTAGACTGGTGAATCAAGCCAAGACCGAAAGCTTGTGCTCGTTGAGCAAGGTTTGTGAGGTTGTTAGGCTTGTACAACTGCTTTAAAAACTTGATGAAGCTATAGGGATAATTTCTTACTTGGTATTTATCAAGTTACTTTGCAACTATGGGTATTTTTGTTTGGCTCCGTGTTTGGGATAACTCCCAACTTGGTTAGCAATGATGCCACCCAAATTTATCCCACTTTGCTAAGCATTGGTATTGCCTAGCAATATTTTTGTGAGTATCTCACCCATTGTAAGGTTGGCTTCTAGGGCTCTCTCCCTATTATTGATGCTGCCTCCCATTCCATTCCTAGTTAAGACGGCTAGGATTCAATTAATCTCATTGAGTTTTGTACTAATGCAATCTTTGAGCCCTTTTCCCTTGGCTATAATTTTCAATGTGTTGTAATGCTATCCTTGCCAATCTCCTCTCCTCCTCAAGGTCGGCTATGACATCGACTACTAGTCTTCCATGGTGCACTATTCTCATATGTTGTCATACTATGTAATAAGTTGTCAAATGTTGTTTGGGTACTTTGCCATGTTAAGGTCATGGTTGAGGTCAAGATTGTTCTCATTCGAGTTGGTGCTTTCCATAGTAGTTGCCTCTCCTAACTAACTAGTGCATCTATGAGGTCAACTAAACCAGCTAAAGATGTATTCCTATCTTGGTGAATCTTTCCTTCCCTCATGTGGCCTGATGGGTGTGTCTCCTCTAGGTCTTTATTCTAGATGTCTTGGGTCACTTGTCTGACTCTCAA
The DNA here is from genome assembly GCF_053477565.2 of Lygodium microphyllum. Taxonomy (NCBI): domain Eukaryota; kingdom Viridiplantae; phylum Streptophyta; class Polypodiopsida; order Schizaeales; family Lygodiaceae; genus Lygodium; species Lygodium microphyllum. The sequence continues at coordinate 30,833,608 of NC_141150.1, forward strand.
GGTTGTACTCCTACTAGTGGGTTCATTTTTAGCTTAGCCCCCCCTTAGTGGGTTCCTTCTTAATCCAACTATTTGTAAACTTATACACTAGCAGTGCAATGCAATGTGTACTATGCAAAATCAAGCTTTCTAGCTTTCACATGTGCTTAAATGGCTACAATGCTGAGTGTGACATTTGATGAAGTCAACTGCATCCAATCAATTTCTTGTCCTCCTTATTACATTTGGAGGGGGTTTTGATTATACATAATAGCTAAAATTGGGTCCTCTATGGGCCGTGCTAGCTGGTCTAACGGCCATTCAGCCAAGTGGGTCAACTTGGATCTCTATCCATGGTAGGGGCCAATGGTTAGTCCTTCCAGTCCCTTCCCCCCAGACTGGTAGGTCAAGGCTTTTGAGTGCAAACTATTCTATGGTTTCACCTACTAATTTGGACTTCACCCTAGTTTGTGGCCAATTTTGCTAGCAACAAGCTCTAATAGGTCCCAACATGGTGAAAAATAAGACAAAACAGGGTTTTGGACAACGTGTCCGAGTCCTAGACTTGGCCGTTTGAGTCATAGATTCAGTTGTCCAAGTGGACTTCTCAAAGTATTTGGCTATCTAGGTGACCAGACTCGGACTCAAATCAGGGCTGCCCATCCGAGCATTCGAGTGGCTATCTGAGGGTGAGTGGTCTCAAATCAAATGTTTGAATTGGTCTACCTTAAGTGACTCGGACGTTTGAGGCCTACAATCGCCATCCAAGCAGCACCCAAAAACCCAAAGTATGACACAAAAATCCTTTCTTACGGCTTAATGCTCACTATTTTAATGCAACCATGATCCCATAACAATGCAACAATCAAGAGACAAGGTTTCAGAACATATGTGGAAGGCTAAACGTGTTAACAATAAGGATTGTAGATGTTGTTGCCTATAGACCTGTCACTCCCTGTCTCTCAATCTCATTGAACACAAATGATCTCTCTCTTCCCTTTTTTTTACCTTTTGTATTCTCTCTTTCTCCCCTCACACTCTGTTTTCCTACCTAGACATAAAAAATCTATTTCCTTTCTTCCCTTATTCCCCTGTTTCTTGGTTATCCAGAGGGTTATCTTCTCCTTCTTTTTCCTGATTTCCCACACCTTAATGGCTCAAATCAGATCAAACTACACAACTTCTACTCTAACCAATGCACAAAAAGCTTCCTAAATCTAAACAAACCCATAAAAGAGATTGAATAACCTCTGAATCCCTTACTTCCTGCTTAAAACCAAGTGTCATTTTGAAGATGAACTCTTACTTTTTCACTCGATTTGGAGTGCACAAGCACTAAAGCTTGAATTCGTTGATCTCAAAAAATAGAACCAAAATGTCGTCACTCTCACCCATGCGCAAATTTTCAAGACCCATGGATTGCTTATTGCTTCAAGCGTTTCAAGCTGAGAGCTATGGCTACCTCTCACATAGCTATGTGTACTCTTCCACACACCAATGTAGTGAGCTTACCTTTGAAGCCAATCGAGTACCTCCTCCCATGAATTTATTAATGGCTCCATAATTCAAGATGCAAGCTCAACCAAACTCCATCTCCAAGCTTCGAGCTTTGACCTCCATAACTATGTACACAAGAAGGGGGAAAGAGAAGAGGAAGATGATGAAGAGAGGAGAAGAAGAGCTTATCCATGGTTCGTTGCTCCCTCACACACACTCTCTCACACTCCCTTTTTGTGCCTCTCTCATGCACAAAAAGGAAGTAAGATCAAGAAGCAAGAAGAGAGCAAGTTTGGCCACACACAAGAATGAGCTTCTTCATTGATTTCTTGACTTTTATACATGTTCTTATCCCTTCCTTAGGCACCCATCCCCCTTTTTGGTCCTCTTCTATCTTTTCTTCTCCTTCCTATTAGTGTGGGCCTCAACCCCATCTCTCATTCTTTACAATTTGCACGGAAGAGAGCTTGTCACTCTTTAACAAAATGAATTGCAATGCGCCTAGAGATTTTCTTCCTAGAATATCATGATGTGCTTACTATTGTGTTCTTTCTTTTACATTTGAGACTTTTTTACCTACACTTCATATCTCTAGATTTTTTCTAAGTGTGCATTTCTCTTTTGTTTTTCTCTCGCCCTTGGGACTGTCCTCCATTTTTTATTTTTCAGTGTTTTTGTCCTGGTCTTCCAAGGGTGTAAAAGAAACAAATCCTCATTGAGTAAGATGTCATGATATATTGAAGAATCAATGGAAATATAGATTGCTCAGTATTAAGGAGGCTTGAGATGACAGTCTAGTTGCAATAGTCCTATCTAATTGTGAGTCTCCATGGTAGTACTTCTTTTCTTAGTTTATTTTCTTCGTGATTATGAATTTCAATTACTTATATGTATATTCCCTCCTTATAGTTATTTTTCCATAATATTTTGAATCCAAGGAATAACATGAACTATTATTGTCCGGCTTGCATTTGCACTTCAAAATAGCTTTTGATAACATATCATCATACTCGCTCCAAATTTCTCACGAGGAGGCGGTTTTATGTGTAATAATACCAGAGGCCTTAACTTCCACATGTATTCATTCCACTGCACTCAAGGATAGAGTCAAGCTTTTGCAAAAAAATTTGGTTATAACAATGATCTTTAAACCATGCAAAGGGTTTGGTCCTTTTCATACTTGTCATGGATAAATTGTCAAGAATCGCTTGGTGGGGGGACTTGCTCAAGATGCTGCGCCGAACACACATAGAATGCACAATGAGAAGCTCACTCAAGAGACAAGAAGAGAGATGGAGGCCAAAAGGTTTTCTTGTTGGTTTCTTCTTCTTCTTTCACACACTTTTACAATGTACACAAAGTATAGATAAGATACAACATAAAGGAAAGTGGCCTACTAAGTTAAACAATGCATAACCGACTACACTAGTCGACTGGCGCTATAGCTATGCCAGCTGTAAATAGCCTGAATATAATAAGTAATGAGTCAGTGGCCATGTGAGAGTCATAATGACCACCGACATGCTACATGTAGATGTGTGGATCCATCTAACCAGGCGGTCCATCATTAATGTCCGCATGTGTTGAGCTTGTCATCTCAACACTCCCCTCAAGCTCAACTACATCTCTGCAACTCCAAGTAAGCTTCAAAACTTTTGAAGCTTCTTTGTACCCAATGCCTTTGTGAAGATGTCAGCTATCTGATCATGTGTGCTGACATACACCAAGTCAATCTCACCTACTAGTACCTTCTCTCTCACAAAGTGGTAGTGTACCTCAATATATTTTGTCCTGGCATGGAACATAGGGTTCCTAGCCAATTGTATACTGCCCATGTCGTCACAATAAATGTCAACTGGACCTTCCACCTGCACATTCAAATCACCTTATAACTTTTGCAGCCATACTACCTCACATGCTACAACAATAGCACCTCTATACTCAGCCTCTGTACTCGACACAGCAACTGTAGATTGCTTTTTGCTGCTCCAAGTAATTGTTGGACTACCAAGAGAGAACATGTATCCGCTAGTAGATCTTCTATCGGACATACTACCAGCCCAATCTGCATCTGTATATCCAAACACCTGTACATCTGTACCTGCCTCATAGAAAAGTCCATAATGTAATGTGGACTTCACATATCTCAATATGCGTCTGACTACATCCAAATGTGGCTTTCTAGGTACTTGCATAAACTGACTCACAAGATCAATATCGTAGCTCAAGTTTGGCCTTGTAATGGTCATGTAGATCAAATTCCCCACTATCCTCCTGAACATAGTAGGGTCTTCTATCTCATCCCCAACATCAGCACTCAACTTTACATTCTACTCCAATGGGACTGAAAGTGGTTTGCATGCTGTTATACCATACTTGGACAACATATCCAAGCCATACTGTCTTTGGGACAGCCATATACCATCATCACATCTGATCACCTCAATGCCAAGGAAGTACCTTAGCTCACCTAAATCCTTCATCTCAAACTTCTTCATCAAAAAGTCCTTGACTTTAGCAATCCCACTATCACTATCACCTGTAATAATCAAGTCATCCACATAGATGACTATGATGAATCTAGAGAGGCTCTTTTCAAGGCCTCATCTTTGTAAATTAAAAGGAAAGTGGCTAGAAAGTTTTCTTGCTGGTTTCTTCTTCTTCTTCATGAATCTAGAGAGGCTCTTTTCAAGGCCTCATCTTTGGTGATATTCTTTAGAAGATCAATAGGGACCCAATCCTCTTGGGATTAATCAAATGACACCACATACTCTCAAAAGTGGGTGTTTTATATTTAGTAGGTCCTTTGAGATTGGCCCCATGCCAGAGTATTATATTATAGAAAGACATGGGAGGTTTGAAAATTTGCAATAAGTATTCACAATCTCTAAATTCTTCCCACTTCAAAAAATGCATGAAGTTTCTTAGTTCTGAGTCTATACTTCGGTACTACATAAGGGAAGGGATTGAGAGCAAGGATCTTGAGGTGAGAAGGAGGCAGAAAGTAAGCTATGAAAAATGAGAATGAGAAACTCATAGAATTGTATAAATAGGGTCCAAGATAAGGTTATTTTTAAATAAGGCCAAAAAATATAAAACCTTAGAAAAGATGAATATTTATAAACAAAATAAAAACTAGTGTATCAAAAAAGCATGATAAATCTTTCTTTGATTTCCATTCTATCATCAAAGGATCTCAACTCCTTGCCAGACTGCAAATTCCATGAGGGTCTTCTCGATTCTTTTTGTGCAAGCATCAAAATATAAGATATTGTAGAAGCCCTCAAATAAACATACATTTCTCTACATTCAACACCTAAAATGATCAGTATCCACACTCCCTATCAAAGTCATATGATCACACATATTTAATAAGCTCTATCAAGACTTTCTCTTTGAGCATACGCATCTCAATGTCAAAGGTGGGTCTTCCATCTTTGTTGGACTCTAAAGGAATCTAATTGTCTACTTTTTCCATTCACCCTTGATAGTGGAAGTACATATATAGTGAGGAACATGTGAAATCAAGTACTAAAATGTTAGGCACCCTACATGAGTACACATCACCTCTATAAATGCACATGGTCCACTTTATCCCAACCTTCTTTGAAAATAGATACAAAAAACACTTCACCTATATCTTTCAAAAGGAACATGAAATAACAACACTGGATATTAGTAGCCTTGAAAATATGCATGAAAACATGAATTGATACAAACTAAGAAAGGCACAAAAATCTTGAAACATTGGAGAACTTCATGGTGTTGTGAATATCATTTAACATATTTGTTAGTAGCAATTGCATTGACCATCGATCAAGGATCAACCACTCAACCAAGTTGAATGATGAGCAAGGAGGAAGTTTAAGAGTACCATATGGACTCAAAGAGGTAGGCACCATACATTTATATTCAAAAAAAAAATCAAAGTTAATAAGGCTTTGCAAAGACTTCCCAATCACAAGTTTTTGCCTATATCAACATACAAGGATGAACCTAATTTTGGAATCTAATTCGGCCATCATTTATGTTGAGATGACAAGCTCAACACATGTGGACATTAATGATGGACCGCTTGGTTAGATGGGTCCACATGTCTACACTTAGCACGTCGGTGGTTATTATGGCTCTCACATGGCCACTGACTCATTACTTATTATATTCAGGTTGTTACACCTAGCTGGCATAGTTATAGGGCCAGTCGACTAGTGTAGTCGGTTATGCATTGTTTGACTTAGTAGGCCACTTTCCTTTATGTTGTATCTTATCTATACTTTGTGTATATTGTAAAGTGTGTGAAAGAAGAAGAAGGAAACAGCAAGAAAACATTTTGGCCTCCATCTCTCTTCTTGTCTCTTGACTGAACTTCTCATTGTGCATTCTGTGTATGTTCGACGTAGCATCTTGAGGAAGTCCCCCCACCACGCAATTCTTGACATGGTATTAGAGCTGCACCATTGATTGAGGTTGGTTTTGAAGGCTAAAGCGAAGGAGAGGAGCCAAGGATTCGAGCAAGCAAGCAATGGGTAGGAAGCTCTTCCATTCTCTACTTTTTCTCTTGGATAGTGCCTATGGAGGCACCGGAAGCAGGGCAGAGCAAAAATCTCAGATTGTAGTGAGATTTGGTGTGCGTGAAGAGTGCTGTGTATTCTACAGATAATCTCTTTAGGAATTTTCCGCTGCTATTTTGGCCATCCGAGGTCATTTCAGGCCCCGTTTTAGACTCACAAGGTTGCGGACATCAGTTTGAGATACCCTCCAATTTTAGCTGTGTCTGCTATATACAAGTGCACAGGTTACAGATTTCAGATCTGTAAGTTCAAAGGTGTTTACTAGTGAATAAACACAAGGTTTATCTACAAACTAGTTGTAGATTATATATATTGTTGAGCAGACAGTGAAAAAGGCTGTCTGGTGTATTGTTGTGCACTACAGGTCGAGGGTTGCAGAAGATTTGCTTGCTGTTTGGTATTAGTTTTGTGATAATGGCAGAGAATAGTGGAAAACCCATCATTGAGAAGCTCGACAAGAATAACTACCCTTCATGGAAGTTTCGTGTCACGAACTTCCTTATTGGAAAAGGCCTCTATGAGTTTGTTTCAGGTGAAGAAAAGGAGCCGGAGGTGAGTGATCCTCCAACTGCAAAAGAGACAAAGGCACAGAAGGAATGGAATACAAAAGACAAAAAGGTCATGTATTGGCTGTCTATAGTAATTGACAATAATATGCTGGAACATATTAGAAATGTAGAGAATTCATATGCAGTTTGGACCATACTTGAAAGTATAATTTCCATAAATACAAATGCACGAAAGATTCAAATCAAGCAAGATTTGAATACATTGAAGAAAGGGAAGATGTTTATCAATGAGTATGCACTGAAGGTAAGGAGCATTGCAGATGCCTTGGCAACGATTGATGTAATGCTCAATGATGATGATTTAATGTCGTCTACCTTGGGTGGACATAACAATGAAAACGATTGGAAGTCTTTTGTAACTTCCATATATGTCAAAAAGCCATTTCCAGATTTCGATGAGTTGGTCTCTCTTACAATCACTGAAGAGATCAACATGCAGAGTGAGACATCTGAAAAAAGTGGTGAATAGGTCCAAGCTTTCTACTCCAGTTCAGGAAGGGGATGTGGCAGGTCCTCTTCAAGAGGCGGGGACGTGGTAGTGATAACTAGCAAAACAGATTGAATCAGCAATTTGATAATATGCAGGTTTCAGGAGGTCATGGTAACTTTAGAGGCAGGGGGAGCTTTAGAGGAAGAGGTGGATGGCAGAATAGAGGTTCTAACAACTTTGGTATTGTGTGTCACTATTGTGGCAAAACAGGTCATATTGCAACCCAATGTTATGCTAAGAAAGATGATATTTGCAGTGGTAAGTTGTAGCAAGGAAATTATGCATCGTCTTCACGAAAAAATGAAGACAAAAATGAAAGTCTGTTTGTTATGTAGCATATGCTGAATGGTGTTACAGGAAAGGGAACACATGATGATGTTTGGTATGTTGATTCAGGTGTATCCAATCATATGACTAGCCATGCAGAATGGTTTGGAGAGATGCAGGATTTGCAAAATATAGGTTATGTGCAGATGGGTGATGATTCATGCCACCCAATTTCACACATTGGAAAAGTTCCCTTGTCCTTGCATGATGGTAAGACAAAGAGTCTTTCAGATGTATTACATGTGCCATCTATTACAAAGAACTTGGTGTCAGTTGGTCATATGGTAGAGCAAGGGCTGCAAGTCAGATTTAATGCAAAGGGCTGCTTTGTAGAAAATTTCAATGACAAGTGTAGGTTGGTCGCAAAGGAAAGTAGAGTTGGACGTATGTTTACTCTGGATGCTGGAATTCCTACTATGAATGCTGCTATGTATGCTAAAGGAAAAGGTGTTGTTACAGATATTGAAATTTGGCACAAACGCATTGGACATGCAAATGCACAAAGGCTCAAATTAATGCAGTCCAAAGGGTTGGTTACATGTTTGCCTACATTTAGAGTCGCAGAATTTCATAAGGTATGCAAAGCATGTCAGTTTGGTAAGCAGGCAAGACAACCATTTTCACATGATAGAGATGTAAGAAGAAATATCCTTGATGTTGTACATACAGATATTTGGGGGACCTATGTTGAATTGTGCAGGAGGGAGACGAGGAACGGAGGAACAGAGAGAAGAAGAGAAACACAAGACACCGAAAGTGGAACCCCAAAAGTGTGTCAACTGAGCACACATGATAGGCATATATAGAGGGGACCTAGGGTGCTATATATAGACAGACTATATATAGCTAACACCCCCGCTCAAATAAAGGTCCCTTACTATGGATGAAAAAACCCTTGGGGGCTCAAGGGAAAAACCCACAGCTCTATATAGGCCTACCGTTATATTAATATTCAAAATATAAAATTACAAAGTTGAACTTACAAGAGCCTATTCATAGGCATCAAAGGAGCTACATCACTTGTGAATCACAACATCAACGGAGAAGGAGCTACATCACTCTTGAATTACAACAGCCTATTCAGAGGTATCCAAAGAGCTTTATCACTCCTAATGTTGTAAAATAAGGATAAGCGACATCACTGCAAAAGATAAAATCTCCAAGAAATTCCTTCAACTGAACTTGGGATGTAAGTAGTATATATGTCACATCAAAACTTAAAGAAAAACGTTACAGTGAGATTAGAACAACACAAGGTCTATAGAGACGGTTTGCGACGCCGCTCTATAGATAACATAACACATGTGGGGCCCCATGAACAGAATATAGATAAAACAATTTGTCATCAGCTGGAATATAGACGCTCATCAGCTGGAAAGAATATAAACGAAATAATGTGTTATCAGCTGGAATATAGACCCTCATCAGCTGGAAAGAATATAAATGAAACAATGTATCATCAGCTAGAATATAGACGCTCATCATTTGAATAACGAACGAGGACGATCATCATGAAGCATGGCAATATCAATATCCAAAAGTAATGTTGATGTTGAAATGTAGAGTGCTGAGTCCGCATTCTCGAATTCTTCATTGTCAGCCAGTACAGGTTCCTCTGAGGATTGCCCACAAACCTGAGCAAAGTAGTTACTCAGCTGGTATGATAGAACTTGTTGCTCTACCTGCTGATGTCGCCTAGAAACCTGAGCAGAGTAGTTACTCAGCTAGTATGATAGAACTTGTTGCTCTACTTGTTGCTGATGAATAGGATTTGAGGCTGGAGCTTGTGAACTTCTCATGTTTGATTCCTTTGTAGACCGTAAAATAGAGGCATATGATGTTCTTTTCAGCTGAGGCATCTTCCAAGATTCCAACCTGAAGATCCTCATTGGTAAAAAGCTGCTCCCTGGGCACAAGTCTCTCAGGTGCAAATGTCTCTTCTTGCTGATGAAGGCCCCTGTCATTTATAGTAGTCTCCTTGAGATCACTGTATATATCATGATCAGAATAACCATGTATATAATCACTCACCACTGCTTCATCATGGATAGTAGCTCCATGACTTAGGGCTTCATTATCTGCATCTTGCCATATGTGCAGTCCTTCCAACATGATGTGCACGCCAGAACCAGGATCAGCATCCAAGAATCTGAATATGTCATTGAGAACATAATAGCCTCTCTCCTGAGGAACCAGGAAAAAGCTCTACACGAAGTTCTGAATGCTGTTGTCCCTGTACATTATACCAATGACCAGAACAAAAACAGAGCCACCAAAACAGGTGAGGTGGCTTGAATCCATGTAAAACTGGTGCACGTGCTAAGGATGGAGCTCAAGCACAGTATAATACTGCTTGGCATAGGCTTCCCTGACCAATACTGCAGTGACAGGCGCTCCAGAGGCGGGCTCTATAGATAGTGAGTGTGCCTTTTAAGAAGACCGATGGCAATCGAACGGAACCTCTAAAGGGACGGGAACAGGCATGCAGGACGATTTGAAAGAGGCACCACAGGAATGCGAGTGGCAAGCAGGACGATTTGAAAGAGGCACCACAGGAATGCGAGTGGCAAAGAAGGCAAATATGGCGATCCAACGGCGAAAAACGGAGGCAGGAAGAACCCCGGAGAGAAGCTCCCTCGGACTAGCTATGGTGACGAGGGGAGGGATGACCATCAGGAGGCCATAAAAAAAGGTGACGACCGAGGAGACGGAGCCCAAGCAGCGGAACTCTAGCCCTCTGCTTTCGGGCGATGGCGGAAGAGCAAGTCTCTCTCGCTGTTGTTGTGTGTGTATATAGGCTTAGCAGAAATCTCCGCACTAGCAATATCATTATTCTCCTCACAACCAGTGTCAAAATCTACTGTGGCATCTACAATAGAAGCAACAGTGGATTTGGCATCAGCTTTGACTGCAGTATTGGAACAAGGCAGCGGGGTAGAGGCTTGTGACATCTTCGATCCGATCCCATCGAAATCCCTCCCAACCATGGCTTCTTTCCTCACCTGCAATCCCACAGCGGCTGCTGCATCTACAGCAGTAAGGAAATCAGTAGCTGAGAAGACGAAGCCATGGCCGGAAGCCATGGCCGGTGTGCCGCTGCGACTCCTCTTGAGGCATTGAATACCATGGCCGGCACAACGCTGCGGCTCCTCTTGAGGCACTGAAGGCTCAAGGTGCGATCGCACCATTCGCTAACCCTGACCTCGAAAAGGTTCACGGGGTCAAAAGTTGAGCTTAGGAGAGGTCCATCGCTGCCTTCTTCTAATTTGACAGACTCTAAAAAGGGATGACGATCCGAAATAGACGGGTGGAAGGTTCTCAAGATGGAGGAGAAAACATGTGCCTGCTCTGATACCATGTTGAATTGTGCAGGAGGGAGACGAGGAACGGAGGAACAGAGAGAAGAAGAGAAACACAAGACACCGAAAGTGGAACCCCAAAAGTGTGTCAACTGAGCACACATGATAGGCATATATAGAGGGGACCTAGGGTGCTATATATAGACAGACTATATATAGCTAACAACCTACACAAAATGTATCTCTTGGAGGCAGTTCATACTTTGTCACGTTCATTGATGATTGTTCTAGAAAGCTGTGGGTATATTTTATGAAGGAAAAGAGTGAAGCGTTTGAGCACTTTAGAACTTTCAAGGCCGCAGTTGAAAGAGAAACAGGCTTGAAAGTAAAGTGCTTGAGGTCAGATGGAGGGGCAGAGTACCTCTCGAATGAGTTTAGTGATTTTCTGAGGTCTCATGGGATAAAGAGACAGTTCACATGCAGGTATACCCCACAACAAAATGGTGTTGCAGAAAGAAAAAATAGGCATATTGCAGAAGTTGCACGGGCATTAATGGCTAAAAAGAATATGCCCAAACATTTTTGGTTTGAGGCTATCCATACTGCTGTCTACATTATGAATAGAACTCCCATAGCTGCAGTTTATGGGATGACTCCTGAAGAATGCTTTACTGGCAAGAAGCCTGATGTATCGCACTTGAAGGTATTTGGCTGTGTTGCATATGTTTATGTGCCAGATGAGCTACGGAAGAAGCTTGATCCAAAGGCAAAAAAATGTGTCTTTATTGGATACTCTTTAGAGCAGAAAGGGTATCGATGTTATAACCCTGTCACATGTAAGTTTAGAGTGAGCAAGGATGTCATCTTTGATGAAATGAGCAGTTGGTATGCATCTAGTGGTGATGCATTGGATGATGATGATGATCATGACACTCATGTGTAGGCTTAAAAGCAAGAATCACAGACTCTTAGTGGACCAGAGACATCATGTGTAGTCCTTGGTCTGGGAGACTAAGGAGTAGCTCTACATCTTCAGGTACATCTAGTAGCACTATACATGTAAAGACAAAGGAAAGAATAAAGTGTCAAATGGCATTGATGCAGTTCTTGATGGAGACTCCAGTGGCTCAGAGAGCTTGGATGATGAGCTTGGTATTCCTCCTGTCAGGACACCAGGTGTACAGAGAGCTCATAGTAATGTAAAGGCTCCATTGAGTGATCCGGTGGTACGCAGATCTAGCAGGGTCAGATACCCTGTTAAACGATTTGGCTTTGAAGGTTATGTAGCTCACCATTATGCTTATATGGTGAAACTAGTTGAGGATGTTGAGCCCACTTGCTTTGAGGATGCTGTTGGTCATACTCATTAGGATGCAGCAATGGATGAGGAGATGGCTGCATTAGAGGCCAATAAGACTTGGGGATCTAGTATCATTGCCAAAGGGCAAGAAAGCTATTGGATTTAAGTGGGTTTATAAGATTAAGCACAATGCAGATGGTTCTATTAGTAGGTACAAAGCTGGGCTCGTTGCAAAAGGCTATGCCCAGACATATGGCATAGATTATGAAGAAACGTTCAGTCCAGTTGCTAGGATGGCAACTGTTAGATGTGTGATTGCTTTGGCAGCAGCCAAAGGTTGGAGGTTGCAGCAAATGAATGTGAAGAATGCCTTCTTGCATGGTGATTTGCAGGAAGAAGGGATAGGGAACAGAACTACACTGTGACAGAGCTTGAGTGCTTGGCAATGGTGTTTGCACTGGAGAAGTTTCGATACTATCTATTGTCAGCGCATTTCAAGTTCTACGTGGATCATGAAGCCCTCTCCTTCGTGATGAACAAAGTAGATGTTAAAGGACGATTGATGAGATGGTTACTCATATTCTAGGAGTTCGATTTTGAAGTGGTCACTAAGCTTGGCCGTTCCCATGTCCTAGCCGATCATCTATCACGGATCCCTCAAACAGAAGAAGAGGAACATGATGATCCTGACCTTCCTGATGCTTCTTTGTTTCTAGTGGAGACAATTACTCCATGGTATGCAAACATAGCCAACCTCCTGGCAACTCAACAATATCCTCCTGACATCTCAAGCCGTGAGAAGAAGAAGCTTCTGTTAGAATCAGCCCCCTACACTTTGCTAGGCGGTGCACTGTACAAGCGAGGCAAAGATGAAGTATTGCGAATATGTGTTGTAGGGGATGAAATTAGTATAATATTGAAAACATGCCATGACAAACCATGTGGTGGACACTTCGTAGGAGAAGCGATAGTTAGGAAGGCTCTGTTATAGTGGGATATTGGTGGCCGACCCTCCACAAGGATGCATATGATTACTGCAAGAGATATGATGCTTGTCAGCAAATGGGAAAACCCACCAAAACAAGTGCCGTGCCATTGCAACCTATTCTTAGCCTAAAGTCGTTCGAGAAGTGGGGGATTGATTTTGTGGGTTCCCATTGATCCACCTATCAGGTGGAAGCAGAACAGATACATCTTAGTATGTACGGATTATGTCACAAAGTGGTGTGAAACTAAAGCCCTGAAGCAGTGTTACGCGAGCAGTGATTGAGAACAAGCCTCACTCACAACCCGATAACGAGACGTTAAGGAGTGTCGGTTGGGTAATTGACTTTGTCGGATGCACAACACAACTTAAAAAATTTAATTATTCAATCATACACCACAAGCCACACAAAAACAAAACAAAGCCTCTTATAGCTTAAAAAAATTTTAAAACCCGTATGCGGGTAGAGCATCACACAATCACAACACAACAAAAATACCAACAACTCAAAAATAAACCAAGTGAAATATATTCTCGTACCTTAACAACCTTGAGCCGATGCTTGGCACTTTGACAATCAAAAGCTCCAACTTCCAAATTGGCATGACAAGAGCTCACTCTAGCATGCGACCCTCTACTCTCCTCTCTCATAAAATACAATTGTATAAGAGGGGCAAGGCCCTTAACTCTCCATTCTCATCTCCTTATATAGTTTTCTATCCACACTCACACACCTTAGGCTTTTTTCTTTCAGCTTTTAGCTTTTGCTTTTCTACTGCTTTTTACTATTTTCATTTTTTTTTGCCCTGTGCCTGTTTGTAACTTGTTTGGATCATATTATCGTCATTTGAACTCCAAATATAGTCGTTCGGTACTTAAAACGATCGAAACACATTTGATCGACAAGCCAACGTGGGAAGAATTACGAAAATCCATAAAAAATGGGCAAAAGTATTGATATTCGTAAATCGCATCATTTTTCTCCATCTTTTATCTTGGACGACTTATTCCCTTCCTTGGCCTATTGTTATTGTAATTGCACACACTTTCACCACACATGTCCTCTTTTTCTTCAATAAATACTCGTTGACGATGTAAAACATACAATCTTTTCCTTTGATCTTCGAGTCTTCAAAATAAACATTCTCTGGATATGAACCTGTTCTTTATGCACTGTGCCCTAGCATGAATATGGTTTTTTGAAATGAACTCCGTGCCCAACCATACATGATTTGAGAAAACATGCAATTGATCGAATCCATAACATGCTACTTTTCAAACAATGCTCACACAAAAAAAATGGATGCACTGGAAGAATTGTGCCTAGCCTATCTAAATGTGCTAGTGCATCATGCAAAATGCAAACATAGTTCCTTGATTATTTAAAACCTTATCCTCACCTCTCAACTCTCATCAATAAAATGTCAATCTCCGCTCCACCCATCCAAAATCTCCAATCACTCTAGAAAATGATGGTCCTCAAGATATTGACCAGATATGAACAACCCATCTCACAATTGGTGGCGTCCTTCACGACCCTCTAAACTCACCCAACCTCCTTACACACTCAACCAAAGGTTCCTAACTTTGTGATGAGTATCCCAAATATCGTGCGTGCAAGAAATGTGCGTGCTCAATTACAGGTACTCTCTCATGTGCGTGTGCATCCAAGATTTACTGCATATAGCTGCAGTGGACTTCATGCCGTGCTAGTGCTCAATGATGGTGCAAAATGTGCATAATCCCAACCCATGGCATTGAAGTATTTATTAAGAACAGGAGACGACCCCGAGTGCAGTGCATCAACAAGTACAACGTGAAGTGCTCGTGAACCTATTATCCCTGTGATGTGCAAGAGTCTCGACAAGAAAACATATCTTGCTCCACAATGTTCGACAGCTAATAGCAAACTCCTACTTCAACCTGTCCAAAAAAATACCAAGCTCGACCAAGGCTATCAAGTTTCACACTCAACAAATCAAACAAAATGTCAAAAACAAATCCTAAGATAGACAAACGCAAGAAATCCAATTACGAAATAACAAAACAAACTGTCACGCAAATAACTAAGTTAGCAAAAATCAAACCTAACTACAGTATGACTAGGGATTTTTAGTTTTCAGAAAAACACTTGACAGCGGGACGATGGTAACATCGTAGCCTTGTTCATATACAAGAATATTATCACCCAGTTTGGCAGTCCCCTCGAGTTGGTAAGTGATAGAGGTACTCATTTCCTTAACAAAATTATGGAGGAGCTAACAAAGTTGTATAAGATCCGCCATTGCAAGTCCATTCCCTACTACCCCAAAGCCAATGGCCAAGTTAAAGTCACCAATTGCATCCTTTGCTCAATTCTGACAAGAACGATTGCTGCACATTGTCGTGACTAGGACGATCGACTTACAGAGGCCCTTTGGGCATATAGAACCTCCCATAAGGCAGCTACATGACAAACCCCTTTCCAGCTAGTGTATGGTATAGAAGTCGTCTTCCCTATTGAACTAGAATTTCCCTCTTTGCAAGTGGCAGTTAAAGAATGCTTGGGAGATGATGAGTCACTACAACGCTGCCTCCTGCACTTGGAATGCTTGGACGAGATACGACGGATGGCCCTATAGTGCATGGAAACCACTCAGGCATGACACAAGGCCTATCATGACAGTTTCATCAAGTACAAGGAGTTCAAAGAAGGTGAACTTATCCTAGCCTATAATTCGAGATTTGGCAAGTTTCCTGGCAAGCTTCAACAACGTTGGATGGGCTCGTACAAGATACTTACTGTCAATCCTAACGGCTCCGTTCAGGTACAGACCGTTGATGCCTCTGATGATCCTTTCCTGATCAATGGCTATCGTCTGAAAAAGTACTTCCCTCCCTAGGGATCTTGACAATCACAGTCGACCTACCCTTCCCCTTTTGGGCGTCGCACTGTCCTTCTCGTCATGCTTCTGATAGCCCTTATGATTCTCCTCATGAGGCGGTCTCGTTCTGCTAACCCTCGCAGAAACATCTCAACCCGACCTTGTTCTCTTCTCGTCTGATCCAACAACGGTGCCGAGATTGGTCTTAACACATGGTATTTCTATCATTATCTTTCTTAAAAATTTTTAAAAAAGAAAAAAAAAAACAGCAAAAGAAAAAAAAAGAGAAAGAAAAACAAAAGACAGGAAAACAAACAAAACTGTTATGGGAGAAAATGAAAAAATTCCATGTCATAATAGGCCTCGTTCCAAGAAAAGGTGGAAACACCCTTGGGCGAGAAGCTGACTGTGGAAGAGGTGGTAACACCCTGCAGTTTAGGATAGCTGACTCATCAGCAAACCTTTCCAACAAGTAATTTAAAGCCACCTCCCTTGGTGCACTGTTTCTGCAATATCAATCCATCTGCCCTTCTTAACAGACGACTTTTCTTATAAATCATTGAAGTATGAGATTTGTAGATTGCCTCCCTGGGTACGTCTCGTCTTCAATATCCTAATGACAACAAGAGCCGACATGACCTTCATCATCAACCCCTTGAGTGATGCGAGCTTTCATCCTAACAGGATGGGGATGTGCGTATGGGCTGCCCTTTGTATCTATCAGAGCGTGAGACAGAGGATGGGGTGAGTGACCAGACTTTCCCTTCCAATCAAATGAGAGGTGAGATGTGTGAACGGAGTGTTGCACGCACGAGATGGGCCTCTCAATGCACAAAGCACGATCTGTTCCTGTGCAGTGCACCATAAGGCTCCCTAGCCTTTCTTCTTGCACTGTATGCCGACACAGGGCGGGATGTACAGTTGCACCATCAAATGCACACAAGGCATACAACCTCTATACAAGTGACAATGAGGATTACATCAATGGGTTTCAAGAATGGGCTGCCCTCTATATCTATCAACAGAGCGTGAGACAGAGGGTGGGCTGAGTGTGACTGGTATTTCTTCAATCAATTATCGAGAGATGAGGATTGAGGGACGTTGCGACAATTGGAGTCAGGTACGCTTCTGTTTCCCTATGCACCCACGGGCTGGGTCTCTGCCATCAACATAGGACACGTCATTCTGTTCTATATACTACATTACAAGGCTCCCTAGCCTTCCTACTTGCACCTATGCTAGAGGGGTTGGACGCACTGATGCACCATCGATTGTGCACCCTGGCATACTCTTTCTACACCACCCCCTTGTCGATTCCTCAATCGGGTGTGAGCTCTGGAATTTTATCATTATTTCCTCGAGTGATGTTAGTAATGGGGCGAGTGACTGCTCTTTCATTCCATTTGTGTGATCGTGAGTTGAGTGCAATATCCCTCGTCATCGTCGAATTTCCTGCGATTCCTTCAACTAGCTACCTCCCTAGGTGCTGTCGCGTGGTTCCTGCCATGAAGGACGTGTGTTGTGAAGACACCTTGTTACCTCCTGCAGAGCCGACAACGATACAAGATACAACCTTGATAGCCGACATTACTCCTCAGCAATATGGGCCAAGTTTTTCTAACCCTACACCTTCTATTTCTCAGTAGTAACGGTCATGTCTTAAGTGTGGGGACGCATCCCTGCGCGTGTATGTTGCATACCCCCATGCATATACCTGTCTATGATCATGCATCTATGCCATGACTTTATTTTACCCTGATGGGGTCCCTTCCCCACTCCTCCGTTCTATTTCACCTTGTCCCCGGAGCTGTTTCTTGACCGTTTGCCTTTATTATTTGTTTTGCGATTTTTCCATGCGAACGTATCCTACGTTCATTGAGATTCACATCCAACCTTACAGCCCTCTTCATCCCTTTGAGCTGTCCATTTTTCCTTTTTACCAACCCCTGTTCCGACATATGGTTTTCAAGTTACTAATTTTTTAAGTAATTCCCGTAAATTGGATGGTTTTCCATGTAAATGCGACCTTATTGCTCCGGAACCCTGATCTAATATGTTAGCCCTATCCTACCCATTTCCCTTGACATTTTTTATTTTTACTCGGTATCATTTTGATGCCTGATTGGTCCGTTATTATTTTTTACGGATTTTCGAGCCCTTTTCATGCCTATTTTATTTTTTCATGTGAACCTGTCCTATTTTCATCGGACTTCCAATTTAATTTGACAGTCGTGTCCCGCTAGTCTTTCCCCCACTTTTTCATTTTTCCTCCCCCCTCTTTCGATTGCCGGAATTTTAGTTATTATTTTTTTCAAGTGTTTTCGGGTGTGTTTTTTTGTGTTTTTTCCATGTGAACCCCTCCTAATTTCCCCCAAATTGAGTTTTGATGTACCAACCCTGTGAATCCTTTCCTTCTAGAAATTTCTCCTTTTTACTATCCTCTATTCTGGTGCACGGTTCTTTTCATATTAATTTAAGAGTCCATTTTTGGGTCCCTTTCTGGCGTTTTTTCCATGTGAACGTGTCCTATCTCGATCGCAACTGTGTTTTGCCGTGATAAGTTGTTGGACATCTTATTTTGCACAAATTTCCTTCTTTTCGCACTTCGTTTTGATTCGTGGATTTTTCAATATTAATACCCGTATGTGTTTTCGGGCTTTTTTTTGCATTTTTTCCATGTGAATACCCTGATTTTACCCCGGAACCGATGTTGCATGTTTCCATCATTTTTTTCCCGTCTCCCAGCACATTTTTCCTTTTTATGGATTTTCGATCCAACGTACGGTTTGGGTTTTATTAATTTTTCTTTCCTTTTTGCCGTGTGGCCGTGTTTCTCATATCGTGCGTGAACGTGCCTGTTTTTGGTTTTACGCGCCTCAGGACGCCTCATGGCATCTGTGGCTCACACATTGTCATCCTTGCCCCGTTTGATCCGGTCATTGCAAAATTTTTTACCCCCGTCCCGTGCATGCGTGCGGGACGGGGATGCATTTCTTTTACACACCCATACCCAATTTATTTTTATTAAAAAAACAAACAAACAAACAAAAATAACAAAACCAAACATACCTAAAAAACAAAACAACCCACATTAAATTTTATTTTAAACAACACAAAAAAAATCAACACAAAACATAAACAAAAAAAAAACAACAAAATGAAAAAAAAAACACAAAAACAGAGAGAAAAACAAAAAAACAAAAAAACAAACAAACACACCAACCACTAAAAAAAACACAAAAAAGAGAGAAAAAAACAACAAACCATTCATCTTTAAAAAATATAAAATAATAATATAGTAAAATCACAATCAATCCAAACACAAAAAACAATAAAACAAAATAATTAAAAAAAAAACTCTTGCCTCCCTTCCTTTGTTCTCCATCTCCCTCTCCACCTTGTCCTCTGTCCCTCCCCTCGTCCCTTCGACCTCCTCCTCTCCTCCCCGCCGTCGACACCCGCTCCACCCCCTCCTCTCCTCCCCCCCGTTGACACCCGCTCCACTCCCTCCTTTCCTCTTCTCCCCGCCGCTGCTTCGCCCCTCCTCTCACCTCTCCTCCTCCTCCTCTCCTCCCCGCCATCGACGCCCGCTCCACCCTCGCCGTCGACGCCAGCTCCACCCTTGCCGGCGTTCTCGCCCGCCCCGCCGCGCACCACCATCGTCTTCGCCTCCTCGCCCGCTCCACCCCCACCGTCGACGGCCGCTCCATCGCCCCTCCTCTCACCTCTTCTCCACTCCTCTCCTCCCCGCCGGTGTTCTCGCCCACCCTGCTAGCCGCACCCCTCCTCTCCTCCTCTCCTGGTTAGTCTAAACTAACCTAACTGATTTTCCTACTCTAAACTAACCTAACTAATTTTCCTACTCTAAACTAACTTAACTCATTTCACAGACTAACCTCACCTAATCAACTTCACAGACTAAACTCACCTAATCAACTTAATAGACTAAACTAACCTAATTAACTTCATAGACTAAGCTAACCTAATTAACTTAACATACTTAGTTAACCTAATTCTCTTAGGTTACTCACTTAACCTAATTCCCTTAGGTTACTCCACTCACATAACTCCGGTTACTACCCTAACCTACTTTCCTTCCACTAACCCCCGTTTTTCCCCATGTTAGCCTTCATTTTTGCCCCTTCTCCCTTCTCCCTCCCTTGTTTCCACGCTGTGCAGTTGCTCTCGATGTACGGGTGTGGTTAGTGGGCGTTCACACGGGAGGACGCGCTTTCGGTTTGTTCGTGCAGTGGAGTGTTGCAGTCAGTCGTTCACATGCAGTGATCCTCCATTGTTCACACGTAGCTCGGGTAACGCCTTTTAATTTCCACACCCGCAAGATATATAAAAATACACAAAAAGAAACATAAAACACATAAAAACTTCAAAATTTCATTAAAAATTTGAAAATAATTACAAAAAAATTCATATAAATTTCTAATATTGCTAAAATCATTTGGAATATTTTTTAAAAGTTAAAATTCAAGAAAATAAATTGCAAAAAATTCAAGCCTTCAAAATTTCTTCAAAAATATATGCAAAATGAGTAAAATTCATTAAAAATTAGTAAAAATTCAAAAATATTTCCAAAAAAAATCCCAAAAATTTTCACAAATCCCCTTGTCCCTTTTGCCAAAAATTTTCCAATTGGTAATGCTTTCATAAATGGATAAAGTATTATTTGAAGCAAGACTGAAATTTTACCATTATACTTCACAACATATTCATGTGTCCCATATCTCGATTTAATTATTAAAAAAAAAGAGAAAAAAGAAAAAAAATAATAAAACGAACAAACAAAACGAGACTATATACAAAATACAAGCACACCTAAAATACATTTAAAAAAAACATAAACCATAAACAAACAACATAAAAAAATTAAAATAAAATAAAAATCAAACAAATACACTAAGGTGTTTTATTTTTTCCAATCAGTGGGATTTGTTTTTTTGACTGGATTCCTTACATTTGGGGACTACTTAGTGCACCTTTAGTCTATTGCATAGACACCCCTACCATGTATTTATTTTTGAGCTTCATTTATTTTTATTGCCCCTTAACCATAATTAATTGCTAAAATGAACTATATTCACCCACTTTTTCACGTGCACTCACGCTAAACACATAGTTTCTTATAATTTAAAATGAATCAGTCATTCACTTTGCACGCGGTATATGCGCTTAAGAGGTACCTTAATTTTTAATTTAAAATGAATCAAATGAGAACCCTTTGTTACAGCCAAACAATTATTCTCCAATGATGAGATTCTCAAGCTGTTACAGAAGCAAATCAAGAAAGTGATAAACACTTCAGGAGTATCTTTTTCCATGATCACTGATCCTCTTTGGAAGTTAGTCTGTTAGTTCCTCCAAGACAGGTTTATGCCTGCTAAAACGCCATCCCATTATTTATCCAAAGAACTCTTCACAGCTTCCAAGATGGTGTTAAAAGGGTGGCCATTGATTGGAGTACTTGCATGCTTACAAAGATGGACCAACATTTTGTCAAAGTAACCCAGAGGAAATGTCACAAATGTCACTTATGGTTCCTACCTATATGCTTTATTGACATACTCAGGCCTTAAGAAGGGTGTGCTTCCACCACCTCCATCTAATCCAGTACCTCCCCCTCCACCTTCAGAAGAGTCAGAACCTATTGACATAGAGGATCTTGATTCCCCTCCTCCATTGGTCATTCAGCGGAAGCGCTTGCAGCGTGTGGCAGATAAAACTTCCTCAGTCCTTCCTTCAGTCACAATTTCTGCTACATCTGGCAGTGACCTTCCTGCTTACCTCACCTGTAACAATTTATTCAGGGCACATAGAGAGGGTTCTTTGGAAATATCAGTCCCTTCATTGAACAATTTAGTGTCAGGAGATACTATTCCATTCCTTTGTAAAGACATCCATAGTTCGATTGAACTTTCAGTGACAGCTTGTGTTCAACATCTGTATGCTTCTTTCTATGAAGAACTGATGCAGTCCAAAGACCAGTTGCATAAGGCAACCTCAGAGTTAGCCTCTGCTAAAGACAGACTTGTAGATCTGTTTAAGTAGATGGAGCAGCAGACCCAAATGATTGAGACCCAGAGAGAAGAAATATCTTCTTTGAAGATTCAGTTAACAGAAGCTTAGTCAGAGGTTACTAGAGTCTCAGAGGAGAAAGAGAGGATGCCCAAAGAAGCTCAAGAGTTTCACACTCTTTTAGATGCAAAACTATCAGCCTTACAGACTGCTCATAATACAGTGGAATCATAAGCTTCCCACATTAAGCAGTTGGAAGACCAACTAGCACAGTCACGGTCCGTTCCTCCAAGCCCCAATGTTCCTATTATTCCTTCTATCTCTAAGTAGGACTTGGCAGTTCTCTAGAGACAGGCCACATTGTGTCCATTGTTTCAAGATAAAGTGGAAAGATTGCAGTCCAGGATGGATTTGTTATGGTCTACATTTGAGCACTTTCAGGAGTATGTTCCTCCAGACCATTCTTTCTTTGTCCACTATCAATTGCAGAAGTTGGCCTCTATATGAAGCTTTCAATGATGGATCTTTCTCTTCCGAAGGATGGTTGGAGTGGGGCTTGGTCTTCTGATTTGTTGACATAAGTGGTCTGTATGGTTTTTGAAGATTCTGACGAGACGGATACCATGTTGTTGTCTTACATGTATCTACGAGGTGATCTGTTGATTTCAGATGATGTAGATCTGGCTTGGTATGTGGGGGATGTGGTTTTGCAAGCTATTTTGTATGTCAACTATTTGGAGTTGAGGATAGAAGACATGTTCAAGTGTTATTCCTCAAAAGTGACTACTTGCCTTGATAATTCATGGCATTCAATGATTGATTTTGTGGTCCTGAATCAACGTCAGAATACAGCTTCTACTTATGTACAGAGCACTAACCAACTGAGGGTGGATTTCCTAGCTTATCTTTCTAAAAA
Organism: Lygodium microphyllum; assembly: GCF_053477565.2. Lineage (NCBI taxonomy): Eukaryota > Viridiplantae > Streptophyta > Polypodiopsida > Schizaeales > Lygodiaceae > Lygodium > Lygodium microphyllum. Next base: position 30,856,432 of record NC_141150.1, read on the forward strand.
CCATCCATTTGATTCATCCTTTTTTGATGCCTATCAGAGTAGATCTGTCTTAGGTCCCTCTGTTCCTAGCCTACTATACTACCAAAAAATGGCTCATCGCTATGATACTTATATTTCCCTTTATCAATCCAACTCAGCCGCAAACTTACCTCTTCTTTTCCAACCTCAGGGTTTTTCTCAAATTCCTATATTTACCTATTGTTCTTTCATTGAAGATCGAGTCTTTTCTCGTTCTCCACCATGCCCTTCTCCATCTTTCCATATACCTTCTACTTTTCCTATTTATCAATTGTCACATTTCCTAATTGATTCACTTAAATTTTCAGCCACTCCTTCTTTATCTTATTCCTCCTTTTATGATTTTGTCTACCCATCTCTTCATCCTCTTTTACTTATTCCACTTCCATGTCCTGCCACTTCTATTTCTCAACCCCCTCAGTTGGTTAGTGAGTACCATGGATTTGATCAGCAGATTCCGAGAAGAAGAGGATGGATCTCGACTGATTCTCTCACGAGACCCTAGATTAATTGGCCAACAATTCCAGGGAATTGGACAACTACCAATTAAACATACCAGAATTACATCCATTTTGCTCACCAATATTCACAATCTCTAGATCCTTCAGTGAGATTGACAGCTCATTTTGCCTGGTATCTAGCATACATCCATAGGCATTCCCATAATGATCAAAAGGCCATTCCAAAGCTTTATATGAATGTCAATGTGAACATTGATTTCCAACAGTTGGATGTCCTATATTTTCATACCCTGTGTCTACCTAGCAGATACCTTGTTTTGCTAGAAAGGATGTGTTGCCTGCAGTTCTTTCAAAATCCTCCAAAGACATTTGTGGATGAGTCCTTCTCCATGGATCATTTTCAAACCACCAAGCTTTCAAAAGGGATCACCTTCATTGATGCCTTTGCAATGTATTTTGGATGATTCTTAATGATGTTAAGACTTCAAGCTCGATCTACTATCTTTGGTATGACCATACCCGACACTTAAGTTGTCCAGTTGTACCACACTATGCGGACATTAAATAAGTCGGTGCTTAGGACTGAACTGCTTTGGTGTGAATGGTCCTTTGTGACCTTAGGTTCTAAGTAGTGTGTGGGATGATAATGAAAGAGAGAGAGCACTCTACTCTGACTATTGCTTCTTCACTCTTGTCTCTGTCTCTGATTGTTAACATGGTATCAGAGCACCCATGTCTGGGCTCTGTGGAATGCATATGGGAAGAAGAAGACCTGAAGATTGAACTGCAAGGGTTGAAGAGAACAAAGGATTGACTATCATTTTCCTCCATTGCTCTAACACAAGGTATGCATTGTGGAAGAAGACTTGCCATTGCCCAAGAGGCCATTGGTGGCTAATTTGGGAGTCTTCTAAGGTTGCATTAGCTACATGAGAGTGCTTACATAGCATCATTGGACACACGACCTGCTTCTGGAACGAGATCTACATGCTGCGTGATTGCGCCAGATCCAAGGGTTGCTCCTGCACGTAGACATTCAGGTTGTTGATGGTTCTTGAGGTGATATAAACCATGTCTACACTCAATGGAAGGTGGTCTACATCAATGGTAAACAAATGCTTGCATATGAGCTCATCTATGAGCTATACAGATAGACTGTAGGTCTAAAAAAGACAGTTCACTACTGTGTACAGTGAATATTCAGCAAGCACTTGACAATAAGTAAAAGATTGAGGCTTTCGAGCATGCTCAAAAGGGTCTGTTGAGCATAGACATATTTGTGAAGACATATGCATTGACTGACATGGTTGTGGAATGAAGTTATTGACTGAAAAGCTCAGTTTTGGGAAGTCATTGACATGTTGAAATCTGTCATGAGCAGTGTGGGCTGCATGTATCACTACACTTTGAAGTGTATCAGTTACTCTAGTTAGCTCCAGGTACACGGTGACTTGCAGATGTCTCTCAAATGCTGTGAGCATTGAAAAGGGAGTTGAAGCAAATGTATGGAGCTGAAGCAAGATTCTTTGACATGGTTCTTGAATGTCATGAATAGTAAATAACCAGTAAATGCCTTCATTACTACTGACTCTTGGAGACAGATCATTCTTGGATGAGGTCAAGATCATGTATTGAGTTCTATGCATGGTAGCATAAGGTTATGGCATTTTGCAAAGTCTTTGGGACTGAAATACCTCGACAGTGATTGTTTTTTTTAGTGGCTGAAATATACAGCAAGTATATCTTGTTTTGTACTTGCAACAAATGTCATACTCTATGTCAGAGTGACTTGACTGGGAACTCATATGCAGAGATAGATCTCTGAACTGCTGCAAGCGTTATGGGACATGTATGACATGTATACTCAATGTTTTTGGCCTTAAAACTACAGCTGGTTACTCACAATTTATAGTTTTTAGACTGTATGTGTTTACCCTGGCAGTGAGGTTGCATGAGTTTAAGATGAAGCAACTACATAGCATATGTATTGACTGTTGTACCTATGGGTTAGGCCACTTGTTTGTGGACTGTTTTGAGCTGTCATTGGACTGAAATGCCCTGGTTTTTTACTACAATTAATTGCAAAAAACTATCATAAACAGTTGAGGATTGAACTTGGTAAGTCATACTTGTTGGCTTGCAGGAAGTCAGGCAATGACTAAATATTGTTTGGTACAATATGGCTAATGCAGAGAGGACTGACAACATAACCTAGATAGTGGGGGAAAAGCTTGATAGTAACAATTATGCCATATGGAAGTTTCACATGGAGAACTTCTTAATAGGGAAAGGCTACTGGGAGTTGGTTTGACTGGAGCGGAAGCTGAACCTGAGCTCCCAGATCAACCTACGACTGATCAGAGACGATTACACTGAGCTTGGACAGAAAGAGCTCGTAGAGTCTTGCACTGGCTCTCTTTATGTATTTCAGATGCCATGGTAATGCAGATAATGAACTACAACTCTCCTAAGAATGCATGGGACATTTTGGTCAAGTACTATGGCACAACCACAAGTGCCATAGTACACAGCTCTCCTAAGAATGCATGGGATATTTTGGTCAAGTACTATGGCACAACCACAAGTGCCAGGAAGATACAGTTGAAGCAGAAGTTCAACAACATGGAGAGAAAGAGCAGATCTATACAGGATTATGTCATGGAGGTTAAGACCATTGTAGATTAGTTGGCATTTGTTGGTTCACAGGTTGAAGATGAAGACATTTGCTACATCTAGTCAGGCAAATGATACTTCAGGAGATAGATTGTTTGTCATGTAGTATGTAAAAGATAGAGTTGTTGAAAAATCCACTGATGATGTAGTTTGGTATATTGATTCAGGGGCATCAAACCACATGACCCCTCATGGTGATTGGTTCACTGATATGGTAGCTGAAAAACGTGGCTATGTCTGTACAGGTGATGACACGCAGCATAGCATTGAACATAAAGGCAAAGTGCCTCTTATGGTTCATGATGGCAGAAAGAAAAATTTGCATGATGTATTGCATGTTCTTTCGATTACGAAGAACTTATTGTCTATCGGTCAGATGACGGAGCAGAACTTGCAGGTTAGATTCAATAAGCATGGTTGCTTTATTGAAGAGTTTGGCAATGGATGCAAGTTGATAGCTCGCGGTCACAGGAATGGTAGAATGTTTACTCTTGATGCTACCTTGCTAGAGCTGAATTCAGCTATATTTGCCCATGGTTCTAGCACTATCAGAGATTTGGAAATTTGGCACAAGAGAGTGGGGCATGTGAATTTGCAAAGGCTGCAAATTATGTAGAAAAAATAGCTTGTTACAGGTTTACCCAAGTTCCAATATTCAGATATTGGTCATGTTTGCGATGCTTGCTAGTTTAGTAAGCAATCCAGGTTGCCATTTGTCAGGCATGTAAGACAGAGTACACGTCCATTGAAGTTAGTGCACTCTGATGTTTGAGGGCCAGCCCATAATGCATCTATGGGAGGCTCGAAGTATTATGTGACATTCATTGATGATTACAGTCGCTATACTTGGGTTTACATTCTGAAGACAAAGGATGAGGTGTTTGATGTTTTTCAGCAGTTTAAAAAGCAAGTTGAAAAGGAATTTGACTGCTATATCTCTTGCTTGAGATCAGATAGCGATGGGGAGTATGTGTCAAATGAGTTTGATAATTTTCTGGCTGAAAATGACATACACAGGCAGCTTACCTGTAGCTACACTCCTCAGCAGAGAACAGGGTCTTGATGGAAGCTGCTCATGCCATGATGAATGAGAACAAGGTGCCGCTCTATTATTGGGCTAAGAATATTATGACAGCCATGTATATCTTGAATCGGACTCCCACTGTAGGTATTAATGAGATGACATTGTTTGAGAAGCTATGTGGCTATAAGACGGATGTAACTCACATGAAAGTCTTTGGTTGTCTTGTCTATGTGCACATTCCAGATGAAGAAAGGAAGAAGCTGGATCCAAAAGTGCATAAATGTGTTTTCATTGGATATTTGTAAGAGAAGAAGGCATACAAATGCTATGATCCCTCTACCAGCAGGGAGACTTTGGTGAGCAGGGATGTTATCTTTGATGAGATGGGTTCTTGGTATGTATCACCGGCTAGTTAGCGTATATTCTAGTTAGCATGTAATTAAGCTAGTTAACAATTAGTATATATGCTAGCTATAGTATTGCGCACAAATCTTAAGGTGTTAATAGCTAGTCTATATGTTATCTATGATAATTAGCATATAGATTAGCTTGTTAACAATCATCATACATGCTTGTTAGTAATCATGTATCTTAGCTAGTTAATAGTTAGCATATATGATAGATACTATATTTAGCATGTACATTAATAGTCTCATGTGTTATTCATTTTATTTTCTTCTATGTTGACTATCCGATTTATGTTGTGTTTGGTCTTTGTAGATACTCTGGCATGTAACTCTTAGAACAAAAAACCCTAATGTGTTTTCCCATAGACAAGTGGAGAGCAGCCTTCATAGGTCCTCTATAAAATTTGGGCTTATCAAGAGTGGTATTGAAAGTGTCTCTACACCTATCAAGCATGTATCTACCATATCATTAGTAGAGTGTGGAGGTCCTTTATAGAATTTGGGCCTATCAAGAGTGGTATTGAAAGTGTCTATACACCTATCAAGATTGTATCTACCATATCATTAGCGGAGCATGGAGATCATATGCAGAAGCCAAAGGACTCCACCATAGAGTTGTCCCAATGATGAGGAGGATGGCATCGAGACTAACCATGGATATGAGGAAGTTAACGATGTACTTTAGGAGTTGGATATGCACACATGTGGTGATAAGATGTTGAAACATGCAAAGATTGGAGAGGACACACCATTATGCTAGGTTCTAGGAGTTGGATATGCACACATGTAGTGATAAGATGTTGAAAGATGCAAAGATTGAAGAGGACACACCATCGAGCCATATTTTAGGCTAGATTACAAAAAAAAAGGGTTGTGAGGCAATAATGAGCCAAGCTTCTCCAAGAAAGGGAGGGAAGTCCACTTCAAGTACATTAAGTTCCCAAAAACAATAGTCGCCTCTACAAACATTGGCAAAGATGGTGCCTATAAAAAAACTCTGGTAGATATCTTACTACATGTAGTTTTTGACTATCTATTGTTTCATCCGTCTATCCACCCACCTCATTGAGTTGGTACCTTTAGACTTTCTAGAATGTATTTGTAAGTTGATAATAATGTTGTTTTAAAAAAAGTATTTCCTTAACATTGGCACCATCGGAGTGTTATGGTTGCCTCCATGTCACTGCATTATAGTGGAGTTTAGTTCTAGGGGTTCCACACTAGTTGTATGCATGCCCTCAATCCTTTCTCTGGGCTATTGAATTGGTAACATCAGTTGTTTATTTCATTCTATCTTTGGAATTCTATCTACAACAATCATAGTAGACGATATAACTTTGAAGAAAATATCTTGAACTAGCTTAAATTCTACGATAAATTTACACCTTCTAGATGCAAGACATAAAGTCAAACCACCCTTATATCAAACATTGTGCTTCTTAGAATAGGATCAAGCTTAGAGTAACACACAAGGATATGCTAACTAATAGGCACACAACTTTTGTTGATTAATTTACAGTTTCTACTAATTATAATAAATCTCACAGACCTACTAGTTACCATACATTCCATAAACAACTATTAACAATCATGTAGAAAAGTGCAGTCCAACTCCTAATTAGTATATAAGGAAAGTTGATACTAAATAGCAAATAGAGCTACTAATTAGCATACAACTGATAACTACCATATAGCCCACAGACTTGTTACCTAGCATATATCCCATAGTTGCTAACAATCATGTAGTCAACAAATGCTAACTAGCAAAAAGCAGAAAACTTATTAAGATAAAGATGCTAACTACCATACAACCCACAAACCTACTAACCAACATACAACCCATAGAAAGCTACTAACAATCATGTAGGAAACTATAGTCCAACTATTGATTATTAGCATATTGGCATCTACATCATGACCCTTAATTAGCATGTTTGCAATTGTTATCTAGCACAAAGCAACTACTAACAAGCATACTGTAGAGTATAGTGACTACCGAATAGCAATTAAGTGACTACTAACTATCATACATTACTGTTAACTAGCAAACACCTAGAGGTGTAATCATCATGGAACAATTGTAAAAAAAATGCAGATATGGTAAGCATCAATCAAGCCCACTCTAATACTACAACATAGACTATTCTAAATCCACTTGTATATTCCAAGTTAGCAATCAAGCAACTGATAATTATCATACAAGTGCTAGTTACTAGTGACCACAATCATCTGTATGCTAATTAGTACTCACCATAATCAACAATATGCATATTTCTAGTCACCACAATCATTTTCATGCTAGCTAACACCTATATGCTTCTTAACACTAACCTTTATGCTAATCAACACTACTAATGTATATGTTAGGTAGTTCCATATGTATGCTAGTCAACATTAATGTAAATGCTAGTTAATGATCTCACCTATACATGCATGCTACTTAACAAAAAATTGTATGCTAGCTAATAGGAAAATACATACTACTTAGTAGTCATCTATATGCTAGGAAACTCATATATATGCTAATCAACACTAACATGAATGCATTAACATTGCATGCTAGTTAAGAATCAACTATATGCTTTTTAGTTCAAACCTATATGCTAATCAATATTAACCTATAGGCTACCTAGTTATCACTTGTCCATGCTAGTTGCTCTATCATGAATTGTTGCTAGGAATACTGATAGATCTTGAGCAAGTAGCATGGAAGATATTAGAAAAATATGCAAACAATGCTAAGTATACTAAAATATAAATTAAATCCAAGAGAATCAAGTTTAATTACACCTAAGGTTCATCAAGTAGATGGAGCGGATGTCTAAGGTAATTTTTTTCCTAATATTTTTTGCATAATTCTAAAGTAAGTTTTCTTTCCTAATATTTTTTTGCATGTGTCCTTATTTAGGAGAAAGCTGCAACTCTATATACTAGAAAATGCAAACTATTTGCTTAATATCTTTAGTTATTGTACTTCTTTGTGGTTACTTTCAGCATCCTACCAATGAAAATAAGCCGTTTCTAACACCTCTATTGGCTCAGACATAAGACCTTGCCTGATATAAGGATTGCTTGGAGACTTCTAAAACCCTTGCCATCTTACGAATGGACATTGCTTCAGCTAAGTTTAGCAACATGGTCAATGCACAATTTTTTAGGAACTAGTCTACCCTATTTGTTCACTAATTCACAACGGCCAATGTATTGCACACACTAGCCACTATTGATGCTTGCATTTCCTCGTCCTCTCTAGATGAATTATCTCATAACCCTACCACTATAGGATACTATAGGAAGTAGCGAAATATTTCACATCTTAATTTCCTTCGCATGCCCTCAACCTTATTAATGATGGATTTTACTACGAGCACGATTTACTACTTTTTGAATTCATTAGTCTCCTAGAAATGAGATTTTCATAGGTTATTGACCTAGGTTAGACTTGCATCAATACCATCTCATTTTTTCAGCCTTATATTGTTCTATGGTACTACTTGAGTGCAGTTTTCTCTCCTAACGGGCATGATCTTGTGGATTTTCCTGTCTCTAGAACCCATTGACTTGGGGTGATTGAAGGCAAAGTTCTTGACATGATGGATTGTCCTCATTTGATGATAGGTGATAAAACTTGAAGTGCACACTCCATTGGATTTTTCTATCCTTGAAATCCATGGATAGCATGTACTTGAAGCAAAATGCCATGATTTACATGCATATCAAACCTTTGAAATATTGCAATTTGCATGACATAAGTAAAAAAATATCGTGATTTGAACACATATCTTGCCTTTCAAATCCTATAATTTACACAACATAAGTGAAAATATAACATTAATATGGCATATGTTGGCTTGTTTGTTAGCATTGTAGTTTGACTAAAAATGATAGTATCTCATCTTTCAATATTGTAATGCACCTTTATTCACACACACACACACACACACACACGCACGCACGCACGCACGCACGCGCGCGCGCATGCACACACGCACGCACGTGCGCACGCGCACAAAGAGAGAGAGAGAGAGAGAGAGAGAGAGAGAGAGAGAGAGAGAGAGAGAGAGAGAGAGAGAGAGAGAGAGAGAGAGAGAGAGAGAGAGAGAGAGAGAGAGAGAGAGAGAGAGAGAGAGAGAGAGAGAGAGAGAGAGAGAGAGAGTGTGTGTGTGTGTGTGTGTGTGCGTGTGTGTGAGTGAGAGGGGGGGTTGGGTGTGTGCCAATGCTACTAAGAGATGTGATTGAGATCAAGAATGGAAGAGGGTGCTACAAGTTTATGTGCCTAGTACAAACAAATACAATTTGATTATGTAACACACACACACACACACACACACACACACACACACACACACACACACACACACACACACACACACACACACACACACACACACACACACACACACACACACACACACACACACACACACACACACACACACACACACACACACACACACACACACACACACACACACACACACACACACACACACACACACACACATTGTGTGTGTGTGTGTGCACATGTACGCGCTCTAGTGCTACTAAGAGATGTGATTGAGAGCAAGAATTGAAGAAGGAGCTACAAGTTTATGGGCCTAGTAAAAACAAACACAATTTGATTTTGTGTGTGTGTGTGTGTGTGTGTGCACGCGCTACTAAGAGATGTGATTGAAAGAAAGAATGGAAGAAAGTGTTGCAAGCTTCTATTTCCACTATTAATAGATGCCGTTTTCTCCTTGACTGAGAGAGAGAGAGAGAGAGAGAGAGAGAGAGAGAGAGAGAGAGAGAGAGAGAGAGAGAGAGAGAGAGAGAGAGAGAGAGAGAGAGAGAGAGAGAGAGAGAGAGAGAGAGAGAGAGAGAGAGAGAGAGAGAGAGAGAGAGAGAGAGAGAGAGAGAGAGAGAGAGAGAGAGAGAGAGAGAGAGAGAGAGAGAGAGAGAGAGAGAGAGAGAGAAGTTTAGGAGTGAGACCCACATTTGTAACATCTTAAACCATATTTGCATTCAAGGACTGGTGAATAAAACATATTTTCAAAATGAAATTTTGGCCAAATGAAGAAAATTCCATTAACATTTGCTACATAACAATATCAAGAGACATTGTATTTGGTAAATAGTAACCTACTTGCAACCCAACAATGCATCCAACTTAGTGTCACACAATGTTTGCACCAATCATTTTGGCATACTCCTAGATTGTTCAATCTCTACTCTCTCATAAAGAAGTACATCATTCGCATCTTCATCAGAACTAAGCTAATCTTAGTTACTATGAGAAACCTACATAGGCTAAAAAACTACATGATTTGGCAATACATTTGACTACACCCCACTAAAAAGAGGCAACAAAAAGTCATTCATATCTTGTAAGTGTACATCCATCACTTTTGTACATGAAAATAAAGGCTAAAAAACATCTTGTGAGCATACATTTCTCTCTTTTGTACATGAAAGTAAAGGTTGAACAACATTTTTCACAAAGACAATATCATGGCTAACCAAGTTATTGTTGGGGGTAAAGGCACCAGTGCCTAGCCGCCTATGTATTACTACACTAATAGTACCTACACACCTGTACATTGCAAGCAACGACAGACACCCCTCACTATCACTTCATTCTTTATTCTTTTAGTGACATTTGAATAAAGGGAAGACTAGTAACACATTGCGACTATTGGAAATCCCACATCTTGAGTCTCTCTCTCTTGCTCCATTCGCCATAGCTCACACCTCTCTTGCTTTCTCTTGGTAATGCTTCCACTTGGGCTTCTCCCTTCAACTAGTATCAAAGCCACATTCTCTATGAGCTTGAGCTCAATTGAGCATTGCTTTAGCTCTCATTCAAGTTACCTACAGTAGGGTTTCACCATTGGCAACCTCGTAACTCCATCTCTTGAGGTTCATATTGAGCTCTTGTTGCTCTAAGAATTCTTAGACCTATTGGGGCTATCTCAAGGAAATCTTGAGCCTTCATTGAGCTTATTTCAGGGAATACTCAGCTCAATATTGAGGGTTGGAATATAAACACGTTTTTTTCAGCTGTGGCCAATTTCAAGCACTTTGCTTGCTCAACCACTCCCCAGCATTGGACAAAGGCTTTGGCATTGTTTACCACTCCTCTTGGCATTGATCATTAACGTTGAGCATTGGTTCTGAGTCATTGAGCTTCAACTATTAACTGTGCAAAGAGGGCAGCATGCTATCATCATAGAACAATGACAACCATATCTTCAATGTTTGGAGCTCATATATGCTTCTTTGGATACCCCTATACCTATATTTTGTTGCCCGATACTTGGGGGATCACATATCGTTGGTTTGAGATGCTATTGGATTGTTTTGAGCACTCTTTTAGCTCAGTTTTCTCATAGATACCACTAGTGTCATAACAAGGCTGAATGTATTTATCTAGAAAATGTCATGCTCTTAGCTTATGTGATGCTCCCAAGATGCTCACTTGATGTTGGGGACACTTCAGGAATGTTTGGCCAAAGTATTGGAAAGCTTTTGGGCTGATTTGAGCCCATTTTTGGCTTAGTTTTACTATCATTTCTACTATTTTAATAAGCAGGTCTGTTGCATGTTGATGCTTCCCAGCATTGATGTCTATGTTTGATGCCGCATGCTTGGCCATGCTCCCGGAATGATTTTGGGCTTTGATTGAGCTCAATTTTTCTTAGTCTTAACTCTCATTTTACAATTGTATATACAATGGACAATAATATTTCAACAAGGATAGTCTATGCCTAATGTTCTTTCATGCTATTCGGGCATTCTATCAAATGTATTGGTGCATGACATTGAAGCTATATGCTTGGTTATGCCATTGAATGCATTTGAGCTTATGAAATTTGACATCTATTGTTAGTTACTTCATTGGATGCTTCATAGGTCTATGACCTTACATGCTTGAAACTTTATTTGGGTCTGCTCTTGACTATGTACTTGATGTATCTTGAATGCTTGGATGCCACTCACATGAGGATTTGAGTTCTATTTTCTCATTTGAAAATTGAATTCTGTTCTAATGGGAGCCACTTATTTGACACTTGGATGTTACATTGAGATTTTGATTTTATTTGTAGTGAACTTGAGTATGTTGTACCTCATTTTCAGCATGCTATAATTGCAAATTGTTTGTACTATTTATGAGAGCAGTCTCCTCCATTTGATACTATTTTGGTCATAGTTTGTGGACAGCTCATTATTTGTTCATACCTCTTGTTTTTAGCTTGTGTTGGAAATGGTTTTGGGTTTGTTTGTAGGTATTACAATAGTACTGTGCCTCTTTTTCGTGCAACATGGTTGGTGATTCAAATGAAGTTCCATATTCAACATTAAAAAGTTGGATGATAGTAATTATGGCTATTGGAAGACCCAAATTTGACAAGTTTTGGTGCAGAAATCTCAGATTAGGACAATCAAATGTAAAAACATTAAGCTTGAAGGTCACGATTAGGATGTATGGGATGACTTAGATTAGCTTTGTAGATCCATGATTATCCTATCCCTCATCAAGTTGGTTTATTATAATGCTGTCACAAATGGGCAGTCTACATGGGATATTTGGGAGAAATTCCATAATCTCTATGATAAGTAGAGCCCTGCTTCTCAAATGTATTGGCCAAACCAGCTTATGGACCTTTGTGTGAAGGAAGGTACCAGTGTTTCTCAGCATTTGAGCTAGTTTCATGCTATCATTGGCTAGCTATCATCATAGGGTATTAACTTTAATAACAATCTTCCACCTTTATTCTTGTTTGCCACATTGCCTAAGTCTTTGGACACATTCCATACTCCTATGTATGCAAATATGCCCAAGAATGGGTTGAAATTTTTTGATCTAGAGGGTGCAATCTTGACAAAGGAGATCAATAGGAAGAATATGGATACTTCTCATGCTTTGACTATTCGGGCCTACTGTTAATCTCAACATAAGAAGAAAGCAGAAAAAGTGGAAAAGTGCAAGTTGGGTCACCTAAAATAGGTGGCCCAGAAGGACACAATGGAAGAAGCAATAAGGAAAATGTCCAAAAGTGCAAGCGTAGCCTCAACATTTAAGTTAAAAGGAGAAACACATTTTTAAAATGCAAAGGTGTCACAAAAATTTTGTAAAAGAGTGCCAAGATCCCTCCTTTGCAAATTGTAAAGGGCAGAAGGGCAAGGGTAAAGAGAAAGAGCAACTAGAAGGGAATGGGAAAAGAGGACCTTGCCATGATTTCCAGTCATGTAGGAAAGGGGATGGTGCCCAAAGGGATGAGGGCTTTGTATATAAACTCAAAAATGTGAATGAGAAGCTTATTCTTTGGTGTGTGGCAAAGTGGACTCTCCTTCTTCTCTCCTTCTCTTCTCTTGCTTGCTTGTGAGTGCTTGAGGGAGGGAGTGTGAGTGAGTGAGAGAGTGAGTGTGTGAGGGTGAGGGATCTTGGAGGTGAAGCCCTCCACCATCTCCTCTCTTCTTCTTCTCTTCTCTTCTCTTCTCTCATCTCACGCATGGCTATGGAGGATGGATCTTAGAGGAAGAGGCTTGAGGATACTTGAGCTTGCATCACAAATTGTGGAGCTATCAAATTTCTTTTGAGAGGATGCAACTCAACTGGGTGTCAAGGTAAGCTCACTCACTACGCTCGTAGAGAGGGATAGCTTGTCAGCTATGTGAGAGGTAGCCATTAGTGATCACTTGAAACACTTGAAGAAATAAGCGGTCTGTGGGTCTTGATGGTTGAGCATGAGCTCCCATTACATGTGCCATGATGGTAAGAGTGGGAATGACCATTGTGGTAGAGATTCACATAGGTCTCATTCTAAGTCCCATGAATAGTCTTGCAATAAGTCCCATGGATGCAAGTCCCATTTGACATGCCATTATTGTGGGAAAGTAGGATATATCATACCCTAGTGACATAAAATGCGCAACAACAAGCACAAGGAAAAGGGCAAAGGGAAAGTGTAAGATAATTCTGATAATCGTAACACTGTTTCCTGCTAAGTCTAATGTTAAGATCAAAGAGATCAATGTAGTGCAGCAACCTGATCTAATGATTATTACATATTTGTAGCTTTTTCTTTGGATGAGTCACAATTGTCATCTAATGCCTTGCTTGGTTTTACTCAACGTTGGTTAATGGATTCAAGGGCTTCCTTTCATGTAAACCTCATAGAGAGTGGTTTCGCTCCTATCACAGTATGATTGGATCTGTCTATATGGGGAATGACTTGGCATAACAGATAGTTGGTATTGGTAATATTTGGCTACATTTTGGTTCAGGTAATATGTTTACTTTGCATAATGTTTGATATATAGTGGCTCTCATGAAGAGTCTTATCTTTGGCTAGCACATTGGATGATGAGGGTTACTTTGTTTTCTTTCAGGATTCTTCTTGGAAAATCGCTCACCATGGGAACCTTATTCTAGCATGTGGTGCCAACTCTAGCACTTTATATCCCTTGGTTGTATTTGCATACATAGATCATGTTTTGTCTATGGATTCGGTTCCACATGTATCTATTTGGCATCATCATCTTGGGCACATGTCCTTAAAGGGAATGAAAATTCTTACTCGTTTGCAATATCTTCCACCCCTTGACTATAAGTTTTTGAGTCGTGATCATTGTTTGTATGGCACGCAGACATGTAGTACGCATAAGAAGTCTGGCACTTTGCACATGGGTGAGCCTTTGGCTCTTGATCATTCTAATATCTACCTATGCCTTATCAATTTTGTTAGGAGGTGTGAAGTACTTTGTCGCATTCATTTTGATGATTACTCACATAAGGTTTGGGCATATCCCATAAAGCTAAAATCTGATGTTTATAGTATCTTTTATCATTGGCTTTCATTGGTTGAGAGCCAGTCTAGGTATAGGCTAAAATGGCTATGGTCACATAATGGAGGTGAGTATGTCTCTAAAGCCTTTGAGTAGTTTTGTGATGAAAGGAGTATTAAGCGTTAGTTGATCGCCCATACACCCCACCCTAGAATGGGGCACATGAACAAGACAATATAGGAAAGGGTTAGTAGTATGCTTAGTGACACAGGCTTACCATAGCAGTTTTGGGCTAAGGTAGTGACTATTGTCGTACATGTGATCAATCAATCTCCTTGTAGTTCTATTAACTTTCATGTGCTGCAGATGAGGTGTGGTTTGAAAACCTCCCTTATATGATCATTTGCATGTCTTTGGTTGTGAGACTTTCTACCATATACCCAAGGACAAGTGCACAAAGTTAGATTCTAAGTCTATGAAATGCATATTTTTTTGTTATGGGGATGCAAGTGAGATGGGCTATCGCCTATAGGATCCACTGGCTTGAAAAGTCATCCACAACCATAATGTAGTTTTCCATGAGGAAAAGATGTATAAGCAACCTAAGCGGATAGTTGAGATACATAGGGTTATCTTTCAAGAGGAGCCTCCTACTCCCTTACAACCAGCTAGAAAGCCTACAATAGCAGCTAATGCTCTAGTAGCCCATGACTATGATATTAGACAAAATATGCAGGCTCCTCAACTTGCCTTGATATGCTTCGCTAAAGATAGACATCCTCTTGAGATGTTTGAGCCCTCTTTTGATTATGTGATGGTGACAACTGCAAGTGAGCCGCTCACTTATGATGAGGCCATGCAACGTGGTAATAGTCTCTCAAGAGAGGGCTATGTAGTCAAAGTTTGACTCTTTATAGGAAAAATCATACATGAGAGTTGGTTCCTTTGCTTGGTGGAAAGCATGCATTGCCATGCAAGTAGGTGTACAAGTGGAAGAGCACCCTTGGATGCCCCAAGCTTTCCTACAAGGCCAGATTGGTTAGGGTTTTAAATAGGAGCATGGTGTTGACTTTGAAGGGGTATTTTCCCATGTAGTCAAGATGACTATCCTACATCTTGTACTAGCATTAGTTGCTCAATTAGATCTGAACCTTTATCACATGGATGTTAAGACATCTTTCTTATATGAAGACTTGCATAAGGAGATTTATATGCAGCAACCTAAGGGCTTTGAGGAAAAAGGCAGGGAATGCCTAGTGTGTAGATTGAGAAAGAGCCTTTATGGCCTTAAGCAAGCACCTAGGGAATGGTACCACAAGTTTTATGATTTTATGCATTGTAACACTAGACATGCAGTGATATGGATCCGTGTTTATAAACAAAGAAGGATCATGATGGCAGCCTTTTGATTTTGGCACTCTATGTGGATGACATGTTGATTGATGGGAGAGCTCCTAATGAGCTGGATACTCTAAAAAGTTAGCTCAAGAAGAGCTTTGAGATGAAAGACATGGGAAGGGGCCTCACATATTCTTGGGATGTGCATTACATGTGACTGCTCTCAGGGGCTTCTTTACTTGTCACAAAAGGAGTATATCTAGAAGGTCCTTGAGCATTTTCATATGCAGGACGTTAAGCCTATTAGCTATCCGTTGCCTTCTCATGTGAAAGTGAGCTAGGCCGATTGTCCCCGATCTAATGAGTAGAAGGCCAAGATGGCGAAGATCCCTTATGCATCTGCAGTGGACAATTTGACATATGCCATGATAGCCACTCGTCCTAACATAACTTTTGCAGTGGGAGTTGTGGCATGCTATATGGCTATACCTAGTAGGCAGCATTGTGATGCCATCAAGGGTATCATGAGGTATCTAAGGGCTATATGGCTACACCTAGTAGGCAGCATTGTGATGCCATCAAGGGTATCATGAGGTATCTAAGGGCTATATGGCTACACCTAGCAGGCAGCATTGTGATGCCTGCTATATGGCTACACCTAGTAGGTAGCATTGTGAAGCCATCAAGGGTATCATGAGGTATCTAAGGGCACAATAGATATCTGCATATATTATGGTGACCAAGAATATTGTGTTCTTTGCTAGGAGTGTTGTTTCTTGGATGTCCAGGGTGCGAAAAGGCACAACACTCTCTACTATAGAGACTGAGTATATTGCAGCCACTAGTAAGGCTTGCAAGGAGGCTCTCTGGTTAGGCTTTCTGGTGGCAAACCTTCCTAGCCTTCCATGCAAAATTTGTATACCCTAAAAGTAAATTTGTATATATACAAGGCTAGGAGGAAAAATAAGTATACCCTAAAAGTAAATTTGTATATATACAAGGCTAGGATGAAAAAACCCTCATAATGAGGGGAAAAAGTACCTCAGCATTTCTAAGTGTGTTCTCACACATCACTACCACATTAGGGGGAATATAGACTAAAAAAGGGCCTTGTAAGAAATTTATTACGAATCCATAATATTGAATTAGTCATTCTTTAATGGTCATCATTGCATGCCTTTTTATCTCCTGGCCCTTCTACATTCATAGGCTCCACCCAAAATTTGTTGAGATATTTGCAATCACACCTACTTTAGTCCCTTTGTATAGGACAGCTAGGCTAGGAAGATGCATTCCATTCTAGGAAGAGAGACAAAATCCCATATGCACAGTGGATGCTAAGTGCTACCAAAGAACTCTATATAATGATGTACTTGAACTATCCTTTCATATGATGATAATGCAATAGTACTTGTCTCTTCTATCAAGTGTCTGTGTCATTGTTGTCCATACACAAGATTGTGTTTATGAGTTCAAGTCTCAATCTTCAAACCTAATTCACTTGTGTAATAGTTTTCTACATTGTCATGTCAACATGAGTTGTGTCTTTATCTTCCATCCTCCATAGCTTCCGCCTCTGCCATGCTCTAGATCTTGCATCTTTTACATGGTATCAGAGCACAGTCGGGCATGGCATTAATCCTCCAGCTCCATTGTACTCTCATCTAGCTCAGCTTGAGCTCAGTCTATCTCAGGCTAAGTCCAGGAGCTCATCTTCTACTCCTTCTCCATTTGACCTTGTGGCAGCCATAGCCAGCATCACCTTGTCAACTTGAATCTCATGGATCTCTCTCCACAGGTCATATCTGAACCTGCTCTCTTCTGGACATTTGTTCCTTGACTCCCAAGGCTTCTTTATATCACTTAAGAGCTTGACATTGGCCACTCCATAGCTCAGCATTGCTCAAATTTTTAGTCACTGCCATAGCCTATATCTGTGACCTATAGGACATACCTTGATTGGAGTCCCTGATCTCCCAACATAGAGTATATCTCCTCTTGCTTCCTTCTAAGGAATCATTCCTTACATCAGGGCTCTTCATCATGGCACAACATAGCATGAGATTGATCACCCTCTGCTCCAGCATTCAGGAAATTGCGAGGACGTGGCTGAACTTCGCCTGCTGATGACGATCGAGGTGCTGCCGCCATCGCTACAGGCTGCGATCTGGACGAGGATCATAGGGTTTTGATAGGCCTTGAAAAGATCTACATTTCCATAATTTTTTTTTTGAAAATGATCAACCACAGCTCCTGCAATCCAAAAAACCAGGCCCCTGTCATGAAGCCCTAAAATTTTTATAATGAATGGAATCGCGAGGGTTTCTACGGCCTTCATCCTATTTCTTTTTCTTCTGTGCTGCCTTCTTCTTGGTTTCCTTGACCTTCTTTTTTCTTTTCTGTTCTTTCCCTTCTTCCTCGATCTCAGTCCTGTCACTGGACCTCTCTTGGTGTTGATGAGGGGGTGACTTGTCAGGCATTTCCCCTTCCCCCTCTTCTGCATCATGCGTCTCTTTCACGGCCTCCTGGATGAGCGCTGTTAAGATGCTCCCATAGGTGATGAATGAGGCTTTGGAGGAGGCCTTCTTTCTTTTTGCAGCCTTAGACGCTGGGGATTCCCCTCCTGTGGGCATGCTTCCTAAGGCTAGCGCTCTTTCAAGCTCAACATCAACACATACATAGTCTTCGCATAGTGTGTTTTCACACTGTCATTACTTGTGTCTCTTGACACAGTGTAATCTGCTCTTCCACTGATAAATCTCAAAATTAAGAAGTTGATTTGCTACTTTTCCTATAAGTCTAACATGGGCAAAGACTCTCCAACTGCTCAGTTCAAAGGAGTCGGGTTTCACACCTGGCAAACTCGCATCAAACTCATCCTGATGAAGAAGGGCCTCTAGGCCATTACCACTGGAAAAGAAAAGAAGCCTCGTGATGCGGATCTTGCTGTAACTTGGCAAAAGAACGATGATAAGGCCGAGGCCATTATCAAACTGGAGCTAGACGACATCTATATCCACCATGTGGATAACTGTGAGACCTCACAGGATTCATGGAAGAGACTTGAAACCTTGTTCGGTGCATAGTCTAAATCATCAAAGTATGGTCTCCTGATTGAGTTTTTCAAGCTTGAAATGAAGTCCAGCACATCACTTGCCACACATCTAAATTACATGGAAGGACTTTTAACCCAACTTGCAGGAATCAACATTAAAATGGAAGAAGATGTTTGCATCGGTGTTCTACTTAAGAGTTTGCCTCCTGAATATAATAATGTATCAACAACTTTAATCAACATGCCAAATCCTGAACTTATTGATATCCAGGCATCACTGTCAGAAGAGGAAAAGAAGCTAAAAACTAAGGAAGAACCAAGTACCTCTAGAGATGAGAATGCATTATATGTTGGCAACAGGTACAAAGGCAAGAAGGATCAGCTCTTCTGTGACTTCTGCAAAAGGACTGGACACACCGAGAAGTTCTGCCACGCAAGAAAGAGGTCCCAAAAGGCATATCTAGTTGCAGTCCAAGAAGAAGAAGAAAATGGAGTAAAGGAAGAAGAAGAAGAAGACCACCAGGAGAAGGGCAAACCTCACCAATCCTTCTATTTAGATAGACTTTTTTAGTTTTGTGTTTCCTAGCCCTAATGTCTCAAACATAAACTTGTAAAACTCCCCAGTTATCCTTGCACTACAGCCTTTGTACACTTTGTAAGGCCCCTGCTACCGCCTCTGGATGTTCATCATGTTTGTGGTACCAACACTTAGCCTTTTCTGTGATAGCCTCTGGTGTTTTGCCATGTTTATGGTGTGCCCACACTTTGCAGGTGTTGCTTTTACTAAAGCCTCTACACACTTTGTACTTTTGGTTGTGATTGAGGAGGGGTGTTGAGATATTTGCAATCACACCTACTTTAGTCCCTTTGTATAGGATAGCTAGGCTAGGAAGATACAGTCCATTCTAGGAAGAGAGACAAAATCCCATATGCACAATGGATGTTAAGTGCTACCAAAGAACTCTATATAATGATGTACTTGAACTATCACTTTCATATGATGATAATGCAATAGTACTTGTCTCTTCTGTCAAGTGTCTGTGTCATTGTTGTCCATACACAAGATTGTGTTTATGAGTTCAAGTCTCAAACTTGAAACCTAATTCACTTGTGTAACAGTTTTCTACATTGTCATGTCAACATGAGTTGTGTCTTTATCTTACATCCTCCATAGCTTCCGCCTCTGCCATGCTCTAGATCCCGCATCTTTTACAAATTTGTGATGGACTTGATGGGACCTGAAATGGGCCAGCATTGGCTATGGCATTGGCTATAGCACTAGCCGGACCTCATGCTCACAACATACAAACACACCCTCACGGTCTCGCGGACCAGGAGCGTTTATCTAATGCCAAAGGACAAACTGTCCTAAAGCCTAATCTATGCATTTATAGTTTCTTCGTTTTGTAGTCCAACGTTTCCCTTTCCATAAAATCCACAGAGGGAGAACCCATATAAATTGGCAATAAATACCATGATCACATACATGGAGGCAACCTCTCGGTAGAAACACTGCGGCCCCACTGCAGTTCTCCTACATCGCAGGGATTGGCCCCTTGATGCGTTGCTCAACATATAACACAAACGAACACAAACTCCTCTCGTTTATATTTCGAATCCAGGAGATATACCATGTGTCCTTACTTAACAGTCCCTTAGGAAACCGACCCTCTATCCTACGGCAAGGGATAACCTTACTCTCTCAATCGTGGGTCAAATTCCTAAGAAAAAAATTGCTATGCAGTCCAGGAGCTTTTCCATTGATACCATGAACTATGCATAGTACATAATGTGAACGTTTTAGTGCACAAACAGAAGAAAATCAGCCTTGTGCATTGTGCGAAACCAATCTTTTCATGATTTCCATGCTAGCGGTTATGTAATGAGAAAAGACACCGAGCCTTACACTCATGTTGCCTTTCTCTTTATTGTAAAACAACGTCCTATAGACATGATGCAATACATAAACCAGATTTTAATATATTTTGAGCCTCAACCTCTCCTCTCACCCTACCGTTTAATGTTTTGCATTCGTTGATAGGTGAAAGGGTCGTTTTATGTGTATTTCCTTACAAAGGAAGTGATAACATGAACGGAAACATAGAAACAAGGGTAAACCGAGGCCAAACTCATGCTTTACCTCCATTATATGCTGCACAAACACACATGTGATTTTTTGGAATTTTTCTTTTACCGTTTCCCAAATTTCTCCCATTTAAAACCCATTTTTCACCATTTTTTGGTGTTTTTCCTCTATTTTCTTCAATAAAAAATGACTAAAAATTAAAATTGATTGTGGGATGTGGCCCTTAGGTTCCTTGATAGCAAAATTTTAGGTTTTGTAGGCATTATATCTCATATTTCCCATTTATTTTGCAAAAACCCCATTTTTACCCCTTAAACGCATGTTTTTTGGGTTTTGCAACATTAATTTCAGCCATATCACTTATGATTTTCTGATTTTTTAGATTATAAACTATTGAACACAACTACTAATGAGAGCCATAAAATATTTCTAAAATATCCTCAATATATCTCTTAGAATCTCAAATGTCAATAAATATTTACAAACAAGATATACTTACGTCTTAGAATAAAGAGTGGTGTATCTTATTTAATGAAAAAGTCTTTGGAATAAATTATACTTGCCTCATATATCTAATTCATCTTGCTCTATATATCAACTGCTATCAAAAAAATAAAAAAAATGTTAGAAGAATAATTGCTTGAATAAATACAACTATCCATAATAAATTACTTAATCATTAAAATTTCATTAAATAATCAAATCATGTATATGTTAATACTTGAGATATGAATATTGTGGCATCACCCATGTACGATTTCACTCACATTCACACCTGCAAGTCTCACTCTGTCGTGTCACTTCGCGGACACAGTGTCAAAAACCTTGGAGTGCATCATTTGTTGAGATATCAAGCTCCACTCGTGATATGCCAGGGTGATCGTTGTGCATTTATGTCACTGATTTGTTAGTTGCAGATGCGGTTGGTACATCGCCCATGAATAATAGTTGGATGAAAGCTATCCTTATCTACTCTAGTTCGTGGTTCAATTAGTATGCTACCTTAGTTAGTTGAGTTTAGTTTGAGACCCATATATAGGGTTCTTCTATTTCTTTGTATGAGTGTTCTTTTGGCTTACACAACTAAGAAGAGGAAAACTGTTTTCAGCCTCCACCTTTGTGTGTATTCCCCCATTGTGTAAGTGAGAAAGCTACAAGTGAGACTCCTTCCTTCTCTCCCACAATCTTGACATGGTATTAGAGCCTTGTTCATGGTAAGGAGCTCAAGAAAGCAAACCAAGTTCGCGGTGTTCTGGTAAGAGGACTAGTGTTGCTTTCATTTTTCTGTTTTGGGAGCAAGTCTCTGCAAGTAGCACAGCCGGAAAGTGCAAGAGTGCATTGTCTCAGATTGAGACGCCCTTCATGGTGTAGCAAGAGGGCAGTATATGGTGCAGGGGAGGGCTTTAGCCAGTGGTTGCTCTGTTTTTTTGATTCGAGGCCATTCCAGGGCCTGTTTTGGAGGCGGAAGTTTTCCGCAAGCACTCAGGAAAAGGCCCAATTTTTTGCTGTGCGACCACTGTTCTACAGGTCGGTGAAAAGTTACCATAGAAATTGCATCATATGCCTATGCGTAGAGACATTGGGAGTTACAGAATCATCCTTGTTGCCTGTTGATGCAAAATCGTCACTAGGAAGTGACTGTGTGGTCAAATACCACTTTCGTCAGTTTTGCAGATTTGCCCTTGTGAGGCTGAAGCTGTGTTTTTTACAGTGACAGAATTTTTTGTAGTGTTCTGTAATGGCGTCTGATTCTCTTTCACAGATTGTCACTGAAAAGCTTGACAATAACAACTTCCAAGCATGGAAGTTTAGAATGACGAATTTGTTGCAGGAAATGAAGAAGAACCAGTTCTTCCTGATGTTCCCAATCAATAGCCAATGCAGGCATTTAAAGGATGGCATGAGAGAGCCAGAAAAGTTATATACTGGCTGTCTATCAGTATTTCAGACTCTATGATTGTGCATATCCAGGATGCAAGCACGCCGAAGGAGGCATGGGATACTTTGTCAAAAATGTATAGCACAAATACGCAAGCCAGGAAAATGCAGCTCAAGCAAGAGTTGCACAATGTGCAAAGAGAAAGTATGAGCATCAATGACTACCACATGAAGGTGAAGAAGATTGCAGATGCACTTGTTTCCATTGGGTCGCCAGTGGAAGATGATGATTTAGTTCCCGTGACCTTGAATGGACTAGGAAAGGATTATGCACAGTTCCGAACATCCATTTCCATCCGTGAAAGATTTTCTGATTTTGAGGAGTTGATTGCTCTTCTAATTTCTGAGGAGCAGAGAAATGGTGGTGCATCTTCTTCAGGAGGAACTTCAAAAGAAACTGTCTTCTACTCAAATGCTGGAAGAGGTAGAGGCAAAGGTAGAGGAGGCCGTGGTAGAAATCAGAATATGTAGCAAACTTAAGAAAACCAGTCCTATAGAGGAGGATGTGGTAACTCTAGAGGCAGGGGGAGCCAAAGAGGTCGTGGTGGCTGGCAAAGAGGCCAAAATGCAAACAACAATATTGAATGCTACTACTGTGGTAAAATGGGTCATATGGCTAAAGACTGCTATAAAAAGCAGAATGACATCATGAATGGAAAATTGCAACAAGGGAATTATGCATCTTCTAGTAGACAGGGTGATGATAGAAATGAGCATTTGTTTATGGTGCAGCACATGAACAATTCTGTGATAAAGGCAGAAGAAAGAAATGAAGTGTGGTATGTTGACTTAGGTGCGTCAAACCACATGACAGGTCATGTAGAATGGATGCAGGATGCAAGGAAAATGGAAAAACTAGGATTTGTGGAGACTGGTGATGATACTGCACATCCTATTGTGCAGATTGGAAAAATTCCTTTGTCTATGCAGGATGGAAAAAAGAAATACCTATCAGATGTATTTCATGTCCCGAATATCACCAAGAATCTGGTTTCTGTTGGTCAAATGGTTGAGCAGGGCTTGTAGGTCAGATTTAATCCTCATGGATGCTTTGTTGAGGATATGAAAAATAAAGGTCACTTGATAGCAAAAGGAAAGAAGAAGGGCAGAATGTTTACGTTGGATGCAGACATGCCTGAATTGAGTGCAGCAATGTTTGCACATCGGACCGATGTAGTTGCAGATATTGATATCTGGCATAAACACATTGGTCATGTTGATGTACAGCAACTTAAATCAATGCAAGCCCAAAATATTGTTGCAGGATTGCCTAAATTCAAGGTTGCAGAATTGCATAAGTTATGTGAAGCCTGTCAATTTGGAAAACAAGCAAGGAAACCATTTCCTAGACATGTTTAAGAGAGAAAGAAGCCATTGGAATTAATCCACTTTGATGTGTGGACTACTAAAGCTGCATCTATTGGAGGCTATCATTATTTTGTCACTTTTACTGACGACTATAGCAGAAAAGTTTGGGTGTATTTTATGAAAAAGAAAAGTGAAGTTTTTGGGCATTTCAAAACTCTTAAAGCTATGGTTGAAAAAGAAACAGGCCTGCAAATAAAATGCCTAAGGTTAGATGGAGGGGGAGAGTACCTCTCAAATGAGTTTGCAAGGTTCTTGCAGGAGCATGGCATAAAGTAGTAATATTCATGTAGTCATACCCCACAACAAAATGGAATTGCAAAAAGGAAAAACAGGCATATTGGAGAGGTATCTCGTGCCGTGCTCAATGAAAAAGACTTGCCAAATTTTTACTGGGCTGAGGTAGTTGCTACAATAGTCTACATAATGAACAGGACTCCCACTGCAGCAATACATGGCATGACTCTAGAGGAGAGGTATATTGGTAGGAAACCATATATTTCTCATTTGAAAATTTTTGGTTGCATTGCCTATGTTCATGTGCCAGATGAGTTGAGATCCAAGTTGGATCCAAAAGCTGAGAAGTGCATCTTTATTGGTTACTCTCTACCAGCAGAAAGGGTATAGATGCTATAACCCTTCTACTCGTAAATTTACAGTGAGTAGAGATGTTGTTTTTGATGAGATGAGTAGCTGGTATAAACCAGTAAATGTGATTGATAATGTAGATGCACAAAATGGTAATGCTGCACAGAATTTACAGCAGTAGTCACAAGATATTAGTGGACCTAGAGTGTCCTCTAGTAGTGGTTCACATTCTTTGCCATGGATAGGCAGATTGAGATTAGGAGAATCTTCTCAAAGCAATGCAGATGGTGGTATGCAGGTATCATGAAAAGGAAAAGAGAAGGTAGATCAGCCCATGTTTGATGTGAATGCAGGTCACTCTTATGTGGATGGTGAATCTAGTGGCTCAGAACAGAGCATTGATGATGAGTTGGGTATTCTTTCTATTGTTACACCTGGAGTAAGAAAGACCAGGAATGTTTTGAGAGCATCTAGAAGTGAGCCTACTTTGCCCAGGTCTTCCAGAGCTAGGTATCCTGTGGATAGGCTGAAATATGATGGATTTACAGCCATTCACTATGCCTATATAGTCAAAGTGATACAGGAACTAGAACCCACTTCTTTTGAGCAAGCCATGGGAAAAGAAAAATGGGAGAAAGCCATGGATGAAGAAATGGATGCTTTGGAAGCAAATGCTACATGGTAATTGGTACCTTTGCCTAAAGATAAGAATGCAATTGGTTGTAAGTGGGTTTATAAGGTGAAGCACAATGCAGATGCTTCTGTGAACAGATACAAGGCAAGATTAGTAGTCAAGGGGTATGCACAAACATATGGCATTGATTATGAAGAAACATTCAGTTAGGTTGCAAGGATGGCAACCGTAAGAGCAGTCATTGCTATGGCTGCATCAAAGGGATGGTCTTTACATTAGATGGATGTAAAGAACGCCTTCTTGCATGGTGATTTGCAAGAAGAGGTCTATATGGAGCAGCCACCAGGTTATGTGCATACTGTTCATCCTGAGTTTGTTTGCAGGTTGAAGAAAGCCTTGTATGGCTTGAAACAAGCACCTAGAGCATGGTCTGACAAGATAGGATAGTATCTTGTCACTATTGGCTTTCAGATTTCCAAGGCAGATTTCTCACTTTATGTGAGAAAAACAGAGAAAGGTATTATGCTACTTGTCATTTATATTGATGATTTGATTATCACAGGTGATAGTGATGAAGATATCCTTCATGTGAAAATGCTATTGAAGCAGAAGTTTGAGATGAAGGAAACCGCATTTGGATGTGGCTATATGCATACTCAGGTATGTGAAGTCCACATTGCAGTATGGACTATTTTATGAGACTGGGATTCAGATACAGTTGCATGGATACACTGATGCTGATTGTGCTAGTAGTATTTCTGATAGACGATCTACTAGTGGATATGTGTTCTCTTTTGGAAGTGCTGCAGTCACTTGGAGCAGCAAGAAACAGCCTACAGTTGCCTTATCAAGCACAGAGGCTGAGTATAGGGGTGCAGCAATGGCTGCATGTGAGGTAGCTTGGTTGCATAAGCTACTTTATGATATGCATCAGCCTATAGACGGGCCAGTTGTCATTTATTGTGACAACATGAGTAGTATACACTTGGCAAATAACCCAGTATATCATGCTAGAACAAAGCACATTGAGGTGCATTATCACTATGTGTGGGAGAGGGTTTTACTAGGTCTTATTGATCTAGTTTATGTCAGCATAGAGGATCAGGTAGCTGACATATTCACGAAGGCATTAGACGCAGAGAAGCTGCGCAAGTTCAGAGACCTGCTTGGAGTGCAGGAATTGGGATTGAGCTTAAGGGGGAGTGTTGAGATATCGACCGTTGTGCATTTATGTCACCGACTTGTTAGTTGCTGATGCGGTTGGTACACCGCCCATGAATAATAGCTGGATGACAGCTATCCTTATCTACTCTAGTTCGTGGTTCAGTTAGTATGCCACCTTAGTTAGTTGAGTTTGGTTTGAGACCCATATATAAGGTTCTTCTTTTTCTTTGTATGAGTGTTCTTTTGGCTTACACAACTAAGAAGAGGAAAACTGTTTTCAGCCTCCACCTTTGTGTGTATTCCCCCATTGTGTAAGTGAGAAAGCTACAAGTGAGACTCCTTCCTTCTCTCCCACAATCTTGACATCATCATCCGCCTTTCTTATTAATCTAGAGAGTCAATGTTATATTAGTCATTAGTGTTAGTGTCCATAGCATGGATAGTTCCAAAATACATGATTTTTTTATAAGCTTAGCTTATTTTTTATATTTTGGATACTATTTCTTATCAATATTCTAAAAAGGTATAGTAAACTTCTAGAATAGGATGACATGCAAAAAGTAAGTAGTTTTTCAACTAGTTTGGAGATCTCATGCAAAAAGAGGGGTTTCAAAATTCACACGATGGCAGGATTATAGTTTTTAGGAAACAAACAACACTCCAAATAGGAAAAAAGGAGAAATCTAGAAGAATTTTGAGTAGATGTTTTGAGGTTTTATTTCCCTTTCAGAGCCAACTGGACCATGAAATTTGTGATTTGAGTAGTAGAGAAAAAGCTAGTGTTTGGTGCATGTTTTTGGTCTACCAAGGAGCTCCAGGAGATCTAATACTTAAAGATTGCTTCTGAGTAGTCCCAGACAAGGATTTTGTATATCTTCTTAGGTTCTATCAATACATAGTTCTTTGAATCATTGAGCTTTGTCTTTATCTTGTGTACCTTTTGTCTATTCTTTTGCTTCTCTTCTATCTCCTATTCTATACTTCCTTCTCTTTTTGATCCCCGATGGATACAACCTTTCAACTAACACTCCTTTGACAACACTTGAAAAGGATAGGCATTTCTATCAACCTTTCATCCAAGAAAAAAAGTAGTTTTCTCTTAGAAACATGCCATGTGCTAATGGAGAACCTTTCAAGGCACTCAACCCGTGAATACCCATCTTGATAAAGTATACGACTGGTTTGAAGAACGTCTCGAGATTCAGGCGATTGCCGATGATATTACGAGTAAGTATGTTCCTCCCCATGCACACAAGGGAGAACAAGTTAAGGCACTCTTCCCCTCTTGTAGGTGCCAATTGGCAACACAAAAGGCCCAAAAATGCCATTAAAATGTGATCTAGGCAAGGCAATGCAAGAAGCCCTAGATGGTACAAGTGTGAATGGTTAGGCAGCCCATTCACACACCATATCATTTAGGGCTTCTTGCACTACCTAAATCACCTTCCTTGATGGCGTTTTGAGCCAAAGCTAAGTACTCTGTCCTATCAAACCACAAATTTTAGACCAATAAATTTTTACTTATACTTTTCACATCTGTGTTGTACTATAAAAATATTCACATTGATATTATATAATGTCAGTTCATAAAATCCTTCAATGTTATTATAGCTGAATGATGAAAAATAAATCATATGCTCAAGAGATAGATTACAATAAAAATATATTTGTATTATAGTGCAAAGTACAAAGGGATTTTCCTTTATGGGACAATGCCTAGAATCTTAAAGCTCAGTACAAGTTTCAGGCTATCTTCAGGTGCTTGATTTTCTCATTGACATGCTTCCGTCTCTTCTTGGCTTCTGGAAATAACCCTATCTTGATGCTCTCCTACATGGTAGCATGGTTAGCTCCTATAGCTTTGCTGATCCCCACAACTTTTAGTAACATTCCATATAGGCATATACCAAAAAGATGCTTCAGCGACTCCTTTTAAATAAGAATGATCTTGTGCACATTTGAGATGATAGTGGACGCAGACAACACATTTGACATGGCCTTTAGGATAGCAAGTTGAGCTCATTCATGTGGGGTAAATGTAGCATGGACAATGGCTATGTCAACACTCGGGATCCATCCATATAGTGCCCTATGGAGGCATCCTTCCCAACAAATGCTCCCCGACCCTTCTATTGACTTGCAAAATCATCAATGTTGAGCACGGCCTACATTGACAAGAAGTTAGCTCAAAATAATATACATAGTAAAATAAAGTGTCTAGACAAACTATTAATACAGTTACTTCCTATTCAATCAGCAAGGGGCCTTGTTGCTCTTTTGAGAGCACCTATCCTTCCACTAAGATAGCATGCACTACCTCAAACCTTTTGGTGCCAACCATAGCATGCTCCACCAAGTCCATGGCATATCTAAGAGCTATGAGTGCAATGTCTATGTCTTATACCTTTGGGTTGCTATACTCTATAGACATATATCAAATGTGAGGGAAAAGTCATTGGTGATTGCTAGCATTGACAACACCTCTCTTCCTCACTCCAAAAAATTTATTCACATCATGTTGAAATACAATTTTTTTATCATCAATGAAGACTTTGGTCATCGTATCTATATGATAATCTACATTTATGTTAGAGGAGGACACAACCTCCTTCTTACCTAAGCCACCTCCTAAGGTGCTAAGAGTGTTGTCGGGACCAAAAATGGGCTCGACACTAGCTCTAGGGTTCTAACCAGGCCCCCTATACTCACAAAAGCAACCTCATAGCCTCATAGCCAGAGGAGCGTATAAACACTATGAACTAATTTATCAAAAGAACATGTTTGTAGATACAATCTCTAAATCCTACTCTAATGTGATCTCCTTCCTAACTCCAAGAAAAGGGATTACCCAAACATATAGGTGGTTAGTACCTCATAGCACAAAAAAAGGGACCATCCCCCAGCTTATCAATGTGATCCCATTAGGGCTCTCCTACACCCTAGCACAAAAAAAGGGACCATCCCCCAGCTTATCAATGTGATCCCATTAGGGCTCTCCTACACCCTAGGGATTGGCCCCATTAGAGCTCTCTTACACCCTAGGAATTGGCCCTAGGATGCACCATCTCAACATATAACACACATGTAAAAGTCCACCCTTCACAATATTCATTCCAAGAGATAACATATTCCTCACCAAATAAATCCCCAAGAAAAAAATTATACTAAACCTATAGCATAGAGAGTCTCACACTCATCGTGGTGGTTAAATAGTTTGAAACCAAGTGTTGTGCATCTAGGAGATAGTTCTCTTTATACCATGTCAATGCAATGTAATGTAAAGTGGATGACTTTGAGTAGAAAAACATTTTATTGAAAAGAAATTAGCATTGTGAATGCACTCAAACATTCTTTTCATGTTTTTCTTTCACTAATGACTTTGCTGTGATGATAAGGTAGTGTCGGACTACTGCGTGCCACTATATCTCTTAATACTTAAAATAAGATAAAAACCTATATGAAAAGTGTAGTAGACAAATCATATTTTAGATCATATTGAATACATAAAATTCCATTTCTCCCTATCATTTAGGATTTTGCTTGCAATGGGTAGGTTAAGAGGTGTTTTGATGTGTGTTTCTTCATAATGTAAGCAATAAATGCACACTAAAACATACAAATGGAGGTAAGCTAAGGAAAATCATCATACCCTACCTCTATTATACTTACAAAAATATAGCCCTAATTTTTTATACGTGAGGCCCAAATTTTTCTCAATTAAAACTCTTTTTTCTTTATTTTTCACAATTATTTGTAATTAAAACTCTAGTTTTTCTGTATTTTTTTATGTGAAACACTAAAGAATAGTGAGAATCATTAGTACTCTTCATTTTTTGCCACAAAAACATAATTTTCCATGATGGAACTCACATGGATACATAATTTGCCATGATGGAACTCACAAAATTGACAATCTAGCATAAACTGCACCTTTGCATGTTTTGAATAAAATGTATAAACAATTAAGACTTGTTGGTCATATATTTATTATCTTGACCATAGGAAACCAATATGGATCATAAAACCAAGAGGAATCTCACTTATAAAATCGCATATACACACTTCATAATTTAAAAATGGAAAGCCGCTAATGCTTGTTTATAGCCCACTAATGCTTCTTTGATCGATCTCTTGCATTCCATTATGAACCAACACCCATTCCCCCTCATTCTCTCAGAGCCTCCATCACATGCTTTTCGGCTTTTGAATCCAATAGCTTCTTTGTAATGCCAAACCTTGCGACCATTATGGGGGGTCGAATAGACTCCCATTGACAAAGGGACACTTGCATTGAATTCTTGACATCGAAATGCATATAGGAGAACTCTAGCTCCTTGATCCACAATTGTTTCATTTTCCATGAAAATTTACTCTTTTACGCCTCTCAAAATCTTTTTGTGCTATAAAGTTGGCTCTAAAATTAACAACCTAGGATAAGGCAACTTAGCCCATTGAATCCACAAACTGATTTGTATATACAAAAATCATAAAGAGCATCAAGTTGCTTTAAGGAAAATACACAACAGAGTACAAACATAGCTCACACTCTACCCTTGACAAAATCAAAGCATAGAGATCCACTAGGGATAGGCCAAGAATAATCAAGAAGAGATCTAGAGCTAGTTGCTAACCAACTACTCCAACACATATCAGCTTTAAAAAACTATCAAAGGAGTCATCTTAAGTGGTAGTCTGGTGACCTACCAATCAGACTTAGGACAACTGGACCCTTAATAAGATCAATACAATTGAGAAATATGTCTTCAACGAAGGTATAATTTGCCAATGAATCTTTAAAGCTGTTCCATTGATGAGGAACCAGCTGACAAGTCACTATCTCAAAAATTTGAAGTATATCCAAGGTTGCACGATAATACATCCGCAAAATGGGATCCCTCATACTATAGATCCCAATCAAGTGGTTGATCAATAGCTGCGAGTCACCTTTCACCAATAAATGGTGGATAACACCATGTCCGTCTATATTTAGCCCCATGATTAATACATTTTATTCTACCATGTTATTATTAAAAGTGGTGCCTAAATAGACTCCCATTTTCATAACAACTCTATGTTGGGGCTCTTTAATAACCATACAGACACTTGCATGCTTAGTGGGCCCTCATGAAGCTCCATCAAAATACAAAGTATAGACCCATTATTCATTGATAGGCCATGCCATACCAATACTTGCATGCGTAGCAGGTCTTCATGATGCTCCGTCAAAATACAAAGTATAGACCCATTTTTCATTGATAGGCCATACCATATCAATTAGCCTACTCATGCTTATGGTAGTCAAAGTTGAGCCAAGAGAGAGGATGTATGACAGGTATAATCTCTCCTTCACTAAAATCAATAGGAATGCTAATAAGAAACCTATAACAATGGTAGTAATAGACCTTAATATCCCATGTGAAAAATTCATTTTGTCACTCACTAATATGATAACCCTTACTTCACCAGATCACTGGACCTTGGTGGTAGCATTGCTCTAAATGTGGATGTTTAACATGACGAATGATTATGCCCATCCAATTGTGTTAGTACCTACTACAAGTTTAAGCTAGATCTTGGAAGACCTGCAAAGGTATCAAGTTTGACTATCAGCCCCTACACATAATAGGGCTTCAACTTATTATAGTTTGCTTTAGTTTTAGACTCTACCCCCTGCAAATCTACTAAAAGGGTTATAGAGCCATTCTTTCCTAACAGATGATCTTATAAGGGCCATCCCATTTGGGTTCTAACTTTCCACAAAATAACTCATGACATGCATCATAATATAGGACCAATTGACCCTTCATAAATTTATATCTTTTAGCACAAAGTTCATGAAACACTTTCATCCTCATCTTTCCTACCTTTTGATGTAACAAAGTCTATAATTGGATCTCATCAAGATGTGCTAGGGAGGTCAACCTTTCTTGCAATGCTTCCTCTTCACCCAAAGAATGGTTCAATGAAAATCTCAAAGTGGGTAACTAAATTTCCAAGGGCAAGATACACTCTTCCCCATATACCAATTTAAATGGGGTGTGGCAAGTTTGTATCTTGAATGTAAGCCACACGAAGTTTCTTATCCCAATTGCGCTTACCCTCAGATACACTCTTGGATAAAATCCCTATAAGTTTCTTATTGGTACTCTGTACTTGCCTATTCACTTGGGGATTATATGGGATGGTTTTACTATGTTTAATTTTCAGAGTTTTAGTTAAGGCTTCTATGACCTTATTTAGAAAGTGTGTCTCACGATTGGACACTCGTTCTTTATTAGGTGGACCAAAATGATAGACAATTTGTGACATCATAAAACTAGTTGTCTCCTTGGTATTTTCCTTCATCATATCTCAAGCTTTATACCATTTTATAAAGTAATCCATTGCCACAATGATATAATGCTTCTATGTAGTAGATGAAGGATGCATAGGTCCAACAAAATTGATGCCCCACTTCTCAAAGGAAAAAGTCACAAGAATAGGATTAAGAGGCCACTTACGATTTTCTCTAACATCATGTCTTTAAAAGACATCACAATGCTTAACATATGCAAAAGCATCTTGGAAAACCGTTGACCACAATAGCTAGTACATAAAGTTTTCTAGGTGGCGAGCCATCTAACAAAATGGCCTTTGCATACTGAATCATAACATTCCTCTAGAATAAAGGGTACATCATAAGTCATCACACAATGACAATAAATCTCATCCACAAATTTCCTATATAAGATGCCTACTATTATTGAAAAGCAAAGTGCTTGCTGCTTAATATTTCTCTTCTTAGATTCAGAAGGCATGCTCCTAATCTCATAGTCGAACTCCTACAAAGAGATCAACTACTTGGCTAGGAAATCAAGGGGTTGAAGCTTGTTCAGTGATAAGTGTGATTCCTCTACATTGGTGAAGAACACCTTCTCGTAAAGAATATAGTGTTTGAACTGCTTGGTGGTGAACATCATAGACAAGAAAATCTTCTCCAAATAGAAATAAATATATAAAATTTCCAACTTTTAGCTTGTGAATGCAATAGGATGATAAAGTTGTGCCTCCCAAATTTGGGATAGGCAATAACTAATTCTATGCCTTGTCATAGTCGTGAATATATAGAAAACCTCACCCCTTTTTGGAGCTTTTAAAACCAACACTTTGAAGAATTCCATTTTAAAATCTTCAAATGCCACTCTAGATGCTTCTATCCATTCAAAAACATGGCTATGAGATAAAATATTTGTCAAGGGTAACGACCATTCAACCAATGCATTAATGAATTGATGATAGTAACCCCATGGATGAAATAGAACTATGAACTTTCCTAGGGCAAGTAGGTGGGATTAGTGCCACAATAACAATTAGCTTTTAGAGGTTGGTGGTAATACTAGCCACACTCACAACATAACCCAATAGCAAACCATAAGGCACCCTGAATATACACTTTTGAGGATTCAAGGCTATGGAATAATACTCATGACATCACTCAAAGCGTATGCATAGAATAATCAACTGTCTATGACGGGACATGATAGCTACCCCCAAATCATCTATGAAACCTTTAGCTCTTCAAGGGCTATATTAGCAAACATCTTGTCCATCATTCTTTTCCAAGACTGTGAAGCATTACATAGGCCAAAAGCCATCACATGGTACACAAAAGTACCAAAAATTGTAATGAATGTAGTCTTTAACTTATCCTCTTTAGCTATGGCCATCTGATTATAACCCGCATAATAGTCCATGAAAGAGTATATCTCTTTCTCTACTAGCTAATCTAAAATCTGATCATTGATAAAGAGTAGAGGATAATAGCCCTTCACCATATGCTTGTTCAATTCCTTAAAATCAACACACATTTGGATTTGATTGTTCTTTTTCCTTATTATTACCACAGCTGAGTTCCATTCTGTATGCTCAACGGAAAATAGTCAAACCAATCTTCTTTAAACATATCAATTCCTCAAAAAGAGGCTCTCTGATCTCTAAGACATATATCTAACCTTCTGTCTCACTAGCTTAATACCTTCTTTTAATGGGATCAGATGCACAAAAACAGAGGGGGGAATCCCCTTCAGTTTTTCATAACTCCATAAAAATATATCCATGAACTCCTCTAGAAGTGCACATAATCTGCATGCTCATCAGCGATAACATAATGTTGAGTTTAATCTAGTGGGGATCATTGGGAGTCCCAAGATCCCGCTCTATCACATTAGCATCACGAATCCTATCCTTCGCCTCTATTGGCTTATTTAAACGTACTTGGTAAACTTTCTCAATAGTAGAACCCTCACTAGAATGTGAGGTTCCAAGAGCTGAGGTTCCCTCGAGTGCCTCCCATTTTGTAGTGGGAGGTAATTCCCTTTCATCCAACGGGTGCTCAAGGTATGTATCTAGAATTATTCTCTTTAACCCACACCCAAAAACCAGTCAACCAACTATTGGGATATCTACCAAACAATCAGAATGTAATATCCACGGATGCCCAAGTAATAACTGATAGCTTGGCCTCCCAGCAAATCAGATAACACAAAAGTCAAGGATGTACTCAATATTAGTGATCGTCGCATGTACTTGCACTACCATTCCTTCGAGTTTCCTTAGGATATCATGAGTCATTTTCAAAACTGTCGTGACATTTTGAATTGGTAGGCCCATTTTCTTCAATAAATCCATATTCATAATGTTTATAGTTGAGCTAGGCCACCACTACATTTTCTATTAGGATTCTATCGACATATGCTTGCACCCTAGGGCATTGTTTCTCTACATGATCCCACCATTCACTACCTAGTCGATGAACACCAAAAGGTTATGTGACATAACCTGTTTGTAGGATTTTCTTGAACTCCTTGTGAACATTTGGTGACAATTGGATTAGTTTTAGCATTTTCACATTTGATTTGACTTCATATAGCATGTTTGCTAGGTAAAACTCACAAATTTTTTCCACTACTCTCTTCTCATTTTAACCAACCGCTCTTTTGGCTTCTTGATAATCTTAGTACCCTCCTTTTCTTTTGATTTATATTTTCTTTTGGCCACAACCTCCTCTAAAACACCCTCATTTTTAAAATGACCTACATGGGCATTCAACACCTTCTTATCATCCCTACTAGGTTTAGGGTTAACTTTGCTTGTAGTAGGGTCATCTTTCTGATCATCTTTGAGTTTATGTGTCGTAGTTACTATCCTAACATTATTAGGAGATGAATTGTCACTAGTTGGCAAATTTTCAACTAGACTTGCCCCACCGGGCATGTCCTTGAGTGTGGCTTTATCCCTTTGCAAAATTTTCTTAGGGACCTCTCCTTTCATATTCTTGTTATTCACACAATGTTTCACATGCAAGTTGCTAATTACCTTGCTGGAGAATACTAACCCTACTCCAACAAGTAGTGGCTAAGTGCCCAAACTTCTCACATATATCACATTTGACACTAGGAAAATTATGAGGAAAATGTTACCCACCACATCACTTACAGCTGAATTGTGATAGGCCCACATCATTGGGCTTTCTAATACCCATCAGATTTTGCTATTGCTTTAAAAAATCAACATCTATGGCAATCTGGCAATATTTCTCAATGATCATATATGTATAATGTTTCATCATATCTTTTACTTCCTCCCTCTAGTACAATGTTTGATGCAAAGTACTCATAACCAATGGCTTTAGGAGCTACCCCCCCACTAGGTTGCACAACTTGTAAAGGGGGTGCTAGCTATGCTAACCTTTGGTTTATAAAAGGAGTTGTTTGGCTAGCTGTTGGCTTAATGCTCGGGTAAGTTACTCATGAATATATGTGTGCATCACATGAGTTCAAAACAAGGTATTTTAAAAATACAATTTTTACACAATTTTTACATACAGAAGGGTATAATATAAAGGGGTTATTTGCATATTGAATAGAAAAGGGTTATGTTTTATTCAGGAAAAATTCACAGATAAGGATATTTATAAATAGGCCTTGAACGCATGTGATGTAGAGAATATACATATAGTAAATTCCACAAGGCTTAATGACATTTGGAGCTAGTAACAAAGGCACATTCTATATCATGTTTCCTCTACCATTTGGGTTGGTCATAGGAGTACTAATCACACCTTGATCTCCACTAATAAATCCCAAATTATTTCAATGACTAAGGATAGAACTTAGATTTTCCCTCGATGCATAGGTTGCTTGTAAGCGAGATTCTACTACCTTTGCTTGGGTTATGGTAGTATCTATATCCACTAGAGGGACACTACTCAACCACACTTGGATATTGAAGTCCAATCCATGCAAGAAATATTGTAGTTGGGCAATAGGTGGGGGCAGTAGGTGAGATAGGGATAGATGCTTGCAATTTGCAAAATACCACTTTCATCTTCTTAGCATATACTCAAGCATTTTCATGGGGCTCTTAATGTGACACATTTAGCACACATGGTCAATATTGTCCACCTCTCTCAAGGGAAAATTTCCTTTGAAAGGCTACAAAGAATAAATCGATTGTAGTTATGGCACTGGTTTCTAAGCTATGATACCACATTGTAACCCTCCCTTTTAGGGTCATGTTAAAGAACATCATTAGATGTCTCTCATCCTGAATTTGGCAATTAAACATGAGTTTCTAGAGCTCGCTGATTTGAATATATGCATCCTCCTTTGCTAATACATTAAGGATGGGTAGAGGAAAACCTAAAGCTAGCAAATCTAGTGTGCCTGTAGGTATTGCAATAGATTGTGCCATAATAACAACCTGATTTACTATAGTATTTTGTAATGGTGTGACTACACCCCTACTTGAAGTGAGCTGACTTACTAGGAGAAGGGAAGTACTAAAGCTTCCTCCTCCTCCTAATGGATTGTTTATGGTAGTAGGGTTACTAAGAACTCACCCTTTTAGGGGTATCGGGCTACTACATTGAGGGGAATACCTCCTAATAGTTTTAATTTGTCATCTAGCCCTTTTCGCTCTTTCTCATTTTTTGGATCTCAGCTTGACAATGTTTATCAAGAAATAATGGGTCTATCTCGATGCTCTTTGGCATAAATTGAGTAACTAGTCCCTAATTAACCAAGATTCAAAAACTGCCACTTATTAGTTGCTCCCGAAAAATGCACCACCTTTCCAGACCAAAAATGCACCTGAAATTGGCTCTACGACTCTAACCAAACCTCCTATACTCACCCAAACAATCCCACAGCCTCACGACCAGGAGGATATAGACACTATGAACTAATTTATCGAAAGAATGTGTTTGTAGATACAATCTCTAGACTGTAGTCCAACATGATGCCCTTCTCAACTCCAAGCAAAGGGAGTATCCAAAGATATAGGTAGCTAGTACCTTGTAATACAAGCAAAGGGAGCACCATTGAGCTTATCATTGTGGCCCCACTACAATCTCCTACACTCTAGGGATTGGCCCCAGGATATGCCATCTCAACAAATAACACATATGCACAAAGTCCACTCTTCACAATATTCATTCCAAGAGATAGCATATTCCTCACCATATCAATCCCAAAGGAAATGATTATACTAAACCTCTACATCATGAACCTCACACCCATTGTGGGTCAATAGTTTGAAACCAAGTGTTATGCATCTAAGAGATAGTTTTCTTTATACCATGTCAATGCAATGCATGGCATGAAAGGGATACAGGAGATGCGGGAGAGAAGAGCACACATAATGTAAGTGCTGTCAACAATGTTATGATAGCCTGATTGCACTTTCATATATATATGAATAAAGAATATGTGCGGTCACTGTACACGGACAGGCCCAAGGTCCTTTTACCCCAACAACCTCCCACTAAAAGGCCAATGGGCCACGGAGTGAAAAAACAAAAGAAAAGAAAAGAGTCAGGGTGAGGAATCATGACATCTCACCCAACGCCCAATTGAAAAGTGAGCTGTGCAATAAGTGGCGGGAATCTCCTCACAAGAATATTCAAGCATCCCTGAGTCCATGACATCCAGGAGATAAGTGATCCCATAGCTCTAGACAATAGAGAAATCCATGATTGCTTCCCATGAATCAAGCAACACGACTCATAAGTGCATGGCTGTAAAGCATCATAGTGGTGCATAGCATCAGCGCAACACATAAAAGACAGAGGAGAGCATATAGACTCTCCAAGGTCAATCATCAAAAGAGGGCCATCATCCTGAAATGGGATCTCAAGTCAATATG
The DNA here is from genome assembly GCF_053477565.2 of Lygodium microphyllum. Classification (NCBI taxonomy): domain Eukaryota; kingdom Viridiplantae; phylum Streptophyta; class Polypodiopsida; order Schizaeales; family Lygodiaceae; genus Lygodium; species Lygodium microphyllum. Next base: position 30,895,134 of record NC_141150.1, read on the forward strand.
TGGCCTCAGCAAAGCGGAAGACTAACATACGGTTGTAGAATCAGCGATAAAGCGCACTGAATGTGCATCAAGAGGCCTGAGAGGTATCTGCGTCTCATAAAAGACAGCATGACAGCTGTGTAGAACCTGTTGGGCATCTAAATCCCAAAACCTGTAAGCCGTAAAGTCACCATCTCCATAACCAAGGAGTAGGCATCTGCATGACATAGGCTTACGTGGCATACTGACAGATGCCTGGCAGCCAAACATCCTCAAGTGATCATAGGAGGGTCTCATGCCACTCCATGTCTCATGCGGAGTAATAACATCCAAAGAGAAATACAACGTTTGATTAACCAAGTAGACTGTCGTCATAAGGGCCTCAGCCCAAAAGCCATAAGACAACCTAGATGTGGTAAGCATAGAAGCAACCTTTGCATGTAAATTCAGACACATGCCATGAGCAATCCCATAATACCATGGGAATAAGAAATCAATGCCATATTGTTGACAACAGATCTGTAAGTTGGGAGAGATAGCATGACTCTCATAATCCATCTGCAAGCATCTAGGCCTGCTACCAACAGAATTCATAAACCTATCAAGCATAGTAACAACATCCTCAATCCATACCAAAGGGTAAGCCCAAACACGGTGGGTAGCATGATCCATGAAGGTCACAAAATACGACGCTCCACCAAGTGACTGGAAAGGCATAGGTCCATATACTACAACATGGACTAGATCTAGAGGAGCATGCCTCACATGATTGCCATAAGATAAAGAAGTTCTGCATGGACCATGAGTAGAATGAGGGCAAGTAGCATGGGGAAGAGTAGGCAATAAGCCCATATCACATAAAGCATCCATCTTAGTGGTACATGGCCTAGGCAACAATGCCATAATAATGCATGTGGTATCTGCGTAATTGCAACCATAGAATCTCCCACATGAGAGACATGCACTACATAATCACTGCCATATCTAGCACCTTTGGCCAATACCAAGCAACCACGACGGATTTTCCATTAAGTATCCCCAAGAGAGACATAATATCTTGCACCATGCAACTGACTGACAGAGATCAGGCTCTTAATGAGCATAGGTATATGCAAGACATCACGGAGCATAAGAGAAGACCCATTTGGCAAAGCCAAGTGTATATCCCCTATCCCAATAACATGACAATCCTACTCAAGGCCCAAAGAAATACATCCGTCAATCTCCCTGTAAGAAGAGAACCAAGCTCTATGCGGAGTAACATGACAAGATGCCATACTGTATAAAAGCCAATCAAAGATATAGGTCATATCACTGAGCAAGTAATCTGCAGGGTAACATGATGCGAGGAGTCTGGGCTCAGCTGCATCATCATGGGTAAATATACACACAGTCTATTTCCCATTTGGAAGAAGACCTTTATCAATTACCATACTCACAAAAGAAGAAAGACCGCAAAAAGTCATATTTTATAAAAAAGAAACAAGCCTTGTAAACCCAACCTTGAGCTACGCTCATCCCTATAACAAGATTTTGAGTGTGTGAGGTTGTTTGAAATTTTGCAGGATGTCCGATCAAACCATGGAATATTTTATGACTGAAGGTGATTTACTGGAACCAACGGTGGAGCAAAAATTGGACCTAATTATGATGCAGCTTCTAGAGAAACAAAGAGCACGTCAAACTGGCTACTCTTCAACGATCTACTGTCAATCAAGATGGACCGCAACCCGACAATGTTATACAACGTACGATCGATGCGACACTCGAAGCACAATCTATCAGGAAAGAAGCCAATATAAGTAAAAGAAATTTCAAATTCCGTACTTTTAATGGGCAACATGACGGAAAAACTGTTCTCGCTTTTATCAATTGGTTTGATGATTATTTCCATGAAGAACAATATGCCGAAAAAGACAAACTCAAATGTGTCACTAACCATTTAGTGGACAAATCATCGTTATGGTGGATTAAAACCTATAGAAGAGGACAATTGCTCTATGATAGCATGAGTAGGGCTGTCCAATACATCCAAGGAGCTCAAAGAATTAGGGGAACTCTCATCAGAGAGAATAGGCTCACAAGGACTGTTTGAATGACTAAAAGAGCTGGAAGTTGTCATAGAATACTACAAAGGGGACTCATCCAAACCACAAGGGGAGAACACAAAGGCATCAACCACAGATGCAAAAGCTTCCACACAGACAAGCCTAGCAGACAAAAGCATAACATATCTAGCCAGTATAGCTCGCAGCCATAAAAGCATAAGCATGCCCCAAAGCCATAAATGCATAAGCATACCCGAAACATAGGAGTATACATAACTTTGCAGTGTCTCATACCATGTATTGACATACATGTCTAGCCAAGAATGGCAAGTGGCAAATAAGCCTGCAAGAATCAAGATCTAATAAACATCCAAATATCTGTGTAAAAGCATCTAGGTAAGAGGCTCTATAAAATACATAGCAGCAGACCATGTGCATACACGGGTGGCCATAAAGATCAACTGCTCCCTGACATACATAGACAATAGTAGCCCAAATAGCATAGATGCCATACAATAGAGAAGTAAGATGGTCATAACTATAAATCCCAAGCACTATCCAAGTCCACTGATTAGTAAGTATCCCGCATATGAAATGCAAACAAGCAATCATAGCTCAACTGGCAATTTCCAAAACAAGGGAGCAGTTCACTGCTCAATACTTGTAAGTGTATCCAAGTAATAGCCAAGATCCATAATCAAAGCATCAAATCCCATATAGCATCCAAGGTCGTAATGGAAAAAGACAAGTCAATATCCAACTGCTCAAGGGAATACTCAAATGAATGTTAAGATGAGCTCAAACAACTACCATCCACAGCCAAATCATAAAGCATTCACTAAGACATCATAACCCATAGTGGGTAGCCTGGACATAAACCATATCATAGATGAAATGCCAACTTCAAAGAAGTGATAGTCAAACCCAAATTGATCTCTAATCTCAGCTCAAAAGCATTCTGGAGCATAAACAAGACATGTGGTATAGTCCAAAAACATCATGACATCATACCGAGTAGCTGGGAGCACCCCGTGTGACCAATAGGCATAACCCAACTGTGGCATAAATAGCTTTAGCCTTGAAGTTTCCAGCAGCAAATAATAGTCCAAAATTGAGCAAAATAATGCTCAAACCAAGCTTAAATCAAGTGCCAACTCATAGGCATACATTCCTTGACATGTAGGCATCAACTGGGCATAAAGGCATCAAATGCCAAGACCTGTAAGCATAAAATTAAAGTAACAGGTGGCTGCCCTATTTTGGACAGATCTGGGATTGTTCAAAACAGTCAATGACTGAGCTAAATCAAATCCAAATGCATCTCACATAAGAGGCATAACATCCACAAGTGATCCGGTATCAATAGACATCAGTACAAGCATCACATAAGCCATAGGCATACAAATACATGTTGTCTCAGACCTGAAATCTGTTGTAGAATATTTTGTCATCAGAATGTGGCAAATCCAACATCACCATCATGTTGGGAGCATGCAAAAACCCCAACTTAGAATCTTACCTTGCTTGAATCGGGTTCCGAATGCTCGAGATATGACAAAAAGAGTGATTTTTGAGCGATTTTTGCAAACAGGTGCAAATAAAACGTAAGCATGCTGTTGTACTTGAGGGGCCAAATCAGGGTGGATAGGGGATAAGCAAGAGCCTAATGAAGGCCTACAATAGGCCTACACAAGCCTAGGACAAGTCCAAGCAAGAGGTGAAGAGAACAAGCTTCAATGATGGAAGCTATGGCTATCTCTTCATGAAACCCTATTGTTCATGTTAAAGAGTGACTGAGAACTAAGTGAGAAACAAGATCTCATACCTCGTGTAGATGCTGGGGAAGTTTGGGAAGCGCTCCCAAAGGAGTGGCTCTGATACCAATTGAAAAGGATGCAGGAGACGCGAGAGAGAAGAGCACACACAATGTAGGTGCTGTCTCAACAATGTTATGACAGCCTTATTACACTTTCATATATATATGAATAAAGAATATGGGCAGTCACTATACATGGACATGCCCAAGGGCCTTTACCCCAACAATGCAAAATGAATGATTTTGAGTGCACAAACATTTTACTTAAATGAAATCAGCATTGTTAATATGCTCAAACATTATTTCCATGATTCTCTTTCACTAACGACTTTACTGCAATAATAAGGCAATGTTAGACTATTTCGTGCCACTGTACCTCTTAATACTTAAATTAAATTCAAAACCTCTATGAAAAAAGCAGCGAACAAATTAGATTTTAAATCATATTCTACACATAAAATCCACTCTCTCCCTACCATTTAGGGTTTTTCTTACGATGGTTAGGTTAAGAGGTGTTTCCATGTATGTTTCTTCATAATGTAACCAATAAATATGCACTAAAACATACTCATGGGGATAAGCTTAGCAAATCCTGATTCTCTACCTCCATTATACTTGCACAAACATATCCCTAATTTTCCATAATCGTCCACATGCAATATTTGATTTTTTCTTAATCAAAACTCATTTTCTCTCTATTTTTTACCATTATTTGTAATTAAAACTCTATTTTTTCTATATTTTTTGATATGAAATACTTAACAATATTGAGATTCATTATTACTTCCCATTCCCCTTCATGGAATACAATTTGCCATGATAGAACTCATAAAATTGACAATTTTGCATAAAATCGCAGTTTTGCGTGTTTTGAATAAAATGTATAAACGATTAAGACTTACTAGTCATGTTGTTATTTCTAGTAGAATGAACCATTTTAAATACTAGAAACCAACTTCGACCATAGGAAACCAATATGCATCATTGTCACAAGACGTCACGAACACGAACCATGTAGCCAAAAATAAGTAAAGGAAGACCAAGCAAGCCCAAGTCAAAAAGTAAATGAAGAAGCTCATTCTACCCAAGCAAGAAAAGTGGAGAAGGAAAGCCTAGAAAAGATGTGGAAGAGCACCAAAGATTCTAGCAAGGTGCTCTCAAGGATGAAGGAAAGCACCAAGGATTCTAGCAAGGTGCCTCTAGCAAGGTGCTCTCTCAATGATGAAGGAGTGTAACGTGCCCACCTATTGGCTATCTAGGCATGTTTTAGAGGTCCATCGATAGACGAGTCTAAGTGTTGCTGCTCGGCACTCCCATGGAATGTCACGGGTTTGTCGCCTAGGGTTTCTTGAGTCTACCTTTGCAACGGAATGTTCGCAGTCGAGGGACCCATTAGAATCGACCTGAAATCCAGGTTACTAGTGGTCAAGGTCTCTTGACAGCATTCTAGCATCAAGTCCTACATCCTACTTTATGCAAAGATACCCAATCCAAAGCAGATCCATACCGCACTTGGTTCAAAGAGAATGGGAAATGAGAGGGATGTGCCGCTCAACCTCTTTGCCCATAGGGCATAGTCCCATTCCAGTCCCCTAAAATGGCATGAATCAGGTTTTAACTTAACAATACCTAAAGGTTGAATGTTGATAAGACCTTATGAGAAGCCTCCTAGTCCTTTGGGACCACCCTGCTGCCATAGGATAGACCCGTCAGGGGGTTTCACCCACCCACTTCCCTCAATGGTGGGCATTCTTTAGTTATCTAATTAGGTCCTATCACATTTATGTGCGACTTTTAAAATCAGCTTCCTTAATTAAGCCTTTTCAGGGAACAAGGTTTGTTCGCGTAATTTATGGCATAGACACGAATATAAGGCAAGTAGTTCTTTTGACAAACAAGGTCCTTGACTTATCTTCAAGTTAATCTTTGTCTCCTGCCCATGAGAATTATGTATCCCTTTTGTCCAACAAAAGTACCCGGTCCAAATCACATGGCACCATAATTTCTATCCTTTATCTAGAATAGGATCTTCCAACGCCCTAGACGTTGCACTTAGGTACTCTACAACTTCGTTCTGATCTAGGCAAGGGGTGTCTAGAGCTCCACTAACCCCAAGCGACCTAGGAGTGAGACACAACTTCCGTAGTTAGCCTTTTCACCACTCGACTGTAAACTTGAATATGACCCACCCATGAAAAATATCATTCCTTAATTAATTCAATTAAGAATCAAGCATAATCAAGGTAATTAGCCTTAATATCATCTTCCAAGAAAACATTCCTTTATTCCCATGGCAACTTGTCATTACAGACCCCTGCCATGCATTTACTATCAAACACAAGCACTTGGAATAATCATCCAAACCACAATCTAACAATCAGTTGATTGTAAAAGCATTTAGCGTGTTGTTCGATCAACCAACAAAACAATGGTATTCTTTTCCAAGCATTGCAAGAATAGACGTGATAACATTTTCATTACACATTTGCTCTCCCCCTTGGGACTAAAGAGTAAATTTACCTAACATTCTCTTCTTTCGGCTAAGGCATATGCTAAGGGTTCAAATACTATACACAACGTAAGTCCTATCTTTTCAATGCGAATTAATCAATCTAGCAAGAGCATTTATGCCTCTTCTCTAAGTGACATTTATCTTTTAGCCTTTCCCTACTATGCAACATTTTATCTTGGCTTTAGCTTCCTTTCTCCTAAGACAAGGAGTCCCGTGTCATTGATGTAAAGTTCACATAATCTCTCCCATGTATGTACTCTCTATGTGTATTTGCGAACCTTAAATAGTATTGTTCTGGGTAAAGGTTAATTGAAGACTCATCGATGTTTAATACTTTAAAGTCCAATATGCTGCTTATTGTTGAGATATTTGCAATCACACCAACTTTAGTCCCTTTGTGAGAAGCAGTGAGAGGGCTCAGGACCAGAATCCCATATGCACAGTAGGAGAAAGTACCACCACTCAATTCCTATAAAGCATTGTACTTGCTCTCTTTTCCAAATGCAATGATAGTACTCTTTTTTTTCTAGTAAAGTGTCAATATCACTGTCCATACACAAGATTATGTTTATGAGTCCAAGTCTCAATCTTGGAACCTAATTCACTTGTGTGACAATTTGTCTTTGTCAAGGTCAATGTATTCATGAGTTTCTTCTTCCTCTTTCAATCTCCATAGCTTCCGCATTTGCCATGCTCTAGATCCTGCACCTTTCTAACATGGTATCAGAGCCCAGTCAAGCATGGCACTGCTCCTCTAGCTCCATTGTACTCTCATCTAGCTTAGCTTGAGCTTAGTCCAACTCAGATTAAGTCTAGGAGCTCATATTCTACTCCTTCTTCTCCATTTGACCTTGTGACACCCATAGCCACAGTGCACCTATCCTGCTTCGAGCTCTGAGATCTCTTCAACTAGATAAGATCTTGACAAGATTTCTTCTAGAGAACTGTAGCCCTACTCCTGGAGCTCCTCTCTATCACCTCAGAGCTCAACATTAGGCCATTTCAAGCTTAGCATTGTGAGGCCACAGTTGCTACCCTACGTGTCTGCCATAGCTAGATAGACCCTGCCAACTTTGAGGAGTTGGATCTTGCGATAGAGGGCATAACTCTTCACATTCTCTTCTACAAAGTTGTTCCCCAACTTCAGTTGCATCATCTTGGCACAACACAACTTGACATTGCACACTCTATATGAGACACATTGCTGAAATTTGTCGCTGCTATCAGAATTGTGCCTGCTGTCATTCGAGCTGTTGCTGCCATCGCTATAAGTCGCGATGTTGACAATCACCATAGGGCATTGATAGCCCATCATTCAAGTTTTATTTTGATAAAATAAGTTTTGAAAATGATCCACTGTAGCTCTTGCAATCAGCAAAAAACCAGGCTACCCCCAGAAACACTAATGCAAAAGCCATAGCCAAAGCTTCAAAATTATGACATTTTTCACTGTTTCTCTCACTGAAGTATCAATAGTGATTTTAATCACTGAGAAATACTATCTGAAATTCATTAAAGTCCTATCACTCAGATTTGAAGGTATTAGGATCAAATCAAGAAGGGGAAGATTAGACTTGGATTTAAAAAGAGTAAAGGATTTTGTAGATTTGGTGTTCATTGACACTCAATTAGTGCTTTTTAGCACTTGTGTCTCTCAATCAACTATTCTGCAGCTCAAATCTAATAAGTCTGAAGTTGATTTGCTACTATTCCTATAAGTCTAACATGGGCAAAGACTCTCCAAGTGATCGCTTCAAAGGAGTCAGGTTTCACACCTGGCAGACCCACATCAAACTCATCCTGATGAAGAAGGGCCTCTAGGCCATTACCACTGGAAAAGAAAAGAAGCCTCTGATGTGGATCTTGCTGTAACTTGGCAAAAGAATGATGATAAGGCTAGATGATAGCTATATCCATCATGTGGATAACTGTGAGACCTCACAGGATACATGGAAGAGACTTGACACTTTGTTCGGTACACAGTCTAAATCATCAAAGTATGGTCTGTTGATTGAGTTCTTCAGGCTTGAAATGAAGTCCAGCACATCACTTGCCACACATCTAAATTATATGGAAGGACTTCTAACCCAACTTGCAAGAATCAACATTAAAATGGAAGAAGATGTTTGCATTGGTGTTCTACTTAAGAGTTTGCCTCTTGAATATAATAATGTATCAACAACTTTAATCAACATGCCAAATTCTGAACTTGTTGATATCCAGGCATCATTGTTAGAAGAGGAAAAGAAGCTAAAAACTAAGGAAGAACCAAGTACCTCTAGAGATGAGCATGCAATATATGTTGGCAATAGGTATAAAGGCAAGAAGGATCAGCTCTTCTGTGACTTCTGCAAAAGGACCGGACACACTGAGAAGTTCTGCCACACTAGAAAGAGGTACCAAAAGGCCTATCTAGTTGTAGTCAAAGAAGAAGAAGAAAATGGAGCAAAGGAAGAAGAAGACCACTAGGAGAAGGACAAACCTCATCAGTCTTTCTATTCAGATAGAATTTTTTAGTTTTGCATTTCCTAGCCCTAATGCCTCAAACATAAACTTGAAAACTCCTCAGTTATCCTTGTACTGCTACAACCTCTGGATGTCCATCATGTTTGTGGTACCCACACTTAGCCTTTTCTGCGACAGCCTCTGGTGTTTTTGCCATGTTTATGGTGTGCCCACACTTTGCAGGTGTTGCTTTCACTAAAGCCTCCACATACTTTGTATTTTTGGTTGTGATTGAGGAGGGGTGTTGAGATATTTGCAATCACACCAACTTTAGTCCCTTTGTGAGAAGCAGTGAGAGGGCTCAGGACCAGAATCCCATATGCATAGTAGGAGAAAGTACCACCACTCAATTCCTATAAAGCATTGTACTTGCACTCTTCTTCAAATGCAATGATAGTACTCTTTTCTTTCTAGTAAACTGTCAATATCACTGTCCATACACAAGATTGTGTTTATGAGTCCAAGTCTCAATCTTGGAACCTAATTCACTTGTGTGACAATTTGTCTTTGTCAAGGTCAATGTATTCAAGAGTTTCTTCTTCCTCTTTCAACCTCCATAGCTTTCGCATTTGCTATGCTCTAGATCCCGCACCTTTCTAACACTTATGCTATGCATAGATTCATCGAATATCAACTAGGTGCAATTAACTTCCCTTGATACAAGCACTTCACAACTTCATCTTTGAATATTTGAGATGTGATTTATCCTTTTCAATGACCTATTCTAGCATGGCAAAGTATGGAGCCTAACATATCTCATGTGAGAATCAAAGCAAGCATCTATCAATTTGGAAATACATTACTTACGACTGATACCGTAGTTGGATTGACAGTGATGCCTTCGCCCAAAGCTTTGTTGTTGCTGGTTGTAGGATTGCCATTCGCAAGCGACATTCTTCGCTTGGGGGCCATCGTCCGCAAGTAGATTCAAGAGATAAGGAAGGAATGGATTTTGAGATGGAAGAGTATAAGAGAAGATGGTGAAGATCAGGATAGGGGGAATTGAGCTAACTCTCTCCCTTGCAGCCTCTCAGGGTCTCCTCTCTTTCTCTCTCTCTCTCTCTCTCTCTCTCTCTCTCTCTCTCTCACAGCATCTTGGGGTCTCTTTGTGCTTCCTTGTGCCTCCCCATGCCTCATATTTTATTGTGAATTAGAGAAGAGGGGCTATGGCTATGAAAGAGAGCTCTTTGTGGAGGGAATCTTGGAAAAATCAATGATTTGATCCTCAAATCATAAATCTGATGGTTCCATTGACTCCAAAATGGGGGTAAAACCCCAAGACACTTGCTTAGAAATCTTTCATATCACTCATTTTTTTTCTCCCTGTTTGAATTGCTATCTATTGCTTGCAAATTGCGATTGCGGCATGCACAATTTTGCCTATATGTGTGTGTGTGTGTGTGTGTGTGTGTGTGTCTATATATATATATATATATATATATATAATCTCCAAAACTAACTAAAACATCACTTGCATTTTTAAAAAAAATGACATCCACCTCTAAAAATCTCCATATCTTTTTAGAAAAATATCTAAAATATCTAAAATATACTAGTTTTTGCCCAAAAATCTAATATTTTTGGACCATCCATTCTATACACATTAATACTAGTAATTAATATGGCTCATAACTCTCGTTCACATTGTAACTTTCGTGAAGGGTGGCGATGATCCTTGTCAATCTAAGAAAAAAATCAAATTACGGCTCTCAAAAATTTTAATATATATTTTTAATTAAATTAAAATATTTAATTATTAGCATTAGTTAATTTTTACTTTAGTTAGTCTTTAGTTAGTAATCTTACTAACTTATTAATTGACTAACTAACTTTCGAACTAACCAACTAATTTTTAATTGTGTGGAAATATTACAAGGAGTCTCTTTCAAGGATGAAGGATGCTCTCTCAAGGATGAAGGAGAGCCTCTGAGGGCTCTCTCAAGGAAAACATAGGGCACAATGTAATTCATTTTCTAAGAGCACTAGCTATGCAAGTTGTAAAGTTTAAATTGACATAGATGAAGGGATAAGGCAACTAGAAGGGAATAGGAAAAGAGAACCTTGACAAGATGTCTGGCTATGTAAAAAAGGGGATGGGTGCCCAAGGGATTTAGGACTTGTATATAAACCTAAAAAGTGAATGAGGAGCTCATTCTTTTGGTGTGTGGCAAAAGTGGTCTCTTCTTCTTCTCTGCTTCCTGCTTGCTTGTGTTCTTGAGAGAGGGAATGTGAGGGAGTGAGAAAGTGAGTGTGTGAGGGTGAGGGATCTTGGAGAAGAAGCTCTCCATCATCTCCTCTCTTCTTCTTCTTCTTCTTCTTCTCTTGCGCACAGCTATAGAGGATGGAGCCTAAAGGAGGAGGCTTGATGTTGCTTAAGCTCGTGTCTCGAATGTGGAGCTACCGGCTTGCTTGAGGGAGGAGGCTACTCATTTGGGCATCAAGGTAAGCTCACTACAAATCTGTAGGATGGAAGGCGTGTCGGATAGGTGAGAGATAGCCATTTTTGCTCACTTGAAGCACTTGAACCAATAAGTGATCTATGGGTCTTGGCGGTTGAGTATGAGATCCCATTACATTTTAGTTCCGTTTCCGAGACCAACGGATTGAAGCTTGAGCACTTGTGCACCTTAAATCGAGTGTTGAAGTAGGGTTGCATCCCCAAACTAGTGGTGATTGATATAGGTAGGAGATTTAGGGTTTTTAATCTTCAAAATAAGTAAGTTTTTTGGGTTTTTGATGAGTAGACAAGTAAGATGAATCATTTTAGTATTTGGGTTTTTATTTTTGTTGCATTTAGGGTAGGATAGGATCAAGATATCAAAGTGAATTATTTTAGGGTTTCTATTGTAAATAGGCCCAAAATAGGAAAAAAAACAAGGGGAAATCAAGCTTGTAATCCATTGACAAGGCATAAGCACTAATAGGGCCACACTTGGGAATTAGAACAAAGGTTACCCAAGGAAGGGGGTTGAAGGCTCACTTTTAGCTTCTGTAGTGAGATAGGGAGAGAGAGAAGAAAGATAAGGGAGAGTCTAGGGCCAAAGAAACAAATTGATCAACTTGTGCTGGAGTTTTTTTCCCATTCCAGGTATATAGAAACCTTGTCCCTTGTCTATTTTTACATTTTGGAAGTTAGTGTGGCCTAGCATGCCCAAAATCGTTGCCATCGATTTGAATTTAGGCTCAAATGGAACCACGGCCGTCGAAATTAGATGCGACTCACAGAGTTGAATTCCTAGAATTGAAACTCAAATTGTCCAATTTTGAATAATTGGACTGTCCAATTTTGGAAATCGGATCACTCGTACATCACCCCAACCCATCTAATCGAACACGTGGCCCATCCAATTCAGACAATTGGACACTCGAACAATTAGACTCATGCAAACTAGACGCCCCAAAATTGAACCTCTTGGAAATCAAACAGACCTAAATTGCACAAATAAAAATCGGGCCATCAATCACTCAAAACACCTATAATTGGATGCAAAAATTAGATGAGGTAGAATAGGACCATCCTCACTCGGACATCCAATTCTGAGGATCAGACACTATAGAATCAATCTGAACCAAAATTATGACGGGAGAAACTTATAAATTTAGTGGATCATGAGTAAAGCAAAACACCTCCCACAATCGGGGAAGGTTTCGAAATCCTTACATGCATAATTGACCTTAGAAACCACAACCGGATGGCTAGATACAACCGTTAACAATCACATTAACTTGTAGCCCCTTTTAGAGATGTAAGCTGACCCCCATACCCCCATTTGACCTTGATCGAGTAGCATAGCACAAACCCTAGAGACAAAAGAGAGTAGCTAATGAGAGGACTAAATATAAAGCCCTATTTGGTTGAGAACTTAGACTAGAGTGCAGAAGGCTGCATTCGTTATCTCATATTTGCACCCACATTGTTTTCAACACTTGAAGTGCACTTGGAAAAACTAAAAGCCTGATTTTGCACAGTGCATGAAAAAGAGCGCCATGCACGCATGGAGTGAACGTAGATTAAGGATTATTTGTAAATAAAAAGGAACACACTCAGACTTAATGAACAGAATGAATCCACCTATGGGAGACGACCCTCAAACCTAGACGGGTGATCAAGAAACCCCAATTGGTAGAACCAAGTGACAGACACAACACGGAAGGCGAGAGGCATTGAAGGAGCAACAACGGGAGTGTGATGCTACCCAACTTGATCAACCTCATTGACAATTTAATGGAGGAGGAGACTGCACATATGGAAAAACCTAGTATAAACCACAAAAACAAAGAGCTCAACCTGGGAGATTTTCCGATCGAAATCCAGTAGATGGTGAATGAATACGATGCACAAACCAAGCTACACCACCATGGTAGAAGACATTATAGTGGACCTTGAGGAGGAAAGAAAGCTCGCATAGAAGGCCTTGCAAAGCATAGCATACAACCAATAGCAGCAAACTAGGAGATTACAATAGGAGATTGAAATGCGAGAAGTCCACCCCCTAGCAAATAGAAACCAAACGGGACCGAACACAAAGAGAAAAAGAGCGCTAGATATGGACTTAATGCTGAGAAAAGTTCTCATCACGAAGCAACTAATAGACAACACATTGATGACAGAACAAAGCGCAACAGCACTAGCAACATTGTTCAATTGTAGGATTAGGAATTACCTAGGGTTCCAAGTGCTAGTTGAGGATTCCCGCAGTTGCAAAACAACTAGACAAGTACCATCTAAGCAATGACCTCTATAGTTTTGTAGAGTAGAGTTCAAGCAAGTTTGTGAGGCTAATGACCTCACAAATCTTGCTCAGTGCTCACAAGATTTTGGCCTATGCTTAGGCGATAAAGGTAGGATGTATTACATAATCCTAGATGCTGTGGAGCGTAACAATTTCAATGATCTCAAGAGTCTCTTCATTAAGAGATTCTCGGAGGTCGAGAACTTGGATAATCTTATTGTGTGGCTAATGAATGTCAAGCAAGGAGACAAAGAGGACATCATGGACTACATTACTCATGTGCAGAGGCTCTATAAGAGAATCTCCATAACAAGCGACCCACCGAGAGAGCGATGTTTGTAGTGTTCATCAATGGAATACATAGTGAGAAAATTTACAAGGCCTTGGTAGGCAACTCAAGCTTGTAGAGAGATGCACTAGCTAGGGTCTTTGAAGAGGCCATAAGAGTGGATGATCAGCTTAAGGAAAGAAGCTCCAGGAGCTCAAATTGAGACAAAGTTGACTCTAGAATCCTAGAAAGGGCAACAACATCTAGCAAATAGTGAGGCCCAAGCAACCAAGGTAAAGGGAAGGGCGTTGACCCAAGCCCAGAGCTAACAGAGATGAAAATGGAGATTGCCACACTATAAGAAATGTTGAGCATACCTATGTAGTCACATGTCCAATGTGTGTATTGTGGCAGAAACCACCTTCCAGTTGAGTGTTAGGACCCTAGGTCCCAACCTTGTGCCAATTGTGGTAGGTGTGGCCATGATGCCATGCACTGCTGCAAACTACCCATGGAGACTCCCATATTCACAAACTTACAACCAGCCTTACCTAGAGAAAAGGCCTCCGAATTTATTTGGGAGAGGAGCCCCATCGGCCCTTCCGGCACCTAATGATGCAAAGCCTGCCATGCCTAGGACAAAGATCAATCCCACAAGCATACCTAGGCCACCTGGACCTTACATAACCCATCCACCAACAAGCAACTCTCCAGTCCTCTACCTAGAGGAATTGAACGATGAGGAGCTTTACATGAACCCTACATCTTGTATGACAAAGAGTAATCGAGTTCTCATGGACTATCGACCAATGTTACTAGTGATGGCGTTAAGAAGAGAGAGAGGCACATGCTTAGGAGGGAAAAATCAAGAGCTGATTTCTTGTTAGACTTGTGGTCATCCAAGATACATCTGTTTGCGTTATCCAAAGAGGGAGCAAGCCAATCAAGATAAGGCTAATTTCAGATGCACTAAGTGTGGAATCACCACCTTTTTCTTATTACCCTAGGTGGAAACCATTCTCTAATTTGGCAATGATACCATCAGTTCCATTGGGGATGTTCGGCATCAAGACACTAGATGAGGAGGCCATGCCCATCCCATTGCATGTTATGACCCACATGTAGATGAAGCACACCAACCTATCGTTGCCAGGGCCTACTAACCTAGATGCAGCCTCAATCGGAAAGAAAAGTTATAGGTGAAGAAAGAAGAAAATTGAAGCAAAGGTTGCATTGAAAATCGATAGTGCAACAACAATGTTTGTCAGAAAGAAAGTCACAGATGCTGAGGCAGAAACATTTACTCTAAAAAAACTATTGAGAAAGGGAGTGCTAAGGTACGGGAGTACCCCAACCCAAACCGCCAACTCAAAGCCATAGAAAAGGTCATGGAGTGGGTGAGCGAAGCCCAGGAATACATAAAGGATGCTAAGCCCAACTTGGAGGATGAGATCAATGATCTTTCTAGTGTGAGCACACTAGTCTCTCCCACATGATCGAGAGACACATATGCATCTCTAATCATGCTGTGCCTAGACAGAGCTTGAACGCCACGAGCCAATAAACCAGTCAATGCCATTGGCCAAGGAGCGTAGAATTAGGAGACAAGTAAGTAGATAGCAATCTTCTCACAATGCTAGTGATCACCCATGTAACTGCCTAGGAGATCTACTTAAGTGGCATCCAACGCTATGGCAGGAGCTAAAGTAATGGGTGGAGGGACCGATGGAGCAATCTACCAATGTATTGCAAGACCATAATGTAGTAACACAAATATCAAGCCTAACGTTGCACTCAATATCCAAGTCCTTGCATGTTAATTTTTTTTGGGAAGGAACTGAAATGCAAATGGTCTTGGTGGTCCTAGCTCTAGGTGATACCATGAGAAAAGGGATTGTAGACATGGGGGCAGGAGTCAAGTGTACTTAGCCATGCACTACTCCAAGCTTGGGGTAACCTGCTTGTCGAAGATGCTAAATGCCATGCTAGCTAATAGAACAAAAGTGAATCCATCTAGAGTACTGAGAAATTGACCATTGAAGATTGTAGGAGTCTAGTTCTCTATGGACTTTATAGTCATGAAAGGAGTGGACTACGATATCCTATTAGGCCGACCTTGGATGCGCAATGCATGAGTCATAGAAGATTGGGGTAATGGTATGATCTTTCTAGGCAATCGAACAGAAGCAGTAAGAGTGGAGATGGATACTTAGAAGACTACACCAGTTGACCTAGACACCATCTCAACTATGCTCAAGGGCGACACTCAAATCAGGAAATCTTATGAGACACTAACTAAGCATATCCCTTGCCTTGAGGATAAGTAAGATTGGGTGCATGTGCTAGCCACAATCGATCTGCCATTCTCAAATAATGAGGAATATGAGCAAGCTGCTAAGGTAGTTAGTAACCCCAAAGACACACCCTCAATATTTGCATGATGGCTAGGAGCTTGCATGGGTGACTCACCTCTGTCACATTCCAATTTCCAAACAACAAATAAGACCTCCACAAGATCTTAGAGCACATGACAAACAAATTAGCTAGTAACCTAGCCATAAATCTTAAATTACTCAAGGATCTCTTGGATGAACCTAAGTGGCGATGGACCAAGATACACAACTTAAACTTGATGTACAATTAGGCCTTAGCCAACAATGATAAGGAGCCACACTTAGGAGATGACAAGTAGTTGGATGAGGATGATTCCAATGATGAGTACGAAGACTGTTGTTCCTCCAATGACGAGAGAAAAAAAGAGATCGACACAATAGAGTATGACACTAAAGGGCATGAGATTGAACAAATACGGGTAGACTCCAAACCATAGAAAAAGAGCATATTCAGAATCGACAAAGGAGTCACGCAAATGGGCTACGATTGTGCCTGGTTGTGGAGCACATAGGAGCGATTGATTATGAAGAAGTAGGTCTTTCCCAACTAGGTGTTGCACTAGTACTCAAAATGGAATCACCATTGGAGCTACAACCTCTATGAGAGACTCCCTCTTCTAGAAAAGATGAAGAGTTTGATTAAGATGCCAAAGGTTGAAGGAGAAAAAGAGGAGATAGCCTAGGGATCTACAAGCTGAGGAGCAGAGAAAGCCGCAAGACCTACCGAAACAATTCAAGAGATTTAAGAAAGGAAAGAGGATAGTGGTCTTGCTAGGATCCAAAAGATGAGGGCAAACAAGTGAGCCTATAGAAGGACCCGCAAAAGTCAATGAGGCTAATCTAGCTGAGGAAGGGGAGACACTCTAACCTATTTTTATGGTTGACGACTTGACCAAGGAAGAGGAGGTAACTCTTGTTGCTCTCTTACACACCAAGAGTACATAGATGTGTTCACTTGGTCCCTTGATGAGATAAAGGGGGTAGATCTGAGTGTAATGACTCATAATATCCTGATGACACCCGATGCAATGTTGGTCAAGTAGTGGCCATATCCAATGAACCGTAAACACACTCACATTGTCAAGGAGGAAATCGATAAGCTATTGAGAGCAAGATTCATTTATGAAATCAAGCACACAGACTGGGTATCACCCATAGTGGTTATAATGAAGAAGAAATTTGGAAAGATCTAAGTGTGGGTCCATTACAAGAAAGTCAACACTGCCATAAAGAGAGACAACTATCCACTACCATACACTGATCATATGCTCAAGAGGGTGGTTGGTAAAGAGGCCTATAGTTTTCTAGATGGCTTCTACGGATACAATCAAGTGCAAGTGCATGATAGGCACAAGACCGTATTTGCTACCAAGTGGGCATCTTTGCCTACGTAGTCATGCCCTTTGGGTTTATGAATGCACCAATCACATTTCAAAGGCTCATGTGTCCCATTTTCAAAGATATGATTAGGTGAGAGTCAGAGGTATTTGTTGACAATCTATGTGTCCACTCTAATTGGAAGGCACACCTAGGCAAGCTTCGAGCAGTCTTTAAAATATGTAGATTGTATTGTCTCTCATTAAACCCCTTGAAGTGTCAATTTTGGATAAAGCATGGATGCATCCTAGGGCACGTGGTGTCAAAGAATGGAATTTCCATCGACTTCTCAAAATTTAGGGTTATCATTAATCTTCCACCACTAACCGACTACAAGGGATTTCAGTGCTTCCTTGGCCATACAGGGTACTATTGACAATTTGTGTTAAGCTATGTATTGATCACTAGACTTCTATACAAATTGTTGGTGATATTTGAATGGGCATATGAAGAGTTAAAGAAGGCTCTAACCATAGCACCAATCCTATGAGCCCTTGATTAGACCATAGCCTTCCACGTTCACATTGATGCATAGAAGTCTACTATGAGAGCTATGTTGTGCTAACCAGGTGAGCAAAATTTAGGCTATCCAATGAGCTTTGCTAGTAGACAACATATGATACTAAGATGAACTACTCCACCATGGAGAGGGAGGGGTTAGCCATGGTGTTTGCTATAAGGAAATTTCAGCATTACCTTTTGGCCACACCTTTTGTCTTCTTTCTTGACCATCAAGCCTTGCTTTATCTTGTTAACAAACCCTGCACTATGAGATGTATTGTTCAATGGCTACTTCTACTTCTAGAGTTCAACTTCTCTATGGTTGTATGCAAAGAAAAGTAGCACTGCATGGCCGACCATATTTCTTACATACCCACAAGAGAAACCGTTGGTGGATAGGGCATCATAGACGACTTGCCTGACACTGTCGGAGCGTTTGGGGTCGAAAGTCTACCACTAGGATAAGAGATAGTGGGTGAAGGGAGATTCAGGGAGAGAAATTGATGAAAGAGAAGGGGTTTAAAGAAATAGAAGATATAGAATAATACTCATAGAGGTGAAGCCTATCAATTTATTTCTACATCCTGAGAAGATAAATCTCTTGTAGACCAAAAACGTGCATAAAATAGCAGCTTCCTCTCTATTGCTTAGACTGCCAATCTAATGATTCCGTTGTCTCCAAAAGGGGGGTAAAATACTAAGACACCTGGTTAGAATTCTCCCAAATCACTCCTTATCCTCCCAGTTCAAAGTGTTGTTTGCTGCCTGTAAACTACAATCGCGTGTCTCGCGTGATTTTGCCAATCCTTCTTTTTGCATAAAATCCCCCAAAAATGGTTGAAATCCACTTGCCTTTTTTTTCACATCTCATCCTATTCTAGAAGTTTTCTATAGCTTTTGGATATTCACAAGAAATAATATCCAACAAAATATCAAAAATAGGCTAAACTTGTCAAAAATCTAGTAATTTTGAACCATCTACACTATAGACAGTGATACTAATGACTAATATGGAATTAACTCTCTAGATCAATAAGAAAGCCAAATGATGATGCACTCTATATTTTTTCACACTGTGTCCACGTACGGCACAACATCTACTCCCTCTTAACCTGCGCATCCTCTAATATGTGCCAAAGTCTTATGGATCTGCAATGTCAGAAGAAGTACTCTCTGCCATATCAATGTCTTCATCTTCTACCTCTTCTTCTTCCATATTCTCATGTTCATGCTTAGTATCCAACTCTTTCAACTCATATGTTGAAGAATCTCTATGTTTAAAGACCTTGATACATTTTCCAACCCACTAAAATCCTTAGAGTTGTCCCATCCATCTCATTATGCTTAGGTAGCAATGTCAAAAACAAACCTTACCACATATGGACCAAACCACCGCTTTGCCATATTTCGACTGGCATGATGCTGATTTTCCAAGTTGTTGTCATAAACTAGCACCTAGTCCCCTTCTTGTATAGCTCGTGGTCAAAGTCTGTGTTGCTTGTCAAACCTCTTCTTGTTTTACATTGCCCTCTTCATCTTCCATCAGCTCCTCTTCATCTTCAAACCTTGCTCATGAAAGCATGTTAGCCCATGGGGTTTTCTCTACCTGCAATATGTTGAAAACTAGGGTTAAATGACTTTATATATGCAATCTAGCGTTACATGACAATATCGGGAGTTGAGAAATTTACTATCATGCCCACTAAAGGTAGACAATCGATCTCTACCACTACATGAACTACCATAAAATACACCCTATCACACTTAAGGGCTGTCACTACACCCAAAGCTCTCTTTTGACTTGAGAATACCATTGTTGCTGTTCATTGAGGACCTTTGCTCCAAACCAAATGGCATACTTATTCCCATTATCACCATCTTGACCCATTGCCCAACCAATGCAAATTGGGCTTGTATCATGGTGAGAATAATAGGCTGCCCATTGTCATAATTTTCTCTCTTTAGTGTTGGGGCTGAAATCAATAAGCTCTTTAACTTTTGAACTACCTTTATATCTTGTTTACCCCACCAAAACTTTTTCCCTTTTCTGAAGAGTTGATATAAACTTTCAACCACATGAGCAAAATGTGGAGTCCATATCAAGTAAAAGGCACATGCACCCAAAAATCTTCTCACCTTTGATACGTTTGAACATGCCTCCCACATCCTACTTATGGCATCAATCTTTACTGGTGAGGGCTTTCTCCCATATGGTCCACACATGTGCCCAAAAACTAATACTTTCTACACTCCAAAAATTGACTTTTCTCCTAACAGAGTCAAATGCACTTCTTTAAGATGGCTCAAAATCCTGTCACAATCAACAATATGATTAGCCACAAATCTTCTACATCCATGCTCATTCAACTCTTCATTCGTCCCATAGATATCACATTCTTTGATTGGCACATCATCAATAAAGGGTAAGGTCAATTGAGGAATATACTCCCTCAAAACTTTATGCATAGCATTCATCATATGCACCACTGAATTGGTTGCTCCATGTGGAAGCATACACATCCTAACCAATCCAAATGGGGTCTCATGGTAGTGATATCCCAACTTTCCAATGCAAGCTAGAATTGATCATATCCTAAATATAAATCACCCGTAGAGTAAATTGCCTTGCCTACAAATGCTTCGGCAAATTCATCCACTATTGGACCTGATCCAACATTCCTTCTGGTGACTTTATTAACTGGTTGTAAATCCTATATAAACCTCAAAGCACCATTCTTCTTTGGAATAGTAAACCACCAATTTGAATATGAAGCCGAAGAAGACTCCAAAATTTGCATTCTGATCGTCTTGTTCAAAAGCTCCAATAGCTTAGGCAAATATGCCTAAGGCACTCGAATAGGCTTTAAATTCCATGGCACATGAGGTATTGTTAAGATCATCATAGGTGCAACTATGGTCGAGGATCAACACATCCAATTTCATCTTGCTGAAACACAAAGGCTTTCCCATGCCTTGCCAACATCTGCAAGAAACAAGCTCTTTATGCACGCAAAAGGAAGCTTGTATCACCAATTTTCAACTCTTGTAAAGTTTCAGTTGTAAATTTATATCCTACTCCATGTGGATCCCATAAACTAGACTGTTGAGTCACCTTTTCAGCCAACCCATCACTTTTAGGTGGTAAAGGAAAAGCCACTGTTGGGGGTAAAGGCACCTCGGCCTAGCCGCCCGTGTATTACTACATTGACAGTACCCACCACTGCACATTGCAGGTGGTGGGCTTTTAGTGACAGTTTGAATAAAGGAAGGCTCAGCCACACATTGTGGTTGTTGGAGTTCCCACTTTTGTGTGTGTGTCTCTCTCTCTTGGCTCTTGCTCTCCATCAGCCATAGCTCTCACCTCCAAGCTTCCTCCTCTTGGGTTCCACTTCCCTTTCAACTGGTATCAAAGCAAAGGCATTGGAGCGACATTCTCTTCAGCTCAGATTTGAAGAGCTTCAACCCGAGCTTCAATGGCAGCCATGACACCTTCATTTGTAGGTATGTTTTGATCTCCCGCCTCCTCCTCGAGCTTCCAGACCTTCATCGGCGTCTTTTCCAAGTGGCCCCATGGGCTCTTGAAGATCTCCTAGCCTGCAGGAACATCCATCGCAATTTTTGGCACATTTTTAGGGGGTTGGGCTGAACTACTCCTTGGCATTTCCCTGCTCCTTCTTGGCTTCCCGGCACTCTTGGTAACCTTTCGGAGCATTGCTTGACTCCTCGGCATTGGTCCTTGACTCCTGTGATCAATTCAAGTGCTTCCCCCTTCATCCCTTTGCTTTATACACAGTCCTAGGACTATCAAAACATGGTAGCACTTGATATTTACTGTTTGATGCTTCTTGGCATTGCCCATTTGATGCCTATTGATGCCCAGTGATGCCCGAATGTTATGGGATGCTATGTCTATGCTTTGGGACTGATTTGAAGAAGATTTGAGCACTGTTTGAGCTTCATTTAACAGTAAATTACTTGCTATAATATAGTGGGCTAAAGCTCATTTACTTGGTGTATGCATTGGTTCATGGATATGGGGTGCTTCCTGGAGGTTTGAATGATCATACCGATGTATTTGGAGGTTGTCAAATGCTTATTCTTGGTTTCAAAATGCTTTTAAGCTTGGATTAAGGCCTGACTTGGTCATTCTTCACTAGCATTTGGCTTCAGTTGGCATGCTTTGGACCGGTCTATGCCTATTGTCACTGCTTGACATTTAGGCTTCTTACATTTACGCCTTGGTCAGATATGGATGCCACTTGGTTTGCCCATGTTTGATAGTTACTTGGAGCTTCATCTTCAGATATATTTGATGATTTTGGATCTACTGGGAATTACATTTGGTTGTCAGTCACATGCTCTTTGAATGCTTTTAGGCTTATGCTTTACGGGTCTGAGATAGCTTGGGATTTATGCTCCGGATGTATCCTACTGGGATTTGACATGTCTGATGCTATGTATTTGATGTATTAGAGGGTTTCTTGCTCTCTTTGCATCTTACTTCACTTCCAGTGGGAGCCTCTTGGTATATTCGGATGTACACAAAGTCTTATTTATAGATGAGCTTGAGCTTGTGCGACAGTTACATGCATTTGCTCTCTTGAGAGCTTTATGTTTGTAGTTTGTCTATAGTGGGCTGATTTGATATGCCTATTGGGGTAGGCACCTATCTCTGTCATAGGTTTGTTAGTTTTGTATGCATCTTGGATGGTTATATATTGAGCTTCTTGCTCTATCAGTTATGCTTGTGCTTGGTCTCTTCTCTTACCATCAGACCCATTACATGCATGACTTCTAGACCTATGAGATGTCTCTTGCTTGACAGATGATTGGTTTGACAATTCTTGGTACCTTCTTGCCCCTGGACACTCATTGTTGGATGTATCTTGCTACCTGGAAGTTGCCGTGACATATGTATCAATGATTGCTTTGTTTTGGGACAGTTTTACATACTTCTATCATTTATTATAGCAAGCTGAAATCTACAGATTTTGAGCACTTCTATGAGGGTAATGCTTACTATTTGATGTTATATTGGTCATATTTGGTGGACAGGTGCTTCTCTTGATGAAATCCACCCTTTCAGCCAGTTTTAGCAGTGGTTTTAGTGTATTTTCTACTAATTACAACAACCTGCAATTTTACTTTTTTGCTTTGATTTGGGATAGTATGGCTAGTCATTTGAAAGATACAACTCTCTTTAACATTGCCAAGTTGGATGGTACCAACTATGGGTATTGGAAGTCCCAAATATGGCAGGTTTTGGTGCAGAAGTTACAGATTAAACCCTTGTGTTTCAAGGGTGTTAAATCTGAGGATATGGATGATGATGTTTGGATGGAAGTTGATGAGCTATGCAAGTCTACCATTATTTTGTCACTCTTAGAAGAAGTCCATCATGATGTTGTTGAAGATGAAAATCGGAGTGCATGGGATTTATGGGAGAAGATTCAGGAGCTCCATGCACAGTAGTCCCACGTCACAGATGTATTGGTTGAAGTAGTTAATGGACCTTTGCATGAAGGAGGGGACCTCCCTTTCATCTCATTTCAATTAGTTTCATGCTATCATGAAGAGTCTGTTGTCACAGGATATTGAGTTCAAAGACAACTTACACCAGTTGTTTCTACTTGGCACCTTGCCTGAATCATGGGATGTATTCTGTACTGCCATATGCACAAACAAGCTTGATGGGCTGAAAATCAAAGATGTTAAGAATGCTTTACTGATTGAGGAAATCAATAGGAGAAACAATGATGCTTCCCACTCTTCACATGCATTGACCGTTAGAGGTGGCAAACATGGCAGTCATGATAATGATCATAAGGGTAGGGACTTTTAGAAGTCCAGGTCCAAGTCACGTGGTCGCAGTAAGTCCTGTGGACGGAAGTCAGATCTTATCTGTCATTATTGTGGGAAAGCAGGACATATTAGGCCGCTGTTCCATAAAATGTGCAATGATAAGCACAAAGAAAAGGGAAAAGAAAAAGTGTAGGAAAAGTCTTCTGAGCGCAGTCTTGTACAACAACCTGCAAAGTCCAGTGTGAAGATAGAAGAGGTTAATGTCATGCATGCCACTAATTCAGATGATGATTACATACTTGCAGCTTCTTCATGCAATCTCTTACAGACTTCTGAGATACATTCTATGTATGCACAGTGCTGCCTCTTGGATTGGGGTGCATCCTTTCATGTGACACCTTGTAGAGATTGGTTTCATAACTATTGTACCATGTCTATTTCTGTGCGTCTTGGTGATGATAGGTCTCTTAACATTGTGGGCATTGGAGATGTTAGGCTGCAGTTTTCTTTTGGCAGCTCTTTTGTTTTGCATGATGTACGCCATGTCCCTACGTTGACTCACAGCCTTATATCAACTCGACAGCTTGATGATGCACGATATTTTGTGTCTTTTGGAGACTCTGCATGGAAGATTACTCGTGGCAGGCTTGTACTTGCAAGAGGTGCCAAGTCTGCAACCTCTATCCCTTACTTGTATCTAGAGCTACATTGGATCATGTTTTTTTTGTGGGTTCTACTCCCCATGTATCCCTTTGGCATGCTCATTTGGGGCATATGTCTCTTAAAGGAATGAAAATACTTTGTGCTTTGCAGTATCTTCCGCCTTTTGACTCTTTGCATTTTGATTCTTGTGATCATTGTTTGTATGGCAAGCAAACTAGAAATATGTATAAAAAGTCTGGTAAGAAATACATGGGTGAGCCCTTGACTCTTGTGCACTCAGATGTATGTGGGCCCATGCCCTGTCAGTCACTTGGTGGGGCAAAGTACTTTGTTACTTTCATAGATGATTACTCACGTAAGGTTTGGGCTTATCCCATAAAGAGAAAATCCGATGTCTTAGATACATTTCAGCATTGGCTTGCATTGACAGAGAACCAATTTGGAAAAAGGCTCAAATGCCTAAGGTCAGATAATGGGGGTGAGTATATATCACGTGCTTTTGAGCACTATTGTGATGAGTGGGGTATTAAGCATCAGTTGATCGCCCCTTACACCCCACCCCAAAATGGTATGACTGAATGCATGAATAGGACCATTCAGGAAAGCATCCGTATGCTTAGCCACACTGGCTTACTGCAGCACTTTTGGGCTGAGGCAGTTACTACTGCAGTGCATCTCATTAACAGGTTGTGCCCTCTATGGACATGTACTGGTTACATATGCAAGAGAGCCTCTTACTTATGATGAGGCTATGCGCAAGGGTGATTGTCACTGAGGGCTATGCAGTGTGAGCTTGACTCATTGCATAAGAATCAAACTTGGGATTCAGTTTTCTTGCCTCAGGGTAAGAAGACTTTGCCATGCAAGTGGGTGTACAAGCTGAAAAGTACCCCTGGACACCCCAAGATGGCATACAAGGCTCGATTGGTTGCTAAGGGTTTTAAGCAGGATCATGGTGTTGACTTTGATGAAGTCTTTTCTCCTGTGGTCAAGATGACCACCCTACGCTTACTCTTGGCCTTGGTTGCATAGCTTGACCTGGACTTGTATTAGATGGATGTCAAGATGGCTTTTCTACATGGGGACTTGCATGATGAAATTTACATGGAGCAGCCTAAGGGCTTTGCAAACCCTAGCATGGAACACCTAGAGTGCAAGCTAAATAAGAGTCTATATGGCTTGAAGCAGGCACCTAGGGAATGGTACCATAAGTTTGATGCATTCATGAAATCATAGGGCTACAGCCGCAGTGCTATGGATCTATGCTTGTACACGAAGAAAGCCTGTGATGGTTCTTTACTGATTTTGGTACTCTATGTGGATGACATACTTTTAGCAAGGATAGCTCATGAGGAGCTAGATGCTCTTAAGACTCAACTCAAGAGGAGCTAGATGACATACTTTTAGCAAGGATAGCAAGGACATACTTTTAGCAAGGATAGGCCTCTCATATACTTGGTATGCGCATTATACAGAATCGATATTAGGGACTACTCTATTTGTCATAGAGGGAGTAAATTCATAAAGTCCTTGAGCGATTCTGCATGCAGGATGTTAAGCCTATTAGCTGTCCATTACCTTCTCATGTGAAGGTTTCATAGGCCAATTGTCCGCAAGAAAGATGAGCAGAGGGCTGAGATGGCCAAGTCTTATGTATGTCATGATAGCCACCCATCCAGATATAGCCTTTGCAGTTGGGGTTGTGGCACGTTATATGGCTACATCTAGCAAGAAACATTGGGATGCCGTAAAGGGTATCATGAGGTACCTACAGGGCACATTAGACATGTGCCTTTGCTATGGCAGCTAGGATACAAGAGTTATGGTGTACACTGACTCTGATTATGCAGGACATGTAGATAGTAGGAAGTCCACATATAGCTATGTGTTCACTTATGTTGGAGGGGCTATCTCTTGGATGTCCAAGGTGCAGAAGTGTATGGATATTTCTACTATAGAGGTCGAGTATATTGCAGCCATAGAGGCTTGCAAGGCGGCTATTTGGTTAGGCTGTTTAATTGCAGACCTTGGTATGACAGATGTTATGCCTACACTGCATTTAGATTCTATGAGTGTCATTTAGTTGGCCAAGAATCCAGTCTTCCATGCGAAGATAAAACATATTGAGGTGAGGTATCACTTCATTCGTGAGGTCATTGAGGACAGGTCTGTTGAAATTTTCAAGATTCTGATTGAGTAGCAGAGTCCTGCAGACTTGCTCACAAAAAGCCTCACTATCGAGCGCTTTGCCTTCCTCAGAAGATTGATGGGCATTGGATGAGATGTCGTCTTTTTCCTCATCATGTTGTACTGTCTTTTATTTTTTCTCTCTCACTGGGGCAGATTCGCCTTTAAGTAGGAGGTTGTTGGAGGTAAAGGCGCCTCTGCCTAGCTGCCAGTGTATTACTGATGGGATCTAAAATAGGCCAGCACTGGCTATGGCACTAGTGGAACCTCATGCATATGATAGACAACCCCACACATGGCCTTGTGGGCCAAGAGCGTCTAAAACTCACTTTGCACTAAATGCTTATGATGATTTTGTGTTTGTATCCAATATGTAGTCCAACGTTCATCTTCCCTTCTCCTCAAAACACCATATTAGGGAATATGGAAAATTTCCATAAGTTTGGGACACACAGTCAAATCTTTGGATTGGTCATAACTTGAACATTATAACTCCAAATTGAGCACTCTATAGCTCAATAGATTCCATTTTTCAATTGCTTTCCAATGATAGGTCACATCATATGGTTTTAAGAAACTTATGGGCATGTTATACGGGTGCCACCTTTTTAGTATTCAAAAAATGGGAATTGGGAGATTTCCAAACTCACTAATATTGTGTTTAAGAGGGAGATCCCATAAAATATAGGCATAATGCCTCGTAATACACACATAGAGAAGCACCTCTCGGCTAATTGCCATGGCTCCAGTGCGAGTCTCCTACACCTCGGGGATCAGCCCCCAGATGCATTGGTAACACATATAACGTTCGCACAAACTCCACTGTTTCATAAATTAGAGTTCCAGGAGATTTTGATTTGCCTCACAAAACTTTCCCCAATGGAAGCACCCGTCTAACCTACAGCTTGGGTTTCTTGACCTCTCAGCATTGGTCAAAGTTTATCAATCAAGTGCAATGCATTCCAGGAGATACCACATGGCATGATTGATGCAAGGTGTATGACGATTGTGCACAACCATTTTATGATTAAAAAAACCAGCCATGTGAGGTGCGAAAAATATCTCTTTCATAAATTTTAATTAAGCGTTACGTGCTGCACTGCTTTAGGAACTAGCACCGGAACTTCTGTGCTACTAGTCACCTATATCTAATTATGGAACGATCCCTAAATGCTATGAACAAAGAGGAAAATTAGATTTTATATCTTTTCAGCAACTAGATCATCGCACAAACTTCATCCCCCCCTCACTAATTAGGTGCTGCTGCGGTGCATATGTGTAAATGGTTGTTTTGTATCATTTTCGTATGTAAAAAAAACAATAAACACGGAATATAACACTAAAGACAAGGCCAAAATGAGGCTTGACCTTATGCTTTGACCTCACCAAACATTCATGCACATAAATCTTATTTTTCCATATTTTTTTAGCGTGAAATTTTTCCTATTTTTTTATTTTTTGAGCGTGAAAACCCCAAATTTTTCATATTTTTTGAGCGTGAAAACCCCAAAATTTCCATTTTTTTGAGCGTAAAAACCCCAAAATTTTCATATTTTTTTAGCGTGAAAATCCCAAATTTTTCTATTTTTTATTTTTTCTATTTATTATTCATGGAAAATAGGCATTTTTTGATTTATTTGTATTGGCTTATTATTTTGACTGAAACTTAACACTTTCTCTGATTTTATTCCATTTCCATCCCCTTTCTTCAACTCAAAATCGAAAAAAACCACTAATTTCCATTAAAAATGACATTTTACGGGTTTTAAAGAATGAATAACGACTCTAAATCATTGCAGGTTCTGCATTTCTGTAGTTACAGCCCTCAAACATGATGCAAACAAGGTTCAAACAAAAATTCATCGCATATGAACAACATTTGGACCATGAAACAACAAAAACAAGTAAATTTCTTCATAAAATTGGAGCATACCGCGTGTCTTGCGTGTTGCGGGTTTTTTAATAATTATTCTGGATAGGCCACAGACCGACCAACAACAATTCTTCAATGCTGAACCTCTTTCCTCAGCCTCCTCTTCATCTTGAAGCAATCTGATCACAGCCAGACAAGCATTCTTCAGCCCCTCTTCTTCTTGACTTCTTGCACATGAATAGCCTCTATGCAGGAGAGAGAGGGAGGAGAGAGAAAGATTGGTTTTTGTTCTCCACAAGTAGGCAGCCAATGGAGGAGTGGAGAATGGCAATGGAGAGCGAAGATAGAATATAGATCATGTATCCGGTCAGTTGGGGGGTTGTTTACAGGCCCCATCTTCCATCTCTCCCTCAATTCGTGATATGGCGCCTTCTTCCTGATCAGGTGAAAAAAATGCAACCCCCCCCACGATTTTCAATTTTTGGGCTTCCAAAGGGAGCCCCAAAGGGTCACGCCCTTTGGGCTCTCCTAAAGTCCATTTCCACACGTGCCATTTTGGGCTTGGTCTTCCTCCGGTCATTCCCTCTTCCTTGTCCAGTGTTCAATTCTTGGTTTGAAAAATCCTGGGCGTCCATCTTGAAGTCTTCCACTGCCAAGCATCCACCACGATCTTGTCTTGCACGCCAAAAAATTATGAAAATTCTCCGACCGCCGTCCAGTGGCTCTTTTAAGCATTTTTGGGGCATTGCCGCTTAAAATCGTATTGATTGCCACTGCCACCTTCGACGAAGTCTATTTTTCCCTGGATATTCGTAAATTTTGGCTATTTTTAAGCACTTATCGGCATAAAAAATCATCTGTCATTGGCAACCACGAGATAGGGTGACTCAGTCCCTTGAATCCCACGAAGAGATTTGCACATAAACAACAAAAAGGAGCATCAAGCTGATACAAAAAATACACAACACAATACATCACAGCTCATACCCTACCCCTTAACAAAACCAAGGCATGAGATCCACGAGGAGTAGGCCCAGCAAAATATAATAGAAGGCTCAAAGCTAGTCACTAACCAACTATTGCAACACATCCAAGCTAAAAATAACTATCAAAGAGGTCATCCTAAGTGGTGGTCTGAACTACCTATCTAACTAAGGACAACTCAACTAGGATCTCCTCATAGGCGAGAACTCCTATAGCCTGAGCAAAAGGTGTTATTTTTTTTAGGACATTTTTTTTCCTTTTAGGTTTTTATTTTGCCATACTCCGGCGTGTAAAAAGGAGGGAGTTGAGCATAGTGACCCAAGGAGAACAGGGCATCAGCCGTAGGTCCTGTCTCGGTACCCAAGAACCTACCAAGCCCTTGCAAGGCGACACTTAATCCTTTTCTAACGCTCACTTTTTTTTCGACTCCAACCTTCTTTTATTTTCTTTATTTTATGGCAAGATCTCACTCCAAGGAAGGGCAAGGCATCGGCCCCGGATCTTGTCTCATCCCCAAGAACCTATCAAGCCTTCACAAGGCGATAAACAACAGCTCAAGGATTTTTCTTTCTTTCCTTTTGTTATAGGGGTTAAAACCCCTTTTCACACACCTCCGTATATTCATATATTGTCTTTCAGATCTTTAGGGTTTCGTCTCTTTCCATCATTATTTTAGAAGGCTTCTCTAACTGCCTCACAACTAGTAGGAACTCCTAGAACGGCCGTCTAGTAGGTCAGCAGAACATGGTCACTAGAACTCCCATCTAAAATAGTTCTTTCAATGCCTGGCAATGCCTTGCAGGAGGCAATGACTACTCAGACCTCCCCCAGACATACAAAGCCTAAACCTAGGACTTCATGCCTTGATTGTCGATCCCCAACAAACAAAAGAAAGTAACCCCCACCCGCACATATATCATTAATTGCTTAAGGAAAAAAAACTAGAAAAGGGGACGAAACCACCTGGAATGGCCACAAGAAGCTTCTTCGCAGCAAAGGCTCCTTCCAATAACTTTGTCAACCTCTATGATGCAATCACTAAAACAACAAAGCATTAAATGTACCTACACCAAATAGAGATAGGGCCCTCTTGGCCTAAAGAAATAGCACATTTCACTACAAACTAACTGGCCCTCTTGGCCTAAAGAGATAGATTATTAAAACTTGAAAACAACTGGCCCTCTTAGCCTAAAGAAATCAGATATTAACTACTTAAAGCAACTGGCTCTCTTGGCCTAATGGAATAAAACAAAATAGCTCATAGAGATCCCTCCTTGGAAGAATGCAGATATACCGAAATACACTCCATTCCAAGGAGAAAAATAAGACTCTCAGCCCTAAACTAAATGCATCAAATTATGGCCCATACCTCCTGCATATATAGCAAGAGG
This sequence comes from Lygodium microphyllum, assembly GCF_053477565.2. NCBI lineage: Eukaryota > Viridiplantae > Streptophyta > Polypodiopsida > Schizaeales > Lygodiaceae > Lygodium > Lygodium microphyllum. Next base: position 30,926,166 of record NC_141150.1, read on the forward strand.
CATGTGCATAACATGTCGTCGGATCAACCTATGGGTCGAGGATAACAATGGTAGATGGGTCTCGGCCACTCTTTGCATTACCCATATCAACCATTGCCTGCCATATAATACATGGTCTGATAACATTCCCCACAAGTGACTAGGTCCTGTCTCATTATCAATAGCAATATCCGGACTAGGACCACACTTGAAAAAGAGGTCCTCTTCATAAGAAAAATTAGCTAAGGAATCCACAAACCGATTCCAATAACATGGAATCAGTTGAAGAGATATGCTCTCAAATTCATCAAGTAGGGTTATAACAGTTCAATGATACATACGAAGGAGAGGATTCCAGAATGTGTATGTCCCATTGAGTTGATTTAAGATCAGCTATTGGGAATCCCATTTTATTAACAACCGCCTAATGCCACCTTTCTTAGCAATATTCAATCCCATAATTAAGGCTTTATACTCCGCCATGTTGTTAGTGAATCTTACCCCGAGGTAAGCAACTAATTTCATTGTAACTCTACGTCGGGGATCTCAGATAACTACTCCAACACTTCCTTTTCTATTAGGGCCCCTGGATGCTCCATCAAAATATAATGTATATATCCATAATGGGTTTACACCACCAGCCATCAAGAACTCCCCTATTCGTAATTATGATAGTCAAAGTTCAACATATTTAGAGGATGAACTGACGGCTTCATCGCACCGTCTTCATTAAACTCAATAGGGATGCTTGTCAAGATTTGTAAGTAGTGATAACAGAAAACTTTAATTTCCCAAACAAAGGTACTATCTTCCTGCTCAATCACTTTATATCCCTTGCTCCACTAGATAAGTCTCCCCTGATGATATCTTTGCTCGAGATATGGGTGCTCCAAATAAGGGATTAACCACCCCATCAGAGCCAATTTAAGCTCTCCTGCAGGTCTCAAATCAACCCCATCATAAACTTGCATTGCATTTAGCGCATAAGCATATTTAGAAATAATAAGGTTTAATCTTATTAATATTAACCTTATTCTTAAATTCCACCCCTTGTAGATCAGCTAATAGAACTATGGACTTATTTTTACCTATCCGAGCTATCTTGTAAGGGCCATCCCATTGAGGTTCCAACTTTCTTGGAAATAGCTCCCTACGTGCATCATAATATAGAACTAATTGCCACTTTTTTAAAGTATATTTCTTTGCTTTCAGATCATGCAACCGTTTCATCTGATGTTTAGCTACCTCCTGGTGCAACAAAATCTGCAATTTGAGCGTCCAAGTGAGCTATAGTCATAAACCGCTCAAATAGGGCATCTTCATCACCCAGAGAATGATTGATTGTGAATCTAATGGTCAGCAACTCAATTTCTAAGGGCAAGACACACTCCTCTCTGTAAACTAATTTGAATGGGGTGTGGCCAATGGCTCGTTTAAACATTGTATTATATGCCCAAATCGTCACATATAATTTTGTATCACAGTCCTGCTTCTTTTCAGAGACTATCTTACATAGGATACCCACAAGCTGCTTATTGGTACTTTCGACTTGTCCATTTGCTTGCGGATTATAGGGGGTCTTCTTGTTATGCTTGATTTCTAGGCTTTAGTCAGACTTTTAATCACTTTATTTAAAAAGTGAGTTCCACGGTCCGATACTATTTCCTTTGGTGGACCAAAATGGCAGATGATTTGCTCAAGTAAGAAACTGACAGTCTCTTTTGCATTGTCCTGCCTCGTCGCCCATGCTTGTGACCACTTTGTAAAGTAATCAGTTGCTACTATAATATACCTCTTTTGAGTAGTAGACATTGGGGTGATAGGACCCACAAAATCGATGCCCCAATTCTCAAATGGAAGGATAGCCATGATAGGCGTACGTGGACGCTTCCTATTCTCTTGACTATCATGTCTTTGACATGTATCACATCTCTTGACATACTCAAAGGAATCTTGGAAGATGTATGGCCACCAATATCCAGCTCTTAAAGCTTTCTGTGACGTTAACTGCCCAACAAAGTGCCCTCCACAAGCAGAGTCATGGCATTCTTCCAAAATAAAGGGGACCTTGTCAAGCATCACACATCGGCAATAGATCTCATCAACACCCTGTTGATATAATGTGCCAGTGAGATCAAGGAAAAATTTAATGCCTGTTGTTTAATTTTCCTCTTCTCCAATTTTGATAAAGTAGCTCTAGTCTCTCCCATAGAAAGATAGTGCGTTATAGCAGCATACCAGGAGGGAATAGATACCGTATCAATCTTGAACAAAGTTTCCATGTCACTTCCTTCAGCCAAGACCTCTTTTGGCTCTCCAAAATCCACAAGACACTCTACAATGCCCTGAAGCTTCGGTGGCTTGCTCTTAATCTCATAATCAAATTCCTGCAAAGTGATTAACCACTTTGCTAAACGGTCAGGCGGCTATAACTTATTCAACAACAATCGAAGCCCTTCCACCTTAGTATAAAAAACCACCCTCTCGTGGAGACTCATGGCGACGACTATGACCTTGATCTTTTTAGGATCAGTCGCAATCCCTACCGAACTAACCACATGGCCTAACAAGAGCCCATAAGGGACTCTGAAGATGCACTTCCATGGGTTAAGAGCTATGCAAAATTGTCTGCAACGCTCAAAACACTTGCACAAAATGATCAATTGTCTATCCCTTACAGTGGCTGCCCCTAGATCATCAATGAATACTTTTAGCTCCTCTGGGGAGATGTCACCAAAGGTCTTGTCGGCTGTTCTTTGCCACGAACTAGGTGCATTACACAAACCAAGTGCCATCACATGGTATGCAAAGGTACCGAAGACTGTAATAAACATCGTTTTTAGCTTGTCTTGCTCAGCGATTGCCATTTGGTTATACCGTGTAAAGCAGTCCATAAACGAATAGATTTCCCTACCCGTTAGTTGATCCAACATTTGGTCAATAAATGGCAATGGGTAGTAATATTTAACAATTTGCTTATTCAGCTCTCTAAAGTCTACACAAAGATAGATTTGATTATTATTATTCTTCTTGATCACAAGTGGTGAGCACCATTTAGTATGCTAAACAAGTAAGATCAAACCCACTTTTCGAAACTTCTGTAGTTCCTCATACAACCTGTCCCGTAATTCAAAAGGCATACGCCTTACTTTCTGACATACAAGGCGGGTACCTTCCTTTACAGGAATAGTATGCACAACTAGACTGGGAGGAATACCCTGAAGTTCGTCATAGATCCAAGCAAAGATATCATACAACTCTTGAATTAAGGACACAATTCTCTCTTTCTTATGAACTGAGCATGGACCCTAATTTAATTGGACGCAAATCATTTAGTGTACCAAGATCCATCTCAATAACATATGCATCTCTTATTCAATCATGAGGCTCTATTGGCTCATTCAAGGTTATCTGATAAATATCCTTTGTAGTGGACCCTTCCTTAGATCCATCGCTCTCGATGATGTCTCACTACCAGATGGATTGTTTCTAGTTCAGTGGAGGATAGTGGAGCTCTCTCACTCTGAGGAGACTCAGGGTAAGCATACACTATTACATGATGGGCACCTCAACCTACAATCACTCGACCAACGGGTATATCGACTTGATAATATGTTCGTAGAATCCATGGCTTGCCTACTAAAACTTGATAGCTAGGACATCTTGCAAACCTTATCACCCTAAAGTCTAGATAGCATTCCACGCTCGCAACTGTAACGTGGACCTTAGTAATGCAACCTTCTAGTTGTCTTAGACTATTATCAACCATCCTAAGAAGTGTGGAGCCATCTTTTTGGATATCTAGATCTAACCTCTCCATCAAGTCTGAACTTATGATATTGATGGAGGATCTAGTGTCCACGATTACGTGCTCCACTAATATTCCATCCACATATGTTGGAACCCTAGAGTAATGCTTTTCAACATGATCAAACCAATCTTCCCTCACTCTAGCTATGCCCAAAGATTCTACTATATATCCTATACGCAGGATTTTCTTGAATTCCTTGCATACTCTTGGGGAAAGTTTAATCAATTGCAAGAGATTCACGTTTGGTTTGACTTCGCAAAGGGAACTTGTTAGGTCAAAGTCATGGTAATTACCCAAAGTTCTCTTCTCACGCCAAACCATTCTCTCCTTCGGTCTTTCCATTGGCTTTGGTGCCTCTTTTTTAGCCTTTACCTTCTTTCTTGGCAATCCTTTACCCTCCTCAGGATCGACTTTACTACCAACAGGTCTTAACGGTCCACCTTTCATATTAGGATTCAGGTTTCACTTTTCCCTAGCATCTTGCTTAGGGCTTCCCTTGATAGGTTTTACAATTCCTTTGTCACCCTCTTTAATCTTTTGACCTCTTGTTACGGCTCGTAGATTAGAAGTTTCAGCATCGTTGACACGTATAGCCTCAATAAGGCTGACTCCACTGCCATCAGGCAACTCCTCTCTACAACAGCCTTTCCTCTTTGCAGTATTTGCCTTGGTCCATCGTCTTGCTGGAGATTATTCCCTTGTGTGCGATGGTTAACTTCCCACAAATATCGCATTTGACATTTGGGCAACTCCTAGGGAAATGTTGACCCCCACACCACTTACAGCTGAATCTTGAGGGGCCACCCTCTTCCGGGCATTGTCTCCCTATCAAATTCTGTTGCTTCTTAAGGAAGTTGACATCCACAGCTATATGTCGATACTGTTTAGAGATCATATCGATGTAGTGCTTCATCATGTCCTTAACTTCACCAAGGACATTAGAAGCACTCGACTCATAGCCACGCTCGTCAGTCTGTCGTCCCATGGGCCTAACCACTTGATTATGAATTAGCTGCTGACCAACTAGGACAACAATAGGATTCATTGTTTGGTTTCCACCACTATTTAGTGAGGCCGCCTCACTAGCCATAGGCATAGTCATGCTAGGAGGAGCTTGTAACATAGGCAAATTTGACATAATACTCCCTCTGCAACCCGTATTTAACATGGGGTTCCCTTGACTCCCATTGGTTAAGGCCAAATTATTACCATTCCAATTTATCCTTGCTGTATAAGCTGCTTGCAAGCACAACTCTACTCCTTCTACTTGGGTAATGACAGTGTCAATATCGGCCAAAGCAACACTACTCAGCTGCACACCTGGATATTAAATTCCAATCCATGTAGGAAATATTGCAACTGTGTAGCCACTGGAATGGGAATATAAGCATTAAGTTTGTGAAGAACTTGCTTTAGTTTCTTGGCATATGCCTGGACATTCTCGTTTGGCTCTTGGCGTGTTACATTCAGAACACGCAACCAATATTGCCCACCCTTCTCAAGGGAAAACTCTCTACAGAAAGAAAGAATTGGGCACTGCTAGTTATGGTTCTGGCTTCTAGACCGTGATACCACACTGCCACTCTTCCTTTTAACGTCATGTTGAAGAACATCATTAGGTATCCTTCGTCTTGGATTCGATAGTTGAACATTAGCGTTTGAAACTCCTTAATGTGGAGTTCTCCATCTTCTTCTGCTAACCCATAGAAAATGGGCAACGGTGCTCCTAACACCGATAAATTCGGTGTACCTGCTAGAATTGCGATAGGTTGTGCCATGGCTACAACCAGATTGACAACAGGAGTTTGTGTAGGCAACACTACACCCCCCCTTGTTGTGGGTTGATTAACTAGAAATAGGGAAGTACCAAGACTTCCACTTGCACTCGAAGAGCTACTCGTAACACCTAGGTTACTAGAACCACTGCCACTTATGCATAACGGGTTGCTCCTTTGAGGAGAATAGTGTCTTATAATCTCCAACCATCGTCTAGCCCTCTCTCAGCACGTTCTGCTTTTTGTATTTCGACTTGACGGTCCTTGTCAGAGGACATAAACCAACTATTTGGTCCCAAAAAACCCTAGATTCGAGAACCACCACTTATTGGTGACTCTCGACAGATGCATCACTGATGGGACCTAAAATGGGCTGGCACTGGCTATGGCACTAGAGCCGAACCTCATGCATACTACAAACGACCCCACCACACGGCCTCGCGGACCAGGAGCATTTAAAACTCACTTTGCACTAAATGCTTATGACAATTTTGCGTTTGTATCCAATATGTAGTCCAACGTTCAGCTTCCCTTCTCCTCAGAGGGAGATCTCATAACATATAGGCATAATGCCTCGTAATACACACATATAGGGAAGCACCTCTCGGCTAATTGCCGCGGCTTCACCGCGACTCTCCTACACCTCAGGGATTAGCCCCAAGATGCGTCGCTAACAAATATAACATTTGCACAAACTCCACTCTTTCATAATTCAGCATTCTAGGAGATTTTGATTTGCCTCATAAAACTTTCCCTAACGGAAGTGCCCGTCTAACCTATAGCTTGGGTTTCATGTCCTCTCAGTGTTGGTCAAAGTTTATCAATCAAGTGCAATGCATTCCACGAGATACCACGTGACATGCTTGATGCAAGGTGTATGACGATTGTGCACAACCATTTTATGTTAAAAAAACCAGCCATATGAGGTGCAGAAAATAGCCCTTTCATAAATTTTAACTAAGCGTTACGTGCTGCACTGCTTTAGGGACTAGCACCGGAACTTCTGTGCTACTAGTCACCTATATTTAATTATGGAACGATCCCTAAATGCTATGCACAAAGAGGAAAATCAAAATTTGTATCTTTTCAGCAATTAGATCATCGCACAAACTTCATCTCCCCCTCACTATTTAGGTGTTGTTGCGGTGCATAGGTGTAAATGGTTGTTTTGTATCATTTTTGTATGTAAAAAATAATAAACACGGACTATAACACAAAAGACAAGGCCAAACTGAGGCTTGACCTCATGCTTTAACCTTGCCAAACATTCATGCATATAAATCTGATTTTTTATATTTTTTGAGTGCGAAAATCCCAATTTTTTCTATTTTTATATTTATTATTCATGGAAAATAGGTATTTTCTGATTTATTTGTATTGGCTTATTATTTTGACTGAAACTTAACACTTTCTCTGATTTTATTCCATTTCCATCCCTTTTCTCCAACTCAAAATCGAAAAAAACCACTAATTTCCATTAAAAATGACATTTTACGGATTTTAAAGAATTGACAACGACTCTAAATCATTACGGGTTTTGCATTTCTGTAGTTACAGCCCTCAAAGATGATGCAAACAAGGTTCAAATAAAAATTCATCACATATGAACAACATTTGGACCATGAAACAACAAAAACAAGCAAATTTCTTCATAAAATTGGAGCATACCGCGTGTCTTGCGTGTTGCGGGTTTTTTAATAATTATTCTAGGCAGCCCACAGATCAACCAACAACCATTCTTCAGTGTTGAATCTCTTTCCTCAGCGTCCTCTTCATCTTGAAGCAATCCGATCACAGCCAGCCAAGCATTCTTCAGCCCTTATTCTTCTTGATTTCTTGCACATGAATAGCCTCTATGCAGGAGAGAGAGGGAGGAGAGAAAAAGATTGGTATTTGTTCTCCACAACTAGGCAGCCAATGGAGGAGTGGACAGTGGCGATGGAGAGCGAAGATAGAATGTAGATCATGTATCCGGTCAGTTGGGGGGGGTTGTTTACAGGCCCCATCTTCCATCTCTCCCTCAATTCGTGATATGGAGCCTTCTTCCTGATCAGGTGAATAAAACGCAATCCCCCCCCCTCCGGCACGATTTTCAATTTTTGGGCTGCCAAAGGGAGCCCCAAAGGGTCACACCCTTTGGGCTCTTCTAAAGTCCATTTCCACACTTGCCATTTTGGGCTTAGCCTTCCGGGCACTCTCTCTTCCTCATTCAATGTCCAATTCTTAGTCTGAAAAATCTTGGGCATCCGTCTTGAAGTCTTTCACTGTCGAGCATCTCCCAGAGTCTTGTCTCGCATGCCAAAAAATTATGAAAATTCTCCGACTGTCGTCGAGTGGCTCTTTTAAGCATTTCTGAGGCATTGCCGCTTAAAATCATACTGATTGCCACCGCCGCCTTCGATGAAGTCTATTTTTCCCCGGATATTTGTAATTTTTGGCTATTTTTAAGCACTTCTCGTCATAAAAAATCATCTATCAATTACTACACTGACAATACACGCCACTGCATACTACAGGTAGCGGGTGCCCGTCACAGTCACTTATTCTTTATTCTTTTAGTGACAGTTTGAATAAAGGAAGGCCCAACCACACATTGTGGTTGTTGGAGTTCCCACTTTTGTGTGTGTGTCTCTCTCTCTTGGCTCTTGCTCTCCATCTGCCATAGCTCTCACTGCCAAGCTTCCTCCTCCCTGGTTCCACTTCCCTTTCAGCCATTGGCTTAACCTTCTTTGTAACTATTTTGTACTTTGTATCCACCCTTACTTCAGCCTAGTTTTGTAGCCCATAACATTCATATTGAGAAAACTCTTGAATGACTTCATACATCTCTAAAGTGTCAACATAAATAACCTCTTTTTGTACCTTGTTTTTAGCATTAATTTGCTACAAAAGTTTCAACCATTGTATCAACATCAACCAACCTTGAAATACCTTCATTTGTAGCGATCAAACCATATGTCTTCAACTCTTTTTTAGCCTATTCTATATATTTCTTTTTAGCCCAGCACATGGCTAAAATATTCTTAAAACTGCAAAGACTACATGTTGTCCATTACTACAATCCAGACACAAACACAGTTTTCCCCTTTCTTGGAGGCATAATGATCTTCCTAAAGGCACTACCATAGCCTCCACTGATAGTAGTGTTGTCTAAAAGCCCTTAAAATGTCGTGCATTAGGTGGCATGGGATTATCCCACATCAGCCTATCCCAATTGCAGAGATGATTCACACAAATAGTGAAAAACTGTACCGCCTTTGTATTATCTTTACTTCAAACCCAAGCATATAAAGAACCATCATCCAACGCTTTTGTTTCCAACTTTGATTCCAAAATATAGGGCTGCCCCAAAATCGACAAATAACTACATGAATCTTGCACAAAATAATGATATTCATCCCTAACATCTTCAATAGTCACGAGTACATTCGGACAAGCTGCATAAAGATCCCCTAATGAATTGTTTGCTGCTTGCATGCACCATCCTAGAACTACATCAATCAGCCAACCTCCATTCTCATACAAGCTGCATACCATAACATTGATTTCGGAACCATGATCCAAGAGAGCTATGCAAGGTGTCTCTCTTTCTCTCACTTTAACAATTGCCTTTGTTGTAGCACAAGCGCAATGCATTCGTGAATAATGACTACTTGCAATAAAATGAGCATCTCCTTCTTCATATACTTGTTGATGGACATCCCCATTATACATAGCCTTCCCTCTATGCTTACTACTACCATAAGACCAATTTCAGCCAAGCTTGCTGTCTAAACTCCCATTTAACCCATTTTCAATATCAGCCTGCTCCAAAGCAGCATTACATGCATCATCATATTCCCTCTGAAGTTGTTTCTCTATGTCTTTGTCAACCTGCATCAATACTTGCAAAACTTCACCATCAAACTGTCTTTTTCGTTTCAACATATCAATGATTGCATCATGAAATTCACGCTTGACGATTCCAAGAACTTCACCAAGTGTGAATTCCACTCTACTACCAAGTATGTGATCTTCTAGGACCTTTTTAAGGTTTGTGGCAGTCTCAATATCCGATTGTAACCTATAACTGAGTTGCTTGCCCCTTTTCTTCCCTTCTTATTTCTTCTCTTGAGATGCATCCTCCATAACATGCTCACGTATGGCTTTTTTAGCCTCTTTCTGCTGCTCCATTTTACTTTGTGTTATGCATTTAGATGGGCCCAAAGAGGAAGGATCAGCAATGTCCTCATCTCTTCTTCTCTTTTCTTCCACAAGAGCTTCTTGATTATGAACCTCAACCAAATAAGCATAGGTTGAAAATGAATCCATTGGTGCACTCCATCTTGTTCTCCCTCGTATACTCTCACTTGCATCAACCAATTCAAACTTTGTTGTTTTGCATTTTTCCATGCAATCTAATGCATGCATCCAAATGTGAGATTTTGCTTGTAATGCCTCCTTTACGAGTTTTTTTTTGTCTTTTCAATTCTCAACCGGTATGTGGCTACATCTATGGCAATAAACATTGTCCTTGCTACCATCTCCTCCAACCTCTTCTGCATGCCACCATTTATAAAATTTGGCTCTATTGGAAGACCAATTTGTGTTGCATGTATTTTTTCATCTTTCCAAAAGACTAACCTTTTCACTTCTACTTCATGGTAGGCTATACAGTCTCACTTTTCATGATGTAACCTGTCACACCAAATGTATCTCCTCTTATATCCTTCTTTGTATAATCTTTGGGCTAATGCCTAGCCCTTCTCTTCTACCCTAACATCCAACTTTTTAACCTTTGCATAGATTTCTGTCAAATTCAGCCTCAAATCACACATGCCTTTGATTAATTCATCCATATCATCACCTTTAAGAGCCATACCATCAGGTATAGCTGGTTGTTTTGCCATAGCCATAGACGCCTTGGCTACAATTTTAGCCCCCTTCTAAGCACTAGCAGGTGTGGTGCTTCTACCCCATCTTAATTTCATCTGCTCTCTCTTTACCAACATATGCACTACCTTAGTTACATTAGCCTAATCTGATTTCAGTCCCATTTCAGAAGAGTCATCTTCTAAACAATCAGTCAGCTTCTCCTGCAAGACAAGATCTGCAACCTTTAGAAACAAATCAAATTTCTAACTCTCCAATGATTGCTACTCATCGGCATCCAACTACGCATCCTGTCTTTCAAATTCACGGAGTAAAGATCTAGTAGTCAACCCTTTATTGGGCTTTTCAATCCAATCTCTAAATGTCTTTTTAGTTACCAATCTTGCATCTTTCAAGAAAAACTCTTCTCTCAAATATTTCTTAAAAGCTACCTAATCAACATCTCTTCTATGTAACTCATCAATTTGATCATGTAATGCATGCATGGCCAAACAAGAGAAATAAAAATTCCATGGATACTGCGATACCCCATGAAACAACATCTTTTCTTCATACACCCAAATGCATGCCAAAATATTTTGACCCTTAAACTACTTCAATTTCTGTCCCATTGCCTGCAATGTATTCACAGCTAAGGATTCAATTCTTTTTGCTTCCTATCGAGTTTGCATCTGCTATTGTAACGACAACCAATGATGTTATTGTTGCTGCAACAAGGCAATCATCTATTGTAAAGCATCATCACTACTTGAACCTATAGAATCTCCCATCTTTACACACCTATTATCAACTTTCACATCAGGTTCACCAACATCAGAGCATTTGGGATTGAAAGTCTACCATGGCGGTAAGAGACAGTAGGGTGAAGGGAGATTCAGGGAGAGCAACTGATGAAAGAGAAGGGGTTTAAAGAAATAGAAGATGTAGAAGAATACTCATAGAGGTGAAGCTTGTCAATTTATTTCGGCATTCTGAGAAGATAAATCTCTTGTAGATAAAAAACGTGCATGAAACAACAGCTTTCTCTCTGTTGCTCAAATCCAGGGGGTCCACTAGGCTATATTGTATGGTACCATGTGAGTGTAAGGGAGGGGGGTTATTTAAGGGAAGGAAGGTACATTTTATAAGGTAAGGTCCCATAAATAGGGGGTAGATAAGGGGTATTTTTATATATTTCTTGCATGCAGGTGATGTCTCCTTATTACTACTAGTGAATCCCCCGTGTGCTCAAACCGCCAATATGATGCTTTCGTTGGCTTCGAAAGGGGGGTAAAATACCAATACATATGGTCAGAATTCTCCCAAATCACTCGTTCTTCTTCTCCCAATTCAAAATGCTATTTGCTGCATATAAACTGCAATTACATGTGCGTGATTTTGTCAATCCTTCTTTTTGCATAAAATTCCCAAAAAATGGTTGAGAGCCACTTGCTTTTTTAAAAACTAATATCCAACAAAATACCAAAAATAGGCTAAACTTGTCAAAAATCCAGTATTTTTTAACCATCCACACTACGAACACTGACACTAATGACTAATATGGCATTAACTCTCTAGACCAATAAGAAAGCCGAATGATGGTACACTCTAGAGTTTTTCAAATTGTTTCCACATAGTAGCGTGACAATGCACATTTGTTTAACCTATCCACCAGTAAAAGGGACTTGTTTAGAGCTGACTTGAAGCCATACTAGGCAGACGGCATAGTCCAAGTGCTTGAGCACAAACTACCTGAAAGACCCACCAACAAGGCCACTTAGGTGACTCGTCCTTAAAATACAACCCTATCAGTTGATAGCAAGAAAACTCCATAGGTTAGGGCACTGCGGCTTGCTGCATAGATGTGTGTACAAACATGAGATGCATGACACACTTGCAGAAGCACATGATAGAATTTTAGAAGGGCGCTTGAATAGAGATACGATGGCCTACAAGATGCTACAGTCTCAATTGTGGTGGCCTACTCTTTTTCGAGGTGCAACACAATTTGTAAAGCACTGTAGCCAGTGCCAAAACGGACCAAGGTACTCATTCACAAGGATAAAATGGAGCTAAGCCCTCATTCCAAGACAACCATTCAAGAAATGGAGAATTGACTTCATTGGGCCGATTAGTCTTGTGACACAATACTCGCAGGTCAAGTACATCGTCGTTGCTACAAACTATCTCACAAAGTGGGCAAAAGTCCACTACTAAGTTCCTTTGGGAGTAGGTGATCTCATGATTTGGCTGCCCCATTGAACAAGTTAGTAATCAAGGCAGACACCATTAATGAAGTGATCACTCACCTCCTATCGACCTTTCTAATCATCCATAAAATCATCCCCCTACTACCCTTAGGAAAATGGCTAGGGTATTTTTGTACTCAATAAAGGGCCACAAGCAAAAGATGAAGTTTCGGGGGATTAGGGCCTTTTCAAGTCCACACTATCAACCAAACTGGCAATGTAGAGCTCAAGACCCTAGACGGAGAGGTCATAGACTTCTTCAATGGGAGGCACATAAAGAAGTACTACCCTCCAACACATCCATTGCATGAGCCCCCCATGCTAGAGTCCCCTATGAAAGTCTCAGTCGCCATCACAATGATGAAATTTGAGGAGGACGATGAAGAGGTAGTAGCACCCATTTACCTGCACATAACAGTCATCACTGCCCAACAAACACATACCTTTGACATGTTGATCGATGAGGGAGTTGATCTCAATATCTTAACTCACAATCATTGGACTCAAATTGGCTGCCCACAACTACAACCTACCAACACCAAACTTAGTCTATTTGGGGATCGATTGTATGTCCTTTTGGGAGAGTGCAAAGTAACAGTCTCTATCAAGTCTAAAAGTATACCCATAATCTTTTACATATAGCCGAACACAAAAGATGTTGGTCAGGATTCACTGTTAGGATGCTCATTTAAAAAGCAAGTGCATTGTAATGTCGACTACGAGTCACTGCCTATTCACCTTGCTATCGACAATGTACGAATAGACATAGGTTTTAGCAAGGGCATCTTGTCGGCTTCATCAAGGCTCATGAGGCCACCAACAGATAACCCCACCACCAAGTATAAGGAGGGGGGTTGAGACTTGTCACAACCCGCCACACCACACTATCAGCACACCTCTCAGATCAAAGCTAAGGCCTGTGAACCACCGTTCAAGTGGGTACCTAAACATTAAGAACTACCACCTAGGAGCATGCGATCATGACCTCAAATGCCCAGGAACTCACACTTGAAACCCAAGAGGCAATGGAGAAACTATAGGCACATACAAGAACAGCTAACCCGAGATGGGTCTCCAAAACCTTATTGCAGGTGCAAGGCTATTACAAGGGCAATGCTTGGATATGGAAGCCTAAAACCAAGAGGGCCAGTGGTTCTATTCAAATGCTACCCTCGATCTTGACTATAAAGAGCCACACGACAGATCGGGCTCTAGAACCACAAAAATCTCACGTTGCAAAGCCCCTAGAGCTCAACACTGTTGAACCTGCAATTCCTTAATGAGTCTTTCGACCAAAACTGCAGCTTGCGGACTCCAAACTAACCCAACCCAACACTATTAGTGCTACTCAAGCCTCATGAACATCTGGCAGCACCAAGTCAGAATCCCCAACCAAGCTTAGCACATGCGAGACCAAACCACACTATTGCAACGTGACCACCTGTCGGTTGCCTAAGCACGTTTTAGCGGTCCACCAAGAAACAAATCTAAGTGTCACTACTCGAAACTCGCATGGAATGTTCCATGGTTTGTCACCTAGAGTTTCTTGAGTCCACCAGCTCACAATGGAATGTTCACGGCCGAATCCACTAGGATCGACATGAAATTTAGGTTCCTAGTTACTGAGGTCTCCTAATAGAATTCTAGCGTCGGATCCTAGACATCCTACTTTATGTAGCGATACCCAACCCGAAGTAGATTCATGCCGCACTTGGTTCAAAGAGAATGGGAAATGAGAGGGATACACCGCTCAATCTCTTTGCCCATAAGGCATAGTCCCATTCTGGTCCCCTAAAATGACATGAATTGAGTTCTGAACTAATATTACCTAAAGTCTCATATGAGTGTAGAATCTTGCTAGAAGCCTCCTAGTCTTTTGGGACCACCCTTCCGTAGGACAAACCCTCGAGGGTTCTGCCCACCCGCTTCCCTCAATAGGCATTCTTTAGTTACCTAATTAGGTCCTATCACATTTATGTGAGACATTTAAAAGTAGCTTCCTTAAATAAGCCTTTTAGGAAACATGGTTCATTTATGTAACTTATAGCACTGACACAAAAACAGTTCAGAAAAGTTCTTTGGAAGTAAACTTTATATTATGATCTTAACTGAAATACAAGTCTTGTCCAAAAAGGACGGATCCCGCAATCTGTGAGAATGCATCTTATTTCTTTCAAGTTTTTGCCCTTGTACTAACAGGGCCTCGAGAATCTATCTCGAGTCATGTAGATCGTTCGAGTAGGACCCAAAATGCAGGAATTTGCGGCTAGAGCCCCCCTAGCATCCAATCATCCTCCTATATTCAAACTAACCCACGGAGAGACCTCTCGTGGCGGGTTTGGTCCACGTTCCCATCATGGTTATTTGGGACCCCCTTGGCTAGGGTTAGTGAGACTGATTGGGGGTAGCTCGGCATGACCTCCATGAATTCAACTTGATTCATTATTCAAATTTCTTTTGTGAGCTTGGATCATGCATTCTTTCCACAGACATTGAATCTAGTGTTACAAGCACAAATAACAATGAAGGCGACTGCTCCGACATCTACTAAGGTGGAGTCCTCATCTTCAAATGCTTAACATTACCCTTCTTGGGTCTTTCTTGCCTTGCCATCATTTTCCATTGTTTTCTGAGGAATAGAGAGTACCCTCTTTCTGACCTCACTTCTATCTAATAGGGTTGAGCAATTACACTATAGTTTCACATGACAACTTCCCTAGGTTACTATCCTTTGGTTCTTTGGTGCGTAAATTGATGTTGTATGCGTACGTAGTGAGTGGTGCTGAAAGGTCCCCAAGAACAAAGAACTCTACTTTAAGCTCAAAATTCAAGAGAATAGACTTGCACGACATGAGGCAAAAAGACCAATTAGGTACAATCTCCCTCCAAGCCCTATGTGAGCGCTCCATAAAGCATGTATTTATAAATTTATTCATCTCAAAGCTCAAAAATAGCCCAATTTTACAATTAGCATACTTTATCTTTTGTGTTTTCTTTTTTCCAAATAAAAAATAAATTGGTTAGGCAGTCCAAGAGTCGGGCAGTGCCCAAATACAATGTCCAATAATGAATATTTAAACTATGTGTCCATGCGCATACAAAATAATAGATATATGTTAAGCGCTTCAATAAATAAGCGCACCTAAATAAATATTAGCGCCACGCCTTTAATGATAAAATGCGTGCCCATAAAAAATGATAATTTCTTCTAAGTAACTTGAATACACGCTATGGCCCAGTGCTTCCCAATGCCACCTTTGCTTGCTCTGCACATCAACTGAAGCATTCACAATTGTTAGAAAATAAAAAAATTAAACTGAAAAAAGTGAAGACCTACCAGTCTTCAGCTACAAAATAAATAAATAGGTTGGAACTCTGTCCTAACCTTATTTAATACGAGTGCGTACTCTAAACTTATAAACATCCATTAATTTCAATATGTATTTTGCGAAATCACCCGCCATGGAATCACCCACTTGCACATTAAATTAACATGACAAAAAGGATAGGCGTCCCCATCAACTTCTCACACAAGACCCACCTTGTCTACAAGCCCCGGTAAATAAATATAGTTTTATGGAATCCGCCACAAAACCTCACGCAATTGCTATTAGCTCAATGTGGGGCGAGCAGTGAGGGGTAAGAACTTAAGTCACGAGCGTGCATCCATTGGGCCTCTTCAATAGGATGATTTTTAAACTTTACCAAATATCTAGAATATCTACGGCCAATTCTAGTGGTCATATAGTCAGTGTCTAAAATAGTTTCAGGTTCAAAGATTTCAGTTTCTTCTTCTAATAAAGGAGGATTTTCATATACAAGGTGGACATGTAATTGGCCTTTAAAAGGTCATAACAAATTGATATGAAAAGTATTGTGGATTTTCTAGTATTGGGGTATTTCTAATTTGAATGCATTGTCATTGATCTTGTGAATGATTTTGAAAGGTCCATAAAATCTAGGAGCTAACTTTACAAGAGGGTGTCTCTCAACACTTTGTAATCTTCTCTTTTCAATGCATAACCAAACATAATCATCAACTATGAAACTCATAGCTTTTCTTTTCTTGTTAGATTGTTTTGTGTATGATTGTTGGGCATTTGCAATCATGTCTTTGACTCAAGCAAAAATAGTAGCATGCATATTGGCAATATCATCAGCAGCTTTAACTTTATTTGACAATGAGGTAACAGGTGTAGGCAATCTATATCCATAAATGATTTTAAAAGGTGCTTTCCGTGTAGCTGTATGTGGGGTGTTATTATATGCAAAATGAAGTAAATGCAAGAGTGTATCCCATGTTTGTGGTTTTGAAATTATGTATACACGCAAAAGATCCAAAATTGTACTATTTGTAGCATCTGTTTGCCCATTTGTTTCAGGATGAAATGCAGATGAAAAATCAATCTTTGTACCTAAATTAGAAAACAAAGTAGTCCAAAAATTATTGCAGAATCTAGAATCGCGATAAAAAATAATAAATTTTGGCAAACCATGGTTAGCGAAAACAGTTTTCAAAAGCAATTGAGCAGCTTGAGATGCAATTAATGTTTTCTTACATGGAATGAAATATGCTTGTTTACTAAACCGATCTACAATAGTCCAAATCATATCATGATTAGCTCGTGTGTTAGGCAAACCAATAATAAAATCCATTGAAATATGTTCCAATGGTTGTTTTGGAATTGGTAAAGGCATTAATAAACCATATTTCTTACCATGGTGTCGCTTAACTCTTTGACAAATTAGACATTCAGATACAAAGTTAGAAACATTAAATTCCATTTGTGGCTAGTAAAAATCTTCAACCAATGAACGTAAAGTGAAAATAATATCTCTATGGCCTTGATATGGGGAACAATGAATTTCGTGCAACACAAATGATCTAAATGGAATAGTTACACATAACCTTTTCTCATAAAACATAAATCCATTAGAATAAGACAATGAATCTATTGGAATCCAGTTATTTATAACTATTTTATTCCAATCAGCTTGAAAACTGGGGTCTTAATCATAAGTATCTTTCATAAGGATAAGGGAATCAAAAGATATCACAGAGATATTATGGATAGTCGGTCTTCTACTCAAGGCATCACCAACAACATTTTCTTTTCTGGGTTGATATTGGATAAGTGGGTGGAAACTTTGAATAAAAGCAATCCATTTAATATGACGGTCAGAGATTTGTGGCTGACTAAGGAGATGTTTGATACTTTGTTGGTCAGTTTTGATCATCCCATTAAATAGTGTTTTCATTGTCGTAAAGCTTGTACTACTGCTAGCAATTCCTTATCATAGGTAGAATACTTGAGTTCGGAGGGTTTAAGTTTGCAGCTAGAGTAGGCTATGGGATGCGAATCTTACATAAGGACAGCTCCTATTCCAGATCCACTAGCATCAATGACTACCATGAAGAATGATCTATTAAAGTTAGGTAGTTGCAATACAGGAGCATGTGTTAAGGCATGTTTTAGTAAATCAAAAGACTTTTGCTGATTTTCAAACCAATGATACACAATACCTTTCCTTAATAATTTTGTCAAAGGTAACGCAAGCAATGAAAATTTTTGCACAAATTTTCTGTAAAAGCTAGCAAGACCTAAGAAAGAACATAATTCATGCACACTTTTAGGTATCGGCCAATTCAAAATTGCTTCTATCTTTTTAGGATCAACTTTAATACCCTTAGATGAAACAATGTGTCCTAAATATTTAATGTGGGTTTGGAAAATTTCACTCTTTTCAGGATTAGCATATAATTGATTCTCTTTTAATAATTTGAAAACCAAGGATAAATGTTCATAATGATCATTCTCATTTTTACTGAAAACCAATATATCATCAAAGAAAACAATGACACAATGCTGATGCTTCAAAAATATGCGATTCATCATAGGACTGAATGTGGTTGGTGCATTAGTTAAACCAAAAGGCATAACAAGGAATTCATAAGGTCCAAATTGAGTCCTAAATGCAGTTTTGAAAATATCATATGTGTCCAGTCGTACTTGATGATATCCAGATTTAAGATCTATCTTACTAAATATTGTAGACCCTTGTAGTTTATCCATGAGGTCGTCTACCCTAGGGATCGGATATCTATTCTTAATAGTGATTTTATTTAGGGCATGATAATCAATGCACATCCTATAGGTGTTATTTTTCTTCTAGACTAACAGGATAGGTGCACCAAAAGGAGAACTACTGGGCCTAATGAGTCCTTGGATTAACAATTCTTCAACTTGGTTTTTGAATTTCTTTCTGTTCAATTTGATTATGTCGATAAGGTGCTTTACATGGTGGTTGAGAACATGATATTTCGTCTATTTTATGATCTTCACGACATGTAGGTGGTAAACCAGGTAGTAAGTCAGCAGAGCAAAACAATCTTTAAATTGTGAAAGAAATTGTACGTGCCTAGGATGCATCTGATTTTCCTTAGCTTCAATTTCATTCACCCATATTATGTAGGATTTGCTACTTTTTCTTAATGCAAGTTTAGCCTGTGTATGACTAAGCAATGGAAAATATCAAGGTATGCATACCATGCAATGTGATTTGTTTTCCATTAGAATGAATATTCATTGAATGCATTAAATAATCTATATCGGGATTATATTGATAACACCAAGGTATTCCTAAGATAATGTCACTAGATTGTAAAGGCACAACTAAGGAGTTTTTGCGCTCAACATAATCACCAATTTTAATTTCTAAGTCATGCACTTCTTGTGTTTCATTGTATCTAGTGCCTAAGAATGCAGCCTTGATGCAATAATGAGTCGAAACAATATGTAAATTCAATTCTTTGACCAATTTTACGGAAATAAAATAATATGTGCTCCCGTCATCATGTAAAACAATCTTTTCTCTACCATGCACAAGACATTTCATCGTTAATAAAGAACGAGGATTTGGCATACCTGGTAAAGTATTTGAGGTAGTACTGATATCGTCATCGTCTTCTGTGAAATCTTGCATTTCTTCATGGTCTTCATCTTCAATCACTCCCAAGTAGTTGATGTGAAGAGTCGGCTTTTTGGATTGACAATTCACCGCTAGATGTCTAGGTTAATGGCACTTATAGCAGACT
Organism: Lygodium microphyllum; assembly: GCF_053477565.2. Classification (NCBI taxonomy): domain Eukaryota; kingdom Viridiplantae; phylum Streptophyta; class Polypodiopsida; order Schizaeales; family Lygodiaceae; genus Lygodium; species Lygodium microphyllum. The sequence continues at coordinate 30,945,927 of NC_141150.1, forward strand.
ATGGATTTGGCTTTGGAAACATTATTGGTAATAGCGGGGAGTTTAAGAATGTTGGGATTCGGTTGGAAAGATGCCTTAGGATTTGGATTTGTGTTTGATGGTAAAGTAGGGGGTCGTGTCCAATATTTATAGAATGAAGATAGAACAAAGTGGTTTTGATTGAATCTTCGAAAGTTAGAATTGAATTGCTTTGTACCGAAGTTCCCATTAGTTGGAAATTGTTGTGGTCGCTTCTCTCATCCTCGAATTTTATCTTCAGTATCAAAGGCCAAGAAAATCTCATCCTCAAGAGTCATTGACTTGAACATGTTCACTTCCACATAAAAATGGCCAAGCAATTTAGGCATAAACTTGCTCTTATGGGTTGCATCAAGTACATCTTCTAGCATTTGAAGTTGCAATAAAGCATTCCAGAAACGCTCGGTATATTGTGAAATAGACTCGCGGTCTCTTTGTTGCAGAAGATCCCATTGTTTGATTGCTTTTTCATGGAATTGAGGTGGAAGGAAATTTTGCAAAATTTTCTTTTGAAAAGTCTCCCAAGTAGTAGGACAAAATGCTCTGTCCACTAAATGATTAGTGACACACTTGAGTTTGTCTTTTTTGGCATACTATTTTTCATGGAAATAATCATCAAACTGACTAATAAAAGTGAGAATAGTCTTTCCATCACCTAACCCATTAAAAGTACATAATTTGACATTTCTTTTACTTATCTTGACTTCTTTCCAAATAGATTGTGCTTCGAGTGTCGCATCGATCGTGCATCCTATAACATCTTCAGGTTGCGGTCCATCTTGATCGGTAGTAGATCGTTGAAGAGTGGCCAATTGAGCTTACAAAGTTTGATGTGCTCTTCATTCCTCTTGAAGGTGCATCGTAATTAGGTCCAATTTTTGCTCCATCGTTGGTTCCGGTAAATCACCTTTGGCCATAAAATCTACCATATTTTGATCGGTCATCCTGCAAAATTTCAAACAACCTCACACACTCGAAATCTTATTAGCAGGATGAGCATAACTCAAAGTCGGGTTTACAAGGCTTGCTCTTTTTTTAAAATGGCTTTTTGTGATGTTTCTTCTTTGCAGATGTGGATGTTGATAAAGTCCTTCTTCGATGAGTACTTTGCTCATGTAGACTGCGTATAGCAATCTTCTTGCTGGAAATTATTTATGTCACAGCACGGGTGTGAACAGAGGCTTGCAGGGAGGTCGAAAATGAGTTCAAAATTAACTCAGTGTGAATAGCTACTAAGGAAGAGATTTAAAAAGATAAGGTATTTAAGCTTTAATAAAGCTTAGCCTTAATTTTAAACTTTTTAATTAAAAGCTTTAACTAATCAGTTTCCAGTGCACAAGTCGAGAGGATGTTGTTGTCGAATTTGACGCCGTCCAGGACGTGCTGCTGCCACGATTGCTAGAATTGATGGGATTAAGATTTTTAATAAAGATTATTAATCTTTTAAGCTCAAATTCACTTATCTCTCTTCTCTGCTCAGAGAAATAAAAATATGTTGATGAAGAAGATTCCTAGGTGGTCCTCCGTCCAACAGAGACTGATCCTTTGTGATCCAACAACGTAGCAGGGGGTTCTTCACTACCAGGAACATGCTGGTATTGTCGTATTTTCATGAGACTAACTATAGAGCACATTTGTTCTAGGAGCTTCGTCTTCATGCGAGATGGTAAGCGATTGGAAGCCCTTGATCTCAGCTTCGCTTTGATACCACTAGTGTACAAATCCGATGATGTATGCGTATGTAGCGAGTGCTGAAAGGTCCCCAAGAACAAAGAACTCTACTTTAAGCTCAAAATTCAAGACAATAGACTTGCACGACATGAGGCAAAAAGACCAATTGGGTACAATCTCCCCCCATGCCTTGTGTGAGTGCTCCACAAAGCACGTATTTATAAATTTATTCATCTCAAAGCTTAAAAATAGCCCAATTTTACAATTAGCATGCTTTAGCTTTTGTGTTTTCTTTTGTCCAAATAAAGAATAAAGTGGTTGGGCGTCCCAAGAGTTGGGCAGTGCCCAAATACAATGTCCAATAATGAATATTTAAAGTGTGCACCCATGCGAATATAAAGTAATAGATATATGTCAAGAGCTTCAATAAATAAGCGCGCCTACATAAATATTAGTGCCATGCCTTTAATGATAAGATGTGCACCCATTAAAAATGATAATTTCTTCTAAGTAACTTGAATACATGCTATGGCCCAGTGCTTCCCAATGCCACCGCCGCCTTCTCTACACATCAACTAAAACATTCACAATTGTTAAATAATAATAAAATTAAATCGAAAAAGTGAATACCTAGCAGTCTTCAGCTACAAAATAAATAAATAGGTTGGAACTCTATCGTAACCTTAATTTAATACGAGTGCGCACTCTAAACTCATAAATATCCATTAATTTAAATATATATTTTGTGGAATCACCAGCTATGGAATCACCCACTTGCACATTAAATTAACAATATGATACCCGAAAAGGACAAGCATCCCCATTGTCACAGCACATAGGGTTGAAGGTCACCTCAAGGGTTTGGCAAGAGAAGGATGTATGGGGTTTCAAGAGCTTAGACTTCGAAGATGGTAGAGATAAGAGAAGGGTTGAAGGTTTCAAGGCAAGTTCTTGAAGATAAGAGACAGCAAGGTGAAGGTAGATTTAGGGAGAGGAGTAGACAGAAGAGAAGGGGTTCAAAGAGATTGAAGATGTAGAAGAATACTCCCAAAAAGAATTAGAAAATATAGAAGAATACTAAAACAGAGATGAAGCTTGTGAGTTTCTTTCAGCATTATGAGAAAATATAACTCTAATAGACAAAAACGTGCACAAAATAATAACTTACTCTATCCTGCTCAAATCTCCAATCTCATGCCTCCATTAGCTCCAAAAGGGGGGGTTAAATACTAGGACACCTGGCCAAAATTCAGCCAGATCACTCCTTCTTCATCTCCTACTTCGGAGTGCTGTTCACTGCCTGAAAACAACGATCGTGCATCGCGCGATTTCGTCAATCTCTCTTTTTACATAAAGTCCTCTCAAATTGGCTGAAAGCTATATGCTTTCTCTTACATGTCATCCTAATCTAGAAGTTGTCTATAGTTTTATGGATTTTTACAAGAGATAATATCTAGAACATAAAAAATTGGCTAAAAACTTGTCCAAAAAAATCTAATATTTTGAACCATTGATACTAACACTAATGCCTAAAGTGACATTGACTCTCTAAATCTAAAAGGAAGCCACACTCTAGATTTTTTTACATGGTGTGCATGTAGCAGCATGACATCCACCCCCTCCTAACCTGCACATCCTCTGGCATGTGCCAAAGTCTTATGGATTTGCAGTGTTAGAAGAAGCATCTTCTGCCATATCAATGTCTTCATCTTCTGCCTATTCTTCTTCCTCTTTGTCTTCATGCTCTTGAATTATATTCAAGTCTTTTAGCTCATATGTTGAACTTTCTCTTTATTTGAAGAGCTTGACTCTTTTTCCAACTATGGGTATCTTCATGCTTGTTCCATCCAATTTAGCCAATGAATATGTGGCATTGTCATGAATGACCTTTACCACATATGGGCCAAACCAACGCTTTGTTATCTTCCTAGAAGCATTGTATTGGTTGTTTAGCCTGCTGTCATAGACAAGCACCCAACCATTTTCCTGAATTGATTTTTGGCCGAAGTCGATGTCACTTATCAAATCTTCTTTTGTTCTTTAGTCTTGCTATCTTTAGCTTCTCAATACCTACTTGAACATCTTCAGGCCTTCTTTCTAGCTGCCATATGCACAAAGTCAGCAACTCTTCTCTACTGATGCCTTCCTCCCAAGGTAGAAGACACCATGTGAGAATAGATTCTTCAATTGGTAGAATTAGTTGTTGTCCATGCATAAGTTTAGCTAGCATATAGCCACTCACTGTAGTGTGAGTAGTCCAGCCAGCCCATAATGCAAAAGGTAGCATTTTAGGACATTCTTTGATCTTTCCTCTACAAGACTTTGCTAGAGCTTTGAGAATAGGCTGGTGCCCTCTCTCACTTTTCCCATTGCCTTCAAGGTTGTAGGCTGATGTTAAAGCCAACTTAATACCCAATTGAGCAAAGAAGTTGCATGCCTCATCAGCATCCAACTCTCCTCTATCTGCAGTTACTTTACCCACACAACCATATCTACAAAATAATTCTTCAAGCAAAAAACGACAAACAGCTTGAGTGGATTTGGTTGTTAATGCTTTACCCTCAACTTGATTGGTTAGATCCTCTCTTGCAATCACTAAATATCGCATATTCCATATTCCTATAGGCATGGTTACAAGATCAAGAACCTATCTATAATGTATAGACAAGGGATAAGTTAGTTGTACCCCATCTCGATGCTTGACCATAGAATACATCTGACACACAACATGTTTCAAAAAAATGTGCTATGTCCCGATACATGTTTTTCCACCAATATTTTTCTTTGACTTTCATAAAGATTTCCCATATGCCTCTATGTCCTGCCTACGAGCTTTCATGAAATTCCTTCATTATCTGTTATTGCAACCTTTTGTTACCTACAACTCAGACAGGTGCTCCTTTTTCCTTCTTTGCATGCTTCCATAGATGTCCTTCTTTAAGAAAAAACCATAAGCTTTTCTCTTGATATGCTTGAACTCCTCAATAGTCCAAGTCTCATTCTTCTTCATTGTGCTCAAATATTGGCTGATCTTCAGCCAATCTTCTTCATAATCTTCTTCAAGGAAATGAACTAAAACTTGAGCAATGCAATGAGCATGCTGGCTTCTAGTTGACCACCCTGTTGTTTTTAGCTTTGGACCAGTATATGCTATAATTGAAAAGGTATTTTCACCAGCCATGAAATGAAATTCAGTAATTATAGATTCTTTAGCTTCATCTTCTTCCATCATCTCTTCTTCATTGTCATATCTTGCACGTGATAGCATGTCAGCAAACTGGATTCACCTTTCCTGCAATATGCTTTAATTCGAGGTTGAGAGATTTAATATATGCAATCCATCTTAGCATAACAATGTCAGTATTGACAATCATGCCCAAGAGTGGAAGACAATCAATTTCTACCACTCCGAAAGCACCTATAAAGTATTCACAATCACACTTTAATGCTGTTACAACTCCCCACAATTTTCTTTTTACTTATGCATACCTTCTTTGACATTAATTGAGAACTTTTTCTCCAAAACGAATTGCATATCTGTTACCTTCAAGATCCTCTTGGACAACAGCCCATCCTATCCCAATGGGACTTGTATCCAGAGTAAGGATGATGGGTTGACCATTTGAATAATCAATCCTTTTGAGAGTGGGGGTTGAAATTAACAGCTTCTTTAATTTATGCATAGTGAGAGTATGCTCATTACCCCAAGAGAATCTTTGGCCTTTTCTTAATAATTGATAAATATTTTCGACTACATGAGCAAAATGTGGTATCCATATGAGATAAAATATGCACGTGCCAAGAAATCTTCTTACTTCTGAAGCATTTGTGCATTTTTCTATCTTGATTGGTGAAGGTTTGCATCCATAGGGGCCACGTAGATGACCGACCACTATGACTTCTTCTACTCCAAAAATAAACTTAGCTCTAAAAAGGGTAAGATGTACCTCTTCTAGCCTTGTCAAAATCCTGTCACAATCATGAATATGGTTAACTACAAATATCATGCAACCATCTTCGTCAAGCTCCTCATTCTTTTCATTGACTTCACATCCCTTGATAGGTACATCATCAAGAAATGGAAGAGTAAGTTGTGGAATAAAGTCCCTTAAGACTTTGTGCATGGCATTCATCATATGGGCTATGGAGTTTGTTGCACCTTGTGGTAGAGTGCATATGCGAACCAATCCAAGAGGTGTCTTCATTGTGGTAATGTCTCGGCTTTCTAATGAAAGCTGAAATTGGTCATATCCTGAATATAGGTCGCCTATAGAATAAATTACTCTACCTGCAAAAGCTTCAGCAAACTCATCAACAATTGGACCCGAACCAACATTTCGGATTGTGACACGATTAACAGGCTGTAGATCTTGATTGAATCGTAAAGATCCATTTTTCTTAGGCACAGTAAACCATCGGTTTGACTAAGGTGCTGAAGAATGTTCCAAAATCTTCATTCTAATCTTTTCACTGAAGTTCAAGTAATTTGGGCAAATGCGCCCTTGGAATAGGAATAGTTTTGAGGTTCCAAGGTACATGTGGAATTGTAAAAATGACCATAGGAGCCACAATATTTGGATCCACACAGCCTATTTCACTTAGCTGAAATGCAAAGGCTTTTTCATGTTTCATTAGCATTTGCATAAAAGAGTGTTTTTCAGCCGCGCGAAAGGAAAGAATTATATCTTTTATACTTTCAGATGTGAACTTGTGACCAATGTTGGAAGGATCACGAAGACTTGGCTAATTTGCTACCCTATCAGCTAGCCCTTCACTTTCAAGTGGTAGTGGAACTGCCACATGCTTGACTTTCTTATCCACCATCTTGTATTTTGTCTCTACTTGCCCTTCAGCCTTATTGAGTAAACTAATGTCTTCCTATCAACAAATTCTTGAATTGTTTGATAAAAATCCAATGTACATACTTCTATGGACTAATTTTCAACTTGATTTTATATATGAGCAGCTGCATCTATTTCAGCCAATGTGTCAGTAGTAATTTGTCCAAAAAAAAGTCTTAAATATCTTCATTTTTAGCCATCATGTCATAAGTTTTTGTTGAGATGGCAAGCTCAACACGTGCGGAGTCGGAACATTGATGATGGACCACATGGCTAGATGAGTCCGCACGTCTATACTTAGCACGTTGGTGGTCATTATGATACTCACATGGCCACTTACTTATCACTTATTATATTTAGTTTTGTTACACCTACCTACAGATGGCAAAGATATAGCGCCAATCGATTAGTGTAGTCGATTATACACTGTTTGACTTAGAAGGCCACTTTTCTTTATGTTTTATCTTATCTATACTTTGTGTACATTGTATAGTGTGTGGAAGAAAAAGAAAAAATCAACAAGAAAAGTTTTGGCCTCCATCTCTCTTCTTGTGTTCTTGATTGAGCTTCCTCTTGTGTATACAGTGTGTGTTTGGTGCAGCAGCTCAAGTAAAGTCCTCCACCATGCGATTCTTGATATGGTATCATAGCCGTGCCACTGAGAGAGGCTGATTTTGAAGGCTGAAGTGAAGCAGAAGAAGCAAGGTTCGAGCAAGCAAGCAACAGGTAAGAAGCTCTCCCATTCTTCCACTCTCTCTTGGATAGTGCCTATGGAGGTACCGAAAGCAGGGTAGAGCGAAAATCTCAAATTGCTATAAGATTTGGTGTGCGAGTAGAGCACTATATATTTTGCGGATAAGCCCTTTTGTGAATCTGTAATTTTTGAGGTTTTTTTAGGAAGCAAACATAAGGTTTGTATTCAAACAAGTTGTAGATTACATGTACTATTGAGCGGTCAGTGAAAAATGTTGCTTGGTGTAGTGCTGTGCATGTGTTGTGAAAGATTGCAGAAGACTAGCTTGTTGTGTTATATCCTTGTTTATGATAATGGTAGGGAATAGTGGAAATCCCATTATTGAGAAGCTCAATAAGAACAACTACCCTTCATGGAAGTTCCGTGTGACAAACTTCCTCATTGGAAAGGGCCTTTATGAGTTTGTTTCAGGTGAAGAAAATGAGCCAGAGTTGGGTATCCCTCTGGCTGCAGATGAATTAAAAGCATAGAAAGAATGGAATGCAAAAGAAAAAAAGGTGATATACTGGTTATCTACAATCATTGATAATAGATGTTGGGACATATTAAGAATGTAGAAACTTCACATCCATCTTGGATAATTTTTGAGAACATGTTTTGAGTAAATACAAAGGCACGAAAGATTCAACTCAAGCAAGAGTTGAATGACTTGAAGAAAGGGAAAATGTCTGTCAATGAGTATGTGTTGAAGGTGAGGGGCATTGCAGATGCTTTAGCAGCGATTGATGCAATGCCTGATGATGATGATTTGGTTTCATCCACTTTGAGTGGCCTTAACAATGAGAAGGCTTGGAAATCATTTGTTACTTTAGTATGTACAGAAGCCATTTCCAGATTTTGATGAGTTGATCTCTCTCATAATTACCGAAGAGATCAATATGCAGGGTGACTCATCTAAAAAAAATGGTGAACAGGTCCAAGCATTTTACTCAAGTTTAGGAAGGGGACGTGGTAGATCCTCTTTGAGAGGTCGTGGTATGGGACATGCTGGCGATAACTAGCAAAACAGGTTCAATCAGTAATTTGGTGAAATGCAAGTTTCAAGAGGCCGAGGAAACTTTAGAGGTAAGGGGAGCTCTAGAGGAAGAGGTGGATGGTAGAATAGAGGTTCTGGAAATTCTAATATTGTTTGCCATTATTGTGGCAAAACAAGCCATATTGCAACCCATTGCTATGCAAAGAAGGATAATATTTGCAGTGGTAAATTGCACCAAGGAAACTATGCATTGTCTTCACGACAGAATGAAGACAAAAATGAGCGTTTGTTTGTTATGCATCATATGATTAATGCAATTATAGGAAAGGGGACACATGATGATGTATGGTATGTCGATTCAGGTGCATCTAATCATATGACCAGTCATGTTGAATGGTTTGGAGAGATGCAGGACTTACAAAATCTAGGTTATGTGCAGACAGGTGATGATTCATGCCACCCAATTTCACACATTGGAAAGGTTCCCTTATCCTTGTATGATGGCCAGACAAAGAGTCTGACAGATGTATTACATGTTCCATCAATTACAAAGAATCTCTATTTGGTCAAATGGTAGAGCAGGGGTTGCAGGTCTGATTCAATGCAAAATGTTGTTTTGTAGAAGACTTTAATGATAAGTGTAGGTTGGTCACAAAAGGAAATAGAGTTGGCTGAATGTTCACTTTAGATGCTAGAATTCTTGCAATGGATGTTAAAGGAAAAGGAGTAGTTGTAGATATTGAAATATGGTATAAATGTATTGGATATGCAAATATACAAAGGCTGAAATTAATGCAGTCTAGAGGATTGGTTACAGGGTTGCCTTCTTTTAGCGTTGCAGAATTGCATAAAGTCTGTGAAGCGTGCCAGTTTGGTAAGTAGGCAAGAAAACCCTTCTCGCATGATAGAGAAGTGAGTAGAAAAATACTTGATGTAGTGCATACTGATGTTTGGGGGCCTACACAGAAGGTATCTCTTGGTGGCAGCAAATACTTTGTTACATTTATTGATGACTATTCAAGGAAAATATGGGTAGACTTTATGAAGTAAAAGAGTGATGTGTTTGAGCACTTCAAATCTTTTAAGGCAGCTGTTGAAATAGAAACAGGCTTAAAAGTGAAATGCTTGAGATCAAATGGAGGGGGAGAGTACCTCTCCAATGAGTTTAGTGGCTTCTTGAGGACCCATGGGATAAAGAGGCTATTTACTTGTAGGTATATCCCACAGCAAAATGGGGTTGCAAAAAGAAAAATAGGCATATTGCAGAAGTTGCACGGGCATTAATGAATGAAAAGAATATGCCTAAAATTTTTTGGTCTAAGATTGTCCATACTGCTCTCTACATTATGAACATAACTCCCACACCTGTAGTTCATGGGATGACTCCTGAAGAATGTTTTACTAGCAAGAATCTTGACGTATCACACTTGAAGGTGTTTGGATGTGTTTCATATGTTCATGTGCCAGATGAGCACGGAATAAGCTTGATCCAATGGTAGAAAAATGTATTTTTATTGGATACTCTTTACAGTAGAAGGGGTATCACTGTTATAACCCTGTCAACAGGTGAGTTCAGAGTGCGCAGGGATGTTATTTTTAATGAGATGGACAGTTGGTATGCACCTAGTGGTGATGTATTAGATGATGAAAATGATCAGGACAGCTATGTATAGAAAGAAAAACAAGAATCACAGAGTTTTAGTGGACCAGAAACATCATCTGGTACTATACTTATAGTGAGCCCTTGGTCTGGGAGACTAGGAGTAGTCCCACATCTTCAGGTGGATCTATAAGTGTTGCAGGGAAGGACAAAGGAAATAAGAAAGTTCTAGATATTAAAGATGCATCTACCAATCATTTGTGATTTGACGGAGATCCTAGTGGTTCAGAGAGTTTGGATGATGAGCTTGGTATTCCTTCAGTCAGGACACCAGGTGTACAGAGAGCTCATAGTAATGTAAAGGCTCCATTGAGTGATCCGGTGGTATGTAGATCTAGCAGGGTCAGATATCTTGTTAAAAGATTTGGTTTTGAAGGTTATGCAGCTCACCACTATGCTTATATGGTGAAGCTAGTTGAGGATTTTGAGCCCACTTGTTTTGAGGATGTTGTTGGTCATGCTCATTGGGATGCAACAATGGATGAGGAGATGGCTGCATTAGAAGCCAATAAGACTTGCGATTTAGTACCCTTACCTAAGGGTAAGAAAGCTATTGGCCATAAGTGGGTTTACAAAGTCAAGCATAATGCAGATGGTTCAATTAGTAGGTATAAAGCTAGGCTGGTTGCAAAAGGCTATGCTCAAACATATGGCATAGATTATGAAGAGACATTCAGTCCAGTTGCCAGTTGCCAGGATGGCAACTGTTAGATATGTGATTTCCTTGGTAGTAGCCAAAGGTTGGAATTTACAGCAAATGGATGTTATGAATGCCTTCTTGCATGGTGAATTGAAAGAAGAAGTGTATATAAAGAAACCAACAGGTTATGAGAATTTAGAGCACCCCACATATGTATGCAAGTTAAAGAAGGTGCTCTATGGATTGAAGCAAGCACCTAGAGCATGGTCTGACAAGATTGGAGAGTATCTTGTCAATATTGGATTTTGTATTTCTAATGCTGATCACTCACTTTATGTGAGAAAGGGAGATGCACGTTTGGTCATCATAGTCATCTATGTGGATGACTTGATTATTACAGGTGACAGTGACAATGGGATTGCTGAAGTTGAGGACTTCTTGAAGAAGAAGTTTGAGATGAAAGATTTAGGTGAGCTGAGATAATTTCTTGGTATTGAGGTGATTAGATGTGATGATGGTATATGGCTATCTCAAAGGCACTATGACTTGGATATGTTATCCAAGTATGGTATGACAACATGTAAGCCTCTTTCAGTACCATTGGAGAAAAATGTGAAGTTGAGTGTTGATGTTGGGAATGAGATAAAATACCCTACTATGTTCAAGAGGATAGTAGGGAGTTTGATTTACATGACTATCACAAGGCCAGACTTGAGCTATGTTGTTGGCCTTATCAGCCAGTTTATGCACATACTTAGAAAGCCTCATTTGGATGCAGTTAGACGTATATTGAGGTATGTGAAGTCCACTTTACATTATGGAATTTTTTATGAGGCAGGTAAGGACATACAAGTCTTTGGATACACAGATGCTAATTGGGCTGGTAGCATGCTAGACAGAAGATCTACTAGTGGATTCATGTTTTCCCTTGGTAGTGCATCATTTACATGGAGCAACAAAAAGTAACCTACAGTTACTTTATCAAGTACAGAGGCTGAGTATAGAGGTGTTGCTATGGAAGCATGTGAGGTGGTATGGCTATAAAAGTTATTAGGTGATTTGGACGTGCAACGAGATGGTCCAGTTGTCATTCATTGTGACAATATAAGCAGCATACAACTAGCTAGGAATCCAGTGTTCCATGCTAGGAAAAAAACACATTGAGGTGCACTACCACTTTGTGAGAGAGAAGGCACTTGTAGGAGAGATTGACTTGGTATATGTCAACACACAGGATTAAATAGCTAAAATTTTCACACAAGGCATTGGATGCAAAGAAGCTTCAAAAGTTTCGAAGCTTACTTGGAGTTGTAGAGATAGAGTTGAGCTTGAGGGGGAGTGTTGAGATGGCAAGCTCAACATGTGCGGACATTGATGATGGACCACCTGGCTAGATGAGTCTGCACGTCTACACTTAGCACATTGGTGGTCATTATGATACTCACATGGCCACTAACTTATCACTTATTATATTTAGTTTGTTAAACCTACCTCCAACTGGCAAAGATATAGCGACAATCAATTAGTATAGTCGGTTATGCACCGTTTGACTTAGAATGCCTCTTTCCTTTATGATGTATCTTATCTATACTTTGTGTACATTGTAAAGTGTGTGGAAGAAGAAAAAAAAAATAGCAAGAAAACGTTTTGTCATCCATCTCTCTTCTTGTGTTCTTGAGTGAGCTTTCTCTTGTGTATACAGTGTGTGCTTGGCACAGCAACTCAAGCAAAGTCCCTCACCACACAATTCTTGACAGTTTTTAGCTCCCTTTTTACATGACATAAGTATTTTCTTTCAACTTTAGTCATGGCTAGAAGAGACTTATAACAACCCATACTATTGGCTGTACATACATACAAATTTGCTAGAGACACAATTTTTGTAGTATAAGGAGGTTCAATCTTTTTACATGACGCACTACCATAGCCTCCTTTTATAGCAGTGCAGCCCGAAAACCCTTGAATTCTTGGGCATTAGGAGGCACAAGATAATCACCAGTCGATCTTTGTTTCAATGATGGTTAACATACACAATAAGAAATTGGATAGCTTGTTCATTATCCTTGCTTTGGATTCGAGCATAGGAAGAAATCATCAAGAGCTTTTGTTTCCAAGCGGGCTTCAGAAATGTAAGGTTGCTCAATAATGATAGGGTAACTACAAGAGTCTTGAACAAAAAAGTGAAAATTAGAGACTTCTTGCCATGGTCTAAGAGTGCAATACATGGTGTTTCTTTTTCTACAATTTTGACGATTGTCTTCGTTGTTGCTCTTGCCCAATGCACACGGAAGTAGTGACTGCTTGGAATGAACCGAGCCTCTTTCTCCTCATGCATGTGCTGTAGACGGCCTTCTTTTTGAGAGGTGGGTTGCCCAATTGGTTTGGACCAGCCGATCATTACATTTTCAACTTTCACTTCTTTAATTTTTGCATTCATGCTTTCTTTATCTTCAGCTTCAATTGCTACAATTAATTCTTTAACTACTTCAATTTCTTTATCTTCAGCTTCAATTGTTGCAATTAATTCTTTAACTGATTCAAGTTGAATTCCTTGTGAAGTTAGCTTCTCTTCATCTTGCACAAAAGCTCGAAGAGCTTACAAAAAAGCATGCACTATTTCTTCGGCTTCATCACCAACATATTGTCTTTTCCTTTTGATTACATTAATAATTACATCATTGAATTCACGTTTGGCAATTCCAAGAATTTTTCCTAAGGTGAATTCAATTTTGCTTTCTAGAATTTGTTCTTCTAGGACTCGTTTGAGATCAATTGCAAATTCTATGTCAGACTGCAATTTATAGCCTGGCTACTTGCCTTTCTTCTTTCCTTTGGTCTTCTTTGTTTGTGATGCATCTTCCATCTCTTGATTTGGGGTTATATTTTCAGCAATCTTTGGTTGTTCAGGCGTTGTTCTAGTTACCCATTTCGGAGGGCCAGAAGAGGAAGGCCCTGGTTCATATTCTCTTCTTCTCTTTTCTTCAATCAAGACTTCTTTATGATTGACGTCAGCCAAATGTGCAAAGGCAAAAAAAGAATCTACTGGTTCTTTCCAATCAGTTATTCCTCGAATGCACTGACTAGCGTTAGCCAAATCTTCTTTGGCTGCTTTAATGTTCCATTTGATCTAGTGCCTGCATCCATACTTTAGATTGCACCTTAGCTTTACATGCTTTCAAACTTGATTTAGTTGGCTCAATTTGCAGCTCATAGGTGGCTGCATCAATTGCTATGTATGCATTCATTACAGCTAAATCTTCTAATCTTTTCTTCATTCCACTATTGCCAAAATTTGGCTCCAATGGAAGGCTAGTTTTAGCTGCATGAATTTTTCCATCTTTTCAAAAGACGAGCTTCTGTGCTTCAACCTCACGGAAGGTAGAACACTCCCTCTTGTCATGTTGTTGGCTATCTCACCAAATACAGCACCTCTTAAAGCCTTCTTTCATGGTTCTTTTGGTTGATGATCATCCTCGTTCTTCAACTTTGACATCCAGCTTCTCCACCTTGGAACTAATTTCTGTAAGATTTAGATGAAGGTCACACATGCTTTTAATGAGTTCATCCATTACATCATTTTAAGAAGGAATAGAAGAAGAAAGAGTTGGTTGATTAGTTAAAGGAATAGGGAATTTTGAAGGTGGAACAAGATCCATGAATGGAGTTGTTGAAGTTGAAATAGAGACCAATCTTAGTCACATCTGCTCTCTTCGAGAAATCATGTTAACTGCATTAATAACATCTGTCCATGCAGTCTTGACTCCTGATTTAGAGGTAGCATCTTCTAGGCGATCAGCAAGCTTCTCTTGTAGAATGGGATCTGCAGCCTTAAGGAATAATTCAATCTTCTGACCTTCCATACTTTGCTGGTCTTCAGCATCAAGTTGTCCAAATTTACTTTCAAACTCATGGTATAAAGCGGTTGTAACTAAATCTTTGTTGGGGTTTTCAACCCAATCAGTGAAACTTTTCTTCATTATTAGGCTAGAGTTTTCTAAGAAGAATTCTTCGCGTGGGGCTTTTTTGATTGCAGCCCAATCTGCATCTTATTGAAAAAGACCATGGATTCTTTCTTGAAGACCATGCTTGGCTAGTCTAGCAAAATAAAAACTCCATGCATGTTGTGGTACACCAAAGAAGAGCATTTTTTCAACATACAAGTGAATAAAAATAGAGACATTTTGACCATTAAATTGTTTTAATTCCCGCCCAACTTCCTCTAGGGCCTTGATAGATGTGGAATCAATCTTCTCTTCATCTTGCCTTTGTTGTTGTTGTTGTAACATTTGGATTTGTTGTTGCTGAGTCTGTTGCAGTATGCACACCAATTGTTGTAGAGTATTTCTTGAAGAATCCCCCATCTTGGAGTTCTCTTACACCGACCTTCACGTCGAGTTCACTAATGTCACAACACGTAGGGTTGAAGGTCACCTTAAAGGTTTGGCAAGAGAAGAATGTATGGGGTTTCAAGAGCTTAGACTCCGGAGATGGTAGAGATAAGAGAAGGGTTGAAGGTTTCAAGCCAAGTTCTTGAAGACAAGAGACAGTAGGGTAAATGTAGATTTAGGGAGAGGAGTAGATGGAATAGAAGGGGTTTGAAGAGATTGAAGATGCAGAAGAATACTAACAGATATGAAGCCTGTCAGTTTCTTTTAGCATTATGAGAGAATATAACTCTAATAGACAAAAATGTGTACAAAATAATAACTTCCTCTATGCTGCTCAAATCGCCAATCTAATGCCTCCATTAGCTCCGAAAGGGGTGTTAAATACCAGGCCGCCTAGCCAAAATTCAGCCAGATCACTCCTTCTTCATCTCCCACTTCGGAATGCTATTCACTGCCTGAAAATAGCGATCAGGCATCGCGCGATTTCGTCAATCTCTCTTTTTCATAACATCTTCTCAAATTGGCTAAAAGCTACATGCGTTCTCTTACATGTCATCCTAATCTAGAAGTTGTTTATAGTTTTTTGGATTTTTACAAGAGATAATATCTAGAATATCAAAAATTGGCTAAAAATTTGTCCAAAAAAATCTAATATTTTGAACCATGGATACTAAAACTAATGCCTAAAGTGGCATTGGCTCTCTAAATCTAAAAGAAAGCCACACTCTAGATTTTTTTACATGGTGTGCGCGTAGCGGCACGACATCGTCAACTTCTTGCACAAGGAATCCACCTTGTATATGAGCCCTGGCAAATAAATATAGTTTTACGGAATCCAACGTAACACCTCACAGAATCCACCATGGAATAAAAACTCACGGAATCCTCCATGAAATATGCCCCATGGAATCATTCTTATCTTAAGGTCTTGGTATAGGGTTTTGTTTGGTCAGTTGGTAACCATTTTCTTGCCTTAGAGTTTTTCCAAGGTTCTAAGTTTATCCTAGGGCTTCCTTCCCTCAAGATAGTAGGAACTTATGTTCATTTCTCTCGCAAGTCGAGCTCAAACTAAGTCTATTTAGCATTCTGAAATAGTTTCGAGCATTGAATGTAACTTGGCAAATATTCATTCTTCATGTGCATATGACATTTGAACTTTCTTGTGTTAACTTCGAGATGTATCATATTTTAAAAATGATATACCCAAGAGTGTTTTGGGTCCATCGCGGTTGGCTATTGGGGTAGGGACCAAAGAGGCATATTGACTCTAATTAAAAATATGGATGTCAAGGCAACTTGACCTATTTGCGATTAGAACCCCAGTTGAGTCAAATTAAATCTTAGCCTCACTCCTCATGTAAGGTTTTAATTACTAAACTGGCCCTTGTAGTTAAGTTTAGCACTTAACATGCGCATCTTAAATCTACCTTTTTAGGTGCATTCCCTATTATGTGGTGTAATTGAGGCTATTCATGATGCCACACAAATCTAGATGCAGGTTTTCCTCGAGTTGTAGATGCGATGCGAGATCCCCATTCATAAAAATCTTTTCTATTATGCAACTCATAAGGCATGACTTAATTATTCAAATGCGAGTGTACATGCATTCATTGTAAATGTGAGTTAATTCACTATGATAGTCTACAGGATGCAATTGACCTATACGGAGTATTTATGTACTCGAAAATCTATGATACATTTGCAAAAGTTCGATCCTAATACTTGACTTAATTTTTGCAATAACCCGTAGATGCTTAATCTATTCTCAACAACTCATGGTTATTAAACCCTTTTCAACTACCTTTCAAAATATGCAAGTTACTCAATGTGAGGTATGGCTTCTTCCTAGTGATGCCCATGCTTAAATATTCGATTTCAATTCCTAGACACGGTAGCAGTACCTAGTTATGGAGTGTCTAGTTAGCGTTCATGCATGATCACCTATTTGTCTTGATGGTAGCTTCTTTGCTTGATCCTGCTCCCGTAGTCACAACTTTTCCAGTTACTTGGGAGAGTTTATGCTTTGGGGCCATTTCGGAGTTGGAAAGTGACCTTCACTATTCTCGGAAGACTCCTTGGTCCTAAAGTTCCCTACACCTTGTCTTGACTTTCGCGGTCTTCCTTTCAATTAGAAGCAGTCGATGGAGAGGTTACAGGAAACGCGATGGGGAAAGAGGGTGTTCGAGAGGCTTTATCTAGGCAAGGAATTGTCCTTCGGCCTCTTCTATCTCTCTCTCTCTTTCTCTCTTGCTCTAGGTTCCTCTTTCCTCTCCTCTCTCTCTCTCTTTCTCCCCTTCACTACCTCTCCCTCTCCTTCTCTCCTTTTCAAATTGGCAGCAAGAGGGGGAAGAAGAATAACGACTTCGCTGAAAGGAAGGGGGGAAAGATTTACAAAGGAAGAGGGTAATAGCTAGGGAGAAAAGGTAGAGAGGGATTATCGTCCTTCTTAAGGGGGGGTTATATGGGTGAGGTGGGCAATAATTGGGGAGGTAATGCTATGATAGGGGGTCCTTAACTACATAGGACCCCTAGATCTCCTCCTATCATGCGGCCTATTAAGGGGGGGTTAGAGGTGGCACACGTGTGCCCCTCCCCCATCAAAATCATCATTGGCCTCGTGCTCTTTGGCGGTTCTTTTGCCTGCCATGTCAACTCCTGTTCCCTCACCTACGCTGACTGTGAGTTCAACTCCCCCTCCCTCACCAACTGACGGCATCGACAGGGGCATTGACTGTGAGTTCAATTCCCCCCCTCACCAACTGACGGCGTTGATAGGGGGCCAACAAAAAAAATTCATTTTGATTTCTTATATTACTTTTTAAAAGGGGGTGGGGGGCAACGTTATAGTGGTGAAATATTACATCCCTCCCCCCTTAAGGAATCAAGATGTCCTCATCTCGAAAGGAATTGGGGGTATTGTAGGTTGAGAGTACTCTCATCAATCCATGTGGCATCCTCTTTTGGATAATCCTTCCACTGGATGAGATACTCTTTGAGGGTTCTACTCCTCAATCTTTTTTCCCGAGTGTGTAGGATTCTATCTGGCTAGAGCTCAAGGACTCCTTGGCTTGGCATTACAACTTGTTGATCATTGAGTACATGGCTAGGATTGGATACATATTTTTTTAGTAGGCTAACATGGAATACAATGTGAACCTTTACATTCTCAGGGAGTTGGAGTTTGTAGGCGATGGGCCCCAGGCACTTGAGGATCATGTAGGGCCCACAATACCTTGGACTCAGTTTCTTAAATTCTCCCAATGATACGGAACTCTTCTTGGGTCATACTCGAATAAAAACCATATCCCCTTCTTTGAAGAGTCTTTCTTATCTATTTAGATCCACATAGGCTTTCTGTCTGTCTGTGGCGGTTCTAATGTATTGTCTGATGGCCTTTACTTGCTCATCCATCTCCTCAAGAATTTTCTTGGAAGCTTCTACCCTCAAGGTAGGAACTGAAAAGCTCAATGGGGTACGGCAATCATGACCATACAATACTTGAAAAGGTGTCATTTGAATGCTTTGTTGGTGGGAAGCATTATAGGAAAACTCTACCAATAGTAGATATTGGATCCATTTTCTAGGTTCGTGACATCAATATGCTCTGAGAATTTCTTCAATGACTTGGTTGACTCTCTTTGTTTGGCCATCGGTTTGAGGGTGATAGGATGTACTAAAAGAGAGTTGAGACCCAATGGCCTTGAATATCCCTCTCCAGCAAACGAGGTGTGAAGAGGGAATCGCCGTCACTAATGATTCTTCTAGGCAACCCATGGAGTCCGAATATCTCCTTGATGAACAATCTGGCAATGTCTGAAGCTTTATAGTTTGTCTTGACTGGAATGAGGTGTGCAACCTTAGTGAGCAAGTCTACTATAACCATGATTAAATTGTATCCTCCTTGAATTGAAGGTAACCCAACAACAAAGTCCATGCTGATAAATTCCCACTTCATTTGGGGAATGTCAAGAGGTTGTAGCTTCCCAAACATTTTGACATGTTCTGCCTTAATGCGTTGGCAAGACAAACATTCCATGACATATTTAAGCACGTCTCCCTTAAGACTTTCGCAATGGTAGCTCTTCCTGACCGTGTTGAGGGTCTTGACATATCTAGGATGGCCTGAAAAGGGGGAATCATGTGCTTCCAAAAGTATTCTCTGTTTGAGTTTCCTGCTTGAGGGTATGCATAAGCTTGTCCTAAAATAGACAAGTCCCTCATTGTGAGAGCTTTCGCTCAACCTCCAAGACCCACGGACCACTTATTGTTTCAAGCGTTCCAAGCGAGCTACTCTAATGGCTATCTCTCACCTAGCCGACGCACCATCGATCCTACGAGTGTAGTGAGCTTACCTTGATGCCGATATGAGTTGCCTTCTCTCTTGCACACACTGGTAGCTCCACAATCCTAGATGCTAGCTCAAGCATCCTCAAGCCTCCTCCATCTCCAAGCTCCATCTACCATAGCCACACGCGCAAGAGAAGAGAAGAGAAGAGAAGAGAAGAACAGAAGAAGAGAAGAAGAGAAGAGGAGATGGTGAAGAGCTTCACCCTCTTGATCCCTCACTCCCACACATTCACTCTCCCACACTCTCACACTCCCTCTCTCAAGAGCATACACAAGAAAGGAGAAGAGAAGAAGAGAAGAAGAAGAAGAGAGCTCTTGTTAGCCACACACCAAAGAATGAGCTTCCATTCTCTTTTTGAACTTTATATACAAAACCCTAAATTTCCATGGGCACCCATCCCTTTCTTTTACATGACTAGCCATTGTGACAAGGTCCTTTCTCTATTTCCCTCTTCTAGCCTTATACCTCTAGCCTATACCCGTCTAATACTTTATAATTGACACAGGAGGGAGCCTGGCACTCTTTTACATGAGATTTTGGAGTTTTTGAAGCGCCTTTCATTTAAAATTACACTTTCAGCCCCAGCTTAGCTTTAGAAGCCGCCTGCATGTCTATGCTCTTTTTCCATCCTCTTCCTACTTTTTCATTCATTTTTCTGCCTTCTTGACCTGGGGTTAACATTACCCCCCTCTGAGATAGGTGCCAGCCCCATGGCACTCTTGGCTGCTGTTGGGGTTTAAGAGGCAGCTGGCGAAGTAGTCATGTGAGGATAGGGCCACGTGTAAACTCAGGTGCTCATGGAAGCTTGGTAATAAGGTTTGTTGGAGAAGCCAAATGGATAGCAAGTGGATGATGGGGGCCTCCGAAGTTGATGGTTTGTCACCTTTGTGATGCTTGGAAGGAAAAGGTGCGGTTTGGCCTACCTAAGGAGGGTGTCTACCTTATTGTGTAGTGTATTGTGCTCGTGCTGGTGGAATGGGGAGTTGGGTCTAACCACAGGCTAGCCTGGATGATGTCCCACACTTGAGGACCCCATTCGTGCAAAGGGAGGTGCGGTGCAAGTAGCTTAGGGTGACAGGTCTAACCATAGGCGAGTTGTATCCCCTAGGTATGTCCCGTCCTTGATGGGCCCTAAGCATGAAGTGGGGGAGCAAAAAGAGCTAGGGGGTTAGGAGCGGAGCCAGTCAATCGAAGCCACCGAGCATGCCTAACAACTTGAGGACCCCTAGGTGCAGTGATCATGCTTTATGTGGTGCTAAGTGCTTCTGTAAGTCAGTTGTTTTGTCCTCCATTCCGTGTGTAATGTTCCTCTTGCTTTTCCTTGTATGCTTGTTTTTTTTAAAAAAAAAAATTATTGGAAATAGTATTACACTAGTAGAACGACAGCCAGTGCCTAATTGTCCTCGTCTGGCTTAGGTAGAGAAGGGGGTCGGATGGATTTGCTTAAAAATTGATAGCTTTGCATCTATCCTTTCAGATTCATGCAAATGTGGAGGGAGGTGGTGGAGAGGAAAGGATGATTGCATCTAGTGAACTAACTGTTGTTCATATCTTCTAGGAGAGCTAGGCAAAAAGAGGGGAGAAGGCAGACGGGCCATGGCACAACTGTCGATGGCATTAGGGTCAAAAAAGAGGGGAGGCCGGCCACATTCTTGTGGGGTCGGGTCCTGCCTAAGTAATAATTTAAGTAACCTAAGATAATTACAGGTAGTTACAAAGGCTGGACCGGGGCATGAAGAGAAATCCATGAGGAAACGTGTCATGGAATCATTTAGGCTTCCCAAGTGAAAGAGGAGGGCATGTTTGAAGGAGGTAGAATTGGAGTTGTAAATGATAGGAAAATCATAACGCCCATGGAGGGTGGCAACAAAATCCACACCTACCTTATGAGGGTACGCCATGAATGTCAGGTCATTCCTCTCATAGGGCAAGGTGTTGCAAAAAGCCATCCAGGCGAGCATGCTGATGTCACACACTCGCCTCCTTTATAGGGGTTGGCAGTTATATCCTTGTACAATATGTGGTACTTCAAACACCTTGTTTTGCCAAAACTTAGCTTCTTCATTTCCCCAAAGAGTGGAGGTCCTCTCCCTTTCCTCCAGCCACTTTTGTCCCAGTCGGCTACCAGTCGCGATTATCTCCTCCATCACCTTGAGCGGTACGACCCTCCGCAGGCTATTGGGCATGAGAAAGCTGAAGGTGAATGGGTCTTTTTCTCTTTCTTATCGCTCCCAAATCACCAGCTCTATGTGGAATCTAGTAGGGTCTTCATTAGGGCACGGTGGGAGGGGTGCGGACGACTGCATGACCGGTTTGGCTCTTAGTTGCTTCCTGGTTTCTTTGACTAACTTTCTCCATCTTTCCTTGAGTGCGGCTTGTCTCTCTATAGATGGATCAACATGTTGTTGCTCTTGGACATGCGGTGAGGGGGGCTATGGGATCACCTCTTCTTTGAGTCTCCCCATATCGAATTCAAGCTCAGCCTCCTTCCCCTACCGGTCTTCTCGTTGTGCCCCTTCTTCAAAGTCCATTGCGTCAATTTCCTGGGGGGTTAGGCCAGCCAGTAGCAAGTACTTTCGTTGCTCTTCTAGGCTCAGCCTAACCTCTACAAGTTGGGGTGGCATCTGCAGCCCTACATGCAGAGCTCTGCATGCGATGTGATGCTCAGTTTTTTTTGTACCGCCTCCAATGACTCCTTTTCCTCTGTAGCCCTATGTGCAGAGCTCTGCATGCGATGCTCAGTTTTTTTTTGTACTGCCTCCAATGAATCCTTTTCCTCTCGACGGATCGTGTCCATTAGTGTGTTAATGAAGGCCTTTTGCTAGGCACTGAAGGCTGTCTGGGTGGCTTCTGCTTTACTCTCTACAAGGATTTTTTCTTTCTCTACCAAAGCAAGGTGCTGTGCCAGTGTCTTCACCCTTTTTTCGTTCTGCACTGCCCATTCCTCTACTCTCTTGTTCATTTCTTCCATTCTCTCTCCATGCTTGTAGACCAGGGTTACGAGCTTCTGGTCTTGGCCTTTCAGCTCCCTGCTCATGTTCTCTTGCTCTCTCCTTCCCAAGTGTAGCTGATCGGTCATAGACTCAATCTCCTTTTGCTGCTGCTTCCTCTCCTACTTTCTCTCCTCTTCTTTGGCATTCAATTCCTCCATCATTTTCTCGATGTTGGCAATTTTCACCTCCAATTTTCCATGTTGCATCAGGAGGACCTTATACTCTCTTTGCATCTGCACCAACTCCTGATTTTCATCCTCCAACTGCTGCTTGTAGCTCTCCTCTATGTCCTCCTTGGCCTTTCATTTCTGTTTGAGATCCAAGATCTCTCATTGTTGCATAGCTATTGTGCGGGTCTTTTCGAGCTAGAAAGTAGCTGCCGACTCCTTTTTCACCACCAACTCAGCCCCACCACAGCCATGTTCTTTTCCTCCTTAGCCTTCTCTAGTTGGGAGAGCAACTCGACGACATACTCGTCGTAATTGGCTGGTGGCATCACTATTGTGTGTGGATTAGAGTGGTCGAGGCCTCCACTTTCTAACTTTTTTGGTCTTGTCTCGACTCAGCATCTGCGGGGCGGCTGGTCTCTTTTGCCCCATGGCCGTGGTCTCGGTGCTCTTTCCCTGGGCCATTTCTTTATTGATAAAATACTGTATCCATGGCATGAAGTTGGAGACCTCTACGCTCGTGGGGATGCTAGGGGTGAGGGTGGTTAGTTTGGTGGGAGGCACCATGAGGGTAGGGATAGGATGGATAGGGGCCTTGCCTTTTCCTTTAAGGACAGCGAGCGGTATGATTTCTCATACTTGTGTACTGGAACTAGGACCTTCTTCCCTTAGCAGGCTCTAGGCACCCAGATCATCGGCCCTGCCCTACTGCTCGATGGACCAGCATATGTGGCTTCGGCCAAGTCCTCCTTCTCCTTCCTTCTTAGTTCCTCTGCTTCCTCAATAGCTCTTATTTGCCTTTCTTCTTCAGCTTTCATGTACTCTTCCTCCAATTTCTCTTTTTCTTCCTGTTCTTTCCTTTTCCTCTTCTTAGCCTCTTGTTTCAACACCTTTTTAGCCTTGTTGTCTGCTTCCTTTGCTTTTTCTTCTTCCTATTTCTTCTTCTTCTCCCTCTCCTTGGCCTCCTTGAGGGATTCTCTTTTTTCCTTCTCCAAATTCTCTTTCTTCTTCTTGCGACCTTCATCCTACTTCTTTTTCTTTTGTGCCGTCTTCTTCTTGGGTTTCTTGGCTTGCTTTTTTTTCGATTGTTCTTCCTGTTCCTGCCCTTATCACTCTCGGTCTTGTCACTAGACCTCTCTTGGTCCTGGTGAGGGGGTGACCTATCAAGCATTTCTCCTTCTCCTTCTTTTGCATCTTTTGTCTCCTTCACTGCCTCCTAGATGAGCGCATTCAAAATGCGTCCATAGGCGATAAACAAGGCCTTCTTTCTTTCCGTGGCCTTGGAAGCTGGGGACTCCCCTCCTCTTGGTGTACTTCCTAAAGCTAGTGATTTAGTCACCTGGTCAATGATTTTGCGTACATATCCATTCCAATTGACTTCATGCAAGGTGTGAGCTGCTACATTATCTAGCAACAGGCATGCTGATTTGATGCATTAAGGCGTTGTAGTGATGGCTGGAGAAGAGTGCGTGCACTAACTTTGCTTGTAGTCTGGCTTTCGCATCAGGAATGCCATGGATGCTAATGCTGTCATTAGTTAGCAATCCTCCTTTTTCATTTTCAGCATGGTATACACATCCCTCTTCTCTGCTTCTTCTCTATCTTCGGCTCTAGTCCCAACGCCTTCTCCACCAAGGCTGGGTTTAAGTGAACATGTACCTATTTAGCATTTTCTCCCCTTCCCACCGTGATGGTGCCACATTCATTGTTAGGGTCATATGTCCTGAGAAACTCCACACACTTTGTGTGGTCAGGCTCTTGTGTAAATTTCTTGAGGTACTTGGTGAGTTTGCATTGCTCGACGACTCTCTTGGCTGCTTCCTCCTTGACCATCACGCCCTCTAAGTTATGAATGGTTCGGAACTTGAGCTGGTTGTAGGCACGGCTTTCAAGAGTGATGCGGTGTTGCGTTCTTTCCTTCTTTGTGAATGGAAGTCGATGGGTGCGGTGTTGCTGCGACATCTTTTGTTCTTGTCATAATCACAAGTTTCCATTAGTGCTTCCAAATTAATAATTCACTGGAAAAGTCATAATTAAAAAGAAAGACTCTATATGTTTACTGAATGAAAACATAAAAATCCAATCCAATGTAGAATCTTCCCTTTAGGCTTTAACTTTTTGCCCTTTATTTCAAAGTTCTCATGCCATTTTTCCTACCTCACTTGTTGTTTACGTGTTTATGCATTTCACTTTACCCCCCTCCCCTTCCAGCTCACGAAGAATCCTTCCTAGGATTGAAGGTTAGGAGGTCAGGGGCACTTTTTGTAATGGGTCTAGGAGTTACTGGCGTAGGAACCGTGTAGAAATCGGGGTTGTACTCTAATTGAGCTTTGCGGTCTAGATCAAAAGGTCGAGTGTCCACCTGTGTGATGTAAGTGAGAACATCTGTTAGAAAATCACCGGAAGTGACGCAACTAGAAATATGTAGCTCTTCCTCAGTCAATAGGCGATCAAGATAAGGGTGTCTGTTGATGTGCTCTTCCAGGGGTCAGCCATGAAGAGTGGTTAACACTCTATATGAGGTTGGCGCGATGTACGTGGGGTTGTACTCTGCTATTTTGATGGCACGGCGCTGCTCAACATTTGTCATGACTTGGCACCCTTCTACTTCCCATTGCAACCTGAGAGTGTACCAGTGCCTCAAGAACGGGGATTCAGTATCGGCAAGTTTTGATAATTCTGCAATTTCTTGGTCGGTGATGGCAGAAGTGGTTCGCTGATCATATGACATGATGAGGCACTATTTGAGTGCTTGCTCTTTAGAGATCTCGCTATTGAGCAATTCAACAATGGAGTTAGCTGCTTTTGCATAGGCAAGTTCAAACGTCTCCCAAGAACAAGGCATCGTACGAACTTCGGTTACAAAAGGTTTGGGCAACAAGCCTAAGTCCAAGCGGTTATACCTCAGAGCTAGCTCTCTGAAAGTGGCATCTAGTCGTCTAATGCAATTGACCATGCCATCCCTCATATCTTTGGCTAGATCTTAGGCCAGTGCCAAAAATGATTTTCACTCATAGAAGGGTTTAAGACGTGCTGGTGGTTGGGGTTTGATAGTGTTAGAGCCTTTGATAATGAACAATTGTGATTGCGGTTGTTCTTGAGATTTTGGTTGGACCTCCTAGATTAGGGTTGGGAAAGTAGCAGTTACATCCGATGGACTGCTGCCTTCAGAATGGATCATTGTAGTCTGGTTGGCTTTAGCGGCTGATGGCTTGTGTGATAATGTTTGTCATTTGGGCCGATAGGCTTGTTCGACTCTCTTGGGCATGTGCGTGGATGATCTTTATGGATGTGGGTCTGGGAAGCACTGCAGCTTATGGTTTTGAGGTTCCATGGGCTTGGGGTGATCAAAATTGAGGGTTGCGTACGAGTGGTGCCCTTGGCTGTGTGGGCTTTAGGGATCCATATCCAGGCATTCCCCTCATAGTAGCCTTGCGCATGCAAGAGAGCTTTAGGGACCCACCTTTGCTTGATCATGTGCCGATTTTTGTGACTGCACCTTGGTTTCTTAAGTTTATAGCTTTAGGTCTTATGAGCATGTGTGCGTCGACTCCTAGGTGGTGGTTGCAGCTGTTTAGGCTTCCATTGAAACCTAGGTTGTTGGATCTTAGCTTTTGCTGCCATGAGCAGCAGTTCTTGAGAGTTGGTGGGTGGTGGCCGAGCACTATCCCCCTCCTTAGATTTGGCTGCTAATATTTCTACTGGTGGCCTTGTGGACTATGGTGAGGTCGTGCAGCCCTTGCTGAAAGCTGTAATAATGCGAACGTTGCCTATGAGAAGATGGATGCACTGCAACTCATAATCAACGTTGCAACGAGTTTTCTTTTTGAAGGTTTGCCCTAGCAGCGACTCCGTGCCTGTGTCTTTGGCGTCTGGAAACATGTAGAATATCATTGGTACAGTCTCAGACTTGATAGAAATGGTAGCCTTGCACTTGCCGAGAAGTGCGTATGAGTGGCCCCCATATAGGGTTAATTTGGTAGTAGTGGATTGTAATGGTGGTTTGCCAAGTTGGGTCCAATGATCGTGAGTCAAGACATTGAAGTCTTCTCCCTCATCGATCAAGGCATTGAAGGTGCATGTTCACTTGGCGGTGACTGCAATGTGCAGGTATGCAGGCTCTACGGCTTCCTCATCCTCCTCATTGACTTTAGTGATTGTGGCTACTCGTACTTTGACAGGTGGTTCCAACATTGGTGGTTCATGCAGAGGATGCATGGGAGGGTAGTACTTTTTGACACGACTGCCATTGAAGAAGCCTATTCCCTCATCATCTAGAGTCTCGAGCTCGACATTGCCCATTCGAATGATTGCACGAACTTTGAAAGGTCCAAAACCCCTAAACTTCATTGTTTGCTTATACTCCTTAACTGAGTATTGGAGCATTAAGTCGCCCTCTTCAAGTCGCATTGCTTGACGTGCTTGTCAAACTAGCTCTTGCGTCGTGCCTTTTCACATATGAGCGCATGAGTGGCTAGAAGGAGAGTCTCTGAGAGGCGTTCGAGTTCAACTAGGCGTTGCGTCCATGCCTCATTTCCTTCCTATCATTCCTGAAGTGCAATTCTCAGGCTAAGCACGAAGAATTCTACAGGGAGAATTGCTTCGGTTCCGTAGGTCAACCTAAAGGGGGTCTGGTTGACAGCCATTTTATAAGCTGTGTAATAAGCCCACAAGGCTACCATCAACTTGTTATCCTAGTCGCTGCGTGAGGCAAAGACTACCTTGGTTAGGACATTGACAAGAATCTTATTCGTGGATTCTGCCTGGCCGTTTTTTTGAGGGTAGTATGGAGAGGATTTCTGATGGATAATTAGGAAGGTGGATAGGAGATGCACTATCACTTCATTGATGAAGTGTGTGCCCTGGTCACTGACTAGTTCGATGGGGCAGCCGAATCGTGAGATCACCTGCTCCCACAAGAACTTGGCAGTCATTTGAGTATCATTTTTTTGTGTTGCTCTTACCTCTACCCACTTCGTTAGGTAGTTTGTGGCCACAATGATGTATTTGGCTTGCGAATACTGTGCAGCGGGGCTGATGGGTCCTATGAAGTCGATTCTCCATTTTTCAAAGGATTGTCGTGAAATGATTGGGGTCAACTCCATTTGATCCTTGCAAATCAGGATCTTCATCCGCTGACACTCGTCATAATGCTTAACAAGTCGAGTTGCATCACGGAATTGCGTTGGCCACCATAGTTGAGACTGCAGCACCTTGCGGGACGTTGTGTCTCTGCTAAAGTGTCCACTAGCAATTCTGTTGTGTGCCTGTGAGAGCACGTCGTGCATCTCATGCTCACACATGCATCTACGCAGCAATCCATCTTGCCCTAGGCAATACATAGTTGGCTCACTATCTGGTAGGGTTGGATCTTGAGAACGAGTTTCCTCAGTCTTGCCTTCTGTATCGAGCGTTCAGGTAGTCCGTGCTCAAGCACTTGGACTATGTCATCTACCCAATATGGCATTAGATTGGCCTTGAATAAATCTCTCTCGTCGACTAGAGAGGTTAAAGAGATTCATCAGCAATGCCTTCTCCAGCGGCTTCTCCTGTGGGGATGCGTGACATATGATCAGCCATGTAGTATTGTTTTCCCTTTCGTACAATAATGGAGAAGTCAAACTCCAAAAGTAGAAGGAGCCACCAAAATATTCATCATGTAGCGCAAGGTTTATTCACTAGATATAGCAAGGCTTGATGGTCCAAAAAAAGGTAAAGGGTATAGCCAATAGATAATGCCAAAACTTCTTCACAGCAAACACCATGGCCAAGCCCTCTCTTTCTGTCATCGAGTAGTTCATTTCTATCTCAGTGAGTTGTCTATTAGCAAAGCTCACTGGATAGTCTAGGTTATTCTCGTGAGATTGGCACAACACTACCCCTAGAGCAAATTTAAAGGCAACGATATGCATGTGGAAGGTAATGGTCCAATCTGGGGCTCATCGAATTGGTGTTGTGGTTAGAGCCTTCTTCAACTCTTCATATGCTCATTGGCATGCTTCAATCCATTCAAAGAAAATTAGTAGCTTGTATAAAGGTTTGGCTATCAATGAGTAATTCAGCACAAAGCATCGATAGTATCCCGTATGGCCTAAGAAGCATTGGGCTCCCCTGTTGGTGATTGGGGGTGGAAGGTTGACAATAACCCTGACTGTTGAGAAGTCAGTGGCAACGCCGTTCTTCGATACCATGTGGCCTAGGATGCATCCATGCTTCACCCAAAACTAGCATTTCAAGGGGTTCAAGGAGAGACGATATAGGCGACACCGCTCAAAGACTGCTTGGAGTTTGTCTAAGTGTTCCATCTAAGTCGAGTGAACACAGAGGTCATCGACAAAGACTTCCAACTCTTTGCAAAGCATGTCTTTAAATATGGTGCACATGAGGCGTTGGAAGGTGACAGGGGCATTACTCAACCCAAAAGGCATGACTATGTAAGCAAAGACGCCCCACTTAGTGGCGAAGACAGTCTTATGCCTGTCGGCAAGGTGCACTTGCACCTAATTGTATCCTGAAAAGCCATCCAAAAAACTGTAGGCCTCCTTTCCTACCACTCTTTCAAGCATGTGCTCAGTGTATGGCAATGGGTAATTGTCCCTTTTAGTAGCAGAGTTTACCTTCTTGTAGTTGACGCACACTCTAACTTTTCTATTTTTCTTCATCACGATGACTATGGGTGATACCCAGTCCGTGTGCTCAATTTCGTAAATGAATCCTGCTCTCATCAACTTATCAATCTCTTCCTTGACCACATGAGCATGTTTTGGATTCATTAGTATGGTCACTGCTTCACTGGCGTTGTGTTTGGTGTCATGGGTATATTATGAGTTACTACACTCAGATCTACCCCTTTAAGCTCTTCCAAGGACCAAGTGAATACGTCTACCTACTCTTGCAAGAGAGCGACAAGACTCGTTTCTTGTTCCTCAGTCAAGTCATCAGCACCAAAGGCTGGGTCGGGATGTCTCCCCTTCCTGGGCTAGGTTCACCTCCTTGACCTTGGCTCCTCGATTGGTTCTCTCATCTGCCCTTGCCATTTGGCACCCAACAGGATCACTACCCTATCTCCTTTCTTGAATTTCGTAAATCTTTTAGGGAGGTCCCGCAGTTTTTGCTGTTTGTTTGTTCGTGCGTCCTTGGGTTGCTTCGCCCTTTCCTGCTTCAATCGTCTACGCCTCAGGTGGATAGGTAGGTCCCCCTTATGCGTCGGGTCTTGGGCAGCCCATGTATTTCTAGGTCGCTATCCGAACTTACCTCCAACTTAGAGTCGAACTCGCCATCTTCACTAGAAGAGGTGGTCTCCCATGGTGGTCGCAGTTAGATGGTGATTCTGTCCTAAGCACTGGTGTCGCTTCTAGTTGGGCTAGGCTTGCTTGCTCAAAGTCTATGGCTCCTACGTGTTCTAACCAAGCGCAATCACAATCCATGTGCATGACCCCTTGCTCTATCCTAAAGACACTCTTTTTCTGTGGCTTGTAGTTTGCCCATATTTGTTCTATTTCATGTCCCTCGTTGTCGTATTCTATGATATCTATCTCACCCTCACTTTTCACTGAAGGATTGGAAATCTTTGTACTTGTTATCAGAGTCCTTTGCATCAGACTGCTCGTTGTCTCCTAGGGCTTGGTATATCTCTTGTCATTGATCAGGGACTAGGGCCCAGTTATACATAAGGTTTAAGTTATGCACCATGGTCCATTGCCACTTGGATTTGCCTAAGAGATCCTAGAGTGGTTTGAAGTTTGCTACTAGATTGTCAGCTAGCTTGTCTGTTAAATATTCCAGAACCTCCTAGAGTTCTCTTTTGTTGCTTGGCACTTGGAAGGTGATGGGCTTAGGTCTCCCACGAAGGGTTCCTGCCATCATGCAAACTAGTTGGGACAGACGGTACATTGGCTAAACTTGAAGAAGGTTTCCGCTTTGGGCAATCCGCAAAGAGATGGGTGATTCTGCACTCAACGCACCTTAGGTCAGATTTGTCTCTATTCTGCGCTCCCTCTCAGGGCAACCTGATGAGACATGCCCTGGGTGACCACAAGTCCAACAGATGATTGGATCTTGCATCTACCCTCCTAGGCCTCTACCTCATCCTCTCCCTAACGCTATCACCAGTACTGGTCGATAGTCCATAAGGACTGTGTTGCCCTTGTCATCGTGAGAGACATAAGGTTATAAGTAAGTCTCTTCCTCATTTGGCTCTTCCACGTAGTGGACTGGAGCATCACTCGGTGGATGGGTCACGTAGGGACCAGGTGGTCTAGGTATGCCTGTAGGGTTTATGTCCACCCTAGGGATAGCCGGCTTAATGTCGTTAGGCGCAGGAAGGGCCAATGGGGCTCCCCTTTCGAAGAGTGGCTACGGCATGTTTGCTAGGTAAGGTTGGTCATATGGTTGTGAGTACGGAAGTCTTCTCGGCAATCTGCAATGCACGATATTGTGACCGAACCTGCCATAGTTAGTGCAAGGTCTCAACCTTGGGTCTTGACACTCGGTTGGCAAATGGTTTCTGCCAGAGTACACACATTGGACGTGTGGGCGCATTGGTTGTCTCAACATGTCTTGTAGCTTGGCTATCTCCATCTTAACATCAGCCAATTCTTGGTTTGTCTCGGTGGCTTTTCCCTTATCTTGGGATGATGGGGTTGGTTGTTCACTAGAGGCTGACGCTCTCTCTAAACTTTGCGAGTTGGTTTCTTCTAATTTGGAGCTCCTAGAGCTCCACTCTTTCAGTTGATCATCATCTCCGATGGATTTCTGAAAAACCCTAGCTAGTGCATCTTGCTACAAGCTCGAGTTGACTACCAAAGCCTTATAAAATTCCTTGTTTCGAATTCCACTGATGAATATAGTTGAAACTGCTCTTTTAGTTAGTCGTTTTCCCATAGGGATTCTCTTGAAGAGACTCCTCACGTGGGTTACGTAATCGTGAATATCCTCCTTCTCTTTTTTCTTGACATTCATCAGTCGTACTAGTAGATTGTTGGAGTATCCAGGCTTGGCAAATCTCTTGATGAAGAGATTCTTGAGGGCATTGAAATTTTCTTGCTCTGTGACATCTAAGCCTGTATACCAATTCCTACCCTTGTCACCTAAGCGGAGCCCAAACGCTTGAGAGCGCTGAGTCAGGTCGCTGAGGCCATTGGCTTAGTAGACTTGCTCGAACTGCTCTACAAAGCCGTATAGATCATCGTGAGGTTGGTACTTATCGAGCTGCTTTGCGACTATTGGGATTTTAGACTGGCTCTTAGAGCCTTGGGTTGCTCCTAATCCTACTAGCAGTGATGTCGCCAATGCTGCGACACTTTGTTTTGTTGTGGTGTTGTCTAGTAGTCACTTCATGAGAAGCTCGCTCAGTGTTAAGTCTCCTTCTAGGGCTCTCTCGTGATTCGGTTTCTACTGATTAAGTTCAGCACTCGCTACACCTCAGGCAACTCCATGCTTTGCCTTTGGCTCCTGGCCTGCTGGTCTCTATTGTATTTGACTATGCTTTGCAATGCTTTGTGGGATAGTTTTCTCTCTTCTTCTAAGTCTACAATGATAGCATTTGCTGTCCGGCTGCGGTGCTCATACCGAGCGTGCGTATCATCGTAGCTACTACTGACCAGCTATACTGAGTAGCCTCTCGGAATACGCCTAAGCCAAGTTCCTCGTTAGACATGTGGTCTGAGCTTTCTTCTCCCATAGCTGAGTTCTCGTGCTCCACCAAGCTATCGATAAGGTTGAGTAGGTTTGTTGAATCCACTTAGTTGGCACCGCTTGCTTGGTCCTACTTTGCATGTTGATGGTTTTTCTTCGTCTGTGGGTTCTCTCCTATTGGTGGGTTCCTTGAGTAGTTTATCTAAGTGAGTTCCTTGACTTATTAAATACAGTCCTCAATTTATCTCCACTCACTGTGTGTGTTCTTTCCAGTGCACTTGTGCTCAATCAGGCTTTCAATTTTCCTTAAGTGCACTTCAAGTGCGGAAATTCAAGGTGAGTGTAGCAAACAGTCTCTAAGTGTCTTACGCACCCTCACTTCATTTTGGGCCTGATAGGGTTTGTCGATTAATTCTCTGGCCGTCTTAGACAGGGTTTAGGGCTTTTCTGTTATGTTGCCTTGCTCGTTTTTGGGTCCAATCAGGGTTTTATGGCTCAGCAGGTTGCCTCTAGGTCTCTAGGTCTCTAGGTCTCGCAACATCCCACTCAAGCTGCTAAGCGGATGTGCCTTACGATTTTTTCTATTCCGCACGCCAGAATCAAATTCTGAGCATCAAGAGGGCTTGCGACAATTTGCCCTGCTAAGCTCCAGCTGGGTTGGATCAAATTTCTGAAAAAGAGACAAATTCACACTCGGCCCAACTAGTCCGAATTGTAGGGGGGGCGTGTGGGTGACTTGAACGGGCCGAATCACACTGGTCCGAGGACCGAACTTTTTGTGGGCCGAGGGCCGAGTGCTGTCACTCGGACGGGGCTGAGTCAAGTCTTGGGCCAAGGGCCGAACTGGTAAATGGGGCCGAGTGGACTCCGGGCTAAGTGCCGATTAGGGTTTTCAAGTTGACTAGGCCGAATGGCAGGGGTCGAGGGCCAAGTCTGGGACTCCACCAAAAAACAGCCACTTGAACGGGTCGAACGCGGAAAAACAAATGCCTTGCGACGACAATTTCAATCAAATCTCACAATTTAGGCAATCACTCCAAGCACAAACTTTCAGATCCTAAGTAAGGTACCAAGATAAGTGATTGGTATACCTGAGGTGAGTGGTAGGCTCTCCAATGACGAGATCGAATCGAATCTTTGCGGGGGTTCTCTCTCTCTCTCTCTCTCTCTCTCACTGCAATGGTTGCAAATGAGCTCTCCCTTGGCCTCTTGGCTCTTAAACCCCCTCCTGGGTAAGGTTTTGATGCTCCCAATCGCTCATTTGCCGATATTAAGATTCCAAGCAAGCTTTTTGCCATTTTTTGCATGATTTATGCCCTGTTTTGCCTTGTTTTGCAATGGTAAAACCTACCCTTTCTCGATTCGATTTCCTAATCCAATCCTATAACAAGAATCAAAAGCAACAAAGTGAAATGATTTCTCCATGTTTTCCAATCATCAAACTAACTAACTAACCCAAAATACTTATTTGTTTCAAAGATCAAAACACCCAAACTTCCTACCTATCTCAAGCTCTGTTTCGGGGATGAATCCCTTACTTCGATGCTCGATATGAGACACGCAAGCGCTCAAGCTTGAATCCATTGATCCTGGCAACAAAAGACCCACAGACCGCTTATTGTTTCAAGCATTCCAAGTGAGCTCTAATGGCTATCTCTCACCTAGTCGACGCGCTATCGATCCTACGAGTATAGTGATCTTATCTTGATGCCGATATGAGTTGCCTTCTCTCTCACACACATTGGTAGCTCCACCATCCTAGATGCTAGCTCAAGCATCCTCAAGCCTCCTCCATCTCCAAGCTCCATCCACCATAGCCAGATGCATAAGAGAAGAGAAGAGAAGAGAAGAGAAGAGAAGAGAAGAGAAGAGAAGAGAAGAGAAGAGAAGAGAAGAAGAGAATAGGAGATTGTGAAGAGCTTCACCCTCTTGATCCCTCACTCCCACACACTCACTCTCCCACACTCACACTCCCTCTCTCAAGAGCACACACAAGCAAGGAGAAGAGAAGAAGAAGAAGAGAGCTCTTATTAGCCACACATCAAAGAATGAACTTTCATTCTCTTTTTGAACTTTATATACAAAGCCTAAATTCCCATGGGCGCCCATCCCTTTTTTTAACATGACCTGCCATTGTGGCAAGGTCATTTCTCTATTTCCCTCTTCTAGCCTTATGCCTCTAGCCTATACCCATCTAATACTTTACAATTGGCAGAGGAGGGAGCCTAATGCTCTTTTACATGAGCTTTTGGAGTTTTTTGAGGTGCCTTTCATTTAAAATTACGCTTTCGGCCCCATCTTAGCTTTAGAAGTTGCCTGCGTGCCTTTGCTCTTTTTCCATCATCTTCTCGCTTTTTTATTCATTTTTCTGCCTTCTTGACTTGGGATTAACACTCATTGATAGAAAAATCTTGATACTTGACCTTAAGTTTGGGGTTTTGGTCCTTTTCCAAAATATTGTTCATCATATTCACATATTCTGGGTCATGACTAACTTCCTCCTTAGTAGCTAGTTCAAGGATTGGGTTGCTAGGCATTGACATTATGGTTGCCAATGATTCTGCCATTGAGGGTTCCTCCATAATAAGAGAGTTGAGGAATGCTTTGCTACTTAAGGCATTGGTGACCACATTCTCTTTGCCAGGCCGATACTTGATCTCAAAGTCAAATTCTTGCAGAACCTCAATCCAACGGCATCGCCTCATATTGAGGTCAGTCTGGGTGAAGATCCATTTAAGGCTCTTATGGTCTATGACCAAAGAGAACTTGTTACCAAGTAAATAGTGCCGCCAAAGCTTGAAAGCATGAATAATTGATAGTAGCTCCAGGTCATGGGTAGCATAATTCCTTTCATGTGTTTTTAGCTTCCTCGAAGAATACACTATAGGATGACCTTCTTGCATTAGTACACAGCCTAGTGCAAGTAAACTAGCATCCGTGACAACTTTAAATTCCTTGCTCAAGTCAGGGAGCTTTAGAATCGGCACTATCACTAAGCTTGAGTTGATCAAAACTTGATTGTTCAGTGGGCGTCCACACATGGTAACCTGCTTCTTTAACAAATTGGTGAGGGGTGCTACAATTAAGGCATAATCCTTAATGAAGATCTTGTATCAACCTGTTAATCCAAGAAAGTTGCACACTTATTTAATAGTAGTTGGTTGAGGCCACTCTTGGACATCCTTGACCTTAGTAGGATCTACAAAGATTCCTTCATTTGACACAATAAATCCAAGGTATTCAATCTGCCTCTTGAGGAAGGCACACTTTTTCTTCTTAGCATAAGCTTATGAGTTCTCATGGTCTCAAGGACGATGCGAACTTGGGATTCATGATCCTCCTCTTCCTTGGAATAAACCAAGGTATCATCAAAGAAGACGAGCACAAAATCATCAAGATATGGTCTAAAGATGTCCTGCATTATCTTGTTAAAGGTGGTAGGGGCATTAGTCAATCCAAAAGGCATTACTGTGAATTCAAAATGACCATGTCTTGTGTTGAATGCCATCTTAGGAATATCTTCTTCTTTGACGTGGATTTGGTAGTATCCTGACCTCAAATCGATCTTGGAGAAGATTTTTACTCCCTGAAATCGATTAAGTAACTCGTCTATCCTTGGGATAGGATATTTATTCTTGATGGTTACTTAGTTTAGGCCTCTATAATCGATGCAAAGGCGAAGTGTACTATCCTTCTTCTTTTGGAACAAGACTGGAGCCCCCCAAGGAGAACTACTGGGGCATATGTACCCTTGGTCCAATAACCATTTGAGTTTTTTCTTTAACTCAATAGCTTCAAGAATGGACATCTTTTATGGGCTTTTTGTGACTAGTGCAGCTCCTGGTATTAGCTTGATCTCATGATCCACTTCCCTAGGTGGTGGTAATTCACTCAATTCTTTTGGAAACACATCTGGATACTCTTTTAGTCATGATGGCTCCTCATTGGTGTCCTCTACCTGTTCGAGTTTATTTAGCTTGATCAGGTAGATGGGTAATCCTTTCCTTATTCCTTGAACTATTCGCGTTGCCTTAGTTAGCTAGATCTTTGGTTTACATGCTTCTCCTTATGTTGTCACCTGCTCACCTTTAGGATTATGAAAGGATACTTGTCCTTTCCCACAATGAATGTGAGTGTCATTGGGGATTAGCCAATCCATCCTGAGTAGGCACTCATGGACTCCTAGACTCATTACCTTGAACTCAAGAGATGTGGGCTTGTTTTTTAGTAGGAATTCCACCTTAGTACTTTGTCTAGTGCAAGTGATTTCTCGCCCGTTTGCTAGTTCGACAAGTAAAGCGGGTGCAGCTACAGTGGCTATCACTAACCTTCTTGCACAAGCTAGTGAAATGAAAGAATGAGTGCTCCCACAGTCAACCAGGGTTTTGAATTTCTTACCTTGGTAATGTGATGGTGTTTGGATCACCGCAAATTGGCACTTTGGCTCCTTTCTATGGAGAGCGGCATGAATGGATGCCCTCTCAATCTCAGCTTCCATGGATGGGTCTTCTTCTTTGTTGATTCCCTTAGAGGAGATATTGGAAGTTTTTGCCCTTCCCATTGCTACACGTCTGCGGCCACGGGTAACTCTGGCTTGGCCACTAAATTTTCCTTGGTGAAAATCTCCACCAAGTTTGGGATATTTCCTTTTGAAGTGTCCAGGTTCATTACAATGAAAACACCGCATGCTTTGATCACTTCTTTGAGTGGGGACAAAGTCACTCATTGCATTTTCCCTTGACTTCTTCCATTGGCATTGACTCTATCCTTGTGTCCTTTTGAATTGAGCTCCCAACATTCTTGGATTTTGGTCTTTGTGAGACCAAGGTCTATTATTCTTGGGCTTCGGGTAGACTTCTTGGGCAATAGGTCTTGCTCTTATCAATGCATCTTGCAAATTTGATGGACGCATTGATTCCAACCGAGTGTTCATTGGTGGGTTCAGCCCATCATAAAACTTCAAGACTTGTTGGGGAATGCTCATTGTCATAGGCGTATTTCAACAAGGAGACAAATCTCGAGTAGTACACCTCCAAAGACAGGCCCAACTATTTCAAATTGAAGAACTCATTCATCTTCTAAGTTATGTATGCAAGTGGCATGTACCTTCCGTACACAGCTTCCTTTAGCTTATCCCAAGTTATTGTGTTTTCCGTGACTACTTGATCTTTACACCATTGCTTCCACCAAAGTCTAGCCTTGCCGGTAAGCTTGAGCATGGCAATCATAGCCTAGTTTTTACAAGTGATGTTCTCGCTACACTGAAGTAATCCTTCATTGATTCAGTCCAAACTTCGGCATCAGCTTCAACAAACTTCCATTTTCTGTCAAATTTTGGTGGTTTAATCTATTTGAGAAGAAACTTCTTCTCTTGTGCCTTTATTGGGCTTAGTGCAGAAACAAGACTCTGGTTCTACGCTTGGGGTTGTATTTGGTTTTGCATTAAAAACTTCGTGTTAAGATAACATTTACATATCTCTGCACATCTTGAATCAATGCACAAATTATTTTCATTACTACTATGTGACAAATCAAATAAACATAAACTTTTTATTTATCCATAAAGAAGCAAAAGCCTCGAGTAAAATTATTCAAGAATAGATAGAGATTGGCTGGGATGATTTTCTTTTCAAAAGACACATCAATGTCAGGTTAATAATTCCCTATTGGATTCAACTACAAGGACATAATAGTAATATGGATTGGGAGAATGGATTCTCACGAAGCAACAAGTCATGGGAAGTTTGGGAAGTCCCCTTTGATAGCCATGACGTTCGTTTTGCCCCACTACTTTAATTAGCTGGCAAGACTTTGACGACCTCATCATAGATATAGTGATTTTTTTCTACTTGCCGGCATTTGATGTGTAGGATCAAATTTACACGAGCCTCATGAAAGATGAATAACTTGACGACCTTCAAGTCCTCCAACCATTTTAGCATTTTCAGGTTGTTTTGAAGATAGGTGAGTCGGTTGGCATCTATATAGCAGTATCCCGCACTCCAAGTCCAATGCCTTTCCACATACAATAGTGAGGGGTTGTAGATTCAATTCAGGATCCCCATCATGTTAGATCATCGGTGATAACTTGAAGAGTTCATAGCCTTCTTGAACATGATGTGAAATACAAGGAACCTGCTCCATGCCGCTCGTAAGTCCGGAAGCAGCAACAATCCACAAATGAGTAACATAAAAATATTTTCCTAGTAAAAAACATCTCTTCTCTCTTCACGATTTATTCTTGTCTCAGTTATTTTATTTGTTGGTTGGCTTTGATACCAACTGTAATATGCCTGCCTATCAAATGTGTAAGCACGTTTTAGTGCTCCATTGAGAAAAGAATCTAAGCGTTGTTGCATGGCACTCCCATGGAATATTCCGGGGTTTGTCCCCTAGGGTTTTGCAAGTCCGCCTTGCAACAGAATGTTCACGGCCGTGAACCCACTACGATCAACCTAAAAATTGGGTTTCTAGTTACCGAGGTCTCCTAATAGCATTCTAGCGTCAAATCCTGGACATCCTACTTTATGCAGAGACACCCAACCCAAAGTAGATCCATGCCACACTTGGGTAAAAAGAATGGGAAACGAGAGGAATGCACCGCTCAACCTTTCTGCCCATAAGGCATAGTCCCATTTCGGTCCCCTAAAACAACATGAATTGGGTTTTGACCTAATATTACCTAAAGTCTCATATGACTGTAGAATCTTGTGAGAAACCTCCCAGTCTTCTAGGACCACCCTTCCATAGGATGGACCCGTCGGGGGTTCTGCCCACCTGCTTCCCGCAATAGGCAATCTTTAGTTATCTAATTAGGCCCTATCACATTTATGTGAGACATTTAAAAACAGCTTCCTTAATTAAGCCTTTTAGGAAACATGGTTTGTTTACGTAACTTATAGAAAATAGTTTAAAAAAGTTCTTTGAAAGTAAACTTTATATTATGATCTTAACTGAAATACAAGTCTTATCCAAAAAGGACGGATCCCGCAATCCATTAGGATGCATCTTATTTCTTCCAAGTTTCCGCCCTTGTACTAGTAATAGGGCCTCGAGAATTTATCTCGAGTCATGTAGATCATTTGAGTAGGACCTGGAAGGAAGGAATTTACAGCACAGCTAGAGCCCCTCTGGCATCCAAGCATCCTCCTACATTCAAACTGACCCATGGAGAGACCTCTCATTGCGGGTTCGGTCCACATTCCTGTCACAGTTATTTGGGATCCCCTCGGCTAGGGTTGGCGGCCCGACTGGGGGTAACTAGGCACAATCTCCATGAATTCAATTTGATTCATTATTCAAATTTCTTTTGTGAGATTGGATCATACATTCTTTCCACAGACATTGAATCTAATGTCAGAAGCACAAACAACAATGAAGGCGAGTGCTCAGACATCTACTAAGGTGGAGGCCTCATCTTCAAATGCTTAACATTGCCCTTCGTGGGTCTTTCTTGCCTTGGCATCATTTTACATTCTCTTCTAAGGGATAAAGAGTACCCTCTTTCCAACCTTACTTCTATGTAATAGGGTTGAGCAATTACGCTATAGTTTCAGATGACAACTTCCCTAGGTTACTATCCTTTGGTTCTTATCTTAAGGCCTTGGTCTACGGTTTTGTTTGGTCAATTGATAACCATTTTTCCGCCTTAGAGTTTTTTTCAAGGTTCTTTCCCTTAAGATAGCAGGAACTGGTGTTCGTTCTTCTCGCAAGTCGAGCTCAAACTAAGTCTATTTACCATTCGGAAATAGTTGCGAGCATCGAATGTAACTTGGCAAATAGTCATTCTTCATGTGCATATGACATTCGAACTTTCTTGTGTTAACTTCGAGTTGTATCATATTTTGAAAATGATATACCCAAGAGTGTTTTGGGTCCATCATGGTTGGCTATTGAGTAGGGACCAAAGAGCATATTGACTCTAATAAAAAAATATGGATGTAAAGGCAACTTGTCCTATTTGCTATTAGAACCCTAGTTGAGTCAAATTAAATCTTAGCCTCACTCATCATGTAAGGTTTCATTTACTAGACCAGCCCTTGCAGTTAAGTTTAGCACTTGACATGTGCATCTGAAATCTACTTTTTAGGTGCATTCCCTATTACGTGGTGCAAATGAGACTATTCATGATTCAATGCAAATCTAGATGTAGGTATTCCCTGAGTTGTTGATGCGATGCGAGATCCCCATTCATAAAAATCCCTTCTAGTGCATTTATGCAACTCATAAGGCATGGCCTAATTATTCAAATGCAAGTGTACATGCATTCATTGTAAATGTGAGTTAATTTACTATGATAGTCTACGGATGCAATTGACCTATACGGAGTATTTATGTACCCGGCAATCTATGATGCATTTGCGAAAGTTTGATCCTAATACTTGACGTAATTTTCGCAATAAC
Organism: Lygodium microphyllum; assembly: GCF_053477565.2. Classification (NCBI taxonomy): domain Eukaryota; kingdom Viridiplantae; phylum Streptophyta; class Polypodiopsida; order Schizaeales; family Lygodiaceae; genus Lygodium; species Lygodium microphyllum. The sequence goes on from NC_141150.1 coordinate 30,986,422, forward strand.
CCATAAATGCTTAATCTATTCTTGACAACTCATGGTTATTAAACCCTTTTCAACTACCTTTCGAAATATGCAAGTTACTCGATGCGAGATATGACTTCTTCCTAGTGATGCCGATGCTTAAATATTCGATTTAAATTTCTAGACACGGTAGTAGTACTACCTAGTTTTGGAGTATCAAGTTAGCGTTCATGCTTGATAACCCGTTCGTGTTGATGGTGGCGTCTTTGCCCAATCCTTCTCCCGTAGTCGCAGCTTTTCCAGTTACTTGTGAGAGTTTACGCTTTGGGGCCATTTTGGAGCTGGAAAGCGACCTTCACTACTCTCAGAGGACTGCTTGGTGTCGGAGTTCCCTACACCTTGTCTTGACTTTCATGGTCTCATTGTCAAATAGAGGCAGTCAATGGAGAGGTTACGAGAATTGCAATGGGGAAAGAGGGTGTTCAAGAGGCTTTGTCCAAGCAAGGAATTGTCATTGGGCCTCTTCTATGTCTCTCTCTCTCTCTTCCTCTCTTTCTCTAGGTTCCTCTTCCCTCTCTCTCTCTCTCTCTCTCTCTCTCTCTCTCTCTCTCTCTCTCTCTCTCTCTCTCTCTCTCTCTCTCTCTCTCTCTCTCTCTCTCTCTCTCTCTCTCTCCCCTTCACTACCTCTCCCTCTCCTCCTCTCCTTTTCAAATTGGCAGCAAGAGCGGGGAGAAGAATAATAACTTTGCTAAAAGGAAGGGGGGAAAGATTTGCAAAGGAAGAGGGTAATAGTTAGGGAGAAAAGGTAGAGAGGGATTATCATCCTTCTTGGGGGGGGGGGGGGGGGGGGGAGGGGCGACATTATAGCGGTGAAATATTACATGCACACTCTAGAGCAGTCGCAACCATAGACATCAATCATCACTGAGCTATTGAGTCCAATCAAACCCAACCCCTAGCAGGTCTTAAACCCTCTTACAAATAACATTCGATTCTTACCTTGGCCACAAACTTAGATGAAAATACACGGGATGACTTGGTTGCCTTTGGCATTTGGATGCCACGTTTATCACACTTGCTAAAATCTATGACAGATTAGACCTTGGTCTCTTAGATGAGCCTTTAGCAATGGAGGTAGCACATTGTCTTGCTCATGGGAAGAATCAGAATTTGTATTCATTAAGGCTTCATGAGGAACTAAGAAACTCATAAACACCAAGATTTTCCATGAACAAGCACGTAAGAAACATCTCATTACATCTTATATTAAGGGCATGGTCCTTGTCATCGACCAAGAAATTGTGAAGCTAAAATAGTTGGCTATTTTAATGGCTCCTCTTTCTTGTGACAATGGTATGCTCTCAAACTTCAATGGGAGGAAGAAGGCTACCAAACCATGACCAATGTTGAGCAAAGACGTGAAATTAAGACATCAGAATATGACCCACTTATGTAGCTCCAACCTCCTATAGGATGTTGACCACCATTCGCAACAACCGACCCCTTGAAGAGCACATCATGACTCACCCCACTTAGATTACATGTTGGCCAAGGAGGAGCTAGACATTGCTAGCTGAATAGACTCTGGTGACTTCCTCATGGATGTCCTCACTTACCTCACCCATGTAAGCATCTAACCTGTTGACATGGACCATTATGCTCAAATGGAGCACAAGCCAAACTTCTATGCGCGACTCATGTGAATGTGAAACATAGTGAGCATGCGTTGAATGGTCTCTACCCTTCAACCTCTAATCCTAGGAAGTATTCTTCTCATCTTTAAGGGGGGAGGGTGTGAATGATATAAGGTGTGGAACATAAAAACAAATACTAAAACCTCAATCAACATTCAAAAACATAAAAGAATGTGTAAAAAGCAACTCATGATTGAGTAAAAGTGTTAGAATTTTTTGTGAAATGCATGGACAGTTTAAAGAAAATTTCTATTTCTATATTTAAGCATTTCAATTTTCATAAGCATTTTTTTCCATCTCATTTGCAAAAATTATCTGAAGAATATTTTTGGTGGGCCACCATGGCTTCATGACAACATGCACCTACAATAGCAGGACGAGAAAACTAGCAAGTTTCCATTCTGGAAGAAAGAGCATGCAAAATACGGCCTCTTAATGAAGACAAGGGCCTATAGCAAATTCAAATTTAGGCACATCCTGAATTTGGAAGATATAGCCATGGAGGAGCTAGCCATCAAGCAAATCATGAAGTAGTGTAAGCTACAATAGTATGTGGACAAGGTGTGCCAAGTCGTGGACTATGAGAAGTGCACGAAATTCCTTCAGACTTTCAATAGGAACCGCAGCACCATTACGGTGCATCAAGAGAATGAGACCCACTATATGGGAATCGAGAGCTAAGTCCCGAGTTGGTGCAAAGAGCACTGGGCCTACCCAACAAAGTTGAAAGCCAAAAAGGAATGTGTACAGCATGTTGAGAATGGAGAAAGTGATGGTCCACACCAATGATGGCATCAACTTAGCTGACATCCCTGACCCCAAAGTCCAACTATAGGCCAAAATGGTGCAGGCCTTGTTACCCAGTCAAAGGTATAATACATTGATGAGTAGAATCAATGTGCCAATGCCGGAAAGCATCGTTGTCAAGTCCTTTGATGATGTAAACCTAAATAGATTCATACAGAAGATGATACAAGCATCGGCGAAAGCATTGGCCATAGGTGGAATGTTGAGAAATGTGCAATCACATCCACCATGGCCTCTTTGTAAGGAACAAACAAGGAAAAGAAACACATTGCAAATAAAGCCTTAGACTAGGTCATGTATGCATGGTTTATTAAAACCACAGTTGGTGAATACCATGATCACTTTCCACCTTTCTCCATCTAACAATACCACCTAGTGTAAGCCTATAAAAGGCACTCATACCCACACTCATTTCATCAATCATTATCATTCAGTTGTACTTGCATTATGCTTGGATAATATTGGTTGTTCTTCTTTGTCGTTACTTATGCCTCATCATGATTGTATATTTTCTCATCAGTGATCCTTCTTAGTATGCATTCTCAATATTTTAACATGGTATCAGATCAGTTTCAAGTTAATAAGCCATTAGGCCACTAATTGGGTCATTCCAATTTGAATTTTTGGCTCCCTCCACTTTCCCATGAATCTGTCATCTACGTCCATAGCCACCCACCTTCAGTGGTGGAGGGCTTGAAGCTCTCAGACCAGGCCATTTCAGCTCATTATTTCTTCTGGGATTATGTTCCTCAGATCTAGGTGCAGCTGCCTATCACTTCCAATGACTATATTAACCTCTCGTCACTCTAGCATTGCGCTTTCGCCTGCCTGCTGCCTATTTGCACCTATTTTTCAATCATACGTTGTGCGCAGCCTATGCACTCTACAATGTTGATGTGAATCATAGGACTTTAGAAGCTTACTATATAAGATACCTCCCCATCAAGTCTCTAGTCATATAATCACATGTACGTACTGAAATCAACAAAAAAAACAGTCACCTCCTATAAAACCTAAAGGGCAACCATAGCCATCAAACTTCAAGCTTCTATTTCACTTCATCTTTCTCATCTACCACTCAAGCCATAGTGTTACAACTCAAATATCATTGGATTTGGCATATATTCTCACAACAAAACATTGAGGAGGGAGAGATCTTGGTGATGTTTTTTGGAAGATTGAAGCATAGTCAAGCATAGTGTCTCTTGACACTGATCTAGTATTATGTCATCTAACACAATCAGCTTTGCCTCCTATCAAATTTGAGTTTTTTTTTGGCTACTTTAGCATCAAATCAAGGAGGGGAAGACTCAGACTTGGAAGACCTAGGCTTGAAGATCCCAATTTCAAAGGTCATACTGGTCACCTAGTCACCTAGTATCTCTTGATACTAATCACCTAGCACTTCTTGGCACTTGTGCTCAACTCTTCTACTACTAAAATCTAAAAAATTTGGATTCGATTTGTTTATTGATCTTGCAACCTCAACATGGGCAAGGACTCACTGACAGCTCGATTCAATGGTGTCTGATTCCATACATGGAAAACTAAAATCAAAATTGTCAATTGAGTGTCAAGACCCTAGATCCTAACCTTGTGCAAATAGCGGTAGGTTCAACCATGATGCCGTGCATTGCAGACTACCAAGAAGACTTCCAAACTCGCAACCCTACAATTAGCCTTACCTAGCAAATAGGCTACCAAAATTCTTCAAAAGGGGAGCCCCATTGGCTCTCCCGGAACCCAATGATGCTAAACGAGCCATTCCTAGGATAGACATAAACCGCACAGAAATACCTAGACCACCTCGACCCTATGTAAGCCATCCACCAAGCAACGCTCCAGTCCACAATGTGGAAGAGCCAAACAACGAAGAACCTTAGTGAACCCTTACATCTCGTATGATGAAGAGGGTAATCCAACCCTTATGGATTACAGAACGATACTAGTGGTGTCATTACGTAGAGGTAGAGGTAGAGGTAGAGGTAGAGGTAGAGGTAGAGGTAGAGGTAGAGGTAGAGGTAGAGGTAGAGGTAGAGGTAGAGGTAGAGGTAGAGGTGTAGGAGGGTAGACCCAAGAGCTGTGCTCTCATGTTGGACTTGCGATCACCCCCATGACATATCTCCTCATGCTACCCTGAAAGGGAGCAGGCCAACCACGATAAGGCAAATCTTAGGGTAGAGGTAGAGGTAGAGGTAGAGGTGGAGGTGGAGGTGGAGGTGGAGGTGGAGATGGAGGTGGAGGTGGAGGTGGAGGTGGAGGTGGAGGTGGAGGTGGAGGTGGAGGTGGAGGTGGAGGTGGAGGTGGAGGTAGAGGTAGAGGTAGAGGTGTAGGAGGGCAGACCCAAGAGCTATGATTTCATGTTGGACTTGCAATTACCCCCATGACATATCTCCTCATGCTCCCCTGAAAGGGAGCAGGCCAACTGCGATAAGGCAAATCTTAGGGTAGAGGTAGAGGTAGAGGTAGAGGTGGAGGTGGAGGTGGAGGTGGAGGTGGAGGTGGAGGTGGAGGTAGAGGTAGAGGTGTAGGAGGGCAGACCCAAGAGCTATGATCTCATGTTGGACTTCCGATCACCCCCATGACATATCTCCTCATGCTACCCTGAAAGGGAGCAGGCCAACCGTGATAAGACAAATCTTAGATGTGCGAAGTGTGGAATCACTCATCTCTTTGCTAATTTCCCTAGACAAAAATAGTCCTCTAGTTTGACAATCATACCATTAGTCCCATTGGGATTGTTTGGTGTCGAGACACTCGACGGGAAAGTCATGCCCATCCCATTGCATGTCATGACCTGCATGCAAGTGAAGTAGGCCTCATTGCCAAGGCCTAGCAACTTAAATGCAGCCTTAATCAGAAAAAAAGTCAGTAAACAAAGTAAAAAGAAACTAGATACAAAGGTTACGCTAAAAACGGAGAGTGCCCCAAAGCTACCTATTGGAAAAAAGGTGACAGACGTAAAGGCAGAAATGTTGCCTCCAAAGATGGCTGGAAAGGGAAGTATGAATGTCGAGGAGTACCCCAGCCCAAAGTGCCAACTTGAAGCCATCAAAAATTTGGAGTGGATGAAAGAGTGCCAAGAACAATTAAAAGATGTTGAGTCCATATTGGAAGATAATATCGATGATCTCTCAAGCATAGGCATGCAAGTCTCACCACCACGACCAAAACCGAGAGATGCAACTACACCACAAGCAATGCTACTTAGACAGAGCTCAAATGCTACAGGCCATCGAATCGGTCAAGGCCATTGGCTTGAAAATATAGGGTTTGGAGAAAATCAAGTAGCTAGCAACCTTCTCACCACACTAATGACCACCCCTATGATGCTAAGCCTAGGAGAGCTGGCTAAGTAGCATCCTGACGTTGTGGCAAGAGTTGAAATAGTGGGTTGAAAGTTCGATGGAGCAATCTGACACTGACGTGCACGAACATGATGCAGAGACGCAAATACGGAGTGTGACATTGCACTCAATGCCCAAAGGCACAAAAATTCATGATGTCTTACCGGTCTTAGCTCTTGGAGATACCACAAGAAAGGAAATTGTAGACACGGGGGCAAGAGTTAGTGTGCTTAGCCACGTAGTACTCCAAGCTTGGGATAACCCAGCTATTGAGAATGCTAGGTTTAATGTCACGCTAGCTAACAAAATGAAGGTAAGGCCATTTGGAGTGCTAAAGAACTGACGCTTGAATATCACAAGAGTCCAATTCTCCGTTGACATTATAGTCATAAAGGGGGTGGACTATGGCATCCTACTAGGTTGGCCCTGGATGCACAATGCACAGGTCATAGAGGACTGGGGTAATGGTCAAATCTTCTTAGGCAATAGAACAAAAGCAGTGAAGGTAGAGATGGACACTTGGAAGACAACATCAGTCAACCTAGATGCCATCTCAGCCATGTTGAAGGGTGATGCCCACATTATAAATCTTACGGTTTGTTGACTAAGTATATTCCTTGTCCAAAAGATGAGTGAGATTGGAAGCATGTGCTAGCCAGTATCGATATGCTAAATGGTGAGGAGTACTAGTGGGGGCTACTAAGGTAGTTAGTAAGCCTAGAGATGAACCTTTAGTGCCAGTCTCTACATGGTGGCTAAAAGCTCAAATGAACGGCCAAACCCTATCAAATTCCATATCACTAGCAACAAGTAAGAAATCCTTGAGATCCTAGAGCATCTAACAAACAAGCTAGCAGGCAACCCAGCCACTAATCTTAAACCTCTCCAAGATCTCTTGGACAAACCTAAGTGGCAATGGACCAAAGTGTACGACTTAAACTTGATGTACAATTGGGCGTTAGTCATCAACGAAAAGGAGGAGTCACATCAAGGCTTAGGATATGAAGAGCAATCTGATGAAGATAGCTCTAATGATGAATACAAGAATTGTTGTTCCTTTAATGACCAAAGTGAAGGAGAGATGGACACCATAGAATATGACATAGAGGGAGAAGTGATAGAACAGATACAAGAAAACTCCAAACCAAGCAAGAGGAATGTTTTTGGGATCGAGAAAGGAGCCATGTGCATGGATTGGGGCTGCACATGGTTGGAGCACATAGGAGCGACAGATTACAAGAATCAAGGCCTAATCCAACCAAGTGCCACACCATTATTTAGGATGGATTCACCCTCAAAGCTGTGACCTCCAAGGATAGACTCCCTCTTGTAGTGAAGACACAAAGTTTGATTTTGAGTCAAAAGTAAGCACAGATAGTGATCCCGAAATACCTCAACCTCCTAAGATTGGATGCACCAAAGGGGACCTACCCATTCACCTAAGGCACTGAAAATTGAAGAAGGAAATGACAAAGCAACCCAAGGAACCACATGTTGATGAGAAAAGAAAGCTGTAATACTACCAAAGAGATTCACAAAGTTCAAAAAAGTAATAGGATAGTGATGTTGCTGGGAGCCAAATGCCATGGGCAAGCTAGTGAACGAATAGAAGGACTCGCCAAGGTTAAGGAGGTTAATTTAGCCAAGGAAGGGGAGACACCCCAACCTATCTGTATAGCTGAGGACTTGACTAAGAAAGAGGAAGAAAGTCTCATTGCTCTCTTGGAGAGTATATAGACGTGTTTTCTTGGTCCCTTGATGAGCTAAAAGGGGTAGATCTGAGCGTAGTGACTCACAACATACCCATGACACACCCAATGCAACCCCAATCAAGTAGCAACCATATCCAATGAATCCCAAGCATGCTCATGCAATGAATGAGAAAATTGATAAGATGTTGAGAGTAGGTTTCATTTATGAGATTGAACACACGGACTAGGTCTCACCCATAATGATTTTGCTAAAAAAGAACGGAAAGATCAAAGTGTGTGTCAACTACAAGAAGGTAAATGTTGCTATGAAGAGAGACAATTATCCATTGCCATACATTGAGAACATGCTTGAGAGAGTGGTAGATAAAGAAGCCTACAATTTCCTAGATGGCTTCGGGTGTAAGTGCAACCTGACGACAGGCATAAGAGAGCATTTGTCACTGAGTGCGGTGTCTTTGCCTACATAGTCATGCCCTTTGGGTTGACTAATACACCAGCTACCTTTCAAAGGCTCATATATGACATCTTCAAAGACATACTTAGGAAGGAGTTAGAGGTTTTCATAGATGATTTGTGTGTTCACTCTACATGGAAAGAACACATAGATAAGCTCCGAGCGGTCTTTGAATGATATCAGTTATATCGCCTCTCGTTGAACCCCTTGAAGTGCTAGTTTTGAGTAAAGCACAGATACATCCTAGGGCATGTGGTGTCAAGGAACATCATTGCCAAGGACTTCTCAAAAGTCAGGGTTATTTTCAATCTTCCACCACCTCAAGATAGGCAAATCAGTAGAGCCAAAGCTGAGGCCTACAAACCAAAGCTTCAATGGATATCTAAAAATCAAGGCCTGCCACCTAGGAGTAGACTCCCATGACCTTGCAAGGCTAAGAACCCACACTCCAAACCTAGAAGGCTGAGACAAAACTATCAACATCGATGAACAGTAAAGCTGTGATGGGTATCCAAGCCCTTATTGCAAGCTCAAGGCTATTGCAAGGGTAATACATGGATATGGGTATCTAAAGCCAAGATGGCCAAGGGCACTACTCAAACATCGCCCTCAAGCTTGACCACCTAAAGCATCAAGGTGAATCAGGCACACATGGCATAAGGGACTCAAGCTGCAAAACCCATCGAACCTCAAAAGCCTAGGCCAACAAAACCTAAATCAAGCTATTGAAAAAAACTGCAACCCATTACTCACAAGCTGCCTCATCCTAGTCCCACTTGTGCCCTTACAGCTTTAGAAGCATTTAGTAGCGCGACACCCATAGCTCCAACCAAGCCTGTTGAATAAGAGGCCATGTCACAACCTTAGGAGCAACCTAAGCTGCAACGATCACATGTTAAACTATCTAGTTTGGTCAAACCCCAACCACTGATCTGCCTTAGATGCTCTAGCAGAGATGAATTCTTATATTGGCTGCAACTTAGTGGAGAATACTGGGGATGACTTGGTTGTTTGCCTTAGATGCTTGGATACTACCTTTATGAAACTTGCTAAAAGCTATGACATGCTAGATTTAGGTCTTTTGGACAAACATATAGCAACAGAAGAGTGTACACTCCCTTATTTGTGGGAAGAATTGGAATTTTTATTCGTTAGGGCTTCTAAAGTAGCTGAGGAGCTAATTGCCACCGAGATCTCTAGAGAACACGCACGAAAGCAACGCCTCATTACGTCCTATGGCAAGAGCACTTTCCTTGCCACAGACCGAGAAATCGAGAAGTTAGAACAACTCATTGACATTGACTCCTCTTTCTTGAGGAAATGGTATGCTCTTTGACTTCAATGGGAGCTAAAGGGATACCAAATCATTACTAACACTGAGCAATGACATGCCATCAAAACATTGGAGTATGACCCCACTTATGTAGCTTTGACCTCCTATAGGGTGTTGACTACCATTCGTAACCGACCTAGAAGAGCATCTTCTGACCCACCCATATTTAGATCAAATTCTAACCTCAAATTCTGACTGAGGAGGAGTTACACATTTCCAGTTGAGTAAACTTTGGTGACTTCCTCACGGATGTTCTCACCTATGTCACTCAAGTAGGCATTCATCCTTTCAACATGGACCATTATGCTAATCTAGAATACAATCCAAATTTCTATGCTTGACTCATACAGAAGTAAAGCACCAAGAACACGCATTGAATGTCCTTGACCTCTCAACCTCTAATCCATGTAAGGGGAATGAAACATGCAATGAAAAAATTAAAGTCTCAATCAATGTCCAAAATAGACAAAAACTAGCCTGTGATTGAGGAAAAGTATCATAAAATTTTGGAAATGAATAAAACTACCCGAAGGAAAATTCATTTTTTGTGCTTAAGCAAGTTCTTCTTTCCATAAAAGCATGATCAACTCCTGCTTATCTTCTAGCAAGAAAGTGTCTTAAGATTGCTAATGTTGAGCCATGGTTTCATGATAGGAGCTAAAGATGGCAGCACAACATGATCGTGCCCACCATCTTCCATTCACAGACAAGGAAAGATTGGAGTATGGCCTTTTCCTCAAAATCATGCCTATAACTAGCTCAAGTTCCGAAGTATTTGCAATATTGAAGACGTGTGGCTAAGGAGGAGGCTGCAAAAAGGGTTGTGGAGTAATGCAACCTAGCCAAGTACCTCGAGAATTTTGGATAAGAGCCCGACCACACCAGATGTGTGGAATTTTTAAGGACCTACAACCTTGACAAGGAATGTGGGATGATGACTATGGGGAGGGGAGAAGGAGCTAAGCAAGTGCAAATGTAGCTTAGTAAGGACTTGATGGAGAAGGCGTTGGTCCTAGAATCCAAGGTGACTATGGGGAGGGGAGAAGGAGCTAAGCAAGTGTAGATACAGCTCAATAAGGCCCTGGTGGAGAAGGCGCTGGGCCTAGAATCCAAGGTGGAAAGGAGATAGAAGTGGGACGTTTATGCCATGCTAAACATGAATAAGGAACAAGTGTTAACAAATGATGGCATAAGCATTTAAGAAATCCCTAACCCAAATATCAGAATGTAGGCAAAATCCATCCATTCCCTCTTCTCCAGCCAAAGATACAACTCCCTCATGCATAGAATTAGTGTGCCCATGCCGGAGAGCTTGGCAACTCACTCGTTGGATAAAATTGACTGGAATGTCTACCTGCGAAAAACATCAATCAATCTGCTAAAGCACTATCCCTAGGAAACAAGTAGGCTGGTGGAGAATCCACAGTATCAAAGGAAGCTAAGAAAAATAAACCATCGTCCAAAGTTTCATTCATTGGGTATGGGGAAATTTTGATTGCTCTCATCCAAGAAGCAGTAAAGGAGGCGCAAGATGGAGAGGAAGGAGTTGATGAAACACCTGAAAGATCACCTCCCCATCATGAATGAGAGCATTGAAGTGAGATAACAGTTAGTGAGGAGGAGGGAGAACGAGAAGCCCAGTCCAGCAAAAGAAAACCAAAAAAGCAGAAGAAAAAGACAACACATGAGAAGTAGGAAGAGAGAATGACAAAGAAGGATAAGGAAGAGCTACTAAAAGCGTAGAAAGCCTAAGAAATCCAAAGAAGAGAGAAGAAACAAAGAGAAGGATGAACTACAAAGAATAGCAAAAGAATCAAAAAGGGTAGAGGAGGAAAGAAGATAGAAGACAGAAGAAGAAGACAAAGAGTTGAGGAGGAAGGAAGAAGAGGACTTAGCACAAGTTGTGCATATGTCCATTGAGCAACAATGCATACATGAGGAATTGGTAGCAATACGCCCACACCAAGGCAAGTCAGGATGGGTTCCAGTGGTCAAGTTCCAGAAGAGTTGCCTTTGCCCATTCCAGAATGAAAAGGCAAGGCCGCACTCCACTTGATCCCACCCACCATGCTGCCAACCACCCCAACCATTGTAGCAACACAAGGCACCCCAACTGCAATTGATGCCAGCAACACCTCATGGCATGGATGCAATTCTTAGACAAAGCACATAGCTCAATACCCAACTCTAGTGCAAGGATCCCAATGACAGGAATGAAAAGACCGGTAGTTTTGTGGATGCCAAATCCCAACAGGGGCATGTGACAAAGAGTTGAGGGTACCACCACTACAGGGCCGTAGCCCACTAAGCATGATGAGCATACCAAGGAGATTTACACTCAATTGAAAAGAGAAAAGGAGGAGAAGAAAATTACAATGGAAAAGCTACAAGCTAAAAGAGAAATGTTGACTGCTTTCCAACTAGAAAAGACATACCAAGTGGCCGTGCAACAAAAAGAGATCAAAGAGCTAAAATGAGAGATCAAGGCCAATGAAGATAAGGAGGAACACTAGCAAAAAAGACTAGAAGAAGAGAACCATGAGCTGGTTGGAATGCAAATGGAGTACACGCTCATGGTCAATGGCTATGAAAAATATTCTTGTTAGAAATTTAAAGTGTTTTATGTAGTTACCTTGGTGTTTCTAAACACCACCAATATCAGTGAGAGAATCTACTTGATGTTTTTTATTCTTTCAATAACATTAGTTAATTGTGTTGAAAATTCTTATAAAGTGATTTAAATCCTATTTTGTACTTTATGACTATCTACTATACAAACATACTCAACAAATGTCTCATGTCGTCTGTCACTTATATTGAACAAATCACAATTATCCAAGTTGAAGCAAACTCCTTTAGTCTCTATTTTGAAAGATATGGAAGCAATGCAACTTGTTCATGAGTTAGGATATCACAAACATTTCATAAATGGTAGTGCATCTATCTACAAAAGTTGTATTTTTCCAATATACATGATGCAACAAGAGAGTGACTCTATATGGATTAATTTTGACTTCCATAGTAAATGTATCCCTTACATTAAGGGCTTTTGCATGGCTATGAAATATATACTTGTTAGAAATTTAAAGTGTTTTATATAGTTACCTTGGTGTTTTTAAACGCCACCAATATCAATGAGAGAATCTACTTAATGTTTTTTATTCTTTCAATAACATTAGTTAATTGTGTTGAAATTTCTTATAAAGTGGTTTAAGCCCAATTTTGTGCTTTATGTCTTAGCCAACAAATAATTCTTAATTAATAATAAAATTTATGTCTATTTCTTTGGAAACACAAAGCATTGGTCAATGGTTAAATCTTTAGTCTTAGAAAAATCACAGACTTCTAACTTGGTATATAAATCTTCATTTTATGATATGAAAGTTCATTTAGCTAGTCAAAGTGTGAAGCTAGTTGATTTTGGCCAAAGCTAATATCCATCTTGTCCATATATTGTCAAGATAGATAGAAATTTTGAACAAAAGATATTTAAATATCATGTATATACATACAAAAAATGAAAATGGGGGAGCAATTATTTAACATACATCTATTGGTTTAGACAAAAAAAAGAACCATTACATCATAGGTTATCCAAACTTATTACTATATGGTATTAGATCAAGTTATTAAACCACACCTAGTTAGTGGTGACTCTTTTAAGGTCCTATTTCATAAAACTTATACATGTCACTTTAAATTATGCTATGTCTAAAAGAAAAAACTCATATTATAATATATTCAAATCCATAACATTATAAATTTTGGCCATGATAACATATTTTCATACAATGTTCAAGGCTGTTGTATTCTAAATTCTCTCTCCACTCCATCAAACCTTTGTATTCTTACATTAAACTTGGAAATTTCCTAGGTATATACTAGTTAAGCCTCCTTGATATTTCCACCACCATACAACATCATATTTTGTTAGTATGCTAGAAAAGATAGAGGTGAAATCCAAATCTCCTAATAGCCACATACCTTACATTCACATACCTTATATTCATCATTTAAGCTCTTAAGATGTGTGATCTCATATTTGTAACATACAAAGTGCCCTTTAAAGATACACATAAACATAGTGCTCTCTTTCATTCACAAAAGTAAGACATTAATTAAAAGTGGGACTTGGGAAATTCCCAAAATCTCTAATATGGTATTTTGGAGTCCTAATGCATTAACCTCCTATGGCGTCAAGCTCACTCTTAGCAGGTTTTCTTATTGATCTTGGCAAGTCCGATTAAGCTTGTGTCCTGTATTTGGGAGCACAACCCTTGTTTCATTGCCTTGTGAGCTATTTCCAACTTCCTTTTAAATGCATCAACTACCTCCTCCTCCCTAGAAAGTGTGATGTCCAAGATCGTGTTGAGAAAGGCACATTGTTGGGCCTCTAGACTTGCTTGAGTGGCACATCTACCCTATTTTTTGCCAGTATTCTGCTTCCTTCTGCGAGGGCCAAATGGATCGCCAGGTCTTTCACTTTCTTGTCACACTCGGCCTCCCATTCCTTTGCCTTCTTTTTCATTTCTTCCAAGCCTTCACTTTGCCTTTGTGACAAGGCCACTATCATCGACTCTTACCCCTTCCATTTCTGTGCCATTTCTTCTTTCTCCTTTGTTAGGCACTCAATCTCTCTTTCCAATATCCTTTTTTTTTCTATCTCCCTTTGCACTCTATACTCTACTTCTTCCCTCTCTTTTTGACATTCCTCTTTTTCTTGTGCTCTCTTTGCCTCTAGTGCGGTGAGCTCTTCCATGTCCTCTTGGAGCCTTCTCATCTGCATTTTGAGCTCTGCATATGGTCCTCCATGGACCTAAAATGAGATCATCTCGTTAGTTTTCAACAGACCCAACTAGGTTGGAACATACAAGCCGCATCCTTACTTCGACCCCTAAGAAATCCATTTTGTAAGATTTTGTTTCAACTAAATCCAAGATTTTTCTTCAATCTCTTCAATTTTATTCATAAGAAAATGGGTAAAAGAGTTCCATGGTGTTGATACAAATTGATAAGGATAGATATACTAAGGATAAACCTCAAGCTAATAGAATAGAAAGTGAAAATTTTCACCTTGATCTTGGCACTTGAAAATAGAATATCTTCATTATACAATGTTGTAATATCAAATTTTTAGCAAGCACTAATGGATTAAACAAGGATAATATATTATAACTAAAAAAAAGGAAGAACTTTGATTTCAGGGAGACAAAATATTTATCTAATAATAGATTTAAAATATCTATTATAAAAGTATTAGTGATATTGTGTATCATATCAACTTTAGGACTTATTGAGATGACAAGCTCAACACTTGCGGACATTGATGATAGACCGCCTGGTTTGATGGGTCCACACGTCTACACTTAGCATGTCGGTGGTCATTATGACTCTCACATGGCCACTAACTCATTACTTATTATATTCAGGTTGTTACACCTATTTACAGCTGGCATAGTTATAGTGCCAGTCGACAAGTGTAGTCGGTTATGCATTGTTTGACTTAATAGGCCACTTTCCTTTATGTTGTATCTTATCTATACTTTGTGTATATTGTAAAGTGTGTGGAAGAAGAAGAAGAAACCAGCAAGAAAAATTTTTGGCCTCCATTTCTCTTCTTGTCTCTTGAGTGAGCTTCTCCTTGTGCATTTTGTGTGTGCTCAGTGTAGCATCTTGAGAAAGTCCCCCCACCATGCCATTTTTGACATAGTATCAGAGCCGCACCACTGAGAGAGGCTGATTTCAAAGGTTGAAGTGAAGGAGAAGAAGCAAGGTTTGAGGAAGTAAGCCACAGGTAAGAAGCTCTCCCATCCTTCCACTCTCTCTCTTGGATAGTGCCTATGGAGGCACCGGAAGCAACGTCGAGCAAAAAATCTCATATTGCTGTGAGATTTGGTGTGCAAGAAGAGCACTGTATATTCTATAGATATGCCCTTTAGGGCTCGCCTGCAGTTATTTTGGGCATCTAAGGCTGTTTCAGGCCCCGTTTTAGAGCCGCAAGGTTGCAGACAGTAGTTTCAGGGTATACTATGATTTCGGCTGTATTGACCAAAAGTGGGTGCACGGGTTACAGATTGTGAATCTGTAATTTTTGAGGTATTTGCAAGAAGCAAACATAAGGTTTATCTGTAAACAAGTTGCAGATTACATGTACTGTTGAGAAATCATAGTGAAAAAGGTTGCTTGGTGTATTATTGTGCACATGTTGTGGAAGATTGCAGAAGACTAGCTTGCTGTGCTATATCCTTGTTTGTGATAATGGCAGAGAACAGTGGAACTCCCATTATTGAGAAGCTTGACAAGAAAAACTACCCTTCATGGAATTTTCGTGTGACGAACTTCCTCACTGGAAAGGGCCTTTATGAGTTTGTCTCAGGTGAAGAAAAGGTGCCAGAGCTGGGTATCCCTCCGACTGTAGATGAGTTAAAAGCATGGAAAGAGTGGAATGCGAAAGACAAAAAGGTGATATACTAGCTATCTGCAGTAATTGATCATACTATGCTCGGACATATCAGGAATGTAGAAACTTCACATGCAGCTTGGATGATTTTTGAGAGTATGTTTTCAGTAAATACAAAGGCATGAAATATTCAACTCAAGCAAGAGTTGAATGCCTTGAAGAAAGGGAAAATGTATGTCAATGAGTATGTTTTGAAGGTGAGGAGCATTGCAGATGCCTTAGCAGCGATTGATGCAATGCCAGATAATGATGATTTGGTTTCATCCACTTTGAGTGGCCTTAACAATGAGAAGGCATGGAAATCATTTGTTACTTTAGTATATGTACGGAAGCCATTTCCAGATTTTGATGAGCTGATCTCTCTCATGATTACTGAAGAGATCAATATGTAGGGTGATTCGTCTAAAAGAAATGGTGAGAACAGGTCCAAGCATTTTACTCGAGTTCAGGAAGGGGACGTGGAAGATCCTCTTCGAGAGGCCGTGGTATGGGATATGCTGGCGATAACCAGCAAAACAGGTTCAATCAACAGTTTGGTGAAATGCAGGTTTCTTGAGGCAAAGGAAACTTTAGAGGCAGGGGGAGCTCTAGAGAAAGAGGTGGATGGCAGTTTAGAGATTCTAACAACTTTGGTATTGTGTCTCACTACTGTGGCAAAACAGTTCATATTATAGCCCAATGTTATGCTAAGAAAGATGATATTCGCAGTGGTAAGTTGCAACAAGGAAACTATGCATCGTCTTCACGACAAAATGAATACAAAAATGAACATTTGTTTGTTATGCAGCATATGCTGAATGCTGTTACAGGAAAGGGAACACATGATGATGTTTGGTATGTTGATTCAGGTGCATCCAATCATATGAACAGTCATGCAGAATGGTTTGGAGAGATGCAGGATTTGCAAAATGCAAGTTATGTGCAGACGGGTGATGATTCATGCCACCCAATTTCACACATTGGAAAAGTTCCCTTGTCCTTGTATGATAGTAAGACAAAGATTCTTTCAGATGTATTACATGTGCCATCTATTACAAAGAACTTGGTGTTAATCGGTCAGATGGTAGACCAAGGGTTGCAAGTCAGATTTAATGCAAAGGGCCGCTTTGTAGAAGACTTCAATGACAAGTGCAGGTTGGTTGCAAAGGGAAGTAGAGTTGGACGCATGTTTACTTTGGATGCTGGAATTCCTACTATGAATGCTGCTATGTATGCTAAAGGAAAAGGTGGTGTTGCAGATTTTGAAATTTTGCACAAACGCATTGGACATGCAAATGTATAAAGGCTGAAATTAATGCAATCTAAAGGGTTGGTTAGGTTTACCTACATTTAGAATTGCAGAATTTCATAAGATATGTGAAGCATGTCAGTTTGGTAAGCAAGCAAGACAACCCTTTTCACATGATAGAGATGTAAGCAGAAATATCCTTGATGTTGTGCATACAGATATTTGGGGGCCTACACAAAAGGTATCTCTTGGAGGTAGCTCATACTTTGTCACATTCATTGATGATTGTTCTAGAAAACTATGGGTATATTTTATGAAGGAAAAGAGTGAAGTGTTTGAGCACTTTAGAACTTTCAAGGCTACAGTTGAAAGAGAAACAGGCTTGAAAGTAAAGTGCTTGAGGTTAGATGGAGGGGGAGAGTACATCTTGAATGAGTTCAGTGATTTTCTGAGGTCTCATGGGATAAAGAGACAGTTCACATGCAGGTATACCCCACAACAAAATGGGGTTGCAGAAAAGAAAAACATGCATTTGCAGAAGTTGCACGCGCCTTGATGGCTGAAAAGAATATGCCTAAGCATTTTTTGTCTAAGGCTGTTCATATTGCTGTTTATATTAAGAACAAAACTCCCACAACTGCAGTTCATGGTATGACCCCTGAAGAATGTTTTGCAGGTAAGAAGCCTGATGTCTCACACTTGAAAGTGTTTGGTTGT
This sequence comes from Lygodium microphyllum, assembly GCF_053477565.2. NCBI lineage: Eukaryota > Viridiplantae > Streptophyta > Polypodiopsida > Schizaeales > Lygodiaceae > Lygodium > Lygodium microphyllum. Next base: position 31,004,132 of record NC_141150.1, read on the forward strand.
ATTGCATATGTTCATGTGCTAAATGAGTTGCGGAAGAAACTGGATCCAAAGGTTGAAAAGTGTGTCTTTCATGGATACTCTTTAGAGCAAAAAGAGTATCGTTGTTATAACCTTGTCATATGTAAGTTCAGAGTGAGTAGGGATGTCATCTTTGATGAAATGAGCAGTTGGTATGCATCTAGTGGTGATGCATTGGATGATGATGATGATCATGACACTCATGTATAGGCTGAAACGAAAGAATCATGAACTCTTAGTGGACCAAAGACAGCATCTAGCAATCCTTGGTCTGGGAGACTAACGAGTATCTCTACATCTTCATGTGCATCTAGTAGCACTACAGGTAAAGACAAAGGAAAGAATGAAGTGTTAAATGGCATTGATGCAATTCTTGATGGAGACTCCAAAAATGGCTCAGAGAGTTTGGATGATGAGCTTGGCATTCCTTCAGTGAGGACTCCAGGTGTGTAGAGAGCACGCGTTAATGCAAAGACTCCATTGAGTGATCCAGTGGTACGCAGGTCTAGCAAGGTGAGATACCCTGTTAATAGATTTGGTTTTGAAGGTTATGCAGCTCACCATTATGCTTATATGGTGAAAGTGATTGAGGATGTTAAGCCCACAAGTTTTGAGGAGGTTGTTGGTCATGCTCATTGGGATGTAGCAATGGATGAGGAGATGGCTGCATTAGAGGCCAATAAGACTTGGAATCTAGTATCATTGCCAAAGGGCAAGAAAGCTATTGGATATATGTGGGTTTATAAGATTAAGCACAATGCAAATGGTTCTATTAGTAGGTACAAGGCTAGGCTAGTTGCAAAAGGCTATGCCCAAACATATGGTATAGATTATGAAGAAACCTTCATTCCAATTGCTAGGATGGCAACTGTCAAATGTGTGATTGCTTTGGCAATAGCCAAAGGTTGGAGGATGCAGCAAATGGATGTGAAGAATGCCTTCTTGCATGGTGATTTCCAGGAAGAAGTGTATATGGATCAACCAGCAGGTTATGAAGATTTAGAGCATCCCACGTATATGTGTAGGTTGAAGAAGGCGCTCTATGGGGTCAAGCAAGCACCTAGAGCATGGTCTAACAAGATCAGAGAGTATCTTGTCAATATTGGCTTTTATGTTTCTGATGCTAATCACTCACTTTATGTGAGAAAGGGAGATGCAGGTTTGGTCATCATAGTCAACTATGTGGATGACTTGATTATTATAGGTAATAGTGATAGTGGGATTGCTGAAGTCAAGGACTTTTTGAAGAAGAAGTTTGAGATGAAGGATTTAGGTGAGCTAAGGTACTTCCTTGGCATTGAGGTGATCAAATGTGATGATGGTATATGGATGTCCGAAAGACAGTATGGCTTGGATATGTTGTCCAAGTATGGTATGACAACATGCAAACCACTTTCAGTCCTGTTGGAGCAGAATGTAAAGTTGAGTGCTGATGTTGGGGATGAGATAGAAGACCCTACTATGTTCAAGAGGATAGTGGGGAGTTTGATCTACATGACCATTACAAGGCCAGACTTGAGCTACGCTATTAGTCTTGTGAGTCAGTTTATGCAAGTACCTAGAAAGCCACATTTGGATGCAGTCAGATGCATATTGAGATATGTGAAGTCCACATTACATTATGGACTTTTCTATGAGGTAGGTACAGATGTACATGTATTTGGATTTACAGATGCAGATTGGGCTGGTAGTATGTCTGATAGAAGATCTACTAGCGGATACATGTTGTCTCTTGGTAGTGCAGCAGTTACTTGGAACAGTAAAAAGAAATCTACAGTTGCTTTGTCGAGTACAGAGGCTGAGTATAGAGGTGATGCTGTTGCAGTATGTGAGGTAGTATGGCTACAAAAGTTATTGGTTGATTTAGATGTGCAGGTGGAAGGTCCAGTTGTCATTTATTGTGACAACATGAGCAGTATACAGTTGGCTAGGAACCCTGTGTTCCATGCCAGGACAAAACATATTGAGGTACACTACCACTTTGTGAGAGAGAAGGTATTAGCAGGTGAGATTGACTTGGTGTATGTTAGCACACATGATCAAATAGCTGACATCTTCACGAAGGCATTGGGTGCAGAGAAGCTTCAAAAGTTTCGAAGCTTAGTTGGAGTTGCAGAGATGTAGTTGAGCTTGAGAGGGAGTGTTGAGATGACAATCTCAACACATGCGGACGTTGATGACGGACCGCCTAGTTAGATGGGTCCACCTATTTACAGCTGGCATAGTTATAGCGCCAGTCGACAAGTGTAGTGGGTTATGCATTGTTTGACTTAATAGGGCACTTTCCGTTATGTTGTATCTTATCTATACTTTGTGTATATTGTAAACTGTGTGGAAGAAGAAGAAGAAACCAGCAAGAAAATGCTTTGACCTCCATCTCTCTTCTTGTCTCTTGAGTGAGCTTCTCCTTGTGCATTCTCTGTGTGTTTGGCACAGCATCTTAAGCAAGTCCCCCCACCACGCGATTTTTGACAGGACTAAGAGGATTTTATGTATGCAGGCTGCTTCGGAGAATATGAAGGATACAACTTCTTACTTGATATTAGCTCTTGGGAGTCTTTTTCTCATCATACCCTCAACTATGATTCTTAATAGCACTATCAGGTTTCAATATCCTCAATTGTGATTCTTATTAGAACTATTAGATTTCAATACCTAAATGGTGGCTTGATGTCGTGGGATAATACTACTCATGCTATCATATCCTGGCAAATCTCTTAAGATCTCTTCCCTTGATTTGTAGGAAAAAATAGAAAGGACTTGACTCTATTTCTTTCTCTCAGGAACTCTGATTCGAATGCAAACTGGTTTTATAATTGAAAGCATCACTACAGATGCTTTATCCTTGTATATCTTTTTTAAAATATAATATATCTCAATTTCACCAAAAAATGACCATCAAAATAGTCTTTGTGATTATCGATCTCCTTTACTCTATAGCATTTATGATCTTATTTATTTTTTAAAAATATTTTAAAGAGTTTTATGTGATGTTATACAAAGACCTCTACATTAAATAACATGAACTTTTGACAAGTCAATGGAGTTAGATAAATAAATTATTAGTGGAATCATTCATATAATAATATAAACTATTGATAAATCAATGGAGTTAAATAAATAAGTCATTAGTAGTCAAATTCTTATATAAAACCCATGATAATAGATATAATTATTCAATATCTCTTCAATACTTTTCTATAGCTCAAAATGATAAAATATACTATTTAGTAAAGATGAACTATATTCCATAACTCTTCAAGAAGATACTCTCTCTAAAATAAAAATATTTTAGTGAATTGATAGAATGATTAGTAAATAAATTATTAAAAATATATATTATCTCAAAAATATATAACTATTCATATCTCTTATATATTTTTAAAGCTCTTAAAGAAGATAGAATTTCTATAGCAAATATATACTAATGCAATATCTATTCAAAAAGATAGTCAATTTTGGATCCAAATTATGTAATGATAGGTAGAAAAAAAATTAAAAAATTTGCCTAATATTTTGTAATCTTTAGGATAATGGTCACATGTGACTATCTAATAATGCTATAATCTTTATTTTTAATAAGACTGTATACCTATTTTAAAAATTAAAAAAAATCATAAAAGCATTAATCTCTTAAAAAATTTGGAAGTTTGAGCTCATTTGTTATTTTAAAGTTATTTTTAAGAAAAAAAGGAGAAGAGAATCCTCCTTATATGTTGTAACAGATAAGGGGAGTTGAGTGTGAATGGTCTTGAGAACCCTAACCCCAAAAAAGCACAAAAAAAGATCATCATGATATGACGCGAATAGGGGGGTTGGCAACCCCCCTATTCATGCCATATCTTGACCCAACCCCCCTATTCGTGCCATATCATGATGGTATATTTTTTGGTGGCCTTGAGGGGAAGGGGAAACCCTAACCTTAAAAAAGCATTTAAAAATCACAAAAAAATAGGCCATCATGATATGACACAAATAGGAGGGTTGGGTCATCACGCAACCCCTCCCCTCCCCCCCCTCCCCCCTCGCGCCATATCATGATGGCCTTTTTTGAGATTTCTTTGTGATTTTTTTGAGTTAGGGTTTTCCCTTAAATTCCCTTGAGACCATTCACACTCAGCTCCTCTTATCCTCTATAGCATTAGGAAGATTCACATGCATACACTCTCAACACCCCCTCCCCCCCTACATCAATGCCACATTGGATTACAAAGCATGGCAAGATGCACCCCCTTAATCCACGATAATATGCCTTTATAAATCAAGCTACAATAAAATGCAATATATATTCTTTCTCCTTGGCTTAGAAGTCTTACTTCCTTGAGCAGAAGAGGGTCTAGATTGATTTGTTGGCTGATCAAGTACTTTAGGGGAGATTGGAACCTTGGCAGTTGTCTGCTTTGTCCTTGTCATCATTACTGCCCGAGATAAAATGACAGAAGAGCAATAAAAACTATTCCGTGGTATGGTCGATACAACATGGAGAGGATAAGTTGATACGATACGAGAGCAACAAAGCCAAATCTTCATAGTGTCCTATTCATGTCGTATCATGGAGTAGCTAATACAATGTGAGCGTGGAAAAGCATAACTTTTGGTACTATACTTCTCGCTCTATATCATGGATGACCTAATATGGCACAAGAGTGGCACAACGAAATCTCCATAGGAGTTCTCCTCGCTCCGTATTGTGGAGGAGTAAATATACACATGCAAAGTACAACCCCCCTATAATGTCTTATTTTTTGTAAGACCTTAAACCTATCCAAAAAATTCCCCAAAAAATCCATTGAGTTATTAGGATCTAAAAAAATAGAAAAATTTTAAGAATTTTTGAGCTTGTTTGCCATTTTAAACCAATTTTAAGCCAAAAAAGGCCTAAAATAACAAAAAAATCTCCCAAAAATAGCATATCATGATGTGACATGAATAGGGGGTGTTTGAGGGGTCATCAAACCCCCCCTATTCATGCCACATCATGATATGCTATTTTTAGGTGATTTTTTGTCATTTTTAGGTCCTTTTTTCTTAAAATTTATTTTAAAATAGCAAACGAACTCAAAAAAATCTTTAAATTTTTATTTTTTTTCCATATCCCAATAAAATTTATGGAATTTTTTGAAATTTTTCAATAGTTTTAAGATATCACAAAAAATAAGACATTATAGGGAGGTTGTACTTTGCACATGTATGTTTACTCCTCCACGATACGGAGCGAGGAGGACCCCTACGGAGATATCGTTGTGCCACTCTTGTGCCATATCAGGTTATCCACAATATGGAGTGAGACATATAGTACCAAAGATGATGCTTTGCCATGTTCGAGCCGTATCAACTACTCCACGATACGACACAAATAGGACCTTGCAAAGATTTGGCTTTGGTGCTCTCACATTATATCAACTTATCCTCTCCATGTCGTATCAACCATACCTGCGAATAGCTTTTTATTACTCTTTTCATTTTCTCTCAAGCAGTAGTGATGACAAGGACAAAGCAGACAACTACCAAGGTTCCAATCTCCCCTAGAGTACTTGATCAACCAACAAATCTATCTAGACCCTCTTTTGCTCAAGGAAGTGAGCCTTCCAAGCCAAGGAGAAAGAATAGATCTAGGTTTTACTATATGTAGAAGTATTTTAGTGAGATATATATAGATGTATTTTAGTGAGATATATGTAGAAGTTTTTTATTGAGATCAGGAAGGCCCAGAGAGCTTTACACCATGTCATTCCAAAGACAAATTTTATCAAAGTTATCAAGGATTTTCTGATAGATTTTCAAGAGTGTTGATTTAAACTGGCCTACAAAAGAAATGGTATCTTGCAGCAAATCTTTCTCTTTAGGAGACAGTTGAAGACTTTGTTATTGACTTTATGAATTATGCTTACATTGTTGCTACTCATGCTCATAAGACCACCTTAATAAATATAGATTTTAATATGATTAAAAAAATAAGTTACATGTTCGACAAGGTATTGAGGCCCTTGTCCACTATTGATAAAAAAGCCTTTGAGATCCTTAACGAACCCCAAAATTGTCTAGAAAAGTAAAAGGGCCAAAGATCGAGAATGTGATACATCTATACATTATCAAGAAGAAAAAACACGAGGTCATAGAAACCAAGGATGATGTTTGCAAGAGAAAAATCGATGTGCTTGGCCCTGTTAACTATAAGATAATGGGTGAGGTGTATGGACAAATGGTTATCAATGTTTCTTGCACTTTTGAGGAAGAGGACTATCTTAGCATATCTCTTGAGGACAAGTCCATGCTAGTTGTAAACATGATATTTAATTGTTAGATCATGTATTTTATTATTGCATAAGATAATGCATTTTGACTCTCAAATTTTTAATATATAGAATGATTGTGCTATTGATTGCAAATAACACACCTTTATTTTTGCTATTAGCTTTAGGGCATTGATTGCATCTTTTAGCCAATAAATCTCTAAAATTATATGTATTGTTGATCCATTGTTATCAATGGAATTGTTTTTGAGATCTAGTTTAAACACAGTAATGTCTTTCAAATCTTTTGATTCCATCACAAACTACCATTTTTTTAAAATTACATCAAATACACTCACCAGAGAAATTATCCTCATGAACTCTCTAAGTGGTATCCATGGCCAAGGAAGAATGTGGGTTGAATGGAATACTGCTTGCTTTTTGGTTGATTTTTTATTTTATTAGATTGTCTATTTTAGCTACATGTTTCCATTTGCAATGCTAGCAGGGGTGACTACCTTCTTGGACACCACATATGAGGATATTGTTGATCCTAAAAAATCATATAACTCTCTCTAACAAGAAGTACCATTGAAAAGTCATACATATACTTGTGGAAAGAGAGTGCTTTCAAATGTCTGCAGAACAATAGATTCAAAGATACTCAAGATAGATGGGGTGAATGTAAGTCTCTTTCATATTGTTGGTTTTTTTAGGGACCCTGTTTTAGTTTACCAACTTGTTACATTTGTTTCTCGTAGTGCTAACATTACCCTAACTCCTATATGTGGTGGATAAGAGAGCAATGTATTAAGTTAATTTTGGATAGGGTAATCACACTAGTTGATTCCAACTCTCCTCCACAAAGCCACAAAACATGCATAATATTAAAAACCCTACATCAATAAAAGAACCCACAATTTGATCAGCATAGATAATGTCGGCAAACACCTTATGAATTGCATGGAAGGTTCCACTTAATCTTTCCATAGGTTGCCATTCAGTACTTGTTGACAGAAATATATCTACAACCAAGAATTCATTATTAGTACTTGCCTAGATGAAAAAAATTACATACGTTATCAACTCAAGTCTTATAATGTGTTTGATGTGAAACACACTCGTTTGGAAGCAAGTGCATATTCTTCACGATGTAAATATGTTTTCAGTTTGATAAACCACCCTTCATGTATAATTTTGAAAGAAATGATGCATCCCTTCCAGTGATGTTTAATCAATTTCTTATCAAATCCATTAAGCCTCCAAATTTCCCATCAAACTAATGATGAGAACTAGATCTTCTTCTGTGTGTGTGTGTGTGTGTGGAGAAAGAAAGAAAAAATCAAGAAAATGAAAAAAAAGAATAAAATATCACAAGAAGAAAATCACAAGAGACACAAACAAATCATCTCACCACATGTAGGCCACTGTCACCACACCTAGGGGTCCTCAAGCTAAGTGCATCGGTGACTTCGGTCGACCGGTGTTATGCGAGCGGTGATTGAGAACAAGCCTCACTCACAACCCGATAACGAGACGTTAAGGAGTTCCGGTTGGGGTAATTGACTTTGTTGAATGCACAACATAACTTAAAAAATTCAATCATTCGATCATATACCACAAGCCATACAAAAACAAAACAAAGCCTGTTATAGCTCAAAAAAATATTTAAAACCCGTATGTGGGTAGAGCATCACACAACCACAACACAACAAAAATACCAACAATTCGAAAATAAACCAAGTGATATATATTTTTGTACCTTAACAACCTTGAACCGATGCTCGACGCTTTGACACCCAAAAGCTCCAACTTCCAAATTGGCATGATAAGAGCTCACTTTAGCATGCGACCCTCCACTCTCCTCTCTCACATAATACAATTGTAAGCAAGGGGGAAGGCCCTTAACTCTTCAATGTCCTCTCCTTATATAGTTTTCTATCCACACTCACATACATTAGGCTTTTTGCTTTCAGCTTTTGGCTTTTGCTTTTCTACTGCTTTTCACTATTTTCGTTTTTTTCTGCTTTATGCCTGTTTTCAACTTGTTTAGATCATAACTTCGTCATTTGAACTCCGAATATAGTCGTTTGGATACTCAAAACGATCAGAATGCATCTGGTCGACAATCTAGCGCGGGAAGAATTACGAAAATCCATAAAAAATGCGCAAAAATACCGATATTCGTAAATCACATAATTTTTATCCATCTTTTATCTTGGACGACTTATTCTCTTCCTAGGCCTATTGTTCTTGTAATTGCATACACTTTCACCACACATGTCTTCTTTTCCTTCAAGAAATACTCGTTGACAATGTAAAACGTACGATCTTTCCCTTTGATCCTCGAGTCTTCAAAATAAGCATTCTCTGGATATGAACCTGTTTTTTATGCAATGTGCCCTAGTAGGAATATGGTTTTTTGAAATGAACTCCGTGCCCAATCATTCATGATTTAAGAAAATATGCAATTGATTTATGATATGCAATTAATCAATTCATGCTACACACAAAATAATGTATGCATTGAAGAATTGTGCCTAGCCTATCTAGATGTGATTGTGTGCCATGCAAAATGCAAACAAAATTCCTTATTAATTTAAAATTCCTTATCCTCACCTCTCAACTCTCATAAAGAATATATGAAATACTCCGCTCCACCCATCCAATATCTCACATCACTCTAGAAAATGGTGGTCCTCAAGATATTGACCAGATAAGAACAACCCATCTCATAATTGATGGCGTCCTTCATGACCCTCGAACTCACCCAACCTTCTTACACACTCAACCAGAGGTTCCTAACTTTGTGATGAGCATCCCAAATATTGTGCGTGCAAGAAATGTATGTGCTCAATGACAGGTGCTCTCTCATGTGCGCATCCATCTAAAAGTTACTGCATATAGCTATAGTGGACCTCATGCTATGATAGTGCTCAACGATGGTGCAAAGTGTACATAATCCCAACCCATGGCATGGAAGTATTTGATAAGAACAGGAGACGATCCCCGAGTGTAGTGCATCAACAAGTGTAACGTGAAGTGCTCGTGAATCCATAGTCCCTGTGATATGCAAGAGTCTCGACAAGAAAACATACTTAGCTCCTCAATGTTCAGTAGCTATTGACAAACACAAGCTTCATCCTGTTTAAAAAAATACCAAGCTCGACCAAGGCTATCAAGTTTCAAACAAGTTAAACAAAATGATAGAAAAAAATCCTAAGCTAGACAAACACAAAAAATCCAATTATGAAACAACAAAACAAACTGTCACGCAAACAACTAAGCTAGCAAAAATCAAACCTAACTACAGTTTGACTAGGGCTTTTCAGTTCTCAAAAAAACACTTGACATATTTAGCCCTTCCCCTAGTCTGCAAACATTCATGTACAGCAGTTGTTTTTATAAAATGATGCAACATTTATGAGCCAATAAAAAATCAAATCCAACGATTTATCCACAATCTTCTCAACAAACACAAATGGCACATTTGTCTCAAACGACTCCTTTACAGGTAGACAAAACTCATCCATGAAATTCTCATCAAAATCCTTGAGACAATCCTCTCCATCTAAGGAAAATACATCATCCTCCGAATTCTTCAAATCCCAACTATAATCCAAAATCTTCATATCCCACCCATCCTCCCTAGGAAAAACCATGTTACTTTTAGAGTCTCTAAATAAAGTTTTGACCCTTTCTTTGTTGCCAATTTCAAATTCATCCATTGATTCATCTACAACTTCTCCCAAAGATACTATGTAAGGATCTCCCAACTCAATCTCCAAATCAAACACAACATCAAAAGGAGTCAACTCCGGACTCATAACACCACAAGAATCAACAACATCCACAAATGGGGTCACTCCAAGACACCCAGCCACATTACTCAACTCATCAACAATACAAGACTCCATCGAGTCTTTTACACACAAAGAGTCATAAACACCTTCCATAGTATCCTTACAAGAAACCTCATAAGAAACTGAAGAAACTTTCACATCTACATCATCACAAATAACATCTTCACAATACAACAATTTTGGGTCTAATACCTCAACCAAAGACTCCTCAACTACCAAACCCCCAACTACCTCCTCACAAATACCTTTCAACTCTATTTTCTTGATTTTAAACCTCTCTCTCCTCAAATTATCAATTCTTTTTAAAGCCTTACTCAAATTCTCTCTCACATCCTCATCAATGTCACTCTCAGGATCCTTAAAACCCAAATCAGAATCATCAAAAACAACATCAAAACCTTTAGGAGAACTCAAAGAAACTAAAAGACTATCAAATGAAGTTTTCTCTTCGTCATTGTTGCCTAAACCAACCAAACAATCATTATCACAACTATCAAGGAGTAAGAGATTAGGTCTACTCAAAACCACATCATCAACACCAAAAACAAAAGCCTCTCTAGGGCTACTCAAAACATCATCAACCAACTCACAAGACTCAACTGAGTCAACAACACCAACACCAAAATCACAACATGAGTGAGAACCTAAAACCTCCATACTCTCTTGATTATCAAACTCACAATAAATCTCAACAAACTCATCAGGCAACAAATTCGAACCCTTGACTTCATCTTGAAAACTTACAGTTTCTAAGCCCTCCCCCTCATAGTTTTCCAAAAGACTCAAAAAATCATCCTCTATTCTCTCTTCATCTTTCAAGCAATCAGATCCATCTATAGTATCACCAAGGCAAACAAGCTCACTCTTTAAATTGTCTTTACTCTCCGCAACACTGCCATGACTATAAAAACTTTCATCACACCTTCCCTCATCAGAAATATCAAAACTTTCTTGACTCTTATCCTCTCCCAAAGAACATGAAAACTCTTGGTCCTTAAAACAATATGGTCACTCCTTTTCTTCTTTACAACTTAGATCCATCTCTAGCTCATCTCTATAGTCCTCAAGCTCCAAAGTATCATCAGTCGATCCCTCTTCTGTAGTTAAATCTCTAATCACTCGACTAGAAGTATCCATGGTCAATGGTTATGAATTCACACTCCTAGACTCTTCACTCCAATCAGTTAAACAAGTATTTTTCTCCTCAACCACCCTAGGGAGTTTCTCCTCACATACTTCAATTGATTTCTCACAAGTCAACTCATCTCTCCTAAATAGAGAATATAGTATATCTCTCTCAGGATAGACATAACTAACTCTCTGCTCCTCAAAAACTTTTCTCTCAACTTGCCTTGAACTCAACTTTTCCTTTGGTTCATCAAACCCTAACTCTTTTTTTCTTTTGGTCTTCCTTTCTTGATATTGAGCTATCTTCACTGCTTCCTCAAAAGTCTTAGGGTTTTTTACCTCTAATTTCACTCTCCAATCTTCTAACTTCAACCCATTTACAAAATACATTATCTTCAACATAACTGGGGCTATCTCACCTTCTAACAATGTTAAACTCCATCGATTCCACAATCTTTCAAACTCCCTAGCAAAGTCCTCAACACACTGATCATCTTTTTGAACACAAGTTTCTATTTTTGCCCAAAGCTCACTTTGACTTTCTCTTTTTTTAAACCTAGATAGAAAAGCATTTTTAATAGTCTCATAGTCTAAATTTTGTCTCCTAAATTGCAGGCTTCTCTCAAAGTCAAGCAACCAATTTCGTGCTCCTCCCTGCAATTGATACCTAAGAATCTAGAGTTTATCCTTAGGGTTAGTCACTCTTTCTATCAAACAACATAGCTCTAATTTTTCTAAAAACCTTTCGGGATCTTCAATGTGATTACCATGGAACTCAGGAAAATTATCAACCATTTTCAACAATCACAAGAAATTAAAAAAAACTCACATTCAAAATAACAACAATGTCAATTTTGGCACTTCTCAATGGGGGTACCAAAAAAGAGATGTTATGCGAGAACAAGTCTTGCTCACAAATCGATAACGAGACGTTAAGGAGTGTCGGTTGGGGTAATTGACTTTGTTGAATGCACAACACAACTTAAAAAATTCAATTATTCGATCATATACCACAAGCCACACAAAAACAAAACAAAGCCTCTTATAGCTCAAAAATTTTTTTAAACATGTATGTGGGTAGAGCATTACACAACCACAACACAACAAAAATACCAACAATTCGAAAACAAACCAAGTGATATATATTTTTATACCTTAACAACCTTGAAGCGATGCTCGACGCTTTGACACCCAAAAGCTCAAACTTCCAAATTGGCATGATAAGAGCTCACTCTAGCATGTGACTCTCCACTCTCCTCTCTCACATAATACAATTGTAAGCAAGGGGGAAGGCCCTTAACTCTTCAATGTCCTCTCCTTATATAGTTTTCTATCCACACTCACATACATTAGGCTTTTTGCTTTCAGCTTTTGGCTTTTGCTTTTCTACTGCTTTTCACTATTTTCGTTTTTTTCTGCTTTATGCCTGTTTGCAACTTGTTTGGATCATAACTTCGTCATTTGAACTCCAAATATAGTCGTTCGGATACTCAAAAAGATCAGAACGCATCTGATCGAAAAGCTAGCGCAAGCAGAATTACGAAAATCCATAAAAAATGGGTAAAAATACCAATATTCATAAATCGCATCATTTTTATCCATCTTTTATCTTGGACGACTTATTCTCTTCCTTGGCCTATTGTTCTTGTAATTGCATACACTTTCACCACACATGTCTTCTTTTCCTTCAAGAAATACTCGTTGACGATGTAAAATGTATGATCTTTTCCTTTGATCCTCGAGTCTTTAAAATAAGCATTCTCTGGATATAAACCTATTTTTTATGCAATGTGTCCTAGCAGGAATATGGTTTTTTGAAATGAACTCCGTGCCCAATCATTCATGATTTAAGAAAACATGCAATTGATCTATGATATGCAATTAATCAATCCATGCTACACACAAAATAATGTATGCATTGAAGAATCGTGCCTAGCCTATCTAGATGTGATTGTGCGTCATGCAAAATGCAAACAAAATTTCTTATTAATTTAAAATTCCTTATCCTCACCTCTCAACTCTCATGAAGAAGATATGATATACTCTGCTCCACCCATCTAATATCTCACATCACTCTAGAAAATGTTGGTCTTCAAGATGTTAACCACATAAAAACAACCCATCTCACAATTGACGGCGTCCTTCACGACCCTCGAACTCACCCAACCTCCTTACACACTCAACAAGAGGTTCCTAACTTTGTGATGAGCATCCCAAATATTGTGCGTGCAAGAAATGTGCGTGCTCAATGACAGGTGCTCTCTCATGTGCGCGTCCATCTAAAAGTTACTGCATATAGCTACAGTGGACCTCATGCCGTGCTAGTGCTCAACGATGGTGCAAAGCGTGCATAATCCCAACCCATGGCATGGAAGTATTTGATAAGAACAGGAGACGACCCCCGAGTGTAGTGCATCAACAAGTGTAACGTGAAGTGCTCGTGAACCCATAATCCCTGTGATATGCAAGAGTCTCGACAAGAAAACATACCTAGCTCCTCAATGTTCAGTAGCTATTGACAAACACAAGCTTCATCCTATTTAAAAAAATACCAAGCTCAACCAAGGCTATCAAGTTTCAAACAAATCAAACAAAATGATAGAAAACAATCCTAAGCTAGACAAACACAAAAAATCCAATTATGAAACAACAAAACAAACTGTCACGCAAACAACCAAGCTAGCAAAAATCAATTCCCCGCATCACGCATAGAGTACATCAAGGGCAAGACATACCTAGGGAGGTCACCCTCGCCTATAGTTAGACCTACCTCCCTAAGCCACACTCACCACACCCCCTTAGGCAAGAACTAGTCCCTCAAGTGTGGGACAACACCCAAGCCTACCTATGGTTCGCGACCCGACTCCCAGTTCCACTAACATGAGCATAATGCACTACACAATAAGATACACACAACCCCAGACAATGCACATCCTTTTCTTTATAGGTAACTCCAAACAATGCAAGCCACTAACTTCGGAGGCCCCATCATCATCGCTCACATGACTACTTGTCAAATCACCGAACCTTCATCAGCTCAAACCTGCAAGTGCCATGGGATTGGCACTCATCTAGGAGGGGGTAATGTTACAAGACATGTCACAAACGCGGACCATGTAGCCAAAAAGAAGAAGAGGAAGACCAAGGAAGCCCAAGTCAAAAAGTAAATGAAGAAGCTCATTCTACCCAGGCACAAAAAGTGGAGGAGAATGCAAGCTTGGAAAAAATGTGGGAGAGCACCAAAGATTCTAGCAAGGTGCTCTCAAGGATGAAGGAAAGCATCAAAGATTCTAGCAAAGTGCTCTCAAGGATAAAAGAAAGTACCGAACATTCTAGCAAGGTGCTCTCTCAAGGATGGAGGCTCTCTCAAAGATGAAGGATTCTCTCTCAAGGATGAAGGTGAGCCTTGAAGGGCTCTCACAAGAAAAGCGCAAGAAGGTGCAATGTAATTCATTTTATAAGAGTGTCGGGCTCCCTCCTGTATGCAAGTTGTAAAGTCTAAATGGACATAGGTGAAGGGATAAGATGACTACAAGGTAATAGGGAAAGAGAAACTTGGCAAGATGCTTGAGAGTGGATTCTAAAGACCCTTTTTGAAGCAAAAAAGAGCCCAGGAGACTGTAAAAGAGCTCATTTTCATTCAAAAAAGAAATGATTGTGGATCAATGAGCTGGAATTTTCCTAGATGTAGTTCAATTCCAAGAACCCAACGCAAGTCTTGGTTTGTCAGATCGCAGTCCATTTAACCCCCCATTTAATCCTCACAAGGTTTCATGTTTGAAGCAGTTACATGATTTGAGAGCCAAAAAGTGTGTGGTGAGTGCCAGGTTCATAGATTTTGATGTCACCAAGCTAGCTGTCCATACAATATCCGAGCTCGTTTTTGCCCCCTAAAAGTAAAAAATCCACTTGCCTACAATGTAAATACGTTCAAGGCCTATTTATAAATATCTTAATGTGTGAAATTTTCTTGAATAAAACACAACCCTTTTCTATTCAATCTGTAAAGTAACCCCTTTATATGACACCCTTCTGTATGTAAAAATTGTATAAAAATGGTGTTTTAAAAACCCCTTATTTTGAACTCACATTATGTATACATATATTCATGAGTGACCCCCTTGAGTATAAAAGAGGTGTAAAATTGGTCATAGCACATCTAATCCTAAGAGAGAGATAGATATCTATATATCTTGGATTAATAAATCCATCATCTTTAGTGTATAGAAGATTGTTTTGATAGAAAGCATATTTTTCCCCAACTCATGTATTCATGTTAGCTATGTCCTCCTAGTATCCAATTGAATAAGGCCCCATTTGATTATCCTACCAATCTCTAAGTGGCTCAAATTAAGAGAAGGTGCATCAAGGGAATACTAAATAGGTGGTAGTTTGTCCATGTTAAAACCATGTAACTTAAACCATGCTGATATCTTAGCATGCCAATTGAAGCATCTCCTTGATGAGTAAGCTATAGCAAGGACTCAAAAACCAACTTTGCATATGCTTGTGTTTGGGTAACTCCCATAAGATAAACATGAATGATCAATTTTTTGAAGACCCCTACCGTATTTGCCATAGCCCCTAACTTACCTTTGACAAATTGTATGGGATTAAAGGCCTTACATCTCATCATCCTAGAAATGATAGATAATAAGGATATCTCCATCAATGTCCATCCATCAAATGTGCAGCTTGAAAAATTTTGGTGATCAAGGCTAGGCCCCTATACATGTACTCCATATAATAATGTGGATTTGGACCATGTATCAAATAACCACAGCTTAGTGCAAGGCTCTTGGGACTACACTTGTGAGTGAGCACATCCTTTCTAAGCCAGCCACCAATGTTGTGTATGCTTGTGTTAATATACTCTCCATTGCCTCTCTCATAGAGAATGTGATATTTGTTACTAAGAATCCTAGATTTTTATAAAAGTTCACATAATCCATCTCCTCTTTGTGCATCAATAAACATGTGCCAATATCCTAACCCATTGTGCTATATTAAAGAACACCATAATCTTGATTGACCAACATTTAGTGAAAGCCCACTATCATATGCATATGAATGCATGTATCCCAATGTCTTTATACCCTTTATGGAGAATTTACTATCAACACAATGTCGTTTTCATATAGCAAGAGTGGTATCCAAGTACCCACTAACTAAGATTATATACCCTCCTTGAGAGATATCGTTAGAGATCTCATTAATGTATAGTCCATAGCATTAGGGAGAGAGAACATTCATATTCCACTCCTATAATGCAATGAATAGGTGCTAATAGACCATCATATGTATATAAGCTACCAATATTTCTTTCATATAATGCTAGAATCCCTCACATGAGATCCCTAGACACTCATATATTACTTAGCCTATGTATTAATCTAGGTCCTGGAATTGCATCAAAATTTTTATAGAAATTCATGAAGAAATTATAAATAATCCTCTTTTGAATTCAACCCGTCCTTGTGTTGTGAGGCCCTCGAGCCTTATGCTTAAGAATAGAGGCATATAACTTGGACAATATGTGACCAAACATGATAGTATAGATATGGTAGGATGGCCTAGCCAATACATGACAAAAGATGGTAGCATAAATATAGTAGGATCATTTGCCTTGAGATTAGACATAGTCATGTTAGTGATTTAGCTTTTAAATGCCTTCACACATTTTTCAAAAAACATATATTGCTAGACATCATGCTACCACATATCTAGCATATGTATTAAGTGCTCTACTAGTCATGTTAGTGATTTAGCTTCTAAAAGACTTCACACATTTAAAAAAAAGGATACATTGCTAGACATCATGAGACCATATCTCTAGCATGTGTACTAAGTGCTCTATTAGCAAGCCGTTATGATCTTATGACTTACCTATGTGAACCTTATCAATAGTCTCTCAGACCATGCACTTTATGAAGAAAGTAGATGCTTGTTCCCAAGGCTATGGTGGTTTCAAGAGAGAAGGCCAACTAGTCATTATGTAAGGATTAGTTTCATACAACCCCCATGTACTAGGAGATGTAATGGATGTGACTAGATAATGTTATGTAAAAAGTCACCATGCCTATGTAGAGTCCTCACTTTAGAATAGCTTGTACACATGTCTCTCAAATTGGGCTCGAAAAGATCTCTCATTTCCTCATATGAGACATCTAAAAGGTATCCATACCTTTCTATGAGAAGTGGTTTCTAGTGTTGCTTGTCTCTATAGACAAGCTCTAGTCTCTCAACACCCATTAACATACCAAAATTTTTAAGGTATTAACCTAGAGGAAGCTTTGTGTGTGGCTTGAAAGTGTGGAAAAGATACTTGTACTACTACATATAAAGGCTCACTAAATTGATGTGTGAGCTTACATAAAGGAACCTTGGGATTGTTATCATAGAACAATTTGAACATCTCTTTTGCGAAGCTATTGCCTCTCTCTCTCAATAAATAATATCTCAAGTGTCGATAGGCCATATGAGGAATTTGTCCATGAGTGAACTAGAAGTTCACTCTAAATGGTAATGAATGATTGTTTGCTTCAACCCCAATGGACTATGATGTGTCCATGAGATTCGAAAGATTTGATATGAGCATAAGAAGGGCAACTACATAGTTGATTGCATCGATATTATGTCGATGAGGGTAGTGTGTGAATGCACCTCATAAAGGATATGAGGCTAGGCCATCAAGTATCAATAATCCATGTGATTTACCCATCTCTATAAGCTAGCTTCTATAATCTGGATATCCCCACATCATTGTGAGGTCCACTCCATCCCTAGCTTACGTAGATCATACTCATGTAGCATTCCCTCTTATGCATAAAAGAAAGACACTTGATGGCAAGCTATCCTAACATGGAAGTCCCTTAAAAGGATGACATATCTCTCACACTTGAGAGCTCCCAAATGTCCTCACCTAGAACAATATATGGTGATTGTCCTTCATGCGTCATATCCCAACATTTAGAGGGAAGTATAGTATAGAATTATAAGTTGCATTCCTCTCTAAAACTCTCATTCACATATACTTAGCTTGTTTATCTCTAAGAAAGACTTGGATCAAGTGGTAAAACTTATTCCTAAACAAACTACCATGTTGTTTGATCCATGGCTTGATACTTAGTACATGTCTCTTCTATATGTCGATTGCCATATGTATCTTGTCACATATGGAAGTGTGTGGGACCTTAGATGTCTGCACATAAAAGTATAATGCCTTTCTTTGAATACCTATTTTGTTGTATGAACATCATATTCTTCTTACAATTTTGGATTGCCACTTTAAGGTTGGTTCCATAGGTCTAAAATCGTTATTATCATGCTTCTCTATGATGAAAAAACTTCCTTCTTTGTAGAAAGCTAGCTTATCTCTTGCCTAGCTACCTTCATTCTTGGCATGTACTCCCTCATGTGAGCTAGCTGAGTTAGTGTCATGACACAGGAATACACTTTTTCCCTTACTCTTCTCTTGGGCAAGTGGAAGATGAGGGCATGCTCTTTCAAGATCTCCCTTACTTTACTCTAGTTATCTGCTTTCTTTCCTCCAAGTTGATGCGTGAAAAGTCTCCTTGATGTCCAACTTTACATACAAGTCCTTAGTAAATGAGGGGCCAATACATAGTTCATTGCATTGTTGCTATACACTCATAAATATATAGCAAAGATTCCAACTTGCATTTTTAGAAACTATGATGCCTATCAAATACATATATTAATGATGGTCATCACATCAACATGTTAGTGCATTAAGAGATAAAAAATGCAAGATTTATGCAACCCCCCAAGTCCATGTTAAAGTGACTACTCAATAACATCTATAAACATCAATTAAAATTAAAGGGCAATGTAAGAGCTAAATATTATGTATACATATTTATTGTCTAAACATGTTATACTTAGTGCCTTGAATTGCACTAGCAATGAAGCTCCAAAGGTCTCCCTCTCTCTAACTTGGAAAATCTAAAGATGTTTTCAAATTGCATGTGTTGTACATATAGATAGTTGTTCTTATTGATTTGAGATGATTAAATCTGTGGGTAGAGAAATTTACGTTCGAGAAATGCAAAAGCATCATATATAACCATATAATTATCATATAGTGCCAAAGAAGAGCAATACTAGAAAACTATTTTAGTTATTTTTTTCTCCCAATTTTGAATGAATGCACATACTTACATGCGAAAGAGGGTAGAAATATGGATATGTATGTGATATACAATCACACTGTTAGGCTGATCTAACCCCATTGACATGAAGGGACTTCCATTTACAAAGCCAAGCCGATGTGTTCTTTTTCTTTCCATCTAGAAAGCCAATTCCATAGCAATTTTCTACAAGAATAACAACTCGAGAGGAGTCCATCTATGCAATTGAGGCATGCTAGTCGCACGACGTTACACGAGCTGGGACCTCGAGGTTAGGATGACTCAACTAATGTGTGACTTTGGTTAGAGGTCGGTAGGCAAAGTCGCGAATTACGAAACTTTGGTAGGGAGGAGGCTCGAGAGGGAGCGGGCGAGGTTGGCTGCGATGGCTGCCTTCACTTGGCCTCTTCTCGGGAGGGGCCGACCATGTCCCATCGTATCAGTAGTGCTAGAAGAAGAAGAAGAAGAAGAAGAAGAAGAAGAAGAGGAAGGCAAGGTTTCATGGTTGCTCAAGCCCATGTCCATACGGAGGCGTAGTCTTTTGTACTCCTTAATCGATTGTAGAGAGAGAGAGAGGATAGACTCGTGTTGCTATTAGCTATTAGCTATGCCCTGCTTGGCTCTGCCAGTCCTCGAGATGCTTAAATATTTATCCTACATGGTTCTTTCTTCTTTACTAAGGTTCTTTCCAACCTCATTGATCAGCCCACCATACCGCCAACCTGATATCCTGATTGATCAGCCCACCACATCACAACCTATAATGCTATCTGCAAATATCCTTTCGTAACACCACTACTACCTACTAGTCGGATAGCCCCCCCCCCCCCAGTGGATGCAAGCGCAGCCCACCATCCATCCCCAAATCTACCGTATCTTACACAATTACACTTCCCATAAACTAAAGCAAAGGTCAAAACTTTTAACGATTCTTTATTAACTTAAATACAATCTATGGTGGAATCTCGTCATCATGGGTTTTTTCTAGCGCCTATCATTTGAAGTAGTAAATGTTGGATGAGTTATCATTTAAGAGATTTTAACCTCCTTGGGAAGTTACAAGTGGGCCAAATGGGGATGCACATGATCTTGGCAAGCTTTCCAAAACCTCTCGCAAATGATTATCTCCACAAAGCAAAGACAAAGGCTTTTTATGCATATGGAATGGTGGCTATATTTTTCCTCTGATTCGAACACATCTTTTCCTTGTGAGTTGTAAAGACCAACAATCGATCTCAAGTTCACATTTTTGTTCCCAAGGAATGAATATTTCTTGGGAGATATGTTGTCCTTTTTTATAGCAAGAGATCCTATTCCATCAGCAAATTATAAGCAAACCATGGTCTTGAAGTAAAAGCTTAATATATAATATGGTAAAGCAATGTGAAAAACATAGCGTTAAAATAAAGACTTATATTGTTACAAGGGTAGGGCCTAATTACTTTAGCGGATACTTTGAAGTTTAGCATTTAAGTGAATAGACATGCCCTAGGAAATGAGTTTCTTGTTTCTTTAGAAAGTTAGAACTTGAATTACATTGTTTAGGTAAATTGAAGTTTTGTATGCAAACTTTGACTATCAAAGGAAAAAATTACTTCTGACAAGTAGGGATAGTACATTCACTTCCTCTTGAACAAACTCAAGATTTCAAAATCTCATTAATGGCTCACTGTAGCAAATTTTCAAATAAATCTTTAAGGTTGCATGAAGCCTTAGTGAGTCAATCATTTTGTGGAACAATTTGAATAAGTCTGTGAGTCTAACAAGCTCATTGGTGATGCAAAGTAAGAACAATGATTTAGACTATGCTTAGGTGAAAAGGGAAGAACCTAGTTCACATGGCTTGATGCCACTGAAGAATCCTCATTCCTTGCACTCAAGGATCTCTTTGTAAAGTGATTCATAGAAGTTGGTATAGGGACAACCTTCTTATATGACTCATGAGCATATAGAGATAGGAAGAGGAGAGTATGAGATATTGTCTCCAAAGTGAGGGTTTCTTTTACTTTCAATCGAATAGAGAGACCAACTACCAAGGTAGCCACCAAAGCTTTCGTCAATGGAATCTAGAATGAAAATCTTTACAAATATGAATAATGTACTAGATAAAGCCATCAAGATCAAGATTGATGATCCATGTAGAGAGAGAATGCAGCCTACTATGAAGCCCCTAAAACACTCCGTGACCCTAATGTAAACTTTAACAATTAAAATTTAATCGAGGAATTTCCTACTGAAGACAACCTCAACTAGCCTTACCAAGCAACTCAAAGACAAGCAACCCCTAGAGTTGAAATCAATCCCTTAGGAATCCATAGATATTTGAGATCAATTATCACCTATGCACCTAATGATGCTCCTATACATGATGTCGAAGAACTCGTGTAAGACAAGAGTACACTAATCTTTTTGTCTACTATGACAAAGAATTCCAACCTATCCTCATGGACTATTTCCTGGTACCGATCATGATATTGGGATGTAGAAGAGGGTGAGGAATGACCCATAAGGAATGAGCCAAACTCAAGAAGCCATAGCTTGTTGGAAATGTGGATAACTACGTCATGTTCATGGTGTCCTTAGAAGCAATAACCACCCAAGAAGAACAAGCTTAACCAATGGTATATTGAGTGTTGTGCAAAATCACTCACATGTATTAAGATTATCTTGAATGCAAAGCATCCATGGCTATGAAGCTTAATATCTTAATTCAGAGGAAGGTAAATGGCACAAATATCGACCTTGAATAGAAAGAAATAATACAACCCACCTATCTTATGGTCAAATTGATTGCAAAGTGAGAGCACATTATTGAAGTTCTCATCAATGAAGGAGTGGATTATAAATCCTATACTATGATGCATGGATTGAAATTGAAGAATCCGAGATTGTGCTGACCAACAAAGCTATCAAAACTTATAGAGGATCCCTATATTCCCTTAAAGAAAAATGAGAAATCTTGATGTCTGTAGATTTGAAAGCATACCCATCATGTTTTATGTGTACTTTTAAACTTGAAAAGATATGGGAAAGGAAGTTGTATCAAAATAACTTACAAACATACCACCAGATGTGACTTAGACTATGAAAGCACACTAGATATACTTGAGCCTACCAAGCATTAATATTATCCTTATCAGTTCTTAAGGGAAGGGCAGAAAACCTACCAATTCTCTCTTTTGCCTTGGTATTTACTAAATTTTTCTATTGTTTTCGCATTTTTGGGCATAATTTCATCAATTGTGCAACTTTGATGTCTACTTTTTGACCCATTATGTCTCTCCTTATGTCGTAGTCATTGTCATCCAGAGGAATGTTGGTCACATGGTAGTGTTTGCTAGGTGTCTTAGGTTTTTCACTCTTGTTCTCTTCTTTTGTTCCTTTCCTTGTCTTCTTCTTGCATTCCTCATCTTATCTACTTGATCTGGGTACCTCCTATGGTATTCCTTCTTCTTTATATTGTATGTATCACAAGAACCATTTCGTCTTCCTCACCCTTGTTCTCAGTTAAAATGCAATTTATCACTTGTTTCCCTTTCTCTTCTTTTGTCAATATTATCCCTTGTGAGGTTGAGGGTTCTCTAATTTCTATCCCATAATCATTTTCTTGATTTGGAAGGTCTCGAGGTGATTGATACATGTCACACCTTGGTCAGGTAGATGTGGGTAGTGAGGACTAAAATGCCCTTCCTCTCCATAGGAATAATACACAATTGGTTTCCTAAAGTATCTTATTCTATTTTGACCTCTTCTTCCTCCTTGATTACCTTGATTCATATATTCAATTTGATCTCCATTGGCTCATCCCCAAGATACAGTTTTTTGAATAATTTCAATTGCATGTCTTGAAGTTTCCCTGATAATTGATTGACATCTCTTGGAGCTACTTGATTTCTTTGATTTGGTAGGATCATTTTGCATGTTTTGATCCCAAATTCTCTCCCTAGCTTTAACTTGATGACTCCCTTCTCTTGGTCTCCCTTGTGTCCTCATCTCTTTCATCTTTTATATCTTTCTCTCTTTGTAGACAACAATCTTCATCACTACTTCAAAGATGCCTACATCTTTTATCTCCAACTTTGTTCTCAAATATAGGAACAACAACGATGCCTTCAATATCATGGGACCATCTAAAATTTAAAGATAAACTCAAAAAAATATTGATGGTATTCATGTTGCCTTGGAATGCTTGAAAAAAGAAACAAAAACTCAAACAAAATATCTTTATGGCATTGTTTGACTTATGAAAACCCCCTCGATAGCAACATTAGTAAGTTGTGGCTAGAGCTAAAAGGTTCAAAACATGATTCATACAAGACAAGATGATATATGGATGCCATTGTCAAGCGAATGTGTCTTATCCTTTGGGTTTGTGCTAACAAGACAAATAAAGTGGCATTTGAGAAGGAATGTCACGAGTCATTCATATGTTTCTCAAAGAAAGTGCCCATCATGCAAAAGGATGTTACGACTTTGATAATATCTATTTCTTGGTTCAATGCTTTAGTAACACAAATAAGTAGAATTCTCTTTTCTACTTTTGGTGCAAAGTAAACTTATTTGCACATACATTTGTAAAGTTTTTGGCATACTACTTGAACCTTTGAGTTTCTTTCTAAGTGCAATTTGTTTGGGACCCCTCATTACTTCCACAATTCCTAGTGCTAATATTCTGTTTTCCTTTAGTATATGCTTTTGATATCCTTAATTTGCTTTGATATTATACACACACTCATTTGTACTATGTAAGAATACAATGCACATGTGTTATTCTATTGTGTCATTTTCACTTATGTACTAATCTTTGTCTTTTTGGTTTTGTACACGATGCACTCATTTATTTTTTAGGAACATAGAATGCATTGAATTTGATTTTCTAGTCTAACATTGCTTGCTCTTTGATGTCTCTTCAAAATATTTTGGGACCTTGTTCTTTTTCATGTTGTAAATATCTACCCTACGTACAAATTTTATCTTGCTTTGATAGCATAATTATGATTGTTTGAATGTCTCACACCACTTTCATCGGATCCCACCATACACTAGATCCTTGCTTGAGTTGTTGAGTGCCTCTCAACATTGCCATATTTAGATACTTTCACACATGCTATTGTGGAGATCCAATATGGGACATATGTTCAGTGTTTCCATGTTTTGGGCCCCGAATGCATTTTCGATCCAAAGATCACATTCTTTGAGGATCTCTTACTATTGGGATCATCACAACTTTTTTGATCTCTTGTGCTTGGTTAGAGTGCGTCAATTGCACTTGGATTAGATAGTGTCCTCTTGTGGAGCATAGGTTTGTGTACCAACTTCTAACTTTAGTGAGTGTCATTTGCATAGTTCTTATGTTTTGCTACTCTTTCTAGACATGTCTCTTACTAAACTTGTGTCTTTTAGTTGCAAGAAATTTTGTGAAGACCAATGGCACCTCTATTAATTGTTCCAGATATTTATATAAGAGATTTTTTAATTCTCTAATGCATACTATCCTAGAGGCACCAATGTTTTGAGATAAAATTTGATTGTGAAAAAGGAAACTTTTTTAAAAATTATCTCAATGCTTTGTACATCTATATTGTTGCTTTTCCTTTTCTAATTTGTTTCACTATGCTTTGCACAATGGTGCTTTATTTTATCATTCATATATTGACGATTACAATTCAATTATGTTTAGTTTTTTATACTTCTTTGCCATTCCTAAGAATTCAAAGAATATATTGTATTTATGTTCTTTTCTCTATATTTTATTACGAGCCCTTTAAAATCAATATTCTACTCGGTCTACAAAATATCATTTCTAGTATAGATTGCAATTTTTTGGATAATAATTACTTGGGGAAGTTACTATATGTATATCCTCTACATATGTGCGTTCAAGGCCTATTTATGGATATCCTTATCTGTGAATTTTTCTTGAATAAAACATAACCCTTTCCTATTCAATTTGTGAATAAGGCCTTTATATTACACCCTTTTGTACGTAAAAAATGTATAAAAATGGTATTTTTTAAATACCTTATTTTGAACCCACGTAATGCACACATATATTCATGAGTTACTTAATCGAGGATAATAAAGCCTTAAAAATACAAGGAATTTTACAATTTCCCTTTTGCACACTATGTGAAGTCAACAATGAGAGTCAGTATGCTGCATACTAATTGGTGCAACATTTGAAAGTCATTCAATAATAACCATAGAAAAGGAAATTGTATTGGTTCACATAAACTCCTTTGATATCTCTTTTTTTACATTCAATCTTTGAAGAACAATAAGCTTTCATTGCACTTATGTGAGTTACATAGATACACTGAACTTATCCAAGTTACATAGATACATTGAATGTAAAAAGAGATATGTTGTTAATTTTTGTGTGCATGATTAATTGAACGCTTGTATATGAAAGATCTCAATGAATATTCTCGTCATATCAATGGGAACTTTCACTTTAGCTATGAAGCGTATCATTAATTGTGCGTAGAGCATACCGTTAATTGCATGCTCTACTTTTGTGAGCAAACGGAAGCGCACATCCGATTCCCTTTGCTAACAAAAGAACAAGCGAATGAGGTGAAGTCTCATGAGCTTTGCAATTTTGCAAAATTGTGTAATGTGCAATTAGCAAGCCTCTTATGTTTGACAACACTGTGAGAGGATGCTAGCTAGTAAGCATTGAAAGGATTGTTGGAAGGGGGTCCTCCATAACTTGAATAACTTGCAATAAAGTTAGGTACTCATTAAACTTCCCTAGAGGATACTTAATGTAAAATAGTATATTAAAAATGATTAAAAGTGCAGAACACAAAGTTATTCCATGCTAAAAACTTATGAAACAATTGATGTTATACCTACATAAAAAGCATCGGTATGGGCAGTTCCAATTGTGCTTATTATTGTTGATAGTATTTGGTGAAAGTACATTTTAATACTTTTAAAAGATTCTTGGTTCAGATATATTTTTATGGCCCTTCCAACCATTGAAAGTATTTTTTTAAAAAGTACTGCCAAAACGTAAGCATTAATTTTGAGCACCAAAAATACTTCACATCTCAAGAATATGAAGGTAGGAGGATTTTAACTACTTGCATGTGGCCATGATATAGAACATGTCTTGATTCACTTCAGGAGCATTGCAAATAGCAACTGTTCTTGAATATCCTTGTTCCAAGAGACTACCTACAATTGCACTTTGGGGAAGTTACTATATGTATATCCTCTACATTACATGTGCATTCAAGGCTTATTTATAAATATCCTTATCTATAATTTTTTTTGAATAAAATGTAACCTTTTTCTATTCAATCTATAAATAATCCCATTATATTACACCCTTTTGCATGTTTAAAAAATGTATTAAAATAATATTTTAAAAATACATTTTTTTGAACCCACGTGATGCACACACATATATTCATGAGTAGCTTACTCGAGAATTGTACTGATACATTTGACTTTTTATGTGGATTGGCAAAACACTTTTAGTATTAATTGAAATTTCATTTGAAGTGCCGCATGAACAAAACAAACATCACAACTTTCTATTATCAATTAGACGTTTTCAATTCTTTGTGACAATATCTCGATTTATTGCCCTTCTTTTAAAGCTCAAGATACATGTAAGATTCGTAGAGACACATGTAAGATCTTATGTTAGTAACACTATATTAGATCAATGAGTCAAAACCTTAGTCTCCATTTTAAGTATATTCGTCATCATTTTAAGGTCTTCTGATCAGAGATAAGTACTCTTAATGCTTTGAGATGGTTAAAACTCTAGGTCTAGGTAGCATAAAATTATGGTGGAGAAATGCAAAAGCATCGTATTACATAACAAGTAGAAGTATCATATGCTGCCAATGTGGAGCGATACCAGAAAACAATGCTGGTTTCTTCCACGTTTTAATGAATCCGTATATTAACATGAGAAAGAGGTCAGAGATATGGAGAGAGAGAGAGAGAGAGAGAGAGAGAGAGAGGAAGAGAGATTGACACGCAGAAGAAAGAATCGGCCATCCCTTATGTATCTTGAACGTTGCTAGGTTGATCCGATCTCATTGACTGCATGGACGGGCTGATCCCGTTTATAAGAGAGCCAAGCCTGATTCTTTTCGATCCACAGAGCCAATTCTATAGTGGGTGTACTCAATCTCTACAAGAATAACAACTCGAGAGGAGTCCACGATCTATCGAGCGGAGCAACTGAGGCATGCTAGTGCCGCTGGGGTTAGTGGTAGGGAGGAGGCTCGAGAGGGAGCGGGCGAGGTTGGCTGCGATGGCTGCCTTCACTTGACCTCTTCTGGGGGGGGGCCGTCGATAATCACCCATCGCATCAGTAGCGCTAGAAGCAGAAGAAGAGGAAGAAGGAGAGGAAGGCAAGGTTTGATCATGGTCGCTCAGGCCCATGTCTAGACGGCGGCGCAGTCTCTTGTACTCCTTAATTGATAGTTGAGAGAGAGAGAGAGAGAGAGAGGTCAACTGGTGTTGCTATTAGCTATCAGCTATGCCCTGCCTGGCTCTGCCAGTGCGTGAGATGCTTAAATATTCACCCTACGTGGTTTTTCCTTCTCTACTAAGCTTCTTTCCAGCTTCATTGATCAGCGCCCCACCATACCGCCAACCTATCCGATCTGCGCATGTCCTTCCGTAACATCACTACTACCTACTAATGGGATATTGCGAGCGCAGCCCACCACCCATCCCCTTGTCATCCCAGAATCTACCATATCCTTGCTCCGCTACGGTTCCCGTAAACTAAAGCAGCGGTCAAAAACTTTAAACGATCCTTTATGGGCTTGAAAACAATCTATGGTGGAATCTATTCCTCATGCAAGTAGTCAGTGGTGGACGAGTTATCATTTGGGAGTTTTTTTAACCCTCCTTGGGACGTTGCAACTGGACCCAATGAAGATGCACGTCATCTTGGTAAGCTTACCACAACCTCTTGTACATTATTAGCTCCACAAATCATTTTTATGTACATTGTAATGTTAGCTATATTTTCCCCTTGATTTATACACCCCTTGTGAGTTGTAAAGGTGAATGATCGATCTCAAGCTCACCTTTCTGTTCCCCAAGAATGGATGAACTATTCTCCTACATGTCAATAGTGGCTTATTTTTGCTCAATATTCAAGTGGAAGATCACTTTCCAAATTCATTAAGAAGGTCTTGTTTTGGGAGATATGTTGTCCTTTTTTGTAGCAAGAGATTCTATTCCATCAAGAAATTACTAGCACACCATGCTCTTGTAGGGAAAGTTTAATATTTGATATGTTGTAGGAATGTGAAGAACATGACCTTAAAAAATGAGGACTTCACGGTTACAATTGTTCTCCAAAGTGATATATATTAAACCCATTTTATCAATAGTTTGCTAGGAAACCATTTTACTTGAAGCTTAGTGACCTTTATGTTTAAGGCATGAATCTCATGCAAAGCATGCACAATTCATTGGATAGGAGCAAACAAACAAATGGCTAAAGAAAAGGAATGGTCAATGTAAGATGTAAAATTTTGGTACTTCTGTGAATATAATGATCTGTTGTATATCATTACATAGTGATTGTTGTTGACTTCCTAACCTTAGGTTGCTCCACAAGTGGGCTATAAAATATACAAAACTAGGGATCCCAGCATGAAAAACAAAAGGACTAGCTACATGGTATTTAACTTTTATTTTCAGGTCAAATTTAATTGTATTTAGTCAATGATTTTTGCCTACATGCATGATAGAAAATAATTGTGAAGATGGATATGTGGAAGTTGTCATGAAGCGCGTGGTGGGGGACTTGCTTGAGCTTTTGCACAAAACACACACCATATACACAAGAGGAAGCTCTATTGAGAATACAAGAAGAGAGATGGAAGCCGCAACAATTTCTTGCTAGTTTCTTCTTCTTCTTCTTCTTCTTTTACACACAATCCAATGTACAGAAAGCATAGATAAGATCCAACATAGAAGAAAGTAGCCTACTAAGTCAAATAGTGCATAACTCATTATACTAATTGACTGGCGCTATAACTATGCTAGTTGTAGTTAGGTGCAACAAACCAAATATAATAAGTGATAAGTTAGTGGCCCTGTGAAGATCATAATGACCGCCAACGTGATAAGTGTAGACGTGCAGACCCATGTAACTATGATAAGTTAGTGGACATGTGAAGATCATAATGACCACCAATGTGCTAATTGTACGTGCAAACCCATCTAACTAGGCATTCCATTATTAGTGTCCACACATATTGAGTTTGCTATCTCAACACTCCCCTTCAAGCTCAACTTAATCTCTCCAACGCCAAGTAAGCTTTGAAATTTTCAAAGCTTCTTTCAACCCAATCCCTTTGTGAAAATGCCAACTATCTGATCATGGGAGGATCTACCATTTCCCCTTCCTAAACTTGAGTAAAATGCTTGAACTTGTTTACCACTTCTTTCACATGATTCACCTTACATGTTGATCTCTTTAGTGATCATGAAATAGACTAACTCATCAAAATCTAGAAATAGCTTCCGTACATATATAAAAGTAATAAAATAATTTCAAGCCTTTTCATTATTAAGACTACCCGAAGTAGATGATACCAAATTATCATCATCAAGCATTGCATCAATCACTGTCAAAGCATCTGCAATACTTCTCCATATTCAAAATATACTTATTGACATACATTTTTTCTTTCTTCAAAGTATTCATCCCTTGCTTGAGTTGAATCTTCCATGCCTTTGTATTCATAGAAAACATATTTTTAAATGTGGCCTATACTACATATGAACTTTTTTACATTTTTGATATACCCCAGCATAGTATTATCAATGACTACGAATAGCCAATACATCACCTTTATATCTTTTACATTTCATTCTTTCCACACCTTTAATTCATCCGTAGTGGCAAGGTCACTTAGCTCTGGCTCCTTTTCTTTACTTGAAACAAACTCGAAGAAGTCTTTTTTAATAAAGAAGTTTGTCACATGGAACTTCCATGATGGAGAGTTGTTTTTATCTAGCTTTTCAATAATGGGGATTTCATTATTCTTTGCCATTGTCATAAAATTGATATAAAATAGTAAGCAAGTCTTTTGTAACCTTTCACAACAAGTATATAGCAATATACCGAGTAGTCTTTCTCATTGACTACTTAACAATACATGTAATCTATAACTTGTTTGCAAATAGAACAAACACCTCGGAACTTAAAGATTTGAAATCTATAACATGTACACCCACTTTTGGTCCACACAACCGAAATCATAGTATACCTTCAAACTGCCATCAGCAACCTTGTGGGTCTCCAATCAAGCTTGAAATAGCCTCAGATGGCCAAAAAAATAGAATATATAATAATCTCCTCACACATTAAATCTTAGAGTATTCTGAGATTTTCGCTCTACCTTGCTTCTAGTGCCTCCATAGGTACTATCCAAGATAAAGAGTGGAAGAATGGGAGAGCTTTTTACCTATTGCTTTTATTGAATCCTTGCTTCTCTCCTTCACTTTAGCCTTCAAATCTAGTGTCTCTCAATTGTACCGCTCTAATACCATGTCATGAATTGTGTGATGGAAAGACTTTCTTGAGTTGCTGTGCTAAACACATAGCATGCACACAAAGAGGAAGCTCACTCAAGAATACAAGAGGAGAGATGGAGGCCAAAACGTTTTCTTGCTGGTTTCTTCTTCTTCTTTTACACACAGTACAATGTACACAAAGCATACATAAGATACAATTTAAAAAAAAGAAGTCTACTAAGTCAAACAATGCATAACTGACTATACGAATTGATTGGAGCTATAAATATACTAGTTGTAGGTAGATGCAATAAAACAAATATAATAAGTGATAAGTCAATGGCGATATAATGATCATAATGACTAGCGATGTGCTAAGTGTAGATGTGCAAACCCTTCTAACTAGGCAATCCATTATCAATGTTTGCATGTGTTGAGCTTGCTATCTCAACAAAAGTCCCAAATTGCTCCACTAGAAATAGAACAAAATGTTTACTCAATTGGCTCCACATCAACCAGCTTCTCCATATGTTGTCCATAGTGCTACCATAGGTCATTCTTAAACAATGACGCTCTTTCACATTAGACTTAAAGGCTCCAACAAGAAAGATAGAGGTTTGACCATGCCCCTAAAGCTTAAAGATATCCCATGAGAGGTATTATATAATTTCTACCTTTGTAAGGGATCTCAATCTCTCTACAAGAACCTTTCTTGTCTCCTAGAGATCATGACACTCTTGTAGACTTTAAACTTTAATATATATATTGACTTATAATTTGACCTCACATAATTTGGCATATCATGGCACAATTTGTGATTCTTATCTTTTATTCTATAAAAACAAACTATAGAGTTACATGTTGTTTCATTAGTACATTTTATGTTCTTATCCTTCTTCTTGTATAAGTGAGTTATGGCAGCATGCATAGCTCTATTAGCACAAGGAGTGTGATGATGCAAAAGAAGAGAATAAGAATAGAAGTCATAGAATATAGGATTGCCATGGCAAGAGTGACTATAAGGACATCATGTGCTTGTAAAACATCAATAGTTATAGACAGCTAGAGGATTGCACCTAGCAAGATATGGAAGCTGTGGGCCATGATAATCAAGTCTTATCTCATTCTTATATTCTTGAAACCTCACAAAACTCAAAATGGAGAAAATTTGAAACCTTTTTTCTTTTTTGTCCCTTATAATTTATCCAATTGTACAGTGTAAGAAATGTTACAGCAAGCTAGTGCTTAAATTATGTCACTCTACAAGTCTTAATTTAAGTGTGAAAGCATGGTAAGGTGGCTTGTTATTTATATCTCTTTTCTAACACAAGCCATAGCATTGGAGGGACACCACTGTGATAGTCGAAATGTACAAAGGAATCTTATCATAATTCAAAGATCTTGTGGGAATATGTGCAAAAAATAAACCCAAAACTTCTCATTTGAAGAAGAAAAGATTTGGTTCTTTGCTCCTCTCTAATGTATAGAACATCTAGGTGAGCTCCTACTTGCAAGACCTATCTTTGCAATATAGCTTCAATGAGATCAAGGCTAGCACATGCTTCAATACAGATTCTCTCTCTCTCTCTCTCTCTCTCTCTCTCTCTCTCTCTCTCTCTCTCTCTCTCTCTCTCTCTCTCTCTCACATTTATACACCTCGGTGGTACACACACAGATATACACAGAGTTAGTTCATAAGTTGCGATGAAATTATTCATTTTGTATTGTTTTTCATGAAGTGAGAAATTAAATCTTAGGGCTCTGTATGTATGTGTGTATGTGCGTGTATGTGTGTGTGTGTGTATGTATGCACACATGTGTCTCATTAAAGATTCTTAGGTCTTCTTATTGAGATGGCAAATTCAACACATGTGGACATTGATGATGGACCGCCTAGTTAGATGGGTCCGTATGTCTACACTTAGCAAATTGGTGGTCATTATGAATCTTACATGGAAATTGCTTTATCACTTATTATATTTGATTTGTTGCACCTACCTACAGCTTGCATAGTTATAGTGCTAGTCAGTTGGTATAGTCAGTTATGCATTGTTTGACTTAGTAGGCTACTTTCCTTTATGTTGTATCTTATCTATACTTTGTGTACATTGCATTGTGTATGAAAGAAAAAGAAGAAACTAGCAAGTGAATGTTTTGGTCTCCATCTCTCTTCTTGTGTTCTTGTGAGTGAGCTTCCTCTTGTGTGTTTGGTGTATATTTGGCACAATAGCTCAAGCAAGTCCCCCCACCACGCGATTATTGACATGGTATTGGAGCAAGGACATTGAGAGAGGCTAGTTTTGAAGGTTGAAGTAAAGAAGAAGATACAAGGATTTGAGCAATAAGCAAGCAATGGGTAAGAGGCTCTCCTATTCTTCCACTCTTTCTCTTGGATAGTGTGTATGGAGGTATCGAAAGCAAGGCAAACCAAAAATCTCAAATTACTATGAGATTTGGTATGCGATTAGAGCACTATATATTCTACATAAAGCCTTTATTTGTTGCTTTTTGGGCTATGTGAGATTGTTTCTAGCCTGGTTTTAGCTCCTATGGCTCTCTTACACCCCAGGGATTGGCCCCAAGGTGCAACATCTTACACATAGAATATGAATGTAACATAGTCTCCTCATAATATAAATGTAACGATCTAGGAGACTACATATATTCCTCACTTAATCGATTTTTCCAATATATTAAACTAACCTATAGCGACAAACGGGAATCTTACACTGTCAACATTGGTTGTCACCTAAATATACAATTGCAATGCATCTAGGAGTTCATATTCCGATACCTATTTAAATTGCATATACAAAGTGCATAACACTCTATGCTCAAACAACTTAACTAAACACTAGCCAACATGTCATGAGGCTTTGCTAAGAAACAACATTGGGCTACTAACCCATGCTATTGAATCTCTTAAAATTATACAAACCATTATCTATATACTAAGATATGCAAAGAAATCAGCAACTTAATCAAATATCTTTCCATTTCAAGCCCACGCCTTTTGTCATTTACATCTCGATTACTTGCACAAATGTAGGGAGACTTCGTAACAAATTTTTATAGAAATAAGCTGTAAACATGTACTTTAATACATAAATAAAGAAAATTGAGGCAACCCCTCATGCTCCACATTCATTATACATTCAAAAATATTCTCCCAAATTTTTATAATTTTCTATGCATAAAATCTAATTTTTCTTAAAATTTTCTCTTTATTTAACTATTTTTCATGAATTTTTTTATTTATTTCAATATAAATTATTTAATTTTTAACTTTTTTGATTCTAATGAGAAGCGTAATTCATCAACATATTCATTTTATACCATGCGAACATCATTTGAGTCCCAAAACCCAAACAACCCCATTTTCCATTAAATCCCATGTTTTAGATTTTGTACTTTTATAAATTTTAATATATAAAAAGGAAAATAAATGAAAATTTGAAATTGTAGATATCAAAAAACATATTTCAATCATTTGTAACCATTTATTCATCATATGCACTAATGATTCATCATAAAAAATAAATAAAGGTCGCTTACTTGAAAATTCACATGTATACATCACGTATTTTGAGAAAATGGAACATTTGATGCAATTTTCTAGCTGTCTATTGTTGCTGATGCTTCCAAAACATGCGATCTACTTTCTATTATGCTTTCAAAACATCGTCCATCACCGATTCATCAAATCAACCCTTCCTCTCTCTCTCTCTCTCTCATAAATAGCCACATGAACAAGGAACAAGAAGGAGAGAGAAAGACTAATTTTTTATCTAGTTGATTACTACACCATTCTTCATGAGGATCAGAATATTGGAGAGTGAAAAAATGGTAGATTTGATGTCCAAGAGGAGGGTGATGATGACCAACAAGAAAAATCATTTTTTAAGGGGGGAGAAGGAGGCACAAAAAAATGCTCCCCCTATGTCATTTGAATTCTTGCTTTTTTGGCCCCTAATTAAGGATTAATCAATAACCCATTAACTAACTAGTTCAATTTTTGGCCTTTCACACTTACGCATAAGTGGTTTCAGCTCAGTTGGGGGTAAATGGCTTCAAAATCTCAATCTGACTAGATGAGCAACTATCTGGCATTGAAATATATCATTTTAGCTTAGCCACATGCTTTCCGGCTTTCAAATCTGGTAACTACTTCATAATGCCAAACCGTGCAGTTAATAAATGGGGGGTCAAACGAACTCCAATTGACAAATAGATGCTTGCATTAGATCCATGGCATTGAAATGCATATATGAAAACTCTAGCTTCTTGATTTGTAATCATTTCATTTTGCACAAAAAAGTCTCTTTTACGAGTCTAAGATCCTTTTACACTTGAATCCCGACTAAAATCCACTCCCATTGGCAACCATAGGATAGGGTGACTCAGCCCATCGGATCCACAAACTGCGTTGCATAAATAGAAACCATAAAGAGCATCAAGCTGCTATAAAGAAAATATACAACACAGTACAAACAAAGCTCTCACCCACCCCTGACAAAATCAAAGCATGAAGTTCATGAGGGATAGGCCAAGCATAATCTGATAGAGATCCAAAGAAACTCGCTAACAAATTGCTCCAACATAGAATGGCTAAAAAGAACTATCAAAGGAGTCATCCTAAGTGGACATCTAACCTACCTACCTAACCTAGGATAACTTGACCATGAACTCCTACTGGATGAGGACTTCGACAACCTGGTTTATATATTTTTCCATTTGACCACATTTTTTCTTCAATATTTTATACTCAGGCATCTAAAAAGGAGGGAGTTGAGTGTATTATGACCCAAGGAGAACATTATATTAGCCTCAGGTCCTATCTCGATATCCAATAACCTACCAAGCTCTCGCAAGGCAACACTAAATCCTTTTCTTCTGATCACTTTATTTTTGCTGAAACCATCCTTATTTATTTTTTGGCAAAATGCCACTCCCAAGAAGATAAGGCATCAGCCTAGGTCCAAGATGACCGTCTTACACATAAAACAAAAATGTGATAGAGTCTCCTCATAATATAAACGTAATGATCCAGGAGATTGCATATATTCCTCACTTAATCAATTTTTCCAAGATATCAGACAAACCTAAAACAAAGGGGAAACTTACACTCTCAATGCTGGTCATCACCTAGATATACAATTACAATGCATATGGGAATTTATCTTCTAATACCATATTTAAATTGCATATGCAAAGTGCATGGCACTCCATGCTCAAACAACTTAACTAAATGCCAGCCAATATGAAGTGCACAAACAATATTTTCATGATATCTTTCTAATCACATTGTGCATTGCTAATGAACAACACCAAGATTACTCTTGCTACTGAACCTCTTAAACTTATACGAACCATCTGTAATGAAAGAAGCTGAGATGAGAGAGAAAGAGAGCAATAAGAAGGAAGAAGACTAGAAGAAGAGAGAGAAAGAGAGAAGGGAGGAGGAAGTCATGGAAGCTGGAGATGAAGGTGAAGAGTATGAGCTTGATAATTGGTTGCCCTAATCTGGGGGCTCTTACACCTTAAATACCCCAGTCAGTGTGACGGGGTGTCTAAACCCTAGTCAGTGTGTATCCCGCTTGTTACAATCCATCCCCACTCGGAAGGTTTTTGCCCTAAAAAACAAGGAAAAATAGAGGAGAGGGACAAGGGAGAAATAGAGGAGAAGGATGGGTGGGCTAAGGGAGGGTTGCAGAGTACTACTCAGAGCCCTTTGACAATGAAAATAAGATGTGGAGAGTTTAGGGACAATATGCAGTTCGGGACTGGTCTACTAAAGTAAACAGGTCGTAACTTTTGATAGGCTGCTCCAAATAGGGCATACCACATGTCGAAACAGAGCTTATGATGATTACTTTCAACCTATGTAGAATGTACATGCATGTGATTTGAGTAAATACAAAACTATTCTAAAATAGTGTGTAGTATGCGGGCAGAAGGTGGTCCATTTGGGGCATGAATGTCTAGTCTTCCAGCCGTTGGGCCTCACGGAGATAGGGAAATTCATTGAGGATGGTTGGTGGGCGCCAAGAGGCTTCTTCCAAGGGCAGGC
Source organism: Lygodium microphyllum (assembly GCF_053477565.2). Classification (NCBI taxonomy): domain Eukaryota; kingdom Viridiplantae; phylum Streptophyta; class Polypodiopsida; order Schizaeales; family Lygodiaceae; genus Lygodium; species Lygodium microphyllum. Next base: position 31,041,105 of record NC_141150.1, read on the forward strand.
CTTGCCATTTGATGAGATATTCTTTGATGGATCAGGATCGTAAGTGCTTATCTTGCTACCCAATGATTGCTTCAGGGACATATTGAGTGATGCCCTCTTCATCTTTGGGAGGAATTTCTTCCACATAGTCCATTGAGGAGCCTACAAAGGGTTTCAATTGGCTGACATGAAACACATTGTGGATTTTGATGGTAGGGGCAAGTTCTAGGCGGTAGGCCAAGTCACCAACTCTCTTCACGATCCGGTATGGGCCATAGAAGCAGTGGGCTAGCTTGTTACCAGTGCCCTCTTTGAGAGTTGAGTAGTGGGACTTAGGCACTTTCAAAAGGACCAATTCCCCTTCTTGGAATTCCAAATGCCTTCATTTTTCATCAGCATAGAGTTTCATGTGTGTTTGGGCCTTTTGATGGTTCATTTTGCATTGCTGAAGTAAAGCTTGCATGCAATCCAATTCAGCCTAACTCTGAGGATTGATCTTATCATTAAGTCAGACTTGTGGGGAGGGGAACCTTATACCCATATAAGGCCTCAAAAGGGGAAACTCCAATGCTAGAGTGCGTGGAGTTATTATAGGCGAACTCAGTCAAGTGAAGCCACGTATCCCAACTATGCTGAACATCATGGCAAAAGTGCCTCAAATATGTCTCAAGCCATTTGTTCACTCTTTCAGTCTGGTCATCAGTCTGAGGGTGGTATGCAGTGGATGGAGCAAGATTGGTCCCTATGGAGGTAAAAATTGTCTACCAGAAGTTACTCATAAACTTTGCATCCCGATCATGCACTATGACCTGTGGCAAGCCATGCAATTTGAAGACATTTTCCATAAACTAAGTGGCCACCTGGGAGGCAATGTATTGGATTTTAGTGGGGATAAAGTGGGCAGCTTTGGTGAGGCGATCAATGACCACATAGATATTGTTCCACCCTTTCTTAGTTGCAGGAAGGCGAGTGATAAAGTCCATCGTGATGTGAGTCCATTTCCCTTTAGGGATAGGGAGGGGCTGCAAGAGGCCAGTGAGCATGAGTGTACTATCCTTGTTCTGTTGGCATGGAACACATTTGGTCACAAAGTCCTTGACATCCCTCCATAAGCCTTTCCAATGAAAGCTTTTAGCAATCTTGTCATATGTTTATAAGACACCCAAATGACCAGCAGTGGGGCAAGAATGCATCTCTTCCATGATCTTCTGCATGAAGGGGGAAGTGTAGGGGACGACAATCTTTCCAACCATGGGACCAAAGAAGGCCATGCTTAAGTTGATATTGGGATTTTTCAGCCATGACCCCATGCTGTAATTTTTGAAATGTGTGGCTGAAATAATCATCTAACAAGTAAGCCTCTTGAAGCTCTTCAACCCAATCACTGTGCAATTCTGAGATAGAGGACACCTTGCATGGCCACATTCGAGAGAGTGAATCAGCCACAATATTATCCTTGCCCTGAGTGTGTGAAATATCAAAGTCATAGTTCTGTAAGGTTGCCACCCATCGTCATTGCTTAGGAGTCAAAGTAGACTGAGTCAAGAAGTACTGGAGGACTTGTGGTCACTTTTTACTTGGAAGCGGCTGCCATACGAATAGTGGTGCCATTTCTTGATGGCATGGAGAATGGCCAATATCTCCTGGTCATATACATTCATTTGCATCTCCTTCTCATCGAGCTTACAGCTCTCAAATGCAATCACACCATGCTCTTGCAACAACACTGCACCAATACCCCAGCCATTGGCATCACAATGAATGGTAAATAGCTTAGAGAACTGAGGGCAAACAAGGATGGGGGCTGAAGTAAGTGCATCCTTTAACTGCTTGAAGCTATGATCCACAATGGCATCCCAAAAGAACGACTCCTTTTTCAAGTGATCAGTCAAAGTGCTACAACGGTGGCATAGTGCTTAATGAAGCGTATGTAGAATGAAGAGAGACCAAGGAAGCCACACAAAGAAGTGGTGGTCGAGGGAGTGGGCTAGTCTCTAACACATTCAAACCTTCTTTGGGTCAGCCTGTATACCATTTTTGCTCACAACGTGTCCCAAGTACTCCATAGATGTCTACATGAATATGCATTTTCTCTCCTTAGCAAAGAGTCAATGCTCTCTCAGTATATCAAACACCCTCCGAACGTGTATCAAGTGCTCCATGGATGACTTGCTATAAATGAGGATGTCGTCAAAGAAAACAAGCACAAACTTGAACATAAAGGGCTGTAGGATTTTGTTCATCAGGCTTTGAAAGGTGGTGGGGGCATTAGTCAACCCAAAAGATATCACTAGAAAGTGATAGAGTCCACGATAAGTCTTGAAGGCCATTTTGACCTCATCTCTTGCCCGCATATGGATTTGATGGTAGTCAGAACGCAAGTCAATCTTAGTGAAAAAGCATGCCCCTTTCAACTCATCCAGCAAATCATCAATCCTGGGATGGGATAGCAGTTCTTCATTGTAATTTCGTTCAAATCTTTGCAGTCAATGCACATGCGAAAGGAGCCATCTTTCTTTTTGACTAAGATGACGAGGGATGCATAGGGGGAAGAACTTGATTCAATTGAAACCCATCTCTAACAACTCCTTGATTTTCTTTGTAACCTCTTTGCGCTCACACTTGGAGAGTCTATAGGGGGGTTTATTCACTGGCTTGGAATGGGGCTATAGGTCAAGTGGGTGGTCCACTTGTCTTTTAGGAGGGAGGGATGTAGGCATCTCAAATAGGTCATTGTATTCCTCAAGTAAGGCGGCCTGTAAGGCTAAATCATGAGATACTACAGAGGGCTGTTCAGATTTGTCCTGATTTAAATGCAAAACAAAGATTTGTGAGCATTTCTTAAACTCCCACTTGAGTTGCTTTGCTGTAATGAGCTTAAAATCAGCATGATCTTGAACTCCCTCTAGGTGGATAAGCTATCCATGCATCATAAACTCCATGTAAAGCTGAGAGAAGTCCATCGCAATCTTCCCCAATTGTTTCAACCAATCATAGCCCAAGACAATGTCAATGGGGCCCATATCTAGGGCAAATAGGTCAATCAGTGCCACATAATTTTCAGCCAAGCATAAGGGAACTATAGGACATACATGTGTGCTAATTTATTCTTCTCCATTTGCTACTTAGACCTTCAAGGGGTGGTGTAATGCCATAGGGGTGCATTTCAACCGATCAATGGCTGATTTATTGACAAAATTGTGAGTCCTTCCACTATCCACAAGGATAAACACATGCTTCCCGTTAATATTGCCTTGGATGCGAAGGGTACTGGGGCTGGAGGAAACCCGCCCAAGCATCCAAGGAGATTAAAAAAAGGGAAGTGGGAGGTGGATGGAATATCAAATCAAGTATCTATGATGGAGCACCACCCGGGTCAAAGGAAAACCCATCCTCAGGGTCATATAACTGCTCGTGATCAACATCCTCTGTAGGCTCAGCTTGGTCAATGGGGAGGTCATCCTCCTGAATGTGCCAGTATTCCATGACATACATGCTATGAACTTTGACCTTAGCTATCTTGTACGGACATTTGGAGGCATGATCAATAGTGTACTTATCTCCACACTTAAGGCATAGGCCCTTTTCCTTTTGTTCCTTCCAACATTTAGGGGAATGAACCATTGGTTACTGGATCCTTGGTACGGTGATGCAGTGGACTCTTTATTTTCAGCATACCTATTTTTAGTATTAGAGCTCGATGTTGGCCCAAAAGTGTCCATTTTTGTTTTAGCATGGAAGGCGGGGTAAGTGGGTACTTTGGGGCTATTATTAGGCATAGAAGTGCCTCGAAAACCACCTCCATATGGGGCTGATCGTGAAGGAATGAGGGGTTGTCCAACACCTTACTGAAAATACTCATTCTTACAGTACTTTCTTGCATATCTCTTAGCCAATTCGATTGCATCAAACAATGTGGTAGGTTTTTGGGCCATGATATCGGCCAATAGACTCAGTTCCAACCCATAGATGTACTTGTACAATTTAGCATCGTCGCTAATGCTCTCCACATACATAACATGGTCAAATTCATGAACTCATTTGTGTATTCACGTACAGGGAGGTTACGTTGGTCAAGAGTGTACCATCGTCTTGCCAACCGTCCTTTTTCCACAGGGGACACAAAGACTTGGACCATATGCATTTTAAAATCTTCCCAATCAATGAACTATTGATTCTCTTGGTTGGCATAGCGCCACCATGTGTGGGAAAATCCTTGCAAGTGGAGAGAAGAAAAAAGTATTTTCTGATCGTCAGTGTAGGGGTAGATATTGAAGTAGGACTCCAACTTGGATGTCCATTCCTCCAAGTCAGATGGTGAGTGGGAGTGCCCATTGTACTTCCTTAGGATGACCTTGTTATGCAGATCATAGGGGCCATGCTTCCCATGAAATCCTTGCTGTCCATGCAACCCGTGGTGGCCATATATGCCTTGTTGTCCATACATCCCTTGTGGTGCATTAAGCCCATGTTGTCCATTATAACCATGCTGTCCATGATTGCCAGGCTGGCCATTTGTACCATATTGTCCTTGATGGGGCCGATTCATGTGGGGTGCATGGGGGCTCCTAGGTAGATCAGGGGAAATACAACCCAAGGTAGGAGAATGCCTCAAATGGATGTTTCCTGCATGGTGGACGGGGGAATTCAATAGGGGCTCATCATGTGTATGAGAGGGTTCCCCTATCTCATAGGTAGAAGGGGAAATTCCCTTAGTTCCAAGTATACCTTGTGGACCATGCAACGGTTCCTGATGTGGAGGACGTCTGGACTCATGCCTAGAGTCATTGGTCTTCTCTGGGGATGAAGCGGTCGCTAGTTGAGCAACAAGAGCAGTGAGCTGCTCCAAGGTTTGTTGAGTCTTCAAGTTTGATATAGCCATGTGCTCGATCACTTCATCAAACTTGGACATCATTTGGTGGTGGTTGGTGACCATATCATTGTGTCGTTCCATATGACGTAGCTCATGTTGGCAGAGGGTGTGATTGAGAAGGGTATACGGATCCATTTTAGGCATTTCCTCTTGTATGTCACCATGGTAATCTTGCACCGATCTTGGTTCCTCACTCATGGAAGTCCAGGAGTCTCTAATCTCCCTTTGGAGTTCCTCTTGGGCCTTGCTTTTGCCTTTCTGGCCATCCATCTAGATGTAGTCCATTGGACCTACTGTCAGTAAAAGGGGCGTAACTCTCTGTAGAAAACTCCGATTGAAGAGATTTTGGGCTCAAGTCAGAGGGGACAATGTCCTCTTCGAGACGAGCCATTAAACTTTGTGAAAAAAAATGATCAGAATTTTCTGTAATGGGTTTACTATGCATCTGCATCTTGTCCACAGTGACCCTAGTGCACAAAAATGGGTATAAATTTCAAGCCGTAGCTTCGATTGGGGAGGTTTTTGATTCAAGTCGGAGGGGACAAAGCCTTCTTCGAGGTGAGCTATAGGGTTCACTCCAAGATTTAGAACAGAATTTTGTGCAATTGGATCGTTTTGACAGTCCTGCATGACTATGACCAAAAACACTGCCTGTCCCTTAGTACCAAGGTCTTACATGGATAGAGCATAGATCAAGGGCCTGATCAGCCACATCAATAGCATCATGAGCATACTCAGCATAATCCCAAGAATCATTGCATACCCATAAGCTCTGCCATGAATGCATAAGTACATTCACTACCATACATCTCATTTACCACATGTACTTCAAGTGTCATATAAGGGTGCCATTAGCATTGTGGGTATCCAAGAGGAATCATTGGGACAAGGGAGTGGGGCTCATGGAAGTACCTTCACTTACATACAAGTATCAGTCTTCGAATCACCAGGAGGTGGGAGAAATTCCCCCCCGTGTCGGGTTGTGCACCCCTTCAGGGTCTTAAGTGGTAAGGGAGGGTCACCTCTCTTTTTTCTTACCACCTCGCCTAGCATCAGCCTTTTTCTTCAGCCGGAGAATACATGGCAGACATTTTTATTAGGCAATCAGCATGAAATGCATTGGAAAGAAGACATTTAGCCTTTTCATGAGATGCAATGAATGACAAAGGTTAGGGTAGGGGTTACCTTGGCAGTCAAGTGACTCACTAGCTGCTACTTACCCAATTTACAATGGCTATTATTCATTTTGGGCTCATCCAAGATCACAAGACCAAATGGGGGTTAATGCCAGCCATTACAATAAATTTCACAAAGAGGTATGATGCATGCACACGAAGAGGATTGAATTATTAAACCTATGCAATCTCGAATCTCTCCAACAATGGATTAAGCTCACCAAGTGGCTAATTTGAGAGATTAAGATCACATTGGCATACCTGTTTAGTGCTTGGGAAGACCATTGAATCATAAATCATCATGGTGTCAGATTTCTCCCTTGATCAAGTCCAGTTGTTGGTTAGGGCATTCGTGGAAGAATACTTCAGCATTTGAATGCTCCTACTGATGAAGAAGGATCCCGTGCTTGTCCCCGTGCTTGAGCTTCAAAGATGGGAAGCTTCAAGTGAAGCTTTCATGGATAACCCACAAAGCTCCCATGCATGCTGACTTCATGTTTTCCTTCGGAGTAGGAGAGGTCAAGAGGGGTTGAGATATCTCTTAATGACTGAGCTCCAAGGTTATGGGCTGAATCAAGAGCTTGGACTGATCAGTAATGGGTTGCTCACAGGATGTACAGTAGGGGGGGTCAAGCGGAGTGCCAATATCGGAGGATGGGGGGGAGGGGGGGTTAAATCTTGATGAGGAGGTTCAACCCTTACCCCAGGAGGCCAAGAGTGCCAAGGGGAAGGCAATTAGCAGGAGCAAGAGGTAGGAGGAGGCTAGGGATAGCAGTACAATTTGCGCCGCAAATTGCAGGCTACTGCCTGCTGCTATTTGTGGTAGGGTTTCCCTAGTCTCTTGGGTACTCCAGATGAAGCTGGAGATGGTGGGGATCAAGTGCAAGTGGTGGCTAGAGCCTTGGAGGTGTCTGGAGCAAGTTTGTGGGGTTTATGTGGGCTGGCAGCCATGGCAGCTTGTAGGAGAAGAGAGAGAGAGAGAGAGAGGGCTGGAGCAAAGGTTTTGCCCTCTTCCAACTCTTGGGACTCTAAACTTGGCCTCGAACCCTTAAAATTTGCATGAAAAGAAGTGAAGACTTGCTATTTTAACCGTTTTACCTCGAGATATGTCTGAGTCTCCAGCCATAGCTCCTACTTGCTCCAAAAAGTTGAAGTTAATTGCAGTCCTTCTTGCTATACTTGTACTTTTAAGTTGAGCAACTAGAGTTTTTGGGATTTGAAAAGGAAGAAAGGGGAAAGAAGAAAATGACCAAAGACTGAAGCTCTGATACCACTTGTAATGAAAGAAGATGAGAGGAGAGAGAAGAAGAGCTAAGGAGAGAGAAAGAGAGCAAGAAAAAGGAATAAGACTAGAAAAAGAGAGAGAAAGAGAGAAGGGAGGAGAGAAGGGAGGAGGAAGCCATGGAAGCTGGAGATGAAGGTGAAGAGTATGATCTTGATAATAACTAATTGCCCTAATCTGGGGCTCTTACACCTTAAATACCCCGGTCAGTGTGACAGGGTGTCTAAACCCTAGTTAGTGTGTATCCTGCTTGTTACACCATCATGCAACATTGCTGACAAACAGCACTGGGCTAACTCTTGCTACTAAAACCTCTTAAACTTATACAAGCCACGGCCTATATACTAAGATATGCAAAGAAAACATCAACTTAATCAAATATCTTTCCATTTTAGACCCACACTCCCTCTCAGGGGGGTCACTCATGAATATATGTATATATGTATATATAACATGAGTTCAAAATAAGGGGTTTTTAAAACACCAATTTTATATATTTTTATATGCAAAAGGGTGTCATATAAAGGGGTTACTTACAGATTGAATAGAAAAGGGTTGTGTTTTATTCAAGAAAAATTCACAGATTAGGATATTTATAAATAGGCCATGAACGCACGTTATATAGAGAATATATATATAGTGAATCCCCTGAGATTGCTTGCACAAATGTAAGAAAACTATTTTGTGATAATTTTTTATAGAAATAAGCTCTAAACACATAAATAAAGGCAAATTGAGACAAACCCTCATGCTTCACCTTCATTATACATTCACAAATTTTCTCCTACTTTTTCATAAATTTCTACATACAAAAACCATTTTTCCTTATTTTTTATTTATTTGAATTTTTAAATAAATTTTTACATTTATTTCAACATAAATTATTAATTTCTCTAAGTTTTCAAAACTTTATGACTTATGAGAAGTGTAATCCATCAACATATTCATTTTCATGCCATGTGAACATCATTTGAGCCCCAAAACCTAAGAGCAACCCCATTTTCCATCAAATCTCGTGTTTTAGATTTTGTAGTTTTATTGTTTTCAATATAAGAATAGAAAAATAAATGAGCTTTTGAAAGTATAGACATTAACAAATATTTTAATCACTTGCAATAATTTATTCATCATATGCACTAACGATTCATCATAAAAATTAAATAAAGATCACTTACTTGAAAATTCATATATGTACGTCTCATATTTCAAGGAAATAGAACCATTGACGCAATTTTCTAGCCACTACTAACACTTCCAAGTCACCCAATCTACTTTTCATTATGCTTTCAAACCATCATCCATCACACCGATTCATCAAATCAACCGTCCCCCCTCTCTCTCTCTCTCTCTCTCTCTCAAATAGCCATATGAACAAGGAACAAGGAGGAGAAAGAAATGGGAGAGAGAAAGAATTGTTTTTTTATCTTCTTGATTACTACACCATTCTTCATGAGGACGGAGAGCATTAGAGAGCAAAAATGGTAGATCTAATGCCCAGGAGCATGAGGGAGATCATGATCGACAAGAAACATTAATTTTTTAGGAGGCACAAAAAAGTACCCCCCTCCCCATGTCATTTGAATGAATTCTTGAGTTTCTTGGCCTCTAATCAAGGATTAATCAATAACCTACCAACTAACTAGTTCAATTTTTGGCATTTCGTACTTGTGCATAAGTGGTATCGACCTGGTTGAGGAGGTAAACAGCCTCGAAATCTTGATCTAACTAGACGGATGACTTTCTGGCATCAAAATCTACTACTGGGCCTCTATTAAATGCTTTTCGGCTCCCAAATCTAGTATTGCTTCATAATGCTAAACCTTTCAACCATTAAATGAGGGGTCAAATGGACTTCGATTGACAAACAGACACTTGCTTGGATTCTTAGTGTTGAAAATGCATCCAGGAAAACTCCATCTTCTTGATCCATGACCATTTCATTTTGCACCAAAAATACCTATTTGACAGGTCTTGGGGTTCTTTTACTATTGAATCTCGGCTTTAAAATCAGCTCTCATAGACCTACAAGGCTCAGGTAAGTTGCTCATAAATATATATGTGCATCACATGGGTTCAAAATAAGGCATTTTAAAAATACTATTTGTAAACATTTTTTACATAGAGAAGGGTGTAATAAAAATGGCTTATTTACAAATTGAATAGAAAAGGGTTATATTTTATTCATAAAAAATTCACAAATAAGGATATTTATAAATAGGCCTTGAACACATGCGATGTAGAGGATATACATATAGTAACTTCCCCGAGCTACAAGGTTAGGGACAACAAGTTCAGGGTTTAGTATGATTTCGATTATATAGACCAAAAGTGGGTGCATAGGTTACATAATTTGAATCTATAAGTTTTAGGGTGTTTGCCAAGAAGTAGACATAAGTTTTATCTACAAACATATTGTAGATTACATGTACTATTGAGTAATCAGTAAAAAAAAGGTTGTTTGATATGTTTTTGTGCACTTGTTGTGAAAGATTTTAGAGGATTTACTTGATGTTTTGTATCAGTTTTGTGATGATGGTAGAGAACAATGAAAACCCTATCAGTTTTATATCAGTTTTGTGATGATGGCAGAGAACAATGAAAACCTATCATTGAGAAGTTGTACAAGAACAATTACTCATCATGGAAGTTTTGTGTGACAAACTTTCTTATTGGAAAAGGTCTCTATGAGTTTATTTCAAGTAAAGAAAAGGAGGGAGAGCTGAGTAATCTTGCGAGTGTAGAAAAGTTAAAGGTAGGGAAATAATAGAATGCAAAGACAAAAAGTAATGTATTAGCGATTTGCTATCATTGATTATACTATGCTGGGACATATAAAAAATGTAGAAACTTCATATGTAGCTTGGACAATCCTTGAGAATATATTTTCTATAAATATAAAGATACAAAAGATTCAACTCAAGCAATAGTTGAATAGTTTGAAGAAAGAGAAGATGTCTATAAATGAGTATGTTTTGAAAGTAAAAAGCACTGCAGATGCCTTAGCAACTATTGATGCAATGCTTGATGATGATGATTTGTTTTCATCTAGTTTGGATGGCCTTAATAATGAGAAGACATGTTTGTCACTTTTGTGTATGGATGAAAGCTAGCTGATAATTTCAATGATGATCTCTAAGAAAAGTGCAGGGAATTATGGAATCAAAGGAAGGTTTGTGGAAGCGATCATCTTAGTTCAAAAGTTCCCATGACATAAAGTTGAAGGAAGCCTCTCAAAAGTTCTGAAGCGAGAAAAGCGTTAGTGAAGCACCGAGGGAGTACTTTGCCATCCAATCTTCAAGGCCGAAGTCGCAGTTTGTGCGTAGATCACCCATCACAAAGCTGTCTGTTAATGGGGCAGTTGATGACTCCAAAGATACCCTAAAAGAAAGGCTCAAAGGTGGATGGTGCTGTAGAAAAAGTAGTGAAAGGAGCCTTGAAGGTTAGCCCACAGAAAGAAATGAAAGACACCCTAAAGAGAAGTGGCAATGCATGGGAAGAAGAGAAAGAAACAAGTCCTAAATCAGACAGCAAGAAGTTGTTGAGTCATGAATCTGGTGCTGAATCTTCAGATCTAAAACCATGCACTGATCCCCATTTGGACCTCTCAAAGAGCAAACTGGCAGAACTGAAGACTATCGCCAAATCTAAAGGTGTAAGAGGTTATTCAAGGATGAAGAGGGGAAACCTATTTTTGGGTTTTAAACCACTTTTGGAGGGAAAAAGCAAGGAAAAAAGCAGGCTGTTTTGGGGGGGAAATCTCGCCGTGAAGTAAAAGGAAGGGAATGACATGACAGAGGACGAGAGGAAGAATGTTTTTGATTCTGGATGGCTAGAATGATGCGGAGAGGCCCTATTTCTCCTCGTATTTTGCACGCAGTTAACTGCATGGAAAACTAATAACAGAAGAAGAGAGATCGAAAGGAAAAAGATGAAGGAGATTCACGAATCAAGAAGAAAGCAAGAATCAGAAGACAATGCGAAAGTCGGTGCTTTGCATACGAAGGCGGAGGAGTCTGAAGATGGATGAGGAAGAGAATTGAAGGTGACGACAAGGAGGAATGTCAGCCTGCAGTGAATGAGGAGCATTGTATTCATCTTTACCCTATGAAAGAACGTCTGAAGCAGAGAACGGCAAAGGAAAAGTTGAAGACGACGAATGAAAAACTGGAGAACATCAGCTCTACGAAAGGGTGGCGAAAAGTGCTCAACATATTGGAGAAGCTTTATCCAACAATCCAAATCGCTACTGTGAAAGATTGAGGCTAGCAGAGAAATCGCAGGCACTATATCCAATTCAGCAACAGAGTCTTGCTAAGTTCTGATGGTTTGATGCTGAACCTCCAAGATATGCCGATCGAGGATTTGGGCCCGAAAGCTCTCGAGAAAAAGTGACTCCTTGGTTCAAATTCTGAGGGAAACCTACTGAATTGTATTCAAAATACTTCGAATCAATTCCATAGCCCTGCACCTCTGCGGAGTCTCCAATTGCAGAAGTACAAGATGAAAGATAAAGCAGTGTGGCAAGCTGAAGAGGAGCGACCTGGAGCTGGCATATTGAACGTCTTGAAGATAAAGCAGGCATAATGAAAGAAGCTGAAATTTTGCCTGTTCATTCTGTTCGGCATCCGATAGCTGAGGGTAAGGCTAACCAGAAAGCAGAAGGATGAAGCGTCCAGCCATCCTCTCTTGTTGATTGGAGCTAGTGCTTAGTGCTTCTCTGGACTATCCTCCTTTGGCCTGGGTGCAAGTAATTTTGCAACTGTTGAGTTTCCTATGATGATGAACTTTATAACAGGATATTTAATGAATACAAAAGAGCAAGCAGGGACTTTTCAAATAGTTGACATTATTGAGAAAATGAGGCCTGTCACCAAGATGTTTAACTCTTAGAAACACGAATCATATACAATAAAACAGTTTACAAAGCAGATTGCTGATGATGAACTCATACCATCTTTGATTAGAGAGGTCGTGCTAGTAAACAGAGAATGGCTATTCTTATGCATACACAATTCCAGTTGTGAACCCTTGATACTCTAAAACGAGAGTTGGATTGCTGAAAGCTTCTGCTGGTCTGGTTATAGAATGTGCATGCTGATGTGATCCGAATTTGATAGAAACATCTGAGAGCATCTGAAATCAGATTTGTGGTACAACAGAAGGTTCTCTGCACTAAAGGACATGCTTGACTGGATTGTTAGTTAATGCCCATTATTCTGTTCAATGTAAATGTCATCATACATCTGAATGTAAACAGTTTATGAGATACTTCAGATTTTTCTGAACATGAACTTCATGTAACTCACTTGACAAGGAATATAGTCAACTTTGGCATCAAATATTTGGGTTCTTCTTGTTAGCCTCATTTCTTGCTGTCTCTTGAACCCCGTGTTCTGCAGTCCTTGCGTGAACTTTACGACATTTCTGGTGAACCCGACGTGAAAGTGCTGCGTCACTTTTCAGCAAGATGGGAGACTCGCAAGAAGAGATGACAGATGATAATGTCATGAAGAACCTGTTTCAATCATTTACCATTTATATGCAGCAGCAAGCTCACGCGAAATGTGACAGTGATGCTATGGATGCCTTGAAAGCTGTCCAACAGGAGATGAAGCAGTTTAATGGCCAGCAAGTGTCAACTTACCTGCATTTGTATGAAGAAAAGATGAAGTTTTTTGGGGTTTCTCAAGATGTTTGGAGCCGCTACTTCTTGCGGATCGTGGTGCGTGCTCTTGAAGTCCGAATTTCAGAAATTCAAGAAACGCATGCAGGTTGTTCAGAATTTAAGGCATTAAAAGATGAATATTTCCTGGAGGATACAGGTCTTATGAATCGTAGGAATTTCTTAGCATGGGTTTCTATGCCTAATAAGGGACTTTCTGTTACCCCTCTTCTGCAAGAGTTTGAGAGCCGCTATGATCAGTTGGATGGGACTGAGCAGCAAGCTTTGGAGATGCAGAAAGTGGAGTTATTTTTACAAGCTACAGATGCTGATTTACAGGAAAAGTTGGATGATCTTTTGGAAGATCAAGCTAGTGATTCAAGTTTAAAGACCGAGTGGAGACATGTCATTGATGCTGTGAATGCTCTTGTTAAGAAGCAGCGCAGGAGAGTACGATTGCATCGTAATACAGGATCAGTTCCTGAAAAATCCTTGGGAGACTTCTTCTTCTACCCCTGCTGCAACTTCTTTGCCTAAGTCTACTCCTCCTGCTGTGAATCCACCAGTTCCTGCTACTCCAATGCCCTTATCTGTAGATGATGTTATTAAAGGCTTGGCAGATTTGACGATTGAAGCAGTCAAAGCTGAAGTTGGTAAGTTAAAGGAGCAACTTATGTCAGTACCTGCTATAGCACCTGCTCCAGTGACTGCTTTTCTAGCTGGTCAAAGAAAAGGGAAACGATGTATTTGGTGCGATAGTACAGAGCACCAACACTGCAGAGATTGTGATGCTTTTCAGGAAGCACGTAAGAAGAATGTAGTGTTCTGGGGACAAGATGGGAAGATATGGCTGACAGAGACTGGTGCTCCTCTTGACACGAACTTCGGTAAGGGAGGCATGAAGAAGCTTGTTGATGATATGGCTGCGCGATCAGCTTATGTGAGTGTTAGAGGCGATGCTTCAGCTTATGGAGTCCAGCTTGAGCAGAAATCTGATGGAGACTTTGCTTTATGGTCCTCTGCCTTGGAGATAGCGAGAAGAGGGAAAGTGCAGGCATCTACTATGACTTGTGTGGGCTCCAGCATCCGAGGAGAAATAGGATGGGATTCTCCTGTTGACAGGTATTCTATTTTTGCTTATATGGCTAAAACACAGGGTTTAGATGCCATGGTTGAGGAAAAGAGAAGAAGAGATGAGGAGGGTCCCAGCACCTCAAAAAAGACTAGAGGGGGTGACTCTGTATCACCACCTATTACAGCTCCACCTATGTCAAGTTCTCCAGCTCAATCAGGTCCTGAACAACCTATGGGAGACAAGCAGATGAAAGAAAAGAGGCAACCAAGAAAAGAGCCAAGATTCAAGCTATTGTCAGACCTTGATATGCAGACGGATATGAGTAAGATTTTTCATGAAAGAATTTTGAATAGTGAAGTCACTTTTACTGTTGGAGAAGCTCTTGGGATTGCTAGAAGAGAAATACAGGATCAGATGCAGGATCTTTTGCGGAGGAAACGATATGCGATGGAAGGACCAGCTTTACAGGGATTGTGGCATGGAGCTCTTGGGGAAGAGCATGATGATGCAGTGATAGTTGAGAATGCTTCTGTTAATCCGCAATTGGAGAAAATAGTTCAGCCTATGCAGTATGAAGATGATGATACCCCTATTCTCATTCCTCGCAGCCATTTTTCACGAAGTCATTGGGCTAGAGCAACCACTGAGACAGTGGTAAGGATTGGAGAGAAACAAATTCCATTGGTCGCTTTAGTTGATCATGGTTCTGAGATTAATCTTATTGCTCGAGGTGTTTATGAGAGTGGCAAGTGGCCTATGGATGCAGAGCATGGCTGGCGCATGAGAGCCGCCAATAATACTTCTGGTGATATGTATGCTGCTTGTCCGAGTATCAGAATTTCTATTGGTAATGTTGAAGAGGATTATCATTGCTTTGTTCAGGATTCTTGCTCTTATTCGATTATTCTTGGACAGCCTTTCATTACAGAAGCAAGAATGGAAACGAAAGTGATGGATGACGGGTCAGCTTATGCACGGATACGCAGTAAAGATGGTATGCGAGCTGTTCAGTTTATGACTGTTGGGGTAAATCATCCGAGAAACAGGGACTCCTTGCGTGAGGCACCACTACCTGCGAAGGAGTTGGATTTTCATTAGGTACCGCTGTCTTGCGAGACGCCAGTGGTACGGAGCGGAGAAAAGAGGAGATCTCGCCTCCTGGCAGCCAGTCTTTCTCCAATAATTTTGTTGGTTTTTCTTCAGATAGTTCAGTGAGTTATCAGAAAATTTCAGATTTGCCTAGAGCTGCCAGGCAGTACATTGGTCGTAAGGAGAAAGAGTTGAAGAATGCAGGTATTTTGCAAGCAGAAGAGCATGTAGATGGATTGTATGAAGGGATGTCTTATGCGGATACATTGTTTGAGATGGGAGCAATGCTGAAAACTGATGTATGTAAGGGTTCAAAGATCATACCTGTGCAAACCTTGGATATGTTTCAGGAAATTTCTGGTTTTATGCTGAAAACAGAGTTAGAGGCTAAGAAAACTCAGCAAACTGAATTTATGGCTGATCTTGATCAGCTAACAGAGCTGCAGAGGGCTGAATTCATTCAGCCAACAGAGTTAAATGCAGAAAAATTTCTGCATACAAAGTTTCAGGATGCACCTATGCAGTCCATAGAGCGAAAGGCTGAAATTTTTCAGCCAACAGAGTTGAAAGTTGCTGAAAATTTGCAGAAATTGCAGCAAAGAAAAGAGTGCTTGAATGATGCCGAGGTTGACACAAAATATAAGACAGTTGATAAGAAGGTTAAGCCGGTTGCAGGGCCGCTTCCTTCTGATAGTGATGAGCAGATTGAAAAAGCTATGAGGCAGCCTATGTTGAGAGATCCTACAAATATTGGACATAAATTTACAGCTGAAACTCTTGCAGAATTGAAGATTGGAAATGATGATTTCTTGCTTCCAGTGGAAAAAGAATGTTTTAGAGAGATGCTTGGACGTCATGGTAAGGCATTTGCTTTCTTTCCACATGAAATTGGCTGCATTAGTCCCGAATTGGTTGCACCTATGGTCATCTTCACTGTTCCTCATGTACCATGGAATATACGTCCTATACCTGTGCCTAAAGCACACTTGCCAAAGCTGATAGAGTTGCTGAATGAGAAGATTAAAATGGGGATTTTGGAACCCTCTTCTGCACCCTATTCTAACAGGTGGTTTACTGTACCAAAGAAGAATGGTACTTTGAGATTTATTCAGGATATGCAGCCCATGAACAAAGTGACAATCAGGAATGTGGGAACAGGTCCAGTTGTGGATGAATTTGCTGAGGCTTTTGCAGGACGAGCCATCTATTCTCTAGGTGACTTGTATTCAGGTTATGATCAGTTTCAGCTTGCCTTGGAAAGCAGGGATATTACTACTATGCGGACACCTATTGGTCTTGTGAGGATGTGTACCTTGCCTCAAGGTGCCACAAACTCAGTTGCTCATATGATGAATGCTATGCATAGAGTTCTACGAGACTATATTCCGCAGTATACCATGCCTTTTCTAGATGATGTGCCTATTAAGGGTTGTGCAGAAGAAGAAAAGAATGAAAGTCTTGATTTGCGTGGATGTAGACAGTTTGTGGCTGACCACTTGATTGCTTGTGAGCAAACATTGACACGATTAGAGGAGGTAAATTTGACACTTTCAGGGCTAAAATCTGTCTTTGGTGTTAATGAAGTCATCATAGTTGGGCATATGGTTGGATATTATGGCAGGAAACCTTCACCTGCAAAGGTGGATGCCATAAACAGGATTGCAGAGTATTGCTCGACTACTTCAGAGGTGCGGAGATTTGTGGGAGCTTGTGTATTTTACATGATTTGGATTCCTCATTTTGCTCATATAGCAGATGTTCTTTATCAGTTGCTTCGAAAGGGGCAGAAATTTCATTGGGATGAGAAGCATTCGAAAGCCATGCGTAAGCTCAAGAAGCTGTTGCAGTCAGCTCCTACTCTTCGCAAGGCGGATTATCAGTGTGGACGGCCGATCATGTTGACAGTTGATACTAGCCCTATTGGCATAGGTTGGGCAGTGGGACAGGATGATGCTGATGGAAATAGGTATGCAATCCGCTTTGGAGCTAAAGTTCTTAATGAGCGACAGAGGAGATATCCGCAGATCAAAAGAGAGTTGTGGGGAGTAGTCACTGCACTGAAGTGTGACAAAGGGTATTTTATTGGAGCTTCAGTTGTTGTGGAAACAGATTGTTTGCCTTTGCTTGGTATGATTACTAGTTGCTCGACTCCAGATATAGCGATGCTTCGGCGGATTGCCTATATCAAATCATTGAATCCAGAATTTCGACACATAGCAGGGAAAGATAATCCAGTTGGCTAACATGCTATCTAGAGCGAGATATGAGGATGAGGAGTCAATGCTTTCAGAAGATGATGAAACAGAGTTTGTTGCTTCTGTCCTTGTTCATGATTGTCATGTATCTACTATTGAAGCCTTTATTGAAGAACTTTATGTTGATGAGTGGCTGCAAATTGGACAGTATCTAAGTTCATTGACTCGAAGAGCTGATTGGACAGATGATGAATTCAAGAAAATCAGAAGGAAGGCTTATGGGTATTTCTTGAAAGATGGTTTTCTTTGGAAGCATCCAAAGAAGAGAGGAGGCTTGCCCTTGAGAGTAGTTTGTGATATAGCGATGCAGATACAGATTATGCGAGAGTTTCATGAGAGCTCATGGGCTGGACATAGAGGTGTGTGGGCTACCTATGAGAAAATCAAAGAAAGATACTGGTGGAAAGGGATGTATAAAGATGTTTCTCACTTTGTGGAGACTTGCAGGGACTGCCAGCTTTACTCTTTAGTGCGACATCGTGATGAGTTGCATCCGACTTATCCACTATGTATGCATTATAAGTGGGTGGTAGACTTGGTTACTTTGCCAGTGGGACTTTGGCAGATGAGATATCTTGTCTTGGCTAGGGAGGATCTTACGAACTATGTCGAAGGCAGATCTTTGCGGACAAAGACCACCACTACAGTATGTAAATTCTTGTTGGAAGAAATATTTTGCAGGTATGGATGGATAGGCAAGATTACAGCTGATCGTGGAGAGCTAGATGCAGATGAAGCTAGAGAATTTTTCTCACGGCTTGGGATTAAATTGGCTCTTACTACTGCCTATAATCCAGAGGGAAATGACAAGAGTGAAAGAGGACATCCGCCGATAGTTAAAGCATTGGCAAAAGCTTGTAGAGGTCGGATTGGGGAGTGGCCGAGATTACTACCTTTTGCGTTGAGGGCTGATCGCTTACACATAGTGTGACTACTGGATATATGCCTGCAGAGTTGATGTATGGGCAAAAACCTATCATGCCTACAGAAATTTGTGCTCTCACTTGGAGTGTTCTTCCGTGGCATGAGAATTTATCAAGGGAAGAGCTTCTAGCTCTTCGGATTCGTCAACTAGAGAGAAGGACAGAAGATGTGCAGCTAGCAGTTGATCGTTTGAAGACAGCCCGACTCAGAAACAAGGACAGGTTTGATTTAAGGCATCGCTTGAGGCCTAGAGCCATAAAAAAAGGAGATTGGGTTCTAGTCTACGACAGTAGTCTAGAGAATCAGCATAGTAGCATGAGAAAAATGGTTCAAAGATGGTTTGGGCCGTATGAGGTGAAACAAGTTTTTGACAATGGTACCTATGAGTTGGCTGAATTAGATGGAACAGTATTGAGGATCCCCATTGCTGGAAAACGAGTCAAGATTTTCAAGAGAAGAGAAGATGAAGAATATGCACTTGAAGCATTGACAGAAGAAGAGCACGTAGAAGAAAGTCAAGCAGAAGAAGCAGATAATATAGATGATGAAGCTGATGGAGAAACAGGTCTACTAGAAACAAAAGATGGACTCAACATGTTTGTGGATTTGAATGATCCTGGATAATTGGCACATCCGGAGGATGCGCAGGTTTAGAGGGGGTGGATGTTGTGCTGCTGCGCATCCGAGTCGTATACACCTCCATTTCTTTTGTTGTGCATTTGTGTTATTTTCTGCGTGTGATTCATTGTTTGTGTGATGCATTTCGATAATCTGCATCCAATGTATATATTCCCTTAGTGCATGCGTATGATTTTGTTTGGATGCATGATGTGTGTGTGTGTAGAAAAATATGAAAAACTGATGCCAAAGGACATTATCAAGCTGATAATTTCAATGATGATTTTGTTTGTGGAAGCGATCATCTTAGTTCAAAAGTTCCCATGACATAGAGTTGAAGGAAGTCTCTCAAAAGTTCTGAAGTGAGCAAAGCGCTAGTGAAGCACCGAGGGAGTACTTTGCCATCCAATCTTCAAGGCCGAAGTCACAGTTTGTGCGTAGATCACCCATCACAAAGCTGTCTGTTAATGGGGCAATTGATGACTCCAAAGATACCCTAAAAGAAAGGCTCAAAGGTGGATGGTGCTGTAGAAAAAGTAGTGAAAGGAGCCTTGAAGGTTAGCCCACAGAAAGAAATGAAAGGCACCGTAAAGAGAAGTGGCAATGCATGGGAAGAAGAGAAAGAAACAAGTCCTAAATCAGACAGCAAGAAGTTGTTGAGTCATGAATCTGGTGCTGAATCTTCAGATCTAAAACCATGCACTGATCCCCATTTGGACCTCTCAAAGAGCAAACTGGCAGAACTGAAGACTATCGCCAAATCTAAAGGTGTAAGAGGTTATTCAAGGATGAAAAGGGGAAACCTATTTTTGGGTTTTAAACCACTTTTGGAGGGAAAAAGCAAGGAAAAAAGCAGGCTGTTTTGGGGGGGAAATCTCGCCGTGAAGTAAAAGGAAGGGAATGACATGACAGAGGACGAGAGGAAGAATGGTTTTGATTCTGGATGGCTAGAATGATGCGGAGAGGCCCTATTTCTCCTCGTATTTTGCACGCAGTTAACTGCATGGAAAACTAATAACAGAAGAAGAAAGATCGAAAGGAAAAAGATGAAGGAGATTCACGAATCAGGAAGAAAGCAAGAATCAAAAGACAATGCGAAAGTCGGTGCTTTGCATACGAAGGCGGAGGAGTCTGAAGATGGATGAGGAAGAGAGTTGAAGGTGACGACAAGGAGGAATGTCAACCTGCAGTGAATGAGGAGCATTGTATTCATCTTTACCCTATGAAAGAACGTCTGAAGCAGAGAACGGCAAAGGAAAAGTTGAAGATGACGAATGAAAAACTGGAGAACATCAGCTCTACGAAAGGGTGGCGAAAAGTGCTCAACATATTGGAGAAGCTTTATCCAACAATCCAAATCGCTACTGTGAAAGATTGAGGCTAGCAGAGAAATCGCAGGCACTATATCCAATTCAGCAACAGAGTCTTGCTAAGTTCTGATGGTTTGATGCTGAACCTCCAAGATATGCCGATCGAGGATTTGGGCCCGAAAGCTCTCGAGAAAAAGTGACTCCTTGGTTCAAATTCCGAGGGAAACCTACCGAACTGTATTCGAAATACTTCGAATCAATTCCATAGCCCTGCACCTCTGCGGAGTCTCCAATTGCGGAAGTACAAGATGAAAGATAAAGCAGTGCGGCAAGCTGAAGAGGAGCGACCTGGAGCTGGCATATTGAACTTCTTGAAGATAAAGCAGGCATAATGAAAGAAGCTGAAATTTTGCCTATTCATCCTGTTCGGCGTCCGATAGCTGAGGGTAAGGCTAACCAGAAAGCAGAAGGATGAAGCATCCAGCCATCCTCTCTTGTTGATTGGAGCTGGTGCTTAGTGCTTCTCTGGACTATCCTCCTTTGGCCTGGGTGCAA